>NC_044980.1:133608786-134351286 GCF_008728515.1 Papio anubis | reverse complement strand
CCCGGGAGCCTGCGGAAGGCGCAGCACGCCGAGCGCCTTGCACAAGGGCGCCCCCTGATGGCGCCTCAGGCGGCAGACACGGTTTCCATTTTCTTTTGACATCAGTGTAACAAAATCCTCAATTGAGCGCTCCCTAGAAGCCTGGCGCTGGGCTGAGATCTCCTTTAGAAGCCACTACTGTGCCCATTTTACATCTATGAGAACGGAAGCCCAGCGAGGTCATACAGCAAGAGCCAGGATTCCAGTCCATGCATTCATTTACTCAACAGTTCTTAAGAAGTCCCTCTTGTAGGCTGGGGGCTGGAGGTACTGCAGAACAGATGAACAGGTCCCTGGCTTCGCGGGGCTTATAGTCTAGGTGAGGAAACAGCACACAAGTAAACAAATAAATGAGCAAAATAACCTCAGTGCTGCGGAGGAAATAAACCAGGGTGTGGAGCTAGGCAGCAACTGTGCTCTCTCGGTTTCCCCCAGCCTGCCTCCCCCTCACTGCTCCCTAGGGGACTGGGATTTGTCAGCCTTGGCTTCAAGGGAGGCAGCAAAGGAAGGTGGCTCTGGGGGTGGAACGAAATGGGGGAGTGCAGATTCCCAAGGCCAAAAGTCGCTGTCATCTGGATCTCCGCCACCCCCTCACATGTACTCCGGCTAGCACCTGCAGCCCTAGGCGTTCCCACTGTGGCCAAGCGCACCTGCAGCCCTAGGCGTTCCCACTGTGGCCAAGCGGCTGAATTATTTCTTCATCTCGACCCGATGAGTTTTTAATCTGTCTTTATACAGCAGCCTGGCTGACTGCGCTGGGATTATTACTGAGTTCTCTGCACATCGATCCTGCCTCCCCTAGCCGCTCTGACCAAGTGAGGCTCTGAGATGGCGGCGGGAGGGGTCTTGGCTCTGGAAATATTTAGGGGAGTGCCACTGTTTGCTGTGAGCTAGGGCCTGCAGCACTCGGGTATCAGATGCCCAGGATTTCAGGGTCACTGCCCTCAAGGCTGGGCTGAGCCAGGGTGGAGGGGTATGGGTATGAAGAGGCAAAGTTTACAATTTGAGCTCAGCAGATGGGGCTGTTCCAGCAGTACCAGGCTATTGTCTATTTGGGCAGCTTTGCAACGCGAAGGAGAAAGATGAAAGGAGGGAGGAGAGGCTAAGATTTCCTGGGACAAGGGCAGATGGTAGGGAGAAATGGGTTCTAGTCCCAGTTTTGCTACTTACTAGCACGTAAGTAGCCTTGCAAGCTTGTAAGTGCCTTCGAATGACTCATCTGTAAAATGGGAGTGATTGCAGTGTGTGTTCCATGTGGTAGTATATGCACTGAGCCTTCATACAGTAAACACTCAATAATGTCAACTATTATTAGTAGGATCATTATCTGGAAAATGGGAGTAGGAATCCTGGCTCTGCTTCCTGGAGAGATCTCATGAAACTCAAATGGACAGAGGCACCAGGCCCATGTGAAGGACTATTGCTATTGATCCGCAATCAGGTCAACAACACCAATAATGGCATGAAGAGGTATGAGGCAGGCACACATATTCAGTCGCTCCCACATTCGATCAGTGACAGACACACTCAGTCTCAGCCTTTCAGACACACAGCCTAGATACACCCTCTCCTGCCTTTGGATCAGCCTGATAGTGGGGAATGTGGGACAGAGGCTCCCACATGTGACTTTTCATTTGCCATAGTGCCAGTGGATATTTGAGACTGGCATTTCAAGCATGCAAATCTGACCATCATGCATGGCCCTGGACAAGCCCCAAACACCCTAGCATGGCCTGGGGCTGCCTTTTGCTCCTGTCTTTTCTTTCATCTCCTGTCATCTTTCATCTCTTGCTTCTTGCACTCTGAGCTCTCTATGCTCCTGTGATATACTTGGCCTTTCTTGCCTCTGCCTTTGTATGTGTAATTCCTTTTTCCTGGGACTCTTTTCCCTTCTAATATCTATCTCTTTGAGGACAGGAACTCTGTCCATTGGTTGATCAATATTAAATGATCTATAAATATTTGTAGAATTGACACCACCCCAGCTGATGTCCAATGGCCTCATCTCAAACCTCACTTCTTAGGAAAGGCTTTCCCTGCTGCTAGGGCTAGGTAGAGCCTCTTGTTTCACCATCTAAAGCCTCCTGTACTTCACCTGTGAAATTCACATGGTTGTGTCTATCTCCTAAACTCAACCTCACAAGGACAGAGAAGCTCCTTCTTGTTTATAGCTCTATCTTCAGTGTTCAGCATATACTAGGTGCTCAAGAAAGGTTTTGAATGAGGAAATAAATGGATGGATGGCACTGGAACTCCATGTCTTCTGTTTTAGTCCCTCCTACTGACCCTCTACCCCTATCCTCAGAGAAATGACTTTGGATGTCCTAGGACCAGGTCTTTGCTCCCCCTCTCACTTCTCTCCATCTCCTTCCTTCTTAGCCATCCACTCACAGGCCGCGTCTGGGCCCTTTCATCCTTGGTTGTCTCTCCCTGGTGAAGAGTAGTGCCGCCAATGCCCCTGAGCCGTGCTCCTGAGGGCAGGCCCTGGGCCCACCTCCTTTCCACCCTCCAAAGAGCGTAGTTCTGGGTCTCCAAACACAGGGAGGCTGGGCACCCTTCTCCCCCCATCAGCCAGCTGGGTCTAGCAAATGCCGAGTCATTGCCTGCTGGTGCCTGTCTCCAGCTCCTCCAGCCTGAGGAGCTGCCAGGAGCAAACCCAGAAGAGCCACCCTTGGCATCAGCCAAAGCACTTCACACCTGAAGCCAAGGAGTTCCTGCATCTCTTCCTGCAGACTCCTATCTTTGCGGACTTTGCAAAGATGGTTAGAGGTCCTAAAACTGGGGATCAGGCCAGAGTGGAATCCCAATGCTGTCCCATCTCAGCACCACCTCCCCACCCCACCCGCTACTGCCAAGGTCCCCTGGATACCTGCTGGCAACCCAGCCTCAGTCTCTCCACAGGGTCCTTTCTGCTAAAGCTGCCAAGGGAACATTTGCAGGGCTGCTCCACAGCTTCAGTGCCCATGAATGCTGACTAATAATTAAGCCCCTACAAACTGCCTGCAGATAACCATAATCCCTTTTATTTATACAGCCCTGAGCACATTTCAAAGCATTTTCATATATATTATCTCATATGATCTCCTACAATAATCCTGTTAGATAATTATTGGGGGAAGGAATTAATGTCCTTATTTCAAAGAGGAGAAAACCAAGACTCAGAGAGGAAGGAATCTTCTCTGAGGTCACACAGCCTGTGGGGGGCAGAACTGGGCTGACCGTGCAAGTTCCTGAAAGTCCAGGGTTCTTAATTGTCCACTAGCCCTGGATCTTTTTTTTTTTTTTTTTTTTTTTTTGAGATGGAGTCTTGCTCTGTCGCCCAGGCCGGAGTGCAGTGGCACGATCTCAGCTCACTACCAGCTCCGCCTCCCGGGTTCACACCATTTTCCTGCCTCAGCCTCCTGAGTAGCTGGGACTACAGGCGCCCGCCACCACACCCGGCTAATTTTTTGTATTTTTAGTAGAGATGGGGTTTCACCGTGTTAGCCAGGGTGGTCTCGATCTCCTGACCTTGTGATCCGCCCACCTCGGCCTCCCAAAGTGCTAGGATTATAGGCGTGAGCCACTGCGCCTGGCCTTGCCCTGGATCTTGAAGCTGAAACCCAGAGTAGCCTACACAGTATAAACCCTTCCAGCTCTTACGCCATTCCAGTCTCTTAATAACAAAAGCAAATAATTGAGTATCCATATACGTACACAACTTGAATTATCTCACTTAACTCCCAACACAACCTTATGATATTGGCCATATTATTAGCCCCCACATTACATATGAGATGGCCAAAGCTCAGAGAAGTTAAGGAACTTGCTTTGAGTCACACAGGCTATTCAGATTCTGGATACAATCTTAGTCTGAACAATCTGAGACTTTAACTCCTACCCATAGGTTCTGCGGCTTAACTGAGGCCCCTACTCACACCAAGCCTCCAGAACCCTTTCCTTGGGGTCTAGGATCATTGGGGGTCTCTCTTTTCTGTGGTTATCTGCATTACCAGTTCACTCATGTGTTCACCCCTTGGTTTGTCAAACATTCACGAGGCCTTCCTCTGTGGCTGGCACTAGGCATACCACAGTGGACAGTGGTACAATGTCCTGCTCTGGAGTAGCTAGCCCAGGCTGGGGAAATCCAAGAAGGCTTCCTGGAAGGGTGCCCAAGATGAATCTTGAAGGATGAATAGGAAGCAGGCAGAAGAGAAGGAAGAGGGAAGAATGTTCCAAGCAGGAGAAGCCAGAGGCAAGAGAGAGTGGGGCCTGCTCAGGGACCCTGTAATTGAGGCAGTTTGGCTGGGACAGCAACAGGGAGGAGAGAGGTGAGGTTTGTGTAGTGTTGGCGGGTGGCAGGATGTGGCAGGGAGTGACCTGGTCAGGTCTGTGTAAGGATGCTGTGGAGGCTGGGGAAGGGGAGAGTACCGGGATGCTGTCTCTTCCAGAGCAGGATCTTTCTAGTCACCTCTGGTGCTAGACCCTTGGAGCCAACCCGGCAGGCTGTGAGCATGTAGGGAGGGCAGCCTTCCAGGGCACCCTTGGCTGAGCTTGCAGGGGCCTCTGGAAGCCTGGGGCGAGGATTGTGGATGGGATGAAGTATAAGAGCCAAGGTTTCCTCCCTACAGTCACCAATGAGGTACCCATGTGAGAACAGACAGAAGGAAGGGCATTCCAGACAGCAGGAACAGCATCTGCAAAGGTGCAGAGGTGAAAGAGAGCAAGACTATCTGGGAGCTAGCATAGTTTATAAGCTGAAGCCAGGGACTGGGCTAGATGGAGTTGTTCCTGTGCAGCAGGACTGAACTCAGGCCTTCATGGGTAAGAGTCTAGGGGTTCTGCTGCTAGTATCCCTAGGTTAAAGCCCAGTTCCTACGAGCTACGCATCTGTGGGAAAACTACTTAGGCTCTCTGGTTTTTAGTTTTCTCATCTGTAAAATAGGGTTGCTGTGAGGATTAAGCAAAACAATGTGAAAGTACTTAGCACATAATAAATACCCAATAAGCACAGTCTATGCTATTGTCACTATCACTAATATTATCATTACTAACAGCCTCACAGTGGGAAATCTAAGGTGGAGCACAACTTCATAAGGGAAGAATCTCATTTTAAAAAGTAAAAACAAGTTGCAACGTGTGCTTATCTGCAATCTCCACATTCACCGATATGTGTGAAATTTCATCTGCAACTGTTTTCTCAGAGTGTCATCCCATCCCCAATCAAATGACGGATGTTGGATGTGCCAGGAATGATAGGGGTATTACAGCAACCGACAGCAGGCTCGAGGCAGGGATCGTATGCAGGGGAGTGGAAGGGGCCTCTCTCAGTCTCTGGAGGGGTGACAACGCCCATGTTTCTAAACCAGGATGGTGGGGACGCTTTGGGGAGAGGAAACGGCTCTATCTGCCCCAGTTAAGATGAGAGAGAATCAGCCGAGTTTTGCTAGAGTGAATGCTCTGAGCAGAGTCTGGGATACAGCCCATGCCTCCACAAGTTTTACAATCTTTGAGGTTTGTTAATTGATCTCTTAGAATCTGAATTGTTTAAGCTTTGAAATTAAGATTTGCATTAACCATGAGACATAGTTCCAACATGGTCAGACAGGTGAACAAGAACCAGGAAGGCTGTGCCCTGGGGTCCTACCAACCGGGTTCAAATGCCACCTCTATCTACATAGCACAGGCATTAGACAAGCTGTTTCTCTGGGTTTTGGTTTCCTTCCTATAAAACTGGACTGATTATTAGACCCACCTCAAGAGTTGTCTTAAGATTCAGTGAAACAATGCACAGAGAGCACTTGACTCAGTGCCCGGCACGTGATCAGGGCTCAAAAACTAGTAGTTGTCAGCGCTGATATGATGTTCTGCTCCTTCTGGAAAGTTTGACCAATCGCACAGCCCCAGGTGGGCTTCTTATGGGCTGGGGTGAGAGGCAGGGGTGTTCTGCCTGGGGATGACAGATGTCCCAACCAGACTACTTTCCCCTTAGGCAATGACAGGTGGGTGCTCGGTCACGGAAGTATCACTGTGCCTGGGAGGGTACAGTGACTCCTTCCCATAACTGGGGAACAAGTTAGGCCTTGGCCTCAGCTGTGAGAACAAGGAAGGAGGCCAACTTAGCTACTAGACTGGCTGGACAAGAACTTGAACCCAGGTGTCCTACATTGCCCCAAAGCCACGCAGAGGGGTGCAGAACCTGGGGCAGGGTGAGGTCTGCATGGGAGGTGCTGGTGATATGGTCTTGGTGAAGGCAGGGAGCAAGGCCTTTGAAATTCAGAAACATGAAATTTAAAAAGCTGCATACACACAAAGAAATATTTTTTGCAGCTGTTTTGGCATTTGGGGAATAATTTACCAACTTCAAGTTCGACTTAATGAAGTTGGGGGTAGGCAGCTTCCATGGGAGCTCTGCTTCCTAGCAATCTTCAGCCGCCCAGCCGGCAAAGAGGGCTGAGCACATAGTTGGTGGGGAGCATTCACAGTAACACGTTGTGTATTTGTCATCAGAATGGAGCCCCCAGGCACAAGGGTAGTGCCCATGGCTGCTCAATGCTGTATTTGTCATGTGGCCACTGACACAATCAATTGACCCCCTTCCACACCGGTGTTTATTAGCCATTGTATAAATATTTCACCCCTCCCCAGCTGACACATAATCTCTTCTTTGCTGCCTCTGACAAATGAACATTTCTCTGTAGACTCTTAAATGAGTATGTGTCACAGCTATGTCACTGATTAATTTTTTTTACCACCACGAACAACGATGCATAGAAATGCAACTTATATTCATTTCCCGGCTTGAGCCCAGCTGTCTAAAAAATTCCACCAGCAGCTACGACTGACAGACAGCTATCCCAGGGCTTGGGCGTGCTGACATGTGGTTGTGTGAGTGCCAGCTTGTTAATTACGGGCTCTCTTTTCCGGCCTGGCTGCCGAGTAACCAGCCACAAGGACCTTAATCACTGTTGGGGCCTGGAAGGGCCTGCTTCAGAAGGCTCCAGGGGCCGAATCTCAATCTGGCCTAACCACACACAGTTTTTTCCTTCAAGCATTGGCCACCTTTTCTCCTGGGCCCTGGTTTGGGAATGTGCCTGTAGTCACCTCAGTAACACTCACTGCACCCTTAAACCCTTCACTCACCAATCTGTGAGGACAGGGCTCAGTCTTGTTTGTTTAGCACAGGGTGAATGCTCTAGAAATATTCGCTGACATGAAGTCAGCTAAGGTGCAATTATTGAACAATGTATCAGCCACTTGGCACATATTACTCACTTCATAGTAGGAGCCCCTACTATGTGCTGGATGCATAGCCAATGAGCAAGACAGACCTTTAGACCTGGGCCCACAGGAAAAGGTGGCCACCAGTTGGAGAAAAAAATTGAGTGTGTGGTTAGACTTGGGTGGGAGCCGGACCCTGGAGCTTTCTGAGGTAGGTCCTTCCTGGCCCTGTCCGTGATTAAGGTCCTGTGGGTGGTTACTTGGCAGCCAGGCTGCAATGAAGTTTAGGTTCTGGTGGTGAAGGACTAGAGGTTCTAGGGATAGAACTTCTATTTGTAGAGGTGCTATTTGTACCCGGTTTGCAGCTGAGGAAACTGGAGGACAGTTCTTGCCTTTGACCACATAGCTCATGAGCGGTGGCACTGAAATAAGAGCCTGTGCCTTCTAACCCCAAAGCCTGCACCCCTAACCACTCTTGGCCAACCACCCTGAGACCCTACTGTCCTTTCCCTTAGCTGCCTCAATTTCTCCTACACTATAGCTCTCCTTCCCTCCTTCTCCTTCAAACTTTCATCTTCCTGGCAGGCTCTCAAGTCACCTTGGGCTTCAGAGCCAATTCAGCATCCCTGCCCCCAACCCGACCCCGTCCATCTGCTGCTCCCCCCTTCCCCATGCCCCCCACTGACACAGAACCGAGCCTTCAGCAGGTGTCTAGGCTGCCCCAGCCCGCCCCCAACCTCCATGCACCTGTGTCCCATGCACCTGTGTCCTTTCCCTGATGTCATATAACCACTGGCTAGGAGCCAAGTGCATAACACCTGGGGACACTTTCGGTGATTAACTAGCTCCACCATTGCCCACAAGGCTCTCAAGAGACTGACCGGAGAAATACAGACCCCTCCCCCTCAAAGGCCCAAGCAGACTTGGGCAGCTCTGGAGGCAGGGGCTGCACATTCAAGGAACTGATCCTCCCCATTGCCACGTCCATGGAGCCCACAGGAATCAAAACTGCAGATGTATATGGCAAGGTAGACAGTGTGGAATGTCAGCTGGTCTGAATCCCAGTTTCTCTATTTACCGACTATACATCCTAGGGCAAGTTACTTCATTTCTTCTTAGGTTGTACCTTGAAGATGCTAGTGTCTTTTTCAGAGAGCTGTTGGGAGGCTGAGGAGAGCTCACATGGGACAGCACCCATCATGGTGCCTGTCGTATAACAGGTGCACAGTAAACTGCAGCATCTTTCTTTCCCTTTTGGCAAGGTTGTGATTCCGACCTATCCTGATTAATCATCTTATCAGAGAAGAAAAGCTGGACAATACACCGGCCTATTGATACCTTAGCCCATACTGACCCAGGAGACCCCAGGCACCAAAAGCACTGCCTCTTTTCTTCCCTCCAGGCCTGAGTGGTGTGGAAGGAGAGGCAACTCCTGGGAAGGAGGTGAAACTGCTATGGGTGGGGCTGCCTTCAATCAGCATCATCCAAAATCATGGCCACATACAAACATTCAGTCCATGCAGCACTGAACAGAGTGCATGTTTATGTGCATTATCTCATTGAAAAGTCACAAAACTCTTTGAGTTAGGTATGACTGGTTTCCTTCTACTGACAAAGAAATTGAGGTCCAAAGAGGTTAAGAGAACTGCAAAAAGTCACACAGAGGCAGAGCCAGGACTTCAACCTGGGTTCACCTTATTCTCAAGATAGTGTTCTTAACTACCATTGTATGCCACATCCCTCACACCCTCTTCCTCACCACGTCCACCAAGCTCCCAGGGCATTCTGCAGCGAGCAGCTGCAGCAGGCATCCCCTTCTCTATGACGTCATCGACAGCCTGCTTTATCACCTCAGTGGGCCTGCCCTGTCCCACCTGCTAGGCCTCACTGGAGCTAGGGGCAGGGTCAGAGAAAGGAGAAGCTCAGATGACAGAGAGCTAGGCTGGGACTGGGACAACAGCAAGCCTGGGGAAGGGGCTGATGCAAGAAAGGGGTCCACACAACTGGCCCTTCAGCTGGCTGGTTAGCTGTGCCATCCGCATACATTTCCTTGTTCGAAATGGAGCACTGAGCCCCGGAAATCAGGACAAAAGCACCACCCACAGCTCTGGTCTCGATGACTCAGATTCCACCTCCCACAGCCTCCTCCTGTGTGTGTTTCTGAATGCGTGTGTACCCGCGCGTGCGCCCCTCCAGCGCGTGAGGCTGTCAGCTGTGTGTGTGCGCATGTACAGAGATGAGCACACATGTGCACATGCCTGAGCTGGGTCCACCTGCATATCTCTGCCTCCAAGCCCGAGCTCTCAGAATACGATGACCCACAGGGTCAGTGATCATCATAACATTGATAGCCACATGCTTCCCACGCTCGGGCTCTGTGCCAAGCACTTTACATGCAGTGTAGCATAGAGTCTTTACCGCAGCCTTATTAGGTGCCAACTATCATTATTCCCATTCTGCTAACGATGAAACTGAGACTCAGAGAGTCTCAGTTAACCCGCTTTCCAAGGTCACACAGCTAGAAAATGGTGAAATTATCAGATGTCAAAGTCGGTACCCAGTAAGATGTGCTTCTCACCTTGCTCCCTCTAGGGGGTTTAGAGAGAAGTCCCCAAGGGTCCTTTGTAACCAGAAGCCAACCAGGGTGGCTGAAGGAAGGGGGCCAGAGCCTTGGAGGAAGGAAAGGGGGACGAATAGCAGATAGACACTGAGCAGGAGGGGGCAGGGCAGCTGTCTCCCAAAACAGGTGTCAGAGAAGCTGTGACAGCCACTTAGAACCACAGTGGCAAGCCTCCTTTACATGGCGATTTGCATACATTTGCATTAATTTGCATCACCAAATCTGTGGAATCGGCCTTAATGGTCCCTGCCTCAGAAGACTGGCAGAAGTTGAGAGAGTGGGAGTGACAGGGAGGGCCTGGGGAATTCAGGAAGGGAACGAAGGGAGAGGCAGTGCTGCGGAGGTCCTGGGAAGCGCTGGGCACTGCTAAGGGTCAGTTTCCAGGGGAAAGAAGGAAGAATTCCTCCCAAGTACCCTGGGAAGTCTCCTCTCCCCAATACCAT
Source organism: Papio anubis (assembly GCF_008728515.1). NCBI lineage: Eukaryota > Metazoa > Chordata > Mammalia > Primates > Cercopithecidae > Papio > Papio anubis. The sequence continues at coordinate 134,340,984 of NC_044980.1, read as the reverse complement.
CTCCTGGGGGTAGCAGGGAAGGCGATCGGTGATGCAGAAATCAGGGAGAGCGTCGGAGGGTTGGAGACCTGTGCCGGTGGACAGCGGGGCGGGTCTCGCACAGTCTCCCCGCTGGGGGCGTGCCCACTCGGCCTGGAGCTCAGTGGCTCAGTGTTGGGGCGCCATCTAGTTGACATATGCGGGAACGCGCCCTCTTCCTGCCCGCTCTGGCGGCAGCCTCTTCCTGCGGCTGCTTGCACCAAAGTCAGGTCAGCTTGCATACTCCCAGGGGTCGACTGTCTGAGTGGGCCTAGGGACCCGCGGTCTTCCAGAGGATCACGGGCAGGGGAACTTCCCACGGGGCGGCCAGGCTAACGTGAATGAGCTAAGACAGCTTAGTGGTGAAGAACTTGGGCCAAATATGGCTGTATGACCTTGGCAAATTAACCTCTGAATCAGTTTCCTCATCTGTAAAATGGGAGTGATAAAATTTACTTGTGAGAATAAAAGAATATATAATCTATTAGGAGCTTCTCAGCAAGACCAGGACTTTAAGGACTTCCAACTTGCATGACCTTGAGACCTCCTTACAATTTGTCGCCTAAGCTTTTACCCTCTTTGTCCTCTTCCTGGTCCTGCTTATTAGCACAATGCCTGCCACAAAAGGAGCACTTCATCAGCAGCAGCTACTGTGGTCATTGCTATCATTATTATTACTGTGAGGGTGCTAAGGCCTTGCGCGGGCAGCACCCCAACCTCACTCTCATCTGGCCTGGTCTGGCAAGGATATGAAAGAAAATCAGAGGCTGGAGGTGAGGGGCCACTTGCCAATGAGTCAGGAATAAAGACGAAGTCATAGGCAGATAGGAGTGAAAGGGCATATTGAGTCACAGAGTTCGTGGAACCTTCTCGAATTCCCTGTAGTCAAATCAACTGCTAGATAAGGAAGGGACTCAGCCCTGGTTCACAGATGTCAGTGTGATATGTTGGTGAGAGTTAGAAGTGGATTGCTGCCACATTATGGCCTTCTTGGGGTAGCCCTAAAGGACAGGAGGGAAGGGAGGTTCCAGGGTGCAAAGCTTTGAGCAGTACACTTGGGTGTTAGCTTTCTCTAGACAAACAAGTAGCCTGAGGTGTGGATATTCTCTGGCTCCTGTGGAATAGTAAATGTCCCCTAGTCAGGAGCCCGAAGGAACAAAGTCAAAGGCAAGTGACAAAGTGGTCTAGGAAAGAGGCAGATGGGTGGACTAAGAGTGAGCACCAAGTGTGCAAACCTCTGGGTCTCAGGTAAACACCCTGCAGAGCATCTTTTGCCAGGACACGCTCCACTAAGAGATACAATGATTCACCTGGTGAGTGAATCTCTCTCCCTGTCTACCCTAAATGCCTGCTCAAAAGCCCTTGAACAGAGTAGTCATGCTACCAGAGATGGAGGCTATGTATGAGCCCAACAGCATGGGCTGCCTCTCACCAAAGATGAGCTACCACTTCGATTACTCAACCTGCCTGCAGCCAAGACCAGCACTGGGCCCTCCCTCAGAAGGCTCTCTTCCTCAGAAGACCAGCCAAGCCTCTGGTGACAGATCAGTTACACTGATGCTATTCTTTCTACTCTGGAAGGGACAGTAATTCGTTCTTACTGGAATCAGTGCATGCTCCAGATTCAGGCTTGTCTTCCACAGTGTTTTTACCAAAGCAAGTAAAATAATGGGGTCATCAAGGACTTCTATAGTTTCTGCTCTTACCTTTGGGTCTTTGATCCATCTTTGAGTTCATCTTTGTGTATGGTGTATGGGATGCCAATCAACAGATTCATTGGGCTCACTTGGTTGCTCCTCATCACCTAGAAGCTGACAGCCTGATGGGACAAGGGGACAGCATGTTGAATGCTCAGTGAAGACACTGGCAGGAACATGACACCTGTGGGTTTGGGCCCTCAACTCCTTGACGCAGTATTTGTTTTGAACAATACTATGTTCCTTATACACAGAAATTGCCGGTCCTGGAGTCAAATGTGGAAGTGGATGTGGCCCATCTCATTCACATTTGTAGAATATTTGCTTTCTGTCACCAAAACTGGAGGCTCTGCCAATTAGAGTTTCTAGTTGCCAGGGAGGGAGAACTTATATGAAAGAACACAGTAGTTTCCACTAAACTGGAAGCTGTGACAGCCACCTGGCCACCTTATGCTCCTCATTCCAGTGGGCCAACAGACTAAGAAGGGCGTTAATGTGCTGGCCAGGGCCATTGATCCTGATGATCATGAGGAACCAGGGCTGCAGATACAATGTGTGTAGATGCAATGAAGGCAGGGAGTCTGGCCCCAGCTAGGGAATTCACTGTGGCATCTCTTGGAACTTCCCACCCAGTAGTAATTGACAATGGACAACTAACAACAGTTCTAAAAGGACGAGGCAACAAAGGAATCAGTTCTCTTGGGGATGAAAGTCTGTATAATCTCATCAGGCAAGCAGCCCAGATCTGCAGAGGGCTAGCAGAGGGTCATGGGAGGAGGGAGAGAATATCAATTGTGGACTCAGGACACGCTACAGCAGTGGGACTGTAGCTTGCTTCATTAGCCCTCTCCTCTTTATCTTCCTTAAGACCACATCTGGCACTCTCTGGAAGGGGACTTGATTCCAGTAGACTGTACTTCCCCTCTTGAAGAAAGAGTGAGGGCAACTTTGTTCCTGTGGGGGAAAATGCCCTGTAGGGTGGCATGGAAGTCAGGTATAATGGGAGGACTTGAGTGGATCTCAGCGGCATGAGAAATGAGCTGCCCTGAGACACGAACCTTTCTTCTCAAATTCCTTCACTATCTCCTTGCTCTCTTTAAGGCTGCTCCTCTACTTTCAGACTTAAATAAAATTCCACACTGTACAGCGTGGAACCTGGTTTCCAAGTGCCACCAAGGGCTGGGTAACAGAACCCAGAAGCACGGGAAGGTAACTCTGTGGGGTGAACTTTGACCCATGGGAAACAGGTCATGGGTGGGAGCTGGGGACTGCTCCAAGGTGTGTTTCCTCCTTACCTTCTGGAGAAGTCCCACCCACGTGCCAAGAGAGCACCCCTGCTGAGTAGTCAGCAGTGTCTCTGAGAGGCTTGTGTGAAGCGGGGCAGGATGGGAAGGCGCCGCACTGTCTCGCCTTGCATCCTCCATTTCCTCTCCCTCAGCTCAGGGCTTCCACCTGAATCCTGACCACAGGCTCTGCTTCTCAAAGACCTAAGACAAGGGGATTCCTGAGAGCTGTTTCCCCATCTGTGTCTCACACTGTGGTCATTGCTGGAGCCTGAGTTTGACCAATCCAGCATCTCTGGAGCCAAAGAAATGGAGACCCTGGGAGACAGGAACCAACTAACTACTTTCCAGATGGGAGAGAAAGTGGATGAACATCTGAGCGATGAGGCAGGAGGGGCAGGCAGGGTCAGGAAAGCCAGTGGGGAGATCAGAGGGTAGGAAGTTAAGTCTCAGTGAAAACTGCCCCTTGTAAATGGGTCTGTGCAGTGAGTTTTCTGGAGAGAATGATTAGATCCTAGAAGGGAGAAGGGAGAACAATATTTCCTTTCCCCGCCGTGGAGTAGACACCCCCATCCATGCAAGGCAGGAAGTGAGTTCTCCTGACACCCTCAGGGCTCCATATTCCTGGGTGGGGGCAGTGTCTGACCCACAGATGCTCTGGATAGTGAAAACATCAAGAATAAGTAGATGGTTGGCCGGGCGCGGTGGCTCACGCCTGTAATCCCAGCACTTTGGGAGATCGAGGCAGGTGGATCACCTGAGGTCAAGAGTTCAAGGCCAGCCTGGCCAACATGGTGAAACCCCGTCTCTACTAAAAACACAAAATTAGCCAAGCATGATGGCGCGTGCCTGTAATCCCAACTACTTGGGAGGCTGAGGCAGGAAAACCTCTTGAACCTGGAAAGTGGAGGTTGCAGTGAACCGAGATAGTGCCCCTGTACTCTGGCCTGGGTGACAGAGTGAGACTGTCTCAAAAAGTAAATAAATAAAAAATAAATAAATAACCCAATCTCCAGTATTTTGTTACAGCAATGCAAATGGGCTAAGATAGCCCCCGCTCTGGCCACTCCCAAAGCCCCAGTTCATAAATACTGCATACCCAGGGCACATCCCCATCTCCAGAGTACAGCCTCACACTCTGATGGAGTTTTGTGTCCAAAAAAGGACTGGCCCAGCAGCAATTTGGTGGTTTGCAGGGAGGTAGGGCAGAGACTGAGTAAGTCCAAATATCCCTAATACTCTCCTTGTGCCTACCCCTGCTTACACTCTTCTGTCTTTCTCTAGACGTGTGCAGTGGTGCACCTGAAGCTTAAAACAGAGGTCTGCTAATTCCTGGAGTCATCCCTGTCATTCTCCTGCCTCTAGGCAAAGCCTTATTTCAGCATTTTCAAGGCAGAAGGAAGGGAAGAGGAGAGGAGGGACCTGAGCCCCAGCAGTCTACCGTCTGCTCTGCCTGCCTGGGATGCATAAATAGAATTGGAAGGGCCCCCATCTCTGATAGTCGGGTGCAGGGTGTTTTTTTAGGGAGAGATTCATAACTGTCATCAGAGTCTCAAAAAAGTTTAAGATCTGCCCCTGTGCTGTCCAATATTGGCAGCCAGTGGTTATTATTTAAATTAATTACAAATAAATGAAATTAAATATTCAGCTCTTCTGGCTCACCAATCTCATTTCAACCTCTCAATGGCCAAATGTGGCTACTGGCTGCCATATTGGACAGCACAAATATAGAACATGGTCCATCATTGCAGGAAATTCTATCGAACAGCAGTGCCATTAATTTTATGTATAGAGAAACTGAGGCCCAAAGAGAGATGACTTGCCCAAGCCCTGAGGGGAGTTAGTAGTAGCTGTAATACTAGATGCCCTTTATAAAATATTTTGCAGTAAAATTGCACTAAAAATCTTATAACTACAGCTCATGTCAATGGCCTAGGGTGGAAGGAGACAGGGCCCAGTCATGGGAGTGAGGATGCAGGGGAAGGGAGGTGTTCTGTGTTTGTTCCTTCCCTCCCCTTGGCCCCAGGGCTGCCCCAGCTCTCCAGGATAAAGAAGGCATAGAGGCCTGGAACTCCCTCCCCTCCTCAATGATGACTTCATCCTCACAAAAATGTGAGGAGGGCAGTGGGAAGGGGCTCACTGGAGGGTAGCTCTGGAGTCTAGGGGGAAATGGCATAGCCCTCAGGCCAGAGGAATTAGGGGAAGGGAGGGCTGTGCTGACCCTAACCAGTCTCCATGCAGCCATCTTCCTAAAATTCAAACCTAAATTCATGAGTCTATCACCCCATGCTTAAACTCTTCCCTGGTTCCCCATGGCTCTTGGCATGGAGACCAAATCCCATACAAGACCTCCAAGGGCCTGCATGGCCTGGTCCCTGAGATCCCTTCAGTCTTAGCTGGTCCCAAGCTCCCTCTCTCTTTGATTTGTCTCCCTTACTCACCAGGCTGACTCCTACCTCAGGGCCTTTGCACTCATGGTTCTTCTGCCTAGAACACTCCCTTCCACCTCACTTAACTCCTACTCATCTTTCTGAGATCTCAACTTAAGCAGAGCTCCCTGGAGAAGCCTCCCAGATGCCCAGGTCAGGTCAGCTGCCTCTGTGTTATGCTTTTATAGGGCTTCCCTTCAGAAAAATTCATCTTGGTTTGTAATTACACATTTATTTGGGGGTTGTTTGATAAATATCTCACTTCTTGAGCAGGTCATGCTCCCCAAAGTCTGCTGTGCATGTCGTTGCATCTCTAAACCCTTGAGCAGTGGTTGGTCCAGCAAAGATGATTAATAAAAACATGAGAAGAAAATGAAGGGATTGAATGGGAATCTTCCTTCCTGTAAGAAACATGCTCGGCTGGGCACAGTGGCTCATGCCTGTAATCCCAGCACTGTGGGAGGCCAAGGCAGGTGGATCACCTGAGGTCAGGAGTTCAAGACCAGCCCTGTCAACATGGCGAAACTCCATCTCTACTAAAAAAATACAAAAATCAGCTGGGTGTGGTGGTGGGTGCCTGTAATTCCAGCTACTAGGGAGGCTGAGACAGAAGAATCGCTTGAATCTGGGAGGCGGAGGTTACAGTGATACGAGATCGTACCACTCCACTCCAGCCTGGGCGACAGAGGGAGACTCTATCTAAAAAAATAAATAAATAAAAAGAACACACTCCTTGGCATTCCCCCAGGCCCTGTCCCATCTCATCAGGACCAAATGTGGGTGATGGCTGTGCCTTCTATCATCCAGAGGGTAAGGGCAGGAAAGGAGTGTGACCTGGAGGCCACTGGAGACCATGGAAGCGATTGGGAGTTGCAGGGGTGACAGGAAATTGAGTAACAAAAGTGATGGAACGGACAAGATGACAGCTGGGGACTTTGGGGAAAATACAAGGGGTACAATGTGGCCTAATTTGGCAATAGGATGACACAGGCTGATTGATTAAAATAGGTAATGGGATATGCCAGAGTGATGGAAAAATAGGCAAGCTGGGTGCATTCCAGAGTTATCGTGGAAGTAACTGGCAAAAATAGGAACAAGTAATGGGAAACACTTTGAGCACTCACTGTGTGCCAGGTCCTTTCCACATATTACCCATATATTTCCACAGATTAATCTTTACAACCCTGTCAGGCACTATTCTCTCTCCTTTTTTCAGAAAAAGAAACTGAGGCACAGAGGGCCAAATAGACACAAATAATCTGCTCAGGTCACACAGTTGGTAGAGGTGGCATCAGGGCTTTATTTTAGAGACTGTGTTTTTTTAATTGATTTTTTGTTTTAGTTTTTGTTGCTGGTGGTGGTGTTTGTTTTGTTTTGTTTTTAGAGACAGGCCTCACTGTGTCACCCAAGCTGGAGTGCAGTGGTTCGATCTCAGCTCACTGCAATCCCCACCTCCTGGGCTCAAGCAATCCTCCCACCTCCGCCTCCCGAGTAGCTGGGACTACAGGTGCACACTACCGCACTTGGCTAATTTAAAAATTTTTAGTAGAGACTAAGTCTTGCTATGTTGTCCAGGTTGGTCTCAAACTCCTACTCTCAAACAATCCTCCTGCCTTGGCCTCCCAAAATGCTGGGATTACAGGTGTGAGCCACAGTGCCTAGCTGAGAGACCTTATTCTTAATTACTGCATACCATCCACTTTTGGTGAACAAAGTGGCCTCCAAAGTAATTGTGGCTTAATAGTCTATCATTTGAGTGCGGAATAAATTGAGACATGGAAGGGGCTATTGAAGAATTCCCTTCAACATCTCCTCATTGCTTGGTTCTTCCCCTTCCTCTGCTCACTAGTGTCCCTTTTGTCCCATGTGTTAAGATTAAGATTTAACATCTACTAATGTCAGCCGGGCACGGTGGCTAATGGCTGTAATCCCAGCACTTTGGGAGGCTGAGGTGGGCGGATCACCTGAGGCCAGGAGTTTGAGACCAGCCTGGACAACATGGTGAAACCCCGTCTCTACTAAAATACAAAAATTAGCCGGGCATGGTAGCGGGTGCCTGTAATCCCAGCTACTTGGGAGGCTGAGGCATGAGAATCGCTTGAACCCAGGAAGCGGAGGTTGCAGTGAGCTGAGATCCAGCCACTGCACTCCAGCTTGGGCGACAGAGCGAGACTCCATCTCAAAAAAAAAAAAAAAAAAAATTAGTAATGTCATGTTTCTTCCTATTCCTCCCTCCAGGCAAAATCCTAGAGAGGCAAAATTGAACAATAAAAAGCATGAGAAAGAGAAAACTAGGGCTGCTTCTGGGAAGAACTTAAGAGAGATAAGGTATTGAGGAGTGAGAAGTCCCAGATAATCAAGATTTGTGGGCTGGGCATGGTGGCACACACCCGTAATCCCAGTACTTTGGGAGGCTAAGGCAGGAGGCAGGTGGATGGCTTGAGCTCATGAGTTCGAGATCAGTCTGGGCAACATGACAAAACCCTGTCTCTACAAAAAAATACAAAAATTAGCCGAGCCCAGTGGCATGCGACTCTATTCCCAGCTACTCGGGAGGCTGAGGTGGGAGGATCACTTGAGCCTTACTGCACTCCAACCTGGGTGACAGAGTGAGACATTGTCAAACAAACAAACAAACAAACAAAAAACAGCCAAAAGATTTGTGAGCAACATAGAAGTGTTGCCATCGGTTTTCGGGTCTTCTGAGAGATGAAGTATTGGAGAACCTGTTTGCTCTTGTTGGTTTCCATGGGTCACGTGAGCCCTGTGGCTTATATTTGGGTTACATCAGAGCAGGTAAATCAGTTGATGATGGTCAATAACGCAGTCTCTCTAGACAGGGTGAACGGGGTCTGTGGTGTCTCAGGACTTAGGATTGGAGAGAGTCCCTTCCTAGTACCCTTTGTCCATGAAGCTCTGAGGGAGCCACAGAAGGTACCCCAAAAGGTAAAAGCAGCTCAGCCTAGATTGCCAGGCATGGCTAGCTCTGGAGTAAAGTGAGTTCCCTTGCCAAGCCTGGTACTGCTAATCTTGCTGTAAGCAGACTCTTTGGACAGCGAGGGTGAGAGAGGTCTGATTAGGGAGCAGGGACCCAAGATAGCCTCCTAGGGAGGAAGCCCTCCAAGGGGCACTAGCCACCCCTGCTACTCAGTTTCAATCCCATTCCTATGACCTAGTTCATCTCTCACACTACCATTTCCCATCTGCCTCTTATCTTAGGATGCTCAGCTCTTTCAGGACACTCGTGACTACTCTCCTTTCCTGATTTCTCAGGCCAACAACCCTCCCTGACCCAAATCATCTTGAAGGTGTATATCCCTCCAAGTGAATGGCTGACCTGGTGCTCTACCCCATTTTTGAGTATTCAAAGATTAAGCCCCAGAAATCCATACTTTCCTTTCTTGAGCTCACAGACCTTCATTTTGCACATCTCCTAGGGGCCAGGCCTCACATCTGCTACAGACTTACTCCGCCAGGTTCATGAATCCCTGTGCCCTCACGTGACACTGGGTTAGTGCTCCCCCAGGGTATGGAGGAGAGCAGAGGAAAGCCGTGACACCTGGCCCCTGGGTTACAGCTCCACAGAGAGGAGTCTGGGCAAAGATCTCACTGTATCCACATTCAGGGTCACAGATGCCTTAGCCATTGTCTTCTGGGGCCTGGGATGTCTCTATCCCCCGCAACCTGTTTCTGCCCTTGCAAAGGCTAAGAATGAAAGAGAGGAGGCAGGGCGGGGTGGCTCACACCTATAATCCCAGCACTCTGGGAAGCCGAGGAAGGAGGATCACTTGAGGTCAGGAGTTCGAAACCAGCCTAGCCAACACGGTAAAACCCCATCTCTACTAAAAAATGCAAAAATTAGCTGGGTGTGGTGGCAGGTGCCTATAGTCCCAGCTACTCTGGAGGCTGAGGCGGGAGAATTGCTTGAACCCAGGAGGCAGAGGTTGCAGTGAGCCGAGATTATACCACTGCACTCCAGCCTGGGTGACAGAGCAAGGCTTCATCTCTGGGAAAAAAAAAAAAAAAGAAAAAAAGAAAAAAAGAGAAAGACAGACAGGATGGGGAAGAAGAAACCTGTGCTTCCGAGTCCAGAGCCTAAGACCCAGGATCACCCCCTTGTCTAGCTCCCAGGGACCCTAGAAGCAATGGATTCTCTTTGCTCCACTGCGGCCAGGCTACAGAGATCCCCTTGAGTCTGTCCTATACTTTCAGAGACAGATTGTGAAGACAGAGAAAGACAGACACAGACAGAGGGACAGACAGACACAGGCAGAGACAGAAAGAGAGACAGACACAGCGGACATCACAAAGAGATTCAGAGAGCGAAGAAAGATAGAAGTACATTCAGGGGAACACAGGAAAAGAAATAGAGAGACAGAAATAGGAAAAGAGACAGAGCAATAGAGATAGAGGCAGAGAGAAGAGAATAGAAACTGAGAAGGAGAGCCAGGGAGGTAGAGAAGGAAGACACAAGCCAGGGCCCAGAAGCCTCCACCCGCCCCATATCATTGAGCCAAAGAAGGAAAGTGGGGTCTGACGGAGGAAGCCAGGTCTCCCTCTCTGTGGCTCTGCCCCATCATCTGGCATTGGTGTCCTTAACTTGGAGTCAGTGGACTTGGATGGGAAAAGAATATTACTTCCACTAATCTCTAGCTGAAATTTAACATTTCCTCCAATTATGACAATAGCAACAAACCAGTCATTTTAGCTATAACTATGGCTTTGTCACCAGTAGAAATCACATATATTTTTATATCATATTACAGTATTGCAGATCTTTTGAAATACCATTTATGCTCATCACTGCGTCAAAATTATGTGAGGTATCAACCTACCACTAGATCTTATTTAAAGCATTAATAAAGAAGCGCATATATTACTATATCACATTGGTTTTATACCTGTATTACAACATAATTGGTTTCCTTCATAATCCTATATATTTTATTTTATGCATTTTAAAATATTATTCTGAGATAAGGCCGCATACTTTACCAGATTGCCAAAGGGGAACATGGCACAAAAAGGTTAAGAACTCTTGCATCTAGCCCCTGACCCAGACCCCTCGGCACCCATTCCTCAAAACTCCCTGTGCCTATTACTGTCTTTTCCTGCTCCGTTATTTTGCTGGGTTAGTCTGAGTCCTTCAAGAAGAAGCTGCCAAGGCAGAATGCAAGGATTTGACTAGGGGAGATGCCTGTGAGAGAGGAAGGGAGCCTGGAGTTGGGAGAGCTGTGAAGGAGAGAGAGAAGGAAGAAAGGTTGAGAGGAGCATCCTAGAACACCAGTCAAAGGAAAGTTCAGCAAAGCCACTGGGAAGTTCTTGAACCAAAGTCAGCTGTCAGAGGACTCCCCTATCTCCCGGGAATGAGTCTACCTTAGGATCTCTGCTGAGCTCTGTCACTGGCTGGGAGCAGCCCAGTGGGAAGCTGGCCTTAGATTTCAGACAGAAGCAGCTGGGGTCACTGGTTAATTTCACTCCTCACAGTGTAAGGTCTGTGAGGAGCATTCTCACTGCCACCATAGTTGCCCATTCAGATAAAAGGACGTGGTGCAGGGGTCCTGTCCAGGGCAGTAGGCCAGCATGGTAGTTATAGATGTAGACTTGCAGAGTTGGCTATTTTCTAACTGCAGGGTCTTGAGCAAGTTATTTAATGCTCCCTTTCTCCTTATATGTAAAATAGAGGTGATAAAATTCCTTATTTATAGGGATATTTGTGAGGATTAATTAAAGTTTGCAAAGCAATGTTTACATAGAGCCTGGAGCACAGTCAGCTCTCAATAATTGGTAGCCCTTATTATAGCCACTGCAATTATTAATTATTACTATCATTCTCTTTCTCAAAGGGAAGGTCAGGAAAGTGGGGCTCCAGGAGGCTGAAGATGACAGTCCCTCCCCTAGCTGGGGCAGCTGGAAGAGGTGGGAACCGCTTCCTCCCACTCCCCTGAGGCAGGGGTCTTCCCCTAGCTACTGACAGTTCCTGTGTCTGCTGACTCACAGCCAACTTCCTCTCATACAAACAGGAAAACACAGCCGGCCAGCGCCCCCCCCCCCAACACACACACACAGACACACACATACACACACACACACACACACACACACACACAGCCAAACACTGGCCCTGCTCAGAGAGGGAACTGCCTCCGCCCCTGGGAGACAGGCTCCAGGACTGGGGTTCCGGCAAGACTAGGGAAGGACACTAGGGAAGGAGAGAGGAGCCATTCCTCCTCAGGTGTCCTCGGCATCCCCCTGAAATTTTAGGGTGGGAGAGTGGGGAAAAGGGGTGGCTTCTCCCACGAATGAAACAGCTGCTTGCTTGGTCACTGCGCTTGCAGGGCGTCAGCCTGTCCCAAAAAGGCAGCCCCAAACCTTGGTTTGGATGTAGGGATGCTGCCTTGCGGACCTTCATCCCTCGGAGGAACCTAGGCCAGGCCCTTAGGAATGGAAGTGGGGAGAAACAGACGGGGACCCCTCTGCTGGGCCTCTGCGCTTGTTGCCCAGGCCAAGTCTCTGGGCAGCTTGGAAGGTTGTGGCTCCCCATGAATTCTGGATGTCCAGCTTCTGTCCCCCCACTAAACTGGTTGCCAGGGTCCAGCACCCTGCTGGGCGTAGGAGAGGTGCCCTGAGGGCTTATGGTTCGACCTTTCCTCCTCACTTTTGGCAGGACTGGAGGGCACGGGTGCAGCGGAGAGGATGCAAAACCTTCCCTGGCACTCTCCCTTTCTCAGTTTCTACCTCCGTCCCAATCTCCGTCCCGGTCTCTGCCTCTTTGTCCCTCTCCCTGAGGTTGTCTTGGTCCCAACGTGTTCTGGTCCTTTCTCGGCCTGCGAGAGGGCACACTGGGGGCAGACTCGGAGATAAGCGCGGCGGTTGGGCAAGGAGCCCAAACCCTTTGGAGGCCTGCGCTTGCACAAGGAGTGGCCGGGGCCCCGCGGAGGGAACCGGCCGGGCGGGGCGGGGCTGGGCCCGTCGAGGGAGGGCAGAGGGAGGCGGGGCCGGCGCGGCGGGACCTGGAGCCTCGGACGCGCGGCGGGCACCCGCGAGCGGACGGCGGCCGCGTAGTGAGGTGAGGACCCCCGTGCCCCCCGGGTCCCTGCTTCCCAGACTCCTCCCCATCACCTTCTCGAGGGCCTTCGTGGGCTCCCAGGGTCCCCTCGGCGCCGGCGGCCGTCCCCCTCCCCGCCACGACCCGCCCCTCCCTCCTGCTGCCCGGCCTCTGCCCCATCATCCCTCCTCGCCCCCTCCCTCGTCGCAGCCTGCGCTGCCTGCCACTGCCCGCCCCGCCCCCGCCGCTCCTGTTCCGCGAGTACCTCGGCTCCCAGTCCCGTGCTCTGGAGCCCGGCCTGAGTCACCGGGAAACCAGGTCCTGAGTCAGGGCCCGAGGGTCAGCACGCGGGCCCTGGCTTGGGAATGAGGCCCAGCTGGAGAGAGGCAGAAGGAGGCCCACACTGATGCTGAGACGGAGAGGGCGTCCTGGTCACCGACAGAGCATAAGAGCAACAGGGAGAGAGCCTAGGCCGAGGAGGAAGACAGAAACCCAGGCTCAGAGGCAGACAGAGACACAGATACAACTCAAGATCTGGTTAGAATTGGAGACTGAGTCAGGGACAAGCTTAATGACAGAGAGCAAAACAGGGTGGGACAAGGAGAGGGACAAAGAAGGATTGAGAGGTTGAGATGGAGTGGGGCAGGGACAGGGATAAGGCAGAGATAAAACTCAGGGGCCACAGAATTAGAGACAGGTCTATGAAATAGACTGGGGTCAGGGTCAGGCTGGCAGAAGGGGGACAGAGCAGAGACCTGAGCCCAAGGGAATGGGCAGGGAAAAGGCAAGCTCAGAAAAGGAAGGCTTGGAGAAAGCAGAGGTGAGGGGTTGGCATTTCACACTGCTGAACTGCTACAGGGCATGTGCACACACATGTGAACAGCATGTGAACATGCTGCCAGTGGGTACCTCTGGAGTACCCCTGACCTCTGGTCCCTCATCTCTCTGGCCTGGTTCTCCGCCCCCATCCTTATTCTTCAATTAGCCTCCACCCAGGGCCGGGACCCCACACATTAGGACTGGTTAGGGCTCTCAGGGCAGCCTGACCAAGGCAGGCAGGATGTGGAGGCGGCCAGGGCTGGAGGGACAGGAAGGAAGTCTGAGCAGAGACAATAGGTGGAAGGGGAGGAGGGACTGGGAACAACCAGGATTAGGATGGCAGGCCTGTATACCTCGGCTCTGGAAACAAGAGGGAGCGGGGTGTGCACCTCCTTCCTCCTACCTAGGCTGCCCCTCTCCCCACCTTAGTCTACAGCTGATCTGGCCACATCATTGGCCCCTCTTCTGCATCTCCCAATCCCACTCTGCCCCACAGCATTCTAGCATCTTGTCCCATGCTTATTCAGTTGGATGTGCAGTCAGGCAGGGGCAGAGCTTTGACCCAGACCCAGGGTGGGCAGGAGCTGAGGGGCCAACTCTAGCACTGACTTGCTGTGAACCTGGGGCAAGCCCCTTCCCCTCTCTGGGCCTCGGTTTCCTTAACTTCAAATGAAGTCCCTTCCCTAAGTAGAGAGCCATTGCTGTTGTTCTGGGATGGATCTGCTTCCAGATCGCAGGCCTGTCAGCATCTTTCTTTGGAGGAAGATTGAAGGCTGGTGCTCACTGTCCAGGCCTCAGACCTTGGGGCAGGGAGGGGGATTCTCAGCCTGAGCCCTCCCTTCACCCTGCCCCTCCCCCCAGCAATGGCCTGAGCCCCCATGGCTGCCCCTCAGGACCTGGACATCTCTGTGTGGCTGGCCACGGTGCACCTGGAGCAGTATGCAGACACGTTCCGACGGCATGGCCTGGCTACAGCAGGTGCAGCCCGGGGCCTGGGCCACGAGGAGCTGAAGCAGTTGGGCATCAGCGCCACAGGGCACCGGAAACGCATTCTGCGCCTGCTGCAGACAGGCACCGAAGAGGGCTCCCTGGATCCCAAATCAGATAGTGCCATGGAACCATCCTCCAGCCCAGCTCCCCAAATCCAGCCCCCTAAACCCGTGCCAAAGCCCAGGACCGTGTTTGGTGGACTCAGTGGCCCTGCCACCACTCAGAGACCTGGGCTGAGCCCAGTCCTCGGGGAACCAGGAGTGTCCAGGAGCCCAGAGCCCAGCCCAAGGCCGCCTCCTCTCCCCACTTCCTCCACTGAGCAGTCTTCAGCCCTAAATACTGTGGAGATGATGCCTAATTCCATCTACTTCGGCCTGGACCTAAGAGGCAGGGCACAGGCAGCTCAGGAAAAGTGAGTGGGGTTGGCTCCCTAGGGACTGATGCTGGGGGGAGTGGGGAGGAGAGCATGAATTGGACAGAGGCGGAGGCGGGGAGCAGGGCATGAAGGCTTGTTCTTCCTCCTCTCTCCCTAAGTAACCAATAGACCTTTCCCTTCAGGGCCCCAGACAGCTCCCAAACCACTGCCCCCACCCCTGCCCTCAGGCCCACAGCAGGCACAGGTAACTGGATTATCATGGGTTGGGGGAGAGGGATAGTGCCCTCAGGACCTCATACACTCCCAGCAATCTCCTCTTCCCTGTGCGTTCCCCTCTCCTCCTGCCAGTGCACATAATGGATCCTGGTTGTCTGTACTATGGTGTCCAACCTGTGGGGACTCCAGGGGCCCCCGACAGAAGAGAGGGCAGAGGTGTTTGTCAGGACAGGGCTGAACACAGGTGAGTACTAAACAGGGAAGTGGTGGGAGGGAGGAGCAGGTGAGTCGGTGGTGGCCGTGTATCCAGTTATTCAACAAACATGCATTGAGTATTCACCAGCCAGGCACTCAAGATACAGGATGAGTATCACAGACCCAGTGCCACCCTCAAGCAACTTGTGACTCAGTGGGACAGACTGGGAATAAAACAAGTAGACAAACGAATGGTCGTATAATGGAAAATTGGGAGAAGTGCTTTTCTTTCTTTCTTTTCTTTTTTTTTTCTTTTGAGATGGAGTCTTGCTCTGTTGCCCAGATTGGAGTGCAATGGCACAATTGGCTCACTGCAACCTCCGCCTCCTGGGTTTAAACAATTATCCTGTCTCAGGCTCCTGAGTAGCTGGGATTACAGGTGCATGCCACCATGCCCGGCTAATTTTTGTGTTTTTAGTAGAGATGGAGTTTCTCCATGTTGGCCAGGCTGGTCTCGAACTCCTGACCTTAGGTGATCCTCCCGCCTTGGCCTCCCAAAGTGCTGGCATTACAGGCGTGAGCCACCATGCCCAACTAGGAGAAGTGCTTTTCGTTTTTTCATTCAACAAATATTTATTGAACAACTATCATATACGAGATGTAGATGCTTGGGATAGATTAGTGTACACAGAAATCCCTGCCCTTGTGGGGAGGTAGTCCATTAACAATAAACATAATACATTAAATATTATAGAATGTTTAAAAGGTATTAAGTGCCATGGAAAAAATAGAGCAGGGTAAGAGGGCTGGGAGGTTGGCTGGGGGCACTGCAATTTTTCATTTACAGTTAGCAGAGCGTTAAGAAGATGGCATTTGATCAAAAACTTGAAGGAAAGGAGGTGAAGGAGTTAGCCATGAAGATAACTGGGGGAAGAGTGCCCTAGGTAGGGCGAGTGACTGGAACAGAGGCCTCAAGGCGGGTGTATGCCCAAGGGGATCCAGGAGCAGTGAGGAGGCCAGGGCATCTTGGCTGGGGCAGGTGGGCCATGGTGGGAGGAATGGCAGGAGATGAAGTCAGAGAGGTGAAAGAGGCTAGATAAGGGCCGGACACAGTGGCTCATGCCTGTAATCCCAGCACTTTGGGAGGCCAAGGTGGGCGGATCACCTGAGGTCAGGAGTTCGAGAGCAGCCTAGCCAACATGGTAAACCTCGTCTCTACTAAAAATACAAAAAAATAGCCAGGTGTGGTGGTGGGCACTTGTAGTCCCAGCTACTCAGGAGGCTGAGGCAGGAGAATGGTGGGAACCCGGGAGGTGGAGCATGCAGTGAGCCAAGGTCATGCCACTGCACTCCAGCCTGGGCAACAGAGTGAGACTCTGTCTCAAAAAAAAAAAAAAAAAAGGAAAAATAGCTGGGAGTGGTGGCGCATACCTGTAGTCCCAGCTACTAGAGAGGCTGAAGCAGGAGAATCACCTGAACCAGGGAGGTGGAGGTTGCAGTAAATCAAGATCATGTCACTGCCCTCCAGCCTAGACAACAGAGTGAGACCCTGGTTTTTTTTTTTTTTTTTTAAACCAACAAAACAAAAACAAGAGGCCAGATAAGGCAGGAGCTTGTAGGGACTTTGGCTTTTACTCTAAGTGAAATAGGAAGCCATTGAGGGGTTTTGACTTTATAAAGGGATCCCCCTGGTTGCTGTGTTGGGAGTGGTCTGTAGCGGGCAAAAGGAGAGGCAGAGAGACCAGTGGGGAGGTTTTTGTAGTAATGTAGGTGAGAGACCTCAGAGTACAGTGATAGTAGCGGAGATGATGACAAGTGGCTTTATTTTGAAGGCAAACTGTCAGATTAACTTGGGGTGTGAGAAAAAAAGAGCAGTCAAGAATGACCTTGAGGGCTTCCGTCTGAGCTGGTGCTGACCAGTATGGTAGCCATTAGCCACACGTGACTACTGGGCCTATGAAATGTGGCTAGTCTCCATTGAGATGCACAATAAATGTAAAACACCTGCTAGATTTCAAAGACTTAATATGAGAAAAAGCAATACTGGATGAATATAATAAATATAAACATAAATTATGTTTATATTTTATGTTGATTACAGAACTTTTATGTAGTAAAAATAGTCATTTTCATGTTGATTACATACTAAAATGTTAATGTTTAGGATATATTGGGTTAAATAAAATATATTATTAAAATTAATTTCACCTGTTTCTTTTAATTTTTTTAAACATGGCTACTGAAAAGTTTAAAATTACATATTTGGTTCGCATTGACTTCTGCTGGATAGCACTGTCCCGAGCACCGGAAAGTTCCTGGAGCCGCCACGGTCTGAGATGGGAAAGACTGTGTTAAGGCAGGTGGGAGGTGAGGGTAGATTAGGAGTGCAGTTCTGGAAGTGTTGAATTTGAGGTGTAAGTTATACCTCCAAGAAGAAGTGAAAAATAGACCACCAGGTAGACAAGTCTAGAGTCTGGGGAGAGGTCAGAGCTAGAGACCTAAACTTGGGAGTTGTCAGCGCTTAGATGGGTGCATAGAGCTGTGAGCGAGTGCAGATAGAGAAGAGGACCAAGATCAAAGCCCTCATGCACTCCCATATCTAGAGGTTTGGGAGAAGAGGAAGAATCTACAAAATGGACAGAAGAGAAATAGACAGCAAATAAAAGGCCAGGAGAATATGATGTCATAGGAGCAAAGTGAAGAAAATGGAGGAGAAGAAGGGAGAGGCCAACTGTGTCCTACGCTTTCTGAGGGGTCTGCTACTGTGTATGATGGGACTTAGAATTGACCCTTGGAATTGGAGGTCACTGGGGATCTTGACAAGTACAGTCTCAGAGTGATGGGGTGAAAGCCCAGTCAGAGTGGGTTTTAAGAGAGAATAGAAAAGTATAGACAGTGTCTTTTGAGGAATTTTTCCGCAAAGAAGAGCAGAGAGTTGGAATGATTGTTGCTAGGGGAAGTAGAGTCAAGAAAAGAGTTTTTATGTTGTTGTTTTTGAGACGGAGTCTTGCTCTGTGGCCCAGGTTGGAGTGCAGTGGCATGATCTCGGCTCACCGCAACCTCTGCCTTCTGGGTTCAAGTGATTCTCCTGCCTCAGCCTCCTGAGTAGCTGGGACTACAGGCATGTGCCACCACGCCCAGCTAATTTTTGTACTTTTAGTAGAGACAGGGTTTTTCACCATGTTAGCCAGGATGGTCTCGATCTCTTGATCTCGTGATCCGCCTGCCTCGGCCTCCCAAAGTGCTGGGATTACAGGCGTGAGCCACCGTACCCGTCCAAGAAGAGTTTTTACTGGATGCAATGTTATGTAGGTTTGTAGGTGAATAGGAATGATCTGGTAGGGAGGGACAGTTATGTACGGGAGAGGAGAGTGAGGGATGTCTGGAGTGATTGTGTGGGTGAGAGCAATAGGCTTAAGTGCACAGAGGAGGGTCTGGCTTTAGACACGGGTGTTTATTATAGTCACAGGAGGAAGGCAGAATATGTGCGTGAAGTTGGGTAAACATGGCACTGGGAGTCTGTGGGGGTTCTTATCTGATTACTTCAATTTCTCAGTGAAGTAGGAAACAGGCTGCAGTAGCGGTTCTCAGCGTTAGCTGGGGAACTTTTAAAACTACAAGTGCCTGGGCCCTCTCCCAGAGATTCGCATTTAAGTGTCTGGTGTGGAGCCCATGTACTGATATTTTTTAATGTTTCCCAAGTTATTTTGTGCTGTTGAGGTTGAGAACCCCTGGAAAGTGATAGAGAATAATAGAGGAATCTACTCAGATTAGTTAAGGGAGGCCTCTCTGAGAAGATGACATAAGCAGAGACCTGAAGGATGAGAAAAAAGCAGCCCAGGGAAGCATGGAAGGAGGCAAGTTCTAGGTAGAGGGAAGAGTGTGTGCAAAGGCTCTGAAACACGGAGGAGAATGTGTCTGTAAGCAAGGGCCAGGGCAACACAGGATGCAGTCAGGGGAGTGTCTGTGGGCCTTAGTGTACAAGTTCTTGCAGCCCATTGGAATTTGGGTTTAACCAAAGTGCAAATGGGACATTATTAAAGGCTTCCTGCAAGGGAGTAAAATGGTCTCATCTGCATTTGTAAAAGAGCACTTTGGTGCCTGTGGGAGAATGAGTGTGGGAGGGAGGGCAAGAATGAAAGCAGGTGACCAGTTAGGGAATTTGTATCACCCTGGTGAGAGTTGATAGGAACTTGGTGCTTGGTCCAGGGAGAGTTCAAGAACGTTTTGGAGAAAGAGTCAAGACATATTGATTAGCCATGGGCAACCATGACAGGCAGCCATCTACACAGCCCTTCCCCGTCTTTTCCATCCGAGTCATATTAATGGCACAGAAGATGGACTGAAATTTTCCCAATAAAAAATCCAAGTATGCTCAGGAAAGCAGCTCCATGCCAATCTTAAGGGTTTTGAACCTCCCTATTCCCCTGTTTGAAAAGCAGATCCAGACTGGGCACAGTGGCTCACGCCTGTAACCCCAACAATTTGGGAGGCCAAGGTGGGAGGATCACTTGAGCCCAGGAGTTTGAGACCAGCCTGGGCAACATAGCGAGACCTCATCTCTACTAAAAATAAAAATTAAAAAATTAGCCAGGTGTGGTGGCCAGCACATGCCTGTAGTCCCAGCTACTCAGGGTGGGAGGATCCCTTGAGCCCAGAAGTTCAAGGCTGCAGTGAGCCATGATTGCACCACTGTGCTCAGCCTAGGCAGCAGAGAGAGAGAGACACCCTGTCTCAAAAGAGGCTGGGCGTGGTAGCTTACGCCTGTAATCCCAACATTTTGGGAGGCCAAGGCGGGTGAATCACCTGATGTCAGGAATTTTCGACCAGCCTGACCAACATCGAGAAACCCCATCTCTACTAAAAATACAAAATCAGCCGGGCGTGGTAGCGTATTCTTGTAATCCCAGCTACTCAGGAGGCTGAGGCAGGAGAATCGCTTGAACCCCAGAGGCGGAGGTTGCGGTGAGCCGAGATCGCACCGTTGCACTCCAGCCTCAGCAACAGGAGTGAAGCTCCATCTCAAAAAAAAAAAAAAAAAAAGAAAGAAAGAAAAAAAGAAAAGAAAAGCAGATCCAGCACCTGCTAGGCATTCTATTCTTAGGTGATGTGAGTAGGATGGAGAAGGTACAAAGGGTGTCCAGGGTACTTGTCTAATGTGTGTCCCTCCCTGTCTTGGCCCCCACAAGGCTCAGCAGGCAGGATCTGGAGGCACGGGAGGATGCTGGCTATGCCAGCCTTGAGCTACCTGGAGACTCCACTCTCTCATCACCCACCCTGGAAACAGAGGAGACCAGTGATGACCTCATTTCACCCTATGCCAGCTTTTCCTTCACGGCAGACCGCCCCACGCCCCTGCTCAGTGGCTGGCTAGACAAGCTCTCCCCTCAGGGGTGGGTGCTGGGAGGGGAAGGGAGGGAGAAGAGAGAGGCTGGGAGGTGGTTGCACGGTAAAGTGCCCCCAGACCCTATGATCCCCCTAACCCCATGCAACCTCAAACAGTGATCTTGGCTTCTTCCTTCCTCAGAAACTATGTCTTCCAGAGACGCTTTGTGCAGTTCAACGGGAGGAGTCTGATGTACTTTGGCAGTGACAAGGTGAGGGGCTAGGAGATGTGACATGGAGATGAGGGAGAGGGAGGGCTGAGAGGGGCTCAGAATTGGAAGGAGGGAAGTCCATGGTGTATGTAGGGGGGCAGTGACTGCATAACTGATGTCAGCATTTAAAGTAGCTGGCTTAGCAGCTGTACCCACTGCTTGTGGATTGAATGCCAATCTCATAAAATCTGGGGCAGGACCCAGGGGTTGGCACACATGGTTCAGTTCCTGTCCTCGTGGGTCATTGAGCTCTCTCTCTGCAGGACCCCTTCCCTAAGGGTGTGATACCTTTGACTGCCATTGAGATGACCCGCAGCAGCAAGGACAACAAGTTCCAGGTCATCACCGGCCAGAGGGTGTTCGTGTTCCGCACAGAGAGTGAGGGTGAGGGCCACAGCTCCCTGAGTCAGGGCAGGAGGGAGGGAGGCTGTGTGCACAATAGCCACTGACCTGCTTCTCCATCCCCACCAGCTCAGCGGGACACGTGGTGCTCCACACTGCAGTCCTGTCTGAAGGAGCAGCGCCTCCTGGGCCACCCCAGGCCCCCCCAGCCACCCCGACCCCTCCGCACGGGCATGCTGGAGCTGCGTGGACACAAGGCCAAGGTGTTTGCTGCCTTGAGCCCTGGAGAGCTGGCACTGTACAAGAGTGAGCAGGTGAGGAGAGCCGGGTGAGGGCTGAGGGGCCTGAACTAGTCTCTTCTGGCACCTCACGATGCCCACCCCCTGACCCCACCAGGCCTTCTCTCTGGGCATCGGGATCTGCTTCATCGAACTGCAGGGCTGCAGCGTTCGGGAGACCAAGAGTCGAAGCTTCGACCTGCTCACACCCCATCGCTGCTTCAGGTGGGGCCTGGGCCAGTGGGAGGCAAGGCTGGGGGACTTTTGGGGGAGGCACAAGGGTGCAGAGGACTGGAGGCCTCCTCAGTAGGACGTCAGAGGGTGTGCACGGATGGTAGTCCAGTGAGCTGGGTCAAGATGTCAGAAGGGTCTGGGCTGCCCCAGGTGTGGCCTGTGGTGGCTCCTGCAGCAAGGGCCAGGGGGATGGGACATGGTGGGTAGGTCCATGCCCATGGACTGGCTGTCAACCCCTCAGCTTCACAGCCGAGTCTGGGGGTGCTCGGCAGAGCTGGGCGGCCGCTCTGCAGGAAGCAGTAACCGAGACCCTGTCTGACTACGAGGTGGCTGAGAAGATCTGGTCTAATCGGGCCAACCGGCATTGTGCAGACTGTGGGTCCTCCCGCCCAGACTGGGCCGCTGTCAATTTGGGGGTGGTCATCTGCAAGCAGTGTGCAGGTGAGGACTGGCCTCAAGCCTATGTGGGGAACAGGAGGTCTGGGACTAGAGGGCTCAGGGTACCCATGCACCATGCCCCTCACACCCTCACACACCCTCAAACAGGTCAGCACCGGGCCCTGGGTTCCGGGATCTCCAAGGTGCAGAGCCTGAAGCTGGACACGAGTGTCTGGAGTAATGAGATAGTGCAGGTGAGGGGCAGAAGAGGGAGAAAGAGGGAGGGGTAGAAGGGAGCATCCAGAAGCAGGCCTTGGGCCAGCCTGGGGACAGGAATGGAACATCTGAGGACTCTTGAGTTCCTGTCACCTGCCTTTGCCCCTTGTCATCCCACAGTTGTTCATTGTCCTGGGAAATGATCGTGCCAACCGCTTCTGGGCAGGGACCCTACCCCCAGGTGAGGGACTGCATCCAGATGCGACCCCTGGCCTCCGGGGTGAGTTCATCTCCCGAAAGTACCGGCTGGGTCTCTTCCGGAAGCCCCACCCTCAGTACCCAGATCATAGCCAGCTTCTCCAGGTAGGCGGGACAGAGCAGGGCTGATCTGGGGTGGAGGAGGGGTCAGGAAACACTCTCTGGGGTTGGAATGCCTAGACTTGGGTGGTGGGGACTGTTTTGGGTGATCATACGACTGTCCCCAATGCTCTGTTTGGGATTTGGGGCTGACAGAGGCCCTTCCCTCCCTGCAGGCACTGTGTGCAGCTGTGGCAGGACCTAACCTGCTGAAGAACATGACCCAGCTCCTCTGTGTTGAGGCCTTCGAGGGCGAGGAGCCCTGGTCTCCACCAGCCCTTGATGGCAGCTGCCCTGGCCTCGTGCCCCCAGGTCATCCCCCAAGTGCCTCCTCTCTCCCCCACAGGAATTCTCAGACCCAACCTATGATTCACTTCTTCCAAGGGGCCCCAATTAGCTGATCACAGTGGCCCAGCCTGGGCAGTTTCCCAAATCCTCAGATCCTCCAGGGCCTATCTCCTGATGTCATGCGATAGCTGATGATGGTCATGGCTGGGGAGGGTCTGGGTGTTCCAGGTGCTAGTGCTGGTCCACCCCAGACAGGGCCAATCCATAGGTCAGGGCTAGTCTCCCTGGAGACAGTCTGATCTCTCAAAGAAGTGATCAGCTTAGTTACACTCATCTCCATTGGTCAGGCCAGTGGGGCTGAGACCCTTACAGGATGGCACATGCCCTGAGGTGCCCACCCAGAGCTAACAGCCTGGTTGGCTGGCTGGTGGGGAGAGGCAGTGGGCAGGGGCTGGGCCAGAGGCCTCCCCGTCTCGTTACCCCCTGCCTCTCTGTTTTGCAATCTGGGTAGTGAGGGATCCAGCTCCACTGGGCTCTACTTGGCTGTGCTGCCAGTGGAGTCAGGTCCCACTGTCTTTCTCCATTTCATCCCTTCCCCAGAGGGGGTCAGGTGATCCCATTGCACTTGGTTGACCTTACTACTTCCCCTTCCCCTTGCAGACCCCTCCCCTGGTGTGTACAATGAGGTGGTGGTGCCTGCTACTTACAGCGGCTTCCTGTACTGTGGTCCTGTCACCAACAAAGCTGGACCCTCACCCCCTCGCAGGGGCCGGGATGGTGAGGGGGAGCCAAGGGATGGGAGGATACAGGGACAGAAAGTGGATGGGTGTGAGTGTACTGCAGAGGGACAAAGAGGTGAGAGCTGGGATGGGAAAGTAGGGCCATGCCTGGGAATAGGTTGGGGTCCTGGGGATGAGAGAGAGACCATGCCAGGTGGCAGCATTGAGTGATAGTTAAGAGCATCTGTTCTGAAGTCAGACTGTCTGGGTCAAATCCCAGCTCTGCTACTTCCTACCTATGTGTCTTGGGCGAGCTACTGAAACTGACCCTCAGTTTCCCCATCTGCAAAACAGGACTGAGTATAACACCTCATAGGGTTACTGTGAAGATTTCATGGGATCATATATGGGCAAAGGGCTTGACACAGAATAAATATCTGGTAAATGGGAACTATGACAGTGGGGGCAGAGGTCTGCTACCCCTGACTATCTCCCTTCTCCTTAGCTCCCCCCCGCCTATGGTGTGTGCTGGGAGCAGCTCTGGAAATGTTTGCATCAGAAAACAGCCCTGAACCCCTCAGCCTCATACAGCCCCAGGATATTGTATGTCTGGGTGTGAGCCCCCCACCCACTGACCCAGGTGACCTTGACAGGTATTAGCCCTCCTGTGCTCACTGAGCTTCCCCTTTTCTCTTCCCAACCTCCAGCCTGACAGCCCCCTCATTGGTCCGATTCTCCTCCCTGACCTCATCTTCTTTCCAGGTTCCCCTTTTCCTTTGAGCTCATCCTCACTGGGGGGAGGATCCAGCATTTTGGCACAGATGGAGCTGACAGTCTGGAGGCCTGGACTAGTGCTGTGGGCAAGGTGAGACAGGAGAGCGCCCTCTGCAGCAACTCGTGCTTTCCTTGTCCCCACGTGCTCCCATCTTCTCTCTTATTTCTACAGCCACTTCTTCCACTAACAGCTAAGGGTGACTGAGCACATATTCTGTGCCAGGCCCTGTGTTAAGCACTGCCCTCTCGATATCTCATTTAATTTTCACAACCACCCTCAGAGGTAAGGTTTTACATATAAGGAAACTAAGTTTTAGAGTTTACGAATTCACTTGGTCAAGGTCACGGAGCTAGGAGGCAGCAGAGCACAGGACTAAAATTCAGGCCTCTGTCTGCAAAGCTCATGGCCCAAACCTCGCTGTGCCAATGCCTCCTCCCACGAAGAAGCTGGCTCTGATTCCCACTACCTACCCTCTGCTCCAGTTTTCCAGCAAGCCCAGAGGCAAAGCTACCTTCATATTTCCCAGCTTGTCCATTCTTAGATAAGCCAGTATCTCCCTCCTGTATGCCATTGCCAGAACTGAAAGTTCAGGCCCTGGAGTCAGACATCCTGGGATTGGAGTCTCACAACTCTTAGCCTTGTGAGCTTTTCCACATCTGTAGAGTGGGCGTAAAAGACGCACCCCCTAGGGTTGAGGATTAAATGACATGTGAGGCCCACACACAGCAAGCCCTCAGTATGTGGGCGTTGAAATAATAATGATGGTAGTGATGATGACAATGATGACGACAATCTCTCCCATCCTAAGACAGTTTTTCCCTAAGATCTGTTCCATCTTCAACTTTTCACCCTGGTGCCTTCCTTTCCCTCCTGACAATGCGTCAGAAAGTCGTGTGCAGCCTGCAGTTCCCCTTTGACCCCTTGCAGCTGCCCTCCTCTGCCCATGCCCTTCTGAACTGCTACCCAGCAGGTCACCAGTGCCTTCTCATTTCCAAGGGCTAAGGCTGCCTCCCAGCCTCACCAGGTCATCTCTGCAGCATCTGGCACTCCTGTATGGGAAATGCTCCACTGCTCTGGCTTTTGACCACCTTCTCCCAGGCCGCCTACAACTCCTCACACTAACACATTGTCTCTATATCTTTTCAAGGCTCTGTCGTGGCCCTCCCAACCAGGTTTAAGTCTCCTCTCATTATTATCTACATTTCCAAAAAGCTATCCTTTAAGGCAGTGCTACCCGGAGGGTGCTGTGAAGACTGTCACACCACACTAGCCCCTGGACTATGTGTTATGGTCCATGACAGGATAAGCACAGAACTTGAGAGTAAGCATTTAGAATATTTTATAGCAATTTGACAGTAATTTTATGTGTTGAATCTAATTATTTTTAAAAAAGGGCTTGGGCCAGGCGTGGTGGCTCACACTTGCAAATCCCAGCACTTTGGGAGGCTGAGGCGGGAGGATTGCTTGAGCCCAGGAGTTTGAGAGGAGCCTGGGACCCCGTCTCTACAAAAAATAAAAGAATTAGCTAAGCATGATGGTGCTCACCTGTAGTCCCAGCTACTGGGGAGGCTGAGTTGGGAGGATTGCTTGAGCCCTGGAAGTTGAGCCTACAGTGAGCTGTGATCATGCCACTGCCCTTCAGCCTAGGTAAGTGAGGCCCGTCTAAAAAAAAAAAGCGGGTCGGGTTGTATTCTTCGTTTTTTCATCCAGATTTTCTAGCAATTCACTTGTATTATTATTATTATTATTATTTTCTTTTTGAGATGGAGTTTCGCTCTTGTCTCCCAGGCTGGAGTGCAGTGACGAGATCTCGGCTCACTGCAACCTCCGCCTCCCGGGTTCAAGCAATTCTCATGCCTCAGCCTCCTGAGTAGCTGGGACTATAGGTGCACATGACCATGGCCAGCTAATTTTTGTATTTTTGGTAGAGATGGGGTTTCACCGTGTTGGTCAGGCTGGTCTCGAACTCCTGACCTCAGGTGATCCGCCTGCCTCGGCCTCCAAAAGTGCTGGGATTACAGGCTTGAGCCACCGTGCCTGGCCATTTTTATTATTTTTAATGAAAATACAGTATTGGCCGGGCGTGGTGGCTCATGCCTGTAATATCAACACTTTGGGAGGCTGAGGCAGGCAGATCACCTGAGGTCAGGAGTTTGAACCCGGGAGGTGGAGGTTGCAGTGAGCCGAGATCATGCCACTCCACCCTGGGAGAGAGGAGCGAAACTCCATTTCAATGAAAAAAAAAAGAAAAAAAAAAAAAAAGAAAGTACGGTATTGGTTAGTGATAGCTTGGGACTTTAAGAAAGAAAAAGGAAAAAAAGCTCTGATCCTTTACTGCAATTTACCGCAGGTAGTTTGAGAAGCACTGCTTTGCAGTCAATCTCAAACATCCTTTCCTCTATGAAGCTTCTCCCCAGCCCCCTAGGGTGGTGGGATTTCCCAGGGCATCATGAGTCTTCAGGTGTAGCATTTTTGGCTATAAAGAATGAGTATGCCTTTTTGGCTTGGGCAGTGCCTCGTGTCTGTAATCCCAGCACTTTGGGAGGCCAAGGTGGGCGTTTGAGACCAGCCTGAGCAACATGGCAAAACCCTATCTTTACAAAAAAAGTAAAATAGCCAGGTGTGATGGCATGCTCCTGTAGTCCCAGCTACTCAGGAGGTTGAGGTGGGAAGATCACCTGAGTTGGGGGAGGTTGAGGCTGCAGTGAGCCATGATCACAGCACTGCACAAGAATGAGTATTCTTTCTTACACCCACACCTCAATTAAGGGCTCAAGGCTGCCACACAGTGGTCTTCTTTATGTTGGGGAGAGCAAACTGAATTGAATTGAATTTCTTTCCTGTCTTTCTCCATCCATCTCATGTCTCCTCCTTGGCTGTCTCCTTTGTTCTCTCCAATCCCTTTCCATTTCTGTTTTTCTTCTGCTTTCTCTTTGTGTTTTTCTCTGCTTTTCCCTACCCCGGTCACTCTCATTTCTCTCCCCTGTTCCTTGTCTCTTCCCCCATCCCCCTTTCTCCTGTCCTCCCCTGCCTCTACAGTGGTTCTCCCCGCTGAGCTGCCACCAGCTGCTGGGTCCTGGGTTGCT
This sequence comes from Papio anubis, assembly GCF_008728515.1. Taxonomy (NCBI): domain Eukaryota; kingdom Metazoa; phylum Chordata; class Mammalia; order Primates; family Cercopithecidae; genus Papio; species Papio anubis. Next base: position 134,313,643 of record NC_044980.1, on the reverse strand, counting down.
GCGGCTGGGCCGCCTATGGCTGCGGTCCCCCTCCCATACAGCCCCGGCCCCTGGTGTCTGGCTGTCAGGGTTCGGCCTCCTTCGTGGTGACCACCTCTTCCTGTGCTCAGCGCCGGGCCCCGGCCCCCCAGCCCCTGAGGACATGGTGCATCTGCGGAGGCTACAGGAGATCAGTAAGCGGGGAGGTTTGGGGGGACAGGGATGAAGGGTGGCCATGGGGGTGCATAAGAGCAGACCTTTATTATTTGGGGTTTCTTACGGGAAACAGCAGAACATGGTGGCTTCAGGTACAAGCTCTGAAGGGAAACTGCCCAGCTTTTTTTTTTTTTTTTGAGACTGAGTTTCACTCTTGTTGCCCAGGCTGGAGTGCAATGGCACGATCTCAGCTCACAGCAACCTCCACTTCCTCAGCTCAAGCGATTCTCCTGCCTCAGCCTCCCAAGTAGCTAGGATTACAGGCATGCACCACCATGCCTGGCTAATTTTGTATTTTTTTAGTAGAGACAGGGTTTCTCCATGTTTGTCAGGCTGGTCTCGAACTCCTGACCTCAGGTGATCCACCCGCCTCGGCCTCCCAAAGTGCTGGGATTACAGGCATGAGCCACCACGCCCGGCAACTGCCCAGCTTTACACCCCACCTTCATCACTTCCTAGCTGTATATCCCTGGACAAGTTATTTAACCTCTCTGTGCCTTAGTTTCCTCATCTTTAAAATGGGTACCATAATAACATCTTCCTCAGAGGGTTGTAGTGAGGTTCAGATAGGGTAATGCATCTAAAACATGTATCACAGAGCCTGACAAGCATTTTTTAAGTGCTCAATAAATATTATTATTATTATTATTATTATTATTATTATTATTTTTGGAGACAGAGTCACGCCCTATCCCCCAGGCTGGAGTGCAAGGGCATGATCTCAACTCCTCAACTCACTGTAACCTCCACCTCCCAGGTTCAAGTGATTCTCATGTCTCAGCCTCCCAAGTAGCTGGGATTACAGGCACCTGCCACCACGCCCAGCTAATTTTTGTATTTTTAGTAGAGAAGGGGTTTCACCATGTTGGCCAGGCTGGTCTCGCACTCCTGACCTCAAGTGATCTACCCACCTTGGCCTCCCAAAGTGCTGGGATTACAGGAGTGAGCCACCACGCCCAGCCTATAAATGTTATTATTTGGAGTCACTTGCTGGTTGGGTCCTGGGAGAGGGGACTGGGTACCCTCGCTGCTTTCCTTTCTCCTAAAAGAGGAACAATGTAAGATAATATTTTAGGACTTTGGAAACAAGAGACCTGGGTTTGTGCTTAGTCTTGTCATTTTATAGCAAGTGATCTGGGGCAAGTTACTTAAACTTTCTAAGCTTAATGTGTCACCTATAAACTGGGAATAATAGTACATAACTCATAGGATTCAACTGAACATTTTTTGTAATGCTCCTAGCCTGGCATCTATGCAAGTTAAGCATTTAATAAATAATAGTCTCTGTAATGAAGATGATAATCATGAAAATGTCCACTGATTCTCCTCCCAGGTGTGGTTTCTGCAGCTGACACCCCAGACAAGAAAGAGTATTTGGTCCTGGTGGAGACAGGAAGGTAAATTGCCCTTGCCCTTGACCTGGGGCTCCCCTTCCTGGAGCCAAGCCCACACTCTGCAACCTGTCCTGCTGGGCTATTGCCCACTTCCTCAAAGTTTCTTCCCTTGCTCCAGGATGATTTGGGTTGGGTGTTGCTGCCCTCTGCTGGTGGCTCTGGGAAGTCTGATCCCCATGCATCTGGGCCTGTCAGAGGAGCTGGCTCTGATTCAGGCCTCTCCGGTCTCAGGACCCTGTATCTGCAAGGAGAGGGCCGACTGGACTTCACGGCATGGAACACAGCCATTGGGGGTGCGGCTGGTGGGGGCGGCACAGGGCTGCAGGAGCAGCAGATGAGCCGGGGTGACATCCCCATCATCGTGGATGCCTGCATCAGTTTCGTTACCCAGCATGGTGAGTAGGCACTGGCTGATGCTGAGCCAGTGGGGGTGGGGAGTGGGGGGATGAGGGGGTGGATAACGTGAGCACGGCCAGGGTGGAACATGAGCACAGCCTGGAAGAGCTTTGCCTCTAGAAACTGCAACTGGACCCCAGCTGGTCATATGACTCTTGGCAGGCTGCTTTGCTTTTCTGAACCTCAATTCCATCATCTGTAAAATGGGGCCAACGGTCGTCATTTTCCAGGATAATTGTGACAGTGAGACAATGCTTGTCAAGCCTTGAGTGCAGGGCCTGGCATGTAATAAGTGTTCAGAAGTTTCGTCAGAGTGTGGAGTAGGGGAGGAGCACTGAAAATGTGACTGAGGACACAGAGCCATGGCAAACAGTGAGCAGCTGTGGGGTGAGAGCTGAGCTGTGCGGCACATTCCCAGAAGTTTTAAGCAGAATTATTCTGTGTGAGAGGTTTTCCAGGCTTAAATGGTCAGCTGTGCAAATGGCCCCTATAATTCTTTGTGAGTTTTTGTTTGTTTGTTTTTTTGAGATGAAGTCTTGCTCTGTCGCCCAAGCTGGAGTGCAGTGGCATGATCTGGGCTCACTGCAACGTCTGCCTTTTGGGTTCAAGCAATTCTCCTGCCTCAGCCTCTCAAGTAGTTGGGATTACAGGCGTGCCCCACCACACCTGATAATTTTTATGTTTTTAGTAGAGATGGGTTTCACCATGTTGGCCAGGCTGGTCTCAAACTCCTGACCTCAGGTGATCCACCCACTTCGGCCTCCCAAAGTGCTGGAATTACAGGCGTGAGCCACCGCACCTGGCCCTTTGTTTTTTATCCAGTCTAAATAAGGACCAAAAAGAATCTTTTTCTCCTGTGAACCCTCTTTAGAAGGCTGGACTCTTAAGAAGGAAAATTCACAGAAAACTAAGGTGGGCAGTACAGTCATCACTCAATATCCGCAGAGGATTGGTTCCAGGACCCCCGTGGATACCAAAATCCATGGATGCTCCCTCACATAAAATGGCATAGTATTTATTTGCATATAACCTAGGCACATCTTCCTGTATACTTTAAATCATCCCTAGATCATTTATAATACCTAATACAATGCAAGTGCTGTGGAAATAGTTGTTATGCTGTATTGTTTTTATTTGTATTTTGTTGTTGTTATATTGTTATCTCAGGGTTTTTGCCAAATATTTTTGATGTTGGTTGAATCTGCAGTTGTGGAGCCCATGGATACAGAGGGCTGACTGTAAGGAAAAAAACAGCACCTCCACAAACCTACAAAAAATTGTTACTAGTCATGGGAAATGGATAGTCAGTGGCTAATAACATTTTCCATGCCTTGGCAGTGGCCTTGTTCAGTGACCTCCCCCACTCGCTACATCCTTATCCTCTTCTCAACCTCTCTCGTGTTCAAAGGAGGAAATAAATCAGAGGCTCAGTGAGAAAGCCCTGAAGAAAGAATATGGGGCTGGACATGGTGGTTCAAGCCTGTAATCCCAGCACTTTGGGAAGCCGAGGCAGGTGGATCACCTGAGGTCAGGAGTTCGAGACCAGCCAGGCCAACATGGTGAAACCCCGTTTCTATTAAAATACAAAAATTAGCTGGCCATGGTGGCAGATGCCTGTAATCCCAGCTACCCGGGAGGCTGAGGCAGGAGAATCGCTGTGAGCTGAGGTTGCAGTGAGCTGAGATGGCACCACTTTACTCCACCCTGGGCAAAAGAGCAAAACTCCATCTCAAAAAAAAAAAAGAAAGAATCTGGGTGTTCATCCCCTTGCCTCCAAGGTTCCTGTACCACCACTGTTTAGTCAGCATACATTGGTTGAGCTGCTACCATGTGTCAGACAGTGGGGATATGGCAGTAAGCAGGGAGGGTCCTAGGAAGCTTATTTATTACCCATCTCTTGAGTAATAAATAAGAAAACAAATATAGTCTGTTCTTGTTATTTGTGGTAGTTATGTTCTAAGCCACTGTAAACATTTTTTTTTTTTTTTTTTTGAGACAGAGTCTCGCTCTGTCGCCCAGGCTGGAGTGCAGTGGCCGGATCTCAGCTCACTGCAAGCTCCACCTCCTGGGTTTACGCCATTCTCCTGCCTCAGCCTCCCGAGTAGCTGGGACTATAGGTGCCCGCCACCTCGCCCGGCTAGTTTTTTGTATTTTTTAGTAGAGACGGGGTTTCACCGTGTTAGCCGGGATGGTCTCGATCTCCTGACCTCGTGATCCACCCGCCTCGGCCTCCCAAAGTGCTGGGATTACAGGCTTGAGCCACCGCGCCCGGCCCCAAACATTTAATTAGTGAATACTAAATCACTGCCCCAGGGGAAATACAGGGTTAACTTCCTGCTAGCCTGTGGTTACAATAACATTTTAGTCAACTGATCAATATGTATCCTTGTTGTATGTGTTTTTCTGTGTAAAGAGACCTTATTTTATATATATTGTTTGATTTGTTAACACTGAACCCAAGGCCAACAGCACTGTAACTCATGCCTGAAGGAAGCTAATCTAACACATGTATTTTCTCTGTAAGGCATGTCACAGCTTTCTCACACATAGAAACACTAGACAGCATTTCAGCACTATACTTGGGCCATTTTAAACAGTGAAATCACCAACAGAAAGCACAAAAATATGGCTCTAAATATACCATTAAAAGGATACACTTGTTTAGAGTAAGAACATGCACATTGGGGAGGGGACTTAAATTATTCTTCACTCTGTTCATAAATGATGATGAAAATGCCAAAAGTATTGATTTTGGGGTTACAAATAAATTTTAGCAAGTAGGAGAATGTGCAGATATGGAATCCACAGATAATGAGGATGGACTATAAAGTGATTTCAGAGAGTGCTATTTAAAAATAAAAGTGGTGAGGAAATACAGTGTCATGGGGGTTGTTACATGTGACAGTGAGGTCAGAGAAGGACTTTCTGAGACCTGAGAATGAAGACCATGGAGGCATAGAGCTCCTCCTCTCTGAATCCATGCCCCCATCAGCCACATACCACATAGGGAGGCCACGGATGGGCCATGATGGGTGGTGGTAGCCTTTGCACCATGGTGAGCAGAGATGGCTGGCTCTCCTTAGGGCTCCGGCTGGAAGGTGTATACCGGAAAGGTGGCGCTCGTGCCCGCAGCCTGAAACTCCTGGCTGAGTTCCGTCGGGATGCCCGGTCGGTGAAGCTCCGACCAGGGGAGCATTTTGTGGAGGATGTCACTGACACACTCAAACGCTTCTTTCGTGAGCTCGATGACCCTGTGACCTCTGCACGGTTGCTGCCTCGCTGGAGGGAGGCTGCTGGTACTCCTAAGATCCCTGAGAACCAAGGCCCAACCAGGATTTCTGCCTTCCCCCACCAGAATCCATGGTTTGGCAGCCCTCCTCCCCATCACTTCCCACCCTGGGGGATCATCCAGAGACTTGGCTCAGGGGGAGGTGGGAAGGGGGCAGAGACACATCCATCCTGCGTTTGTGTCTAAAAATCCCTCCCTCCATACCAGCTGCCACTCTTTCTTCCTGGGTCCTCCCCAACCCTCCTCCATTCCATCCCCAGAGCTGCCCCAGAAGAATCAGCGCCTGCAGAAATATAAAGATGTGATTGGCTGCCTGCCGCGGGTCAACCGCCGCACACTGGCCACCCTCATTGGGCATCTCTATCGGTCAGTATAGCCAGACCCTCTGCAGGACCCTTCCTCACCTCAGTCTGACCCACTTTCATTCATTTATTCATTCATTCATTCATTCATTCATTCATTCCACAAACAGTTGTTAAGTGAAGGTATCATAGCATCAAGGTTCAGAGAATGGATTTGGGGGATCAGGCAGACCTAGGCTTTAATCTGGTGCCATCATTGTAGCTGTGTGACTTTGGGTAAATTACTTGTACCTCAATTTCTTCATTTCTAAAAGGAAGTAATGGATGATGTAATGAATCATATCCATCTCATAGGTTATGAGAGAGTTAAATGAAGGCTGGGCGCATGGTGTCTCACGCCTGTAATCGCAATACTTTGGGAAACTGAGGTGGGCGGATCACCTGAGGCCAGGAGTTCAAGACCAGCCTGGCCAACATAGTGAAACCCAGCCTCTACTAAAAATACAAAAATTAGCCCTGCGTGGTGGTGCATACCTGTAATCCCAGCTACTCAGGAAGCTGAGGCACGAGAATCACTTGAGCCCGGGAGGTGGAGGTTGCAGTGAGCCAAGATTGTACCACTTCACTCCAGCCTGGGTGACAGAGACCCTGTCTCCAAAAAAAAAAAAAAAAGAGAGAGCCAAAATTCATTAAATTCTTAGTACAGTACATGCCAGTACATCTGGCATGTCATAAGCCTTCAGAAATGGTTAGCAATCAATATTATTTTGTTTTATTATGTGATGTCAGGGAAAGCATTAGATATAAGAAACACAAAAATGAATAAGATGCACATCTACCTTTACCAATCTGTTAGGAAGACAGGTCTTTGAGCAATTCTGGGGAGAAACCCTTTCTGTATTGCACTGATTACACTATATTACAGGGGCCAGGTGTGGTGGCTCACACCTGTAACCCCAACACGTTGGGAGGCCAAGGCAGGAGGATCATTTGAGCCCAGGAGTTGGAGACCAGCCTGGGTAACATAGCGAGACACCCCATCTCTACAAAAGATAAAAATAAATAAATAATAAAAACATACTATATTATAGGGATTGGTCAACTACAGGTCCATGGGGCCAAATCCTGCTTATTGCCTATGTTTATAAATAAAGTTTTGTACATAAAGTGTAAAGCCACACCCTTCATGTATACATTTCCTATAGCTCCTTTCATGCTGCAGCAACACAGTTGAGGAGTTACAACAGAGACTGTCTGGCCTGCAAGCCTAAAATGTCTACCATCTGTCCCTTTACATAAAAAGCTTGCTGATTCTTGCCTTATCTGTCTCCCCTAGACTGGGAGCTCCTTGATGCCAATATTGTCTTACTACTGTATCCCAAGCACTTAGCCCAGGCATACAATAGGGATTCAATAAGTGTTTGCTGAATGAATGGCTACATTGATGAAGACCCTGGCACCCCTCTGCAGGGTGCAGAAATGTGCGGCTCTAAACCAGATGTGCACGCGGAACCTGGCTCTGCTGTTTGCGCCCAGCGTGTTCCAGACGGATGGGCGGGGGGAACATGAGGTTCGGGTGCTGCAGGAGCTCATTGACGGCTACATCTCTGTCTTTGATGTAAGACTTTCCTGACCTCTAACTCACAATCCCTTTCCCCTACCCTCACAGGACCCAGAGACTCTGGATCCTGCTCACCCCAACAAGCCCCCAGCCCAGGCCTCTGGTGGCCCACTACACCAGGAACCACCTCCCACAACCTCACTTCCAACATCCTCACACCCTTGGTTCTTAGCTCTTCTGGCCTCCAACCCTTTTAAATAGGTCCTCCTTGGCCTTGAGATCTTCCCTGCAGATCCTCTTCCAGCACCTCAACACTCTCTTTTGGCTCTTTCACAGATCGATTCTGACCAGGTAGCTCAGATTGACTTGGAGGTCAGTCTTATCACCACCTGGAAGGATGTGCAGGTAACTCGTCCTGACCTTAGTCTCCTGAATGCGGCAGGAGGAGACATCAGGACAGGAAGCTGACTTTCTGCCCAGCTGAGGAAGTTTCCTTTCCAGCCTGTCCTTCGGGACACTAGCACTCAGCTCTCTGGGAGACAGGGGAAATCCAATGAGAGAAGTGCTTTGGGGAGTGGGGTTTGGTTAGGGTTTGCTCCATTTGTTCCACCATGAGGATTCTTCCTGGTGATAATCTTGGCACTGGATAGTTTGTTTTGGTTTTCTGTGGGAGCATCAAGTGAGACCTTACTACTAAGTGTAAGAGATCCAAGGAGGAGTTAGTAAAATCAGACAAAGCAGTGAGAATAAGAATAAATATAATAGCAAACATAACTGAGGACTTATTATATTCCAAGCACCTCTAATCTCATGTTAGTATCATACAACTCCATGAAGTAGATAGTCTCATTTTTTTCAAATAAAGAAACTGAGGCTTAGAGGGTCATTTATTCAAGGTCACCCTGTAGCGAGTGGAAGAGACCAGGCAGTCTGACTCCACATCTGTCCTCCCAACCACTCTGATGCCTTGGGGAGCACATATGCAGCCTAAAGATGCAGTTTTGCCACTTCCAGAGTTCTCCCTTTTAAGAGCCTGAGTGACATTGGGGTTGGAAGGAGATCTTTGTTGGAAGAATCGCTTATGAGGCAACACGAGGAACCCTCTGACTTTGATTTCTTTTGCATCCTTTTTTGGTCCTTCTGACTTTTTTACCCCTCCCCTCAGCTGTCTCAGGCTGGAGACCTCATCATGGAAGTTTATATAGAACAGCAGCTCCCAGACAACTGTGTCACCCTGAAGGTTGGTCCCGAGGGGATTGGAGGGGAAGTAAGAGGATAGTGAGGTTCCAGGGGCAATGGCCTGACCAGCATGGGTTCTCTGCTCTTGCCCTGACCCCAGGTGTCCCCAACCCTGACTGCTGAGGAGCTGACTAACCAGGTACTGGAGATGCGGGGGACAGCAGCTGGGATGGACTTGTGGGTGACTTTTGAGATTCGCGAGCATGGGGAGTTGGGTGAGTATGACCATGCCTGTGTGTTCATGCATGTGTATATGCCTGTGTGTGGTTGTGTGGTCAAGGTCATCAGTGACTTCATGTTACCAAATACAGCGGACTCATCCACTCATCCATGCGAGGGGACATTCAACACAGTTGACTCACTCCCTCTTTCTCAGTATTCTTCCATCTTGGCCTTAGTGACCCCCACAAGCTTGTAGTTTACCTTCTACCTTAAAGGGAGCTTCTCTTCCTCTTTTGCCCAGATTCCAAATGTTGGAGAGACCCCCAGCTCAATCCTGGGCCCTTTTCTCTCATCTATCTACATTTCTCCTTGGATGAACTAACCTATTCTCATGGTTTTAAATGCCATTAATAACCCGACGTCCAAATTTATATCTCTGGCCCACATCTCTCCTCTCAGCTCCAGACTCACATATCCAAATGCCGACTCGACACCGCCACTTCTGACAAGCAACTCAAATGTAAAACATCTAAGACCAATTTAGATGGTTTCTAGTCCCCTTTCCTAAAAAAAAAGTCTAGGCCATTCTCCAGTTTTTCCCAACTCAGTAAATGGTACCACAATTCACCTGGTGATTAAGGCCAGAAACCTGGGAGTCCTCTGGGACTCCTCCTTTTGTGTCATTTTCATACCCAACTCACCAACTAGTCTTGTCGATTCCATTAGAATCAATCATTTCTCTCCATCTCCACTGCTACCACCATCCTAGCTGAAGTCACCATTATCTTTTTGTCAACAGTAACCACTAAAATGCGTGGCCCCAGAAAGGGGATAGCTGGACAATGTTCCATGCTTGCCTCCCTACAGTCAATTTTCCACGCAGCAGCAAAGTGAACATTTCAAGCATAAATCAGCTCATATCCTTCCTATGGTTAAAACCCTTCAGTGGCTTCCCATTGAACTTAAAGTATCATTCCAGTCCCTTACCACGGCCCACATGGCCCTGAATGTCTGGCCCCTGCGTCCTCCATGCCTCATCTCACATCACCTGTTCTCGTATCTATCCTCTTCGTTGTAGCTACATTGGCTGTTTACTTCCCCAAATACATCTTTCCTGATTGACAGCCTTTGTTCTTGCATTTTGTCATGCTTGAAATCTATCACCCAATCGTAGGATGGCTTGCTCTTCCTAATCCTTCAGATCTCTGAGTCTCATCTTCAAGTGCCACTTTTGAAAGGTCTTGCCTGACTACCCTATTTCAGTTGCTGTGCTGTTGCTCGCTCAGCTTATTGTTTCTTGCAAAGCAATTATTTGTCTGCAATTATTTTGTGTCTGTACCCTCACTAGACTGTGTGCTTTGTGAAGGGAGGCCATGTGTATCATGCTCACCACTGTATCCCAGGGCCAGCACAGTACCTGGCATAGAGACAGTGAAAAATAAATGTCTGTGGTTGGATAATTGAATGGATGAATGAATGACTGGTGAGAGCTGGACTGGTGAGGGCTTAGTATGAATATTCTGATTGATATATACCCTCACCTTACCCCTTAAGAGCGGCCACTGCATCCCAAGGAAAAGGTCTTAGAGCAGGCCTTACAATGGTGCCAGCTCCCAGAGCCCTGCTCAGCCTCCCTGCTCTTGAAAAAAGTCCCCCTGGCCCAAGCCGGCTGCCTCTTCACAGGTGAGCCGCCTTCCTCTCCCCAGCACCCCCCAGGTCTCTCCCCTAGCACCCTCGACCCATGATTGCCCATATGTGCCCAGGTATCCGACGTGAGAGCCCACGGGTGGGGCTGTTGCGGTGTCGTGAGGAGCCACCGCGCTTGCTGGGAAGCCGCTTCCAGGAGAGGTTCTTTCTGCTGCGTGGCCGCTGCCTGCTGCTACTCAAGGAGAAGAAAGTGAGGCCCTGGGGCCAGAGGCATGGGATGCTGGGTGGCCATGGAGAGGAGCCATGACTGCACCCACCCTCTGACTCCACAGCCCATACTCTCATCAATCTCATTGCTTTTCTGCCCCCTACTTCTGAGACCCTGTGACCACAGACCCCATTGCTTCCATGACATCTTGACCTCATTAACCATGATTTCTCATCTCCCGATCTCACTGACTCTGTTTCTGTTCTCAGAGCTCTAAACCAGAACGGGAGTGGCCTTTGGAAGGTGCCAAAGTCTTCCTGGGAATCCGCAAGAAGTTAAAGCCCCCAACACCGTGAGTTTTCTTCCCCAGCCCACACTTCCACGACCTTCCTGCCTTCACCCCCCTGCCCTTTCTGACTGCCCCATCACTATTCGTCTTTGTCTCCCAGGTGGGGCTTCACATTGATACTGGAGAAGATGCACCTGTGAGTACCTCCTGCCCTGGCTTCTCTGGCCCAGCTCTGCACTCTGTCTTTTCTCCTCCCTCTTTCTATGCTCCATTCCTATAGCTGTGACCCTCTCTCTCCCTCTGATTCCACTCTGATCACCCCAGCTACTTGTCCTGCACTGACGAGGATGAGATGTGGGATTGGACCACCAGCATCCTTAAAGCCCAGGTGAGGGGAAGGAAAAGGCTGAGGGCTGGGTCTGTGGTCCCCCTGGGGCCCAGCTATCCTCCTCAGTGCCTTTCATGTCCACTGGTGCCAACCCCTCACGCTCCCACCAGCACGATGACCAGCAGCCAGTGGTCTTACGACGCCGTTCCTCCTCCGACCTTGCCCGTCAGAAGTTTGGCACTATGCCTCTGCTGCCTATCCGTGGGGATGACAGTGGAGCCACCCTCCTCTCTGCCAATCAGACCCTGGTAAGGCACCCCAGTCTGCCCCAACCCCTGATTCCTGCTGTAACCCTTGTCACGTTGCAGTAGGGAGTGGTGTGCCTGCTAGCCTGGTGCCACCCTATGCTCACTGTCCCCCTCCCTTCTGCCTTCTTCACCCCCATTCACCACTCCTGTCTCCTGTTGCTAGTCCTCACTGTGTCTTTATATCTTTCCCTCCCCTTGTCCCCACCCCACCTGTGTCCAGCGGCAACTACACAACCGGAGGACCCTGTCCATGTTCTTTGTGAGTATTGTGCCTGCTCCAGCAGTATGCCTGTCAACCCTGTGTTCCTCTGTGCTGCCTGAGCCCCGGATGTGCTCTGTTTTCCTCATGATGTAGGCCATCAGGGTGTGTGTAGGCCATCGGGGGGGGTGTGTGTGTGGGCCATCAGGGTGGGTATGTGTGTGTGTGTGAGAGAGAGAGGGAGAGAGGAGAGAGAGAAAGGGAGAGGGAGAGGGACAGGACAGAGAGAGAGAGGAGGCCAGAAAGAATGAGGAAAATGAGAGGTATAAGGTGCGGTAATAAAAGGAGAAAGTTTGGGCACAGTGGCTCACACCTGTAATCCCAGCACTTTGGGAGGCTGAGGTGGGTGGATCACCTGAGGTCAGGAGTTCAAGACCAGCCTAATCAACATGGTAAAATCCCGTCTCTACTAAAAATACAAAATTAGCCAGATGTGGTGGCGCATGCCTGTGATCCCAGCTACTTGGGAGGCTGAGGCAGGAGAATCACTTGAACCTGGGAGGCAGAGGTTGCAGTGAGCTGAGATCACACCACTGCACTCCAGCCTAGGCAGCAAGAGTGAAACTCTGTCTCAAAAAAAAAAAAAAAGGGGGAAAGTTGTCACAGAATCTGTGAAATAGATGGAAAGTGATGAAGTAAATGCATTTTGGAGTTAGACAGACCTGGGTTCAAACCCCAGCTCTGCCATTTACTCATTATGTGATGCTGGGCAACTTAACCCCTTTGCATTCAGTTGACTCTTTTGTAGTGTAACCCACTGCACAGGGTTGTTCTAGTATTATACATGCCAAGTATTTTACAGCATCTGGCCCAGAGGAAGAGCTCAGTAAATGTTAGTGATTAATAATCTGGTAACTTTAACTCTGTGCCCACTCCTGCCATCCCATTCCCATTCAGCCGATGAAGTCATCCCAGGGGTCTGTGGAGGAGCAAGAGGAGCTGGAGGAGCCTGTGTATGAGGAGCCGGTGTATGAAGAAGTAGGGGCCTTCCCTGAGTTGACCCAGGACACTTCTACCTCTTTCTCCACTACACGGGAGTGGACAGTGAAGCCAGAGAACCCCCTTACCAGCCAGAAGTCCTTGGATCAACCCTTTCTGTCCAAGTCAAGCACCCTGGGCCAGGAGGAGAGGCTACCTGAGCCCCCTCCGGGCCCCCTTTCAAAGAGCAGTCCCCAGGCACGGGGGTCCCTGGAGGAACAGCTGCTCCAGGAGCTCAGCAGCCTTATCCTGAGGAAAGGAGAGACCACTGCAGGCCTGGGAAGTCCTTCCCAGCCATCCAGCCCCCAATCCCCCAGTCCCACTGGCCTTCCAACACAGACACCTGGCTTCCCCACCCAACCCCCCTGCACTTCTAGTCCACCCTCCAGCCATCCCCTCACATGACCCTAGGACCAGCAGTCTGAGAGGGTAGGTACCAGAAGACCCAGAAGCTCTCATCATGGCACTGTTGCAGCTTCCTCTGGCCCGGCTGGAAAGACTCCAGAATCCAGTGTGGTGCTGTGGAAGGAGCATTGGACTGAAGGCTTCAGTGGCTGCGTGTCCCAGGACAGGTCATGGCTCCTCTCTGGGCCCAGCCCATTTATCTGTACCATGAGGTAACTGAAGTAAGGAGAGCAGTGAATGTCAAACTGTCAGAGCCATAAGCCTCACATATTTTCCCTCAACAAGGGCAGCTCCTGCTTTATGATATGTAGGGGTTCTGTGAGAGATTTTGGGTTTTAAAGGAATGGTTTTATTGCATTAAAGAAAAAAATGCTTTGGAAACCAGAGGCCTGGATGATGTTAAAGTCTATCCTGTCCCACTTCCTACATTCTGGGACTACAGTGAAGCCTGGAGTAGGGAGACTGATTGAGTTTGGGGGCTGGGACCAGGGGAGTCAAAAATAGATGAGTAATTGTCAATAAACCTTGGAACCAAAAGACTACCATTCTCATTCATTCATTCAACAAATATGTATTGTGCACCTAATTGGTCCCAGGTCTGGGGATATAGCATGAACAAAACAAACAGGGCCCCTGCTCTTATGGATCCTCCATTGTGGAGGGGAACAGAAAATAGCAAATAAACACATAAACCAGTACTTGAACAAGTGAGTTTAGTGCTGTGAAGAAACTGAACCAAAGTGATGAACTTGAAGAGTGATTGTGGAGGCCAGGCGCAGTGGCTCACACCTGTAATCCCAGCACTTTGGGAGGCTGAGGGGGATGGATTATCTGAGGTCAGGAGTTTGAGACCATCCTGGCTAAGATAGTGAAATCCTGTCTCTACTAAAAAAACAAACTTAGCTGGTTGTGGTGGCACGTGCTTGTAATCCCAGCTACTCAGGAGGCTGAAGCAGAAGAATCACTTGAATCTGGGAGGCGGAGGTTGCAGTGAGCCGAGATGGCACCATTGCACTGCAGTCTGGCAACAGAGCGAGACTCCGTCTCAAAAAAAAAAAAAAAAAAAAGTGATTGTGGAAATGGCCTTTGGACTGGGTGGATGGGAAGGCATCTGTGAAGAGTTGCAAAGGGAAAGAAGCTGTTGGAGGAGACAGGTGGAATGCTGGAAGGAAGAGATTCCGGAGAAAGAAAGCGGGCATGAAGAACGCTCTGCACTGGAAGGTACTTGGTCTACTGAGGGAACAGCAAGGAGGCTGGAGCACAGTGAGCGGACAGTGGGAGGAGAGTACAGGCTGAAGTAAGAAAGACCAGCAGGGTCTTCCATGCATAGTCTTGAAGGCCATGGATTCTATTTGGATTTTATTCTGAAGCAATTGCATTTTAAGCAAGTAAATGATGAGATCTTATTTCCCTTTAAAAAAGAAAAAAAGGTTGATCACTCTGCTGTGTGAACAGTGGGTTGGGGTGGGGGAAGTGTGGAAGTAAGGAGACCAGATATTAGACCAGAAGTCTAATAATGAGGGCTTGGACTAGGATAGTGGTCTTGGAAATTGAGGGAAGTGGATCAAGAGGTTTTTGTTTGCTTATTGTTGTCTGAAATAGAACCTGTAGGACCTACTGATGGATAGAATGTAGGAGTAGGAGAAGGCACACTGACTCTGGGTTTCTGGCTTAACTAACTGGAGGAAATTCAGTGCCATTTTAAACGTTACCGGGGGAGGATCACGTTGAAGGAGCTTTAAAATCTTTAGCCGGGTGCAGTGGCTCAAGCCTGTAATCCCAGTACTTTGGGAGGCCGAGACGGGCGGATCACGAGGTCAGGAGATCGAGACCATCCTGGCTAACACGGTGAAACCCCATCTCTACTAAAAAAATACAAAAAACTAGCCGGGCGTGGTGGCGGGCGCCTATAGTCCCAGCTACTCCGGAGGCTGAGGCAGGAGAATGGGGTAAACCCGGGAAGCGGAGCTTGCAGTGAGCTGAGATCCAGCCACTACACTCCAGCCTGGGCAACAGAGCGAGACTCCATCTCAAAAATAAATAAATAAATAAATAAAAGCTTTAAAAGTTGAGGTTCCTATTAGATACACTAGCAGAGGTGTCAGTGGGGAGTTGGAGTGTGAATCTGGAGTTTTGAACCATGTCAAGGTTACTGGGACAGGTGCCTGAGCCAAAGGAGCTTCGGTGAGGAGGATGAATGGGGGAGAGGCTCCTCAGAAAGCAGTGCTAGGGCCGGAAGATCCTAAAGATGGCAGGGGCTTCCTGCGCATCTCCCAGCTCTCGCCGACTCACTGGTATCGTTTACTTTTCAGTAGGGCCCAGACTTTTTACCTTTGGGCCTGGTTCCTTCCTGGATCCAGGCATCTTTCTCACCCTGCTCACGCTGGCTTTTCCAGTTAAGCGGGAATTAGGAAAAGGTCTGGGACCAGCCCTCTCTTCGTCAGATGCATCTTTGCTCAGGTGCCCAGTGACTCAGTTTCCCTGGTCACACATTGAATTCCTCATCATTAGCTCGGGGACTGGTGATCTACATATGCAAATGAATAATTATCAATAATTACAGGCTGAATCAGTGGATACACTACAAATAGAACTCAAGGCGTCTTGACTCAGATGCCTGGGGTTCTCCCCACCGCCCAGCGGACGCTGCGTCCGCCCCGCCGCCCGGACCCTTCCGGGGTATTCGCAGCAGTAACAGGTTTATTTTCTTTGCTGCCCGCTCTCGCTTCCGCGCCCTGCGCAGTCGCCGGACAAGTCGTGGGCGGGCAGAGGGCGGGGCCTGGCCTGGCCTGGGGCGGGGCTCCACAGTGGGCGGGGCTTCCTCGAGTTCCGGAGTCCAGTCCCTGGCCGCCTTGCTGGAGCGGAGATGCAGCCACCGCCCCGAAAAGTGAGCTTGCTCCTGAATGGGGACTCCTGGCGGGCTGGGGGAACGGACGGAGCTAAGGGGGCACCCGACTTGGGGTGGGAGACGGGAAGTCGGAAGGGATCAGACCCCAAACCAGAAGTAACAGAGGAAAGAGCTCAGCCCCTCCCTGGCCCCGCCCCCTCACCGCTCCCTGCGCGGAGTGTTTTTTAGGTCCTTGCGCCCGGGGTCTTCATCCTCTCCTTGTCCCCGCAGGTGAAGCCGGCCCAGGAGGTGAAGCTTCGCTTCCTGGAACAGCTGAGCATCCTTCAGACCCGGCAGCAAAGGGAGGCGGATCTGCTGGAGGACATCAGGTAGCCCCCTAACCCTCTTCATTTACACTCACCTTCGTCGTTGTGCGCCACTTCTCCCCAACATACGTCTGCCGGGGTGGAGGAACAGGGGCCAAGAGCTCCCCAGCCGACCCATCCACAGCCCTCACCCTAGGCTTGGCCTCTCCAGATACTGGATAGGAATGCTCCCCAACCTAACCCCCCCCCAGATCCCCCCCCCACATAAACACAGGAACTCTCCCTCAAAGCCCTTGACTCCACACTACTGCCCCCAACCCTACAATCAACCTTACAGCAGAATCCCTCTCCCTCTTCCAGACCTGTTGGAAGGCTGGCAGACGTCGTACCCAGGCCCCCATCAATCTTCACCTCTAAGCCCACAGATGAACCTCTGGGTTGGGGAGGATCCTGCTGGGGCCCAGGGCAGTAAGGTGAGGGTTTCCTGTGTTGCGGCTGCCTGAGGTGATCTCAAGGACTCCCATCAGTCCCATTCCCTCTGGGTGCAGTTACGCTCTAGGAACCTGGCTCCCCCGGCTTCTTCCTGCCCAGAGTAGAGGACTGAGGATGGGCGAACATGCCCAAACATAACCTTATCCCCCACCTCACCCCCCACCTGCAATCTCCGCAGATCCTACAGCAAGCAGAGGGCAGCCATTGAACGGGAGTATGGGCAGGTATGGGACTTTTTTCTGTACCTTACCTCTTGTTCCAGTCTCCTTTACATCACCAGTAATGTCTGTCCATATCTATCCCTATTGTGGTCAAGAGCAGATGCCTAGAGTCAAGCAGACTGGTGTCAGATCCCTGTTGTGTAATTATAGCCATATGGCCTTGGACCAGTTAGTTAACCTTTCTTGACCTCAGTTTCTTTCTCTGTAAAATGGGAATAAAAATAATACCTTACCTTCATGTAGGGTTGTTGTAAGGATTATACAAATTAATGACTATAAGGCATTTAGCAAAGCAAGTGGCACATAATGTACCCAAAGGAAGGTATGATTATACTCTGATCTCATATTCTCCCAGTTGGGGTGGGTCTTTGAAAGGGAACTTGGTTCTGTGATGGCTTTTTCACCAGGCACTCCAGAAACTGGCTGGCCCATTCCTGAAGAGGGAAGGGCACCGGAGCGGCGAGATGGACAGCAGGTGGGCCCTATGGAGGGGGCGGGCCACAGGGACCAAAAAGTGATGGGGAGCTCAGCCCCAGGAGCCTGTGGAGATGAAGGCCTAGCAAGTGGGGAGGGCACGTGAGCTGTAGGTAGAGCTGACACAGCAGCAGCAGAGGAGCTGACCCAGCAAGGACACTGTGGGTGGGGTGGAGGGCAGGAGTGAGGCTTGTGGCTGAGCTAATGGGCTGATCGATTGATGGGCTTACAGACAAGGGAGGATGGGAAAGCACTCTGTCTCCCATGGTGTTGGTCAGGGGGCGGTGGTGGTCTCATGAAGCTGTGGAGTGCTCTCCTCCTTAACACAGACCTTCTCTGGGGAGGGGCAGGACAGTGTTCGGTGCCTGGCGCTGCCTGCTGGATGCCACCGTGGCTGGGGGCCAAACCCGGCTCCAGGCGTCCGACCGATACCGTGACCTAGCAGGGGGTACAGGGCGGAGCGCCAAGGAGCAGGTGCTTAGGAAGGTATGGCTCAGAGGATGGGGTGAAGGAAGAGCTGGCTTGGGACCAAAGGTGGTCTAGGTCAGGACTCTGTGTATGCATCCCAATAGGGAACAGAGAACCTCCAGAGGGCGCAGGCCGAGGTGCTGCAGTCTGTCCGGGAGCTGAGCCGAAGTCGGAAGCTGTATGGGCAGCGGGAACGTGTGTGGGCCTTGGCACAGGAGAAGGCAGCTGACGTCCAGGCCAGGTGGGGTCATGTAGAGTGAGGAAGCCCAAGGTGGGGGAACAGGGAGGTGGGGCTGTGTAGGGGTGGAGCCAAGTCACCAAAGCAGGGCCTGACTCTGATCTCATATTCTCTCACTTGGGGTGGGTCTGACTCCTTTCCCTCATCTGCACAGGCTAAACCGAAGTGACCATGGGATCTTCCACTCTCGGACCAGTCTCCAGAAACTGAGCACCAAGGTTCGAGGGATGAGGGCATGAGTGTGGGGCAGGGAAGAGAAGGGCAGAGTAGTCTAGTGGTTTGGAACCTAGGTGCATAAGTATGAAAGATTGGGTTGAATCCAGGCTCTCCTACTTCCTGGGTGGGTGACCTTGGTTAATTTACTTCATCTCTCTGAGCCTTATTTTCTTCTATAAAATGGAAAGAATACCCTTCTTTTTCAGTCCTTTAATATGCATTTATTGAGGATCTGCAGGTACTAGGCACTGTTCTAGACACTATGGATAAGTGGAGAACACTACCAACAGAGTTCCTGCCCTCACAGTCTGGTTAAGAGAGACAGACAGCAAATAAATACTTAGATTAAGATGAAAATAAAACAAGGTACTATGATAAAGAATAACAAGGGGGTAGAATTTAGAGGGAGGCCTCTCTGAATAGGTGGCCTAATTGTCAAGAAGGAGCTGGCCTTGCAAAGATCTAAAGGAAGAACATTCCAGAGAGAAGAAATGATGAGTGCAAAGGCTCTGAGGTGGGAATAACTTCGTAGGCTCGAGGAATTGAGAGGAGGCCAGTATGGCTGGAGTACTGTGAGCAAGGGAACAAGCACTTGAAAAGACGTTAGAGAGGTTGTGGGGGTCAGCTCATATTGAACCTGGTGGACCGTGGTAAGGAACAGTGGATTTTATTTTAAATGCGTGCAGAAGGCACTAGAGGATTTTGAGCAGGAGTTGTGAGTATGCAACATTTTTAGTGTAGTGCCAGGCACATAGTAAGCACTCAATAATGTGAGAATCCATTCTGGATCTGGCTTCTCAATTGGTCTTGGAAGGACTCAAGGGGTCTAGGGCTTCCTATTGACATCAGTTTACTCTCCTAGCTGTCCGCCCAGTCAGCCCAGTACTCCCAGCAGCTGCAAGCCGCCCGCAATGAGTACCTGCTTACCTTGGTGGCTACCAATGCCCACCTCGACCATTACTACCAGGAGGAACTGCCAGCTCTGCTCAAGGCCAGTCTTAACCCAAACACCCCTGTCCCTCAGCAGGGAGGGAAAGGAGGACCTCCCCCTTGCTTCTTGATCCCCATGACACTGGGCGGTGCAGGGGATCTTGTCTGCTTACAGTGGGTTGATGATACATACATGGGCTCTGGTTCTGCTCCTAGCTGGCTGCATGGCATTGTACAGTACACGTAACCCTTCTGAACCCCAGATTCCTCATCAGGGATGACCCTTTCTCTGCCTATCTTATAACACTAGTTGGGCTCAAAGGAGAGAATGGATGTTAAAGTATGTTTTAAACTTCTAAGTGCTCTGCACACGAGGGCCTTTCTCATGAAGAATGTCTTCTTCCCTCCTTCCTATATCTCATGACCATCACCTGTCAAATCTGGAACAAGCCTATTTTACAGTAGAGATCTGGGGGAAGGGTGGTGTTAGTATCTTGGGGTTCTTTCTAGGCCCTTGTCAGTGAGCTGTCAGAACACTTGAGGGACCCCTTGACCTCCCTCAGCCGCACTGAGCTGGAAGCCGCAGAGGTCGTCCTGGAGCATGCCCACCGTGGGGAGCAGACAACCTCCCAGGTGAGGGCTGTGGCCTCTAAGAGCTTCCCCTAGGGATCCTTTTTACCCTTCCCTCCCAGTGCAGCCCTCTTTCCTTCACACATTGTCCTTTTTCTTCCAAGAAGTGCTAGGAACAGGGTTGGAGAGTGAGCCAGTGAATGAGTGACTTTGACTTTTCCCAACCCCTAGGTAAGCTGGGAGCAAGACCTGAAGCTGTTTCTTAAGGAGCCTGGTGTATTTTCCCCCACCCCACCTCAGCAGTTTCAGCCAGCAGGGACTGATCAGGTGAGACCTTCCTGCTTGTTGGAACCAGGCCACATATAAAGGGGACTATGATTTAGGCCTCCTTCTCCATTATCCTTGTCTTCACGTTAACTTAGTGAGTATTACACCATGGAGAGGGGGTTTCAGAATTCCAACTCACCTCCCTCCCACCAGGACACACACACAAAAAAAACACACCTCAGGCCACCTTTCAGTCACTTGACTGCACCATCTTCTTCATTCTACCTCTGTCCCTCGACCTGGATCCCATTTCTGAAGCTCTGTATCTCTGTGTCCACATTACCTGTATCCATGGCCATAGGCATGTGCCCCTTCCTCTTTGTCCTTGTCCTTGGAGGTCAAGACAGAGTGGAAAAAGGAGAGAACTGGAGAGAAGGAGCAGCCTCAGGTCCTCCTCACAGCACCCCCTGACCCATTCAGGTGTGTGCCCTGGAGTGGGGAGCAGAAAGCATGGCTGGCGAGAGTGGCCTGGAGAAAGAGGTTCAGCGCTTGACCAGCCGAGCTGCCCGTGACTACAAGATCCAGAACCATGGGCATTGGGTGAGGTGGGGGGCACAGGTGTCATGTGCACCTTCTTGTCTCAGCAAGAAAGGCTGAGAGAGGGGATCTTGGAGCCATTGAGGGTGTCATGGAACTACAGAGGGGAGGGAAAGGTATTGTAAGGTAACAGTGTGGCACAATAGTTAAGAATAGTTTTTGGAGCTAGACCGACATAGGTTCAAATTCTCTTCTGTTGCTTCCTAGTTCTGTAACCCCGGGTAAGGGAGTGACGTAACCTCTCTGGACTTCAATTTCCTCATCACTAAAGTAGGGCCAATAATAGCGCCCACCTCATAGGGAAGATTAAATGACATAATGTATGTGATACAACTAGCAAAGTACCAGTCCTGTAGTAAGTCATGCCCCACAGTATTTCCACCCACCCCTGTTCTCTGCCTTCCCAACCAGGTACTGCAGCGACTGGAGCAGAGGCGGCAGCAGGCTTCAGAACGGGAGGCTCCAGGCATAGAACAGAGGTTACAGGAAGTGCGAGAGAGCATCCGCCGGGCACAGGTGAGGCACACCCCTGAGGTTAGAGATCTCACCTTCTCAGGCAAGCCCCACTCCCTCTACTCTTTCTGATGGTGGGAAGGAGGGAAGGGAGAAGCAGAGAGTAGACACTGCCATCAGCCAGGTTCCACTAACTTCCTTCCTCCCTATGCCAGGTGAGCCAGGTGAAGGGGGCTGCCCGGCTGACTCTGCTGCAGGGGGCTGGCCTCGATGTGCAGCGCTGGCTGAAGCCAGCCATG
Source organism: Papio anubis (assembly GCF_008728515.1). Lineage (NCBI taxonomy): Eukaryota > Metazoa > Chordata > Mammalia > Primates > Cercopithecidae > Papio > Papio anubis. Next base: position 134,292,305 of record NC_044980.1, on the reverse strand, counting down.
ACCCAGGCCCAGGATGAGGTGGAGCAGGAGCGACGTCTCAGCGAGGCTCGGCTGTCCCAGAGGGACCTCTCTCCAACCGTGAGCTCCTCCCCTGACACTACCCATCCTTACTTAGAACTGAAAAACTCCAGTGGAACGCAAACCCTATAAAACTGGAATCACAGTTGTGCCTAACTCAAAGGGTTATTGTGAGGTTTAAGTGAAATCATTCATATATCATTCTTTACATAATTTCTGGCATAGAATCCTCAGTAAATTTTTATTATGAGCATAATAGAATGATTAAGAAGTAGGGTTCTGGGGCAATCTGTAAGGGCTTTGAGTACCAGCCACTCCACTTATGAGCTGTGCAATCTCGAAAAGTGACTTAACTTTTCTGAACCCCAGTTTCCTCATAAATAAAGTGAGGTTAATAGTTGTGCAAAACTATTAGCACTGGGTCATTATGAAGATTAAATGAGACAATATATACAAGATACTTTGCATTGTGCTTGGCACATAGTATGCACTCAATTGCTGTAACTCTGCTATTACTGTTGTTATTATCCTACTCTGTGGTGACTGTGGTTGTATACATGGTAAGTGGATGGGTGCAACTACCTTGGAGGGGGATCCATGGTGTCCTTTACGGGAAAGATGGAAGAGTGGGAGATAGAACCAGTGCTTGAGAGCGGGCCCCATATGAGGTCTGTTCTTTGCCCCTCTAGGCTGAGGATGCTGAGCTTTCTGACTTTGAGGAATGTGAGGAGACAGGAGAGCTCTTTGAGGAGCCTGCCCCCCAAGCCCTGGCCACTAGGCCCCTCCCCTGCCCTGCACATGTGGTATTTCGCTATCAGGTATGAATGGGGGTGGGGACCTTTGATGGGGGTGGGGACCTTTGATGGGCAAGGGTCAGGGACAGCCAAGTCCTGAATCCTTCGTGTGTGGCCCAGGCAGGGCATGAGGATGAGCTGACAATCACGGAGGGTGAGTGGCTGGAGGTCATAGAGGAGGGAGATGCTGACGAATGGGTCAAGGTGGGTATGGACCCTGGGCTCTGACCTTGGGTTGGGGGCAGTAGGAGGGACTTCTCTGTGGCCCCCATGGACCCTTCTAGGCAAAGCTAGAAGCCTGAGTAGAGGAGAGCCAGGGTCATGGACTGCTGAGGTAAATCTAATATCTGTTCACATTGCTGGGTGAGCAGGCTCGGAACCAGCACGGTGAGGTAGGCTTTGTCCCTGAGCGGTATCTCAACTTCCCGGACCTCTCCCTCCCAGAGAGCGGCCAAGACAGTGACAATCCCTCTGGGGCAGAGCCCACAGGTAAGAAAGGGAAATTTGGGGTTAGGGGACCCTGGGTATGGTGAAGAATTGTTAGGGGTTGTAGCCCTGGGGTGTCACGGTCCTGGGGCACTGCCACCCACCTCCCTCTCACCGTTTCTCCTGGGCCTCTGTAGCATTCCTGGCACGGGCCCTGTACAGCTACACCGGACAGAGTGCAGAGGAGCTGAGCTTCCCTGAGGGGGCGCTCATCCGTCTGCTGCCCCGGGCCCAAGATGGAGTAGATGACGGCTTCTGGAGGGGAGAATTTGGGGGCCATGTTGGGGTCTTCCCCTCACTGCTGGTGGAAGAGCTGCTTGGTCCCCCAGGGCCACCTGAACTCTCTGACCCTGAACAGGTGAGGCTTACCTTCTCCCTGAACTACCCAGGCACCTCTGGGTTGACCCTTCCACCCCAGTAAAGCCTCATATTCATTTTAATGCCCCCTCTGCTCCCCAGGTTTACCTCCTGTAGTGGCCTGGGCCTCCCCATCTCCTATGGGTGGGCAGGGGAAAGGGAAACCAAGGCAGCCTTCATAGGAGTTTGGGGGTCCTACTTTAGTGCTGGATAGATCTGAGTTCAAATTTCTATTGTATAACTTGGGCAATGATTTAATCTCTCTGAGCTTGTTTCTTCACATGTAAAATGGGGATAATACCTACTTTAGCAGGCTCACTGTCATAATTAGAGATAATCGAGGTAAAGCCCCCCCCCCCCTTTTTTTTTTTGAGACGGAGTTTCGCTCTTGTTGCCCAGGCTGGAGTGCAATGGGGCGATCTCGGCTCCCCACAACCTCCACCTCCTGGGTTCAAGCAATTCTCCTGTATCAGCCCCTCTAGTAGATGGGATTATAGGCGTGTGCCGCCACGCCCAGCCAATTTCCTATTTTTAGTGGATACAGGGTTTCTCCATGTTGGTCAGGCTGGTCTCGAACTCCTGACCTCAGGTCATCCGCCTGCCTTGGCCTCCCAATGTGCTGGGATTACAGGTACAAGCCACCATGCCTGGCCGAGGCAAAGCCTTTAGTGCAGTGGAATGCAGAAGGTGTTTCAATATAAGATACCTATTGTTATAATATATATACATACAGCAGAAAGAGAATAGGAGTGGGCGTCAGGAGACCTGGGTTCTAGCCAGCACTCTGCCAATAACTGGCTCTATGATTTTGGACCTGGCTTAACCTGGGTCTCACTTCTAACACAGGAGTCATATTAATAAAAATGCCTACTTCATGGGGTAGTGGTGAGGATTGAATGAATTAGTACATGTGAAGTGCTAGTAGAACACTTGAGACATAGTATACATAAGCGTTCAATACATATTGACTGTTGAATATCTGTCAGCTACACCCCCCCCCCCCATCTTAATGCAAGCATTTGGCCACTTCCTGTGTTGGGAAGTGATGAGGAAGGAACTGAAGATGGGATGAGAGGAAAAGCTGGTAAAACCTCCCCACGTGCCAGGAATAACTGTGTGCCCACCCCACCTCCAGATGCTGCCGTCCCCTTCTCCTCCCAGCTTCTCCCCACCTGCACCTACCTCTGTGTTGGATGGGCCCCCTGCACCTGTCCTGCCTGGGGGTGAGTGGAAGGAATTGGGAGCCCTGGGAGGCTAACAGATAAGGAAGAAGGAGGAAGCTTGGACTCCCAGGTCACGGTCTGGTCCTCTCCATGCCCTCAGGCATCTTGCAATAAGGTCTATTGCAGCTTGGTGGAGAGCACTTGCCTGGGCTCTGGAGCCAGGCTGACTGGTTCAGATCCCGCTCTGTCATTTCCAAGTGTGTGACTCGAGGTGGGATTCTGAACCTGTCTGGGCCTCAGTTTATGTTCTTTATGAGGTAAGGAAAAGGTACTAGCTCATTGAATTGTTATGAGAGTTAAAAAAGATGCCTGTGGACTACACAGCATTGTGCCTGGCACACAGTAAGTATTCAGTCACTATTTTAAAAATTAGCTAAGTTCTCTCATGGTGTCCTCCCAATATGCACCTTTTGCTCCTAGTGTCCAGATACCTAGCTTTGTATCATTTTTTCTGATGCCCACTTTTTTTTCTTTTTTAAATGTCTATAGCAGTTTTATTATTATTTATTTTAGATTCAGGAGGTACATGTGCTTGTTTGTCATATGGATATACTGCATACTAGTGGAGATTGGGCTTCTAGTGTACCTGTTACTCAAATAGTGAACATTGTACCTGATAGGTAATTTTTCAACCCTCACTCCTGCCTCGATTCCTACCTTTGCCTCCTTTGGAGTCCTGGGAGTCTGTTATTTCCATCTCTATGTCCATGTGTAGCTGTTGTTTAGCTCCCACTTATAAGTGAGAACATGCAATATTTGGTTTTCTGTTTCTGAGTTAGTTCATTTAGGATAATGGCTTCCAACTCCATTCATGTTGCTACAGACGACATGATTTCATTCTTTTTAATGGCTGTGGAATGCCTGCCTTTTCTAAAACCTTCTGGTACTCCCACCTTGTCCACAAGGAGTCTCCCTCCCTGGAGTTACCATCATCTCTCCACCACCCCAAGTTCACTTTGCATGACTTAGCACTTAGTCATTTATTGTGTTTATTGAGGTTTCATTATTGGTTTCTTGACAGCCACTGGGGGTAGGAGCGCTATGTATCCTATCTGCCTTTGTTTTATACCTTGAGCAGAGCTGATTATACAGCAGTTACCCAATAAATGTTGAGGACAGTGGATAGAGTGATGGATTTTATGGTCTAGGATGGTGACCATTAATTTAGCAAATATTTATAGAATGCCACTTTCCTAAGTGCTGGAGATACAGCATTGAACAAAACAAAGTCTGAAGACTGACTTGTGGTTCTTATTTCCAGACAAAGCCCTGGACTTCCCTGGGCTCCTGGACATGATGGTACCTCGACTCAGGCCGGTAAGGGCCCTTGCCTTGGAGGAGATTGTATGTAGAGGGGTTATTCCAATCAGTCCTGTTTTGTCTGGTATACCCTTAAGGGAGGACTCTGGAGCACTAACTGTGTGTTCCCTACAGATGCGTCCACCACCTCCCCCGCCGGCTAAAGCCCCGGATCCTGGCCACCCAGATCCCCTCACCTGAAGGCCAGGGAATCCTTGACCCCCGGTGATGCTGCTGTCCCTATCTTCAAGCTGTCAGACCACACCCTCAATGATCCAGAGCAACACAGCCAAAACCTGGAATCTCCCTATTTCCACCCTCACCTCCAAGGGTAGAAACTTGCCCCTTCCCATTTCTGGGACTGGAGCCCACTCCTTTTTTTCCCATTGTCCTATCATCTCTAGGACTGGAACTACTCCTTTCTCTTCTGCCATCACCCTATCTAGGGTGGTGAAATACCTGAAATCTCTGGGGCTGGAAACCATCCATCAAAGTCTCTAGTGGTTCTGGCCCACCTCTTTCCCCACCCTGGCTCCGTGACCCACCCCACTCTGGATGCCAGGGTCACTGGGGTTAGGCCGGGGAGAGGAACAGGCCTTGGGAATCAGAAGGCGCTGGAGCCAGGATGCGAAGCAGCTGTAATGGTCTGAGCGGATTTATTGACAATGAATAAAGGGCACGAAGGCCAGGCCAGGGCCTGGGCCTCTTGTGCTAAGAGGGCAGGGGGCCTATGGTGCTATTGCTTTAGGGGCCCACCAGGGGCAGGGGCCTGCTCCCAGCTGCCACGCTCTATCATATGGAGCGAGGTGTTGGGGAAGGCGGGTCAGGCAGCCTGTTGCAGGCAGGGGAAGGAGAAGAGACTGAGGGGCCATGACCTCTCCTGAGGCCCCCAGCCTGAGACCGTGTAACTCCAGGTGGAAGTTGAGCTGGTCCCTCAGCTGGGGGGCAGTGCTGTCCAGTGGAGGGGAGGGCCTTCGCGCCCACCCACACCCTGGCCCTGCCAGCTGGTAGTCCATCAGCACAATGAAGGAGACTTGGAGAAGAGGAAGAGTAACAGTATTGCTTCCTGTTCAGGCTGTATCCAGCTTTTCCCCTGGGGCTGCAGGACCTTCCCTACCTCCACCACCAAACCAAGGGATTTATAGCAAAGGGTAAGCCTGCAGTTTATACTCTGGGGGTTCAGGGAGCTGAAAGGCTTAAGTAGTTTAAGTAGGTGATGGGAAGATGAGATTACCTCATTTAGGGCTCAGGCAGACTCACCTCACATACCCCCTGCTCCCCGTGGTAGAGACACCTGAGAGAAAGGGGAGGGGTCAACGAGAGAACAGGAGTAGGTCATATCAGTGCCCCCCAAGAGTAGAGAGCAATAAGAGCCCAGCCCAGTACAGTCCTGGCTGTGTTTTCCTACCTGGTGATCGGAAGTGTCCGGTTTGCTTTGCTGCCCATTTGCCTCTTGAGTGGGCAGCCCTGGGCTTGGGCCCCTCCCTCTGTCCCTCAGTGTTGGCTCTGCAGAAGCTCTGGGGTTCCCTTCAAGTGCACAAGGGGCTAGGCTGCTGTCCCTGAGTCCTCCATTCTGTACTGGGGGGCTGGCTAGGACCTGGGGCTGTGGCCTCTCAGAGGGCAGCCTCTCCATGGCAGGCATCCCTGCCTTGGGCTGCCCTCCCCCAGACCCCTGACCACCCCCTGGGTCCTGTCCCCCACCAGAGCCCCAGCTCCTGTCCGTGGGGGAGCCATCACGGTGTTCATGCAGTCCATAGCGCTTCTCAATGTGTGTCACCCGGAACCTGGGAGGGAAGGGAACACTGGGGTTTAGGACCACAACTCAGAGGCTGCTTGGCCCTCCCCTCTGACCAGGGACATCCTGAGTTTGGTGGCTACTTCCCTCTGGCCTAAGGTAGGGGAGGCCTTCTCAGACTGTGGGGCACATTGTGTAGCGTGACTTCCGCTGGAGCTCCCAGTCCAGGAGGAAAGAGCCAAGGCCCACTTTTGGGATCAGGTGCCTGATCATTGGGCCCCCTACCTCAACCTCACTTGCCCTGGAGCACCTGCCCCACCTGCCCACAGAGAACACAGTGGTCTCCCCTGTCCGGGGGCGGCTTTTTCCTTCCTTGGAGCGTCCCTGACGGACAAGTGGAGGCCTCTTGCTGCGGCTGCAATGGATGCAAGGGGCTGCAGAGCCCAGGTGCACTGTGTGATGATGGGAGGGGGTTCCATCCTGCAGGCTGGAGGTGGCATCCACACTGGACAGCAGGGAGGAGGGGAGCAAGGGTAACATTTCCATTTCCCTTCATGTTTTGTTTCTTATGTTCTTTCAGCATGCTCCTTAAAACCCCAGAAGCCCCAATTTCCCCAAGCCCCAACATTTTTTCTTGTCTTTATCTAATAAATTCAATATTAAGATGTTAGTGACCACATGTTCTTCCTCCCAGGGCTGTTTGCTAAAAAGAACATTGCTTAACCCAAAGGAGTGGCACTAGAGGTAAATGTTAGGTTTGATGACATCTAGATGAGAGAGATGTTTTGAAGGAATCGAAATTTCTACAAAACTTCTTTCTTTCTATAAGTTAGCCAGCTTTGCCCTTCCCCCAACCCCATACATGCAAGGAGACTGGGAGAGGATTGTGCTGGAGGAGAGGATACTCTCCAAGGCAAGCTAAGTCATGCTGGCCCTTGTTTCCAGCTCACCTGGACAGCTGCACTGTCCCTTCTCCTTCACTGTCCCCCAGCATCTCCTTCAAGGCCTCAGCATTGGCTGAGGGAAGAAGGAAAAGAGGGAGTCAGTGAAGGTGGAGGTCAGGGCAAGAGAAGGTTGGAGAAGGAGGGAGCAAGGGGCTATGCTAGACCCACCTTCATTTTGGATGATGCAGCGAACAATCCTCTCTACTGTGTCCTCATTCATGTCATCGTCCTCAGCTGAAGGATGAAAGAGATTGGCAAGGAAGCAGGAATGAGTCAGCTTTGGGGGAACATTACCTGGTGGCTCCCATCATTTATTGCTTAGGACATACCCTTTTACCTACTTGCTATCATGCTGGACCTCAGCATTTCAGGGACCAGAAAAGATGGGGACACCAATGCAAGCCCAAGACTACCATCCAGAGGACCCTTGCTGCCCATGCTGCCTTCTGTAGTTTTGCTTTCAGAGTGGTGTCACCCCACTTGCTAACTCAAGAGCGCATCACTAAGCTTCCTGAGCAGGCTTGATCAGGATTTGGCCTGGGTCTGCTGGTCAGGGAGGCAGAGGTGAGGGGCAGAGGTGTGGGGAGAAGGATGAAAGGTTACTGAGCCAGGGTTCCAGGCTCCACTCACGGGGCTGAAGCTGGGCATCGTCAGGCTCGGAGCCCCTCGACGTGCGGCAGCGGTAGCCCTTCTTCTTGAGCACGTGGCAGATCATGAAACCTACCAGGCCCATGAGGAAGAAGACCAGCACAAGCAGGAAGAGCATATACAGCCCATGTTGGGGCGGTTCCAGGTCAGGCTGTGGTTCCGACATGAGGCCCTGGGGGGCGAGCGCGGGCCAGGGCGCCTCCTGGGTTTAGGGGGCTGCAGCTGGGAATGGGGGAGGGGTAGGAATGCAGTCCTCAGGCACTGAAACAAGCACGTCTAAGACGTTCGGCTAAGGTCCGGCTCCACCCCCTACCCAACCAGGGAGCTGTCCGGGCCAGGGGTGCTGTTTCGTCAATACGGCCCAAGGCAAGAGGTCAGCGGCTACGCAAGCTCTCTACCACGACCCTGGTCCCGCTTCCCCGACGCCCCGAGCGTTCCCCTTTCCAACTCGTTCGCGCTTCCGTCCCTCCCAAGGACACTGCAGCACGAGATGGGACGGAATTCTTAGGCGGCGGGAGCAGAAATCGTGCCTGAGTCAGCGCCCGCACCTCCTCCGCGCCGGCCTGAGCCAGGCCTCTGCAGCCCCCTCCTCTCAGTACTCCCGCACCCCTCTCCCTTTTTGGTTTCTCCCACCCTGACCACCTGGCCCACCCGGTACCGGTGATTTGGTTCTGGTTCCGGCTTCTGCTCAGGTTCCGGCTCCAGGGGCGTCCTAGTGCGGCTCGGGGCCCCCGACGCCCTTCCGGCGCTCATCCCTTGATTCCTCCCCTCCCCCTTCGCCGCCTCACCGGCCCCGGGCTGTGGCTGCGGATACCCGCGCCGTGGCAGGCGGGGGGAGGGAAGGACAGAAAAGGATGCGGGCTGACTGAGAGCGGCGGCAGGCTCCGGGCAACTCCGGCCCTGGGTCAGGGAGATCGCCTCCGCAGCCGCCCTGGCTTCCCAAATGCCTTCGCCCGTCGCGGGCCCAGGACCAGGAGGCGGAGCGCAGGTGTGCGGGGCGGAGAGCGTGAGCTCTGCGCGCGCGTGACTGCGCCTGGCCCCCCCGGGGCAATGTGTGGCGCCGAGTCTAGGTCCGGGTAGGGGACAGGAGGTCCGGCGTGGGTGTTGTCCACTGGTCTATCCGCTACGCCTGGCGCAGCTCCTGCCCTCAGATGCCCCGACCAAGCGGAGAGTCAGGAATCTTCCCCGAGGGCTGGGGGAAGCCGGCTTTCTGCACCTTTGAGGGACGGAGTGGCGGGATCTTCGGAGCTTCCTAGAGAAGTGACCACGGCCTGCGCCCGGTTTGGGACAAGCGGCTGGATGGGATGGCTCACCTTCCCGAGGATCTGACCCCCGGCCGGAGAGAAATGGCCCTCGCATCCTAGGAGCGATGCTACCAGTTCCCCGCCCAACCCGGGACGCTCAAAGCCGCAGCTCCCGGGAGAGCGGAGCCAGGCGAGGGGCGGAGCTCCCCCGGGGGCGTGGCCTGGGTGTGGCTGGAGGCGGGACCGCAACGCCCAGTTCCGCAGAGGCAGGCTACGTGCTTGCGCAGCACGCACGGCTGGGGAGGGGTTGGCGGCGGGTGGCGGGCGGCCGGCGGCGGGCGGCGGAGGCGCGGGGCCTGCTCCCGCCGGCACCATGGCCAAGACCGTGGCCTATTTCTACGACCCCGACGTGGGCAACTTCCACTACGGTGAGGAAACAGGGCTATGCATGAGGGTTGGGACGCGGAGGTTTTGAGGCGGGGGTTGCAACTCCAGGGGTGAGAGCTGACGAACTCTTTTCTCCCCACCCCCAGGAGCTGGACACCCTATGAAGCCCCATCGCTTGGCATTGACCCATAGCCTGGTCCTGCATTACGGTCTCTATAAGAAGATGATCGTGAGTTTCGCCGCCTCGGCCGGGGGTTGGGGGGGTGGGGCGAGCTGTGGCGGAAGGGATAGGTGGGCTGGACTGAGTGCATCAAGTGCGACCAGCCCCTAGAGTAGCGGGGAGCTCGATAGAAGACACCGGAGTATCTTGAAAGTGCCGGGTGTTGGAGGTGGCGTCCTCTGCTTAATGGAAAGTACTTTCTCAGCTCAGGTCGGCCACCCTCTGACTGTAGGCACCCTAGCCCTTGGCCTAGGGTTAAGGTGATGTGGGGGCTGGTTTGAAGACAGAAGGAGTGTTCCTCCTCTGCATTTTAGAGTGTGGATAGGGCCTTGGCCTCAGGAATTAGGTTTAGGGGAGCGGATATCACTGTATCAGGGTGTAAGGTTTACCCTCAGTTCCCACTCCTCTTTTGCCACCTTTTTTTTACCTCCAAGGAGCTGGGGCTCCAGGGTGGGACGATACTACCGTGTTTGTAAATGTGTATGTGCGTGTGGAAGAGAGGAGATATCTTAGGTATTCCTTTTTCAGCCCGGAATACCTCTACATGGTTCTACTTAATCGCTATCCGGTTTTTCATCTCGCAGACATACACATGCTGTCTTCCCAGCTTGGAATTTATGGCTGTGATATGGGATAGTAACAGTTAAGCCAGGCCAGGTGTAGTGGCCCATGCCTGTAATCCCAGCACTTTGGGAGGCTGAAATGGGAGGATCACTTGAGGCCAGGAGTTGGAGACCAGCTTGGGCCACAGTGGGACCCACATCTCTACAAAAATAAAAAATAAAAAAAGTAACCATGTGTGGTGGGTGTGCCTGTAGTCCCAACTACTTGGGAGGCTGAGGCGAGAGGATGGCTTGGGCCCAGGAGTTTGAAGTTACAGTGAGCTATGATCAGCAGCCTGAGTTGACAGGGAGGACCTTGTCTCAAAAGAAAAAATAAGACAAAACAGCTAAGCCCAGGCTTTATGTGTTGCTAGGGAAGCTAGTGAACAATATGAATGAATGTTCATTGCTTGTGCCCAGGCACAGACAAATAGATTGGTCATAGAAAAGACTGAGGTGATGTTAGTGCAGGAATCTTTATCCCTTGAGATTGTTTGCCTATATGTCAAAGAGGTGTGACACATCCCCCCGACCTTCCAAAGATAGTAAACTTTTGATTTTAATTAGAAAGTTGATATATATGCCATATATTTGACTCCAGAAAGAAGAATCCGGAGGAAAGAGGACAGAATCAGAGCTTGGGGGAGGAGATGAGCGTGGAGAGAACTGGGAATAGGAGCTCCAAGGAACAGGGCAGGTGGATCAGGGCTCAAAGTTGAGAAGATACAATAGGCTGAGCTGGAGGTGGAAAGGAAAAGAAATGGTCTTCAGGGGGCTCATTCGTAATAACTCACCTGGTTAATCGGAGTCTCTCTATTGACTTAAGGATTGTGGGATGAGGGGAATGCTATATTTGGCTTCATATAGTCTCCAGGGCTGGGTTCAGTATGGGTGGTCTGAGCCTGTGGAGTGGGGCTGACCCTGGCTAGGTTCATCTTGTGTCTCCATCCCGAGGTCTTCAAGCCATACCAGGCCTCCCAGCATGACATGTGCCGCTTCCACTCCGAGGACTACATTGACTTCCTGCAGAGAGTCAGCCCCACCAATATGCAAGGCTTCACCAAGAGTCTTAATGCCTTCAACGTAGGCGATGACTGGTGAGGGAGGAATGGGACTTTTGATGTCTAATAGTTTAATGCCAAGCCCTTCAGTGAGGTCTTTTGGCAGCAGTGGGAAGATCTCAAGGGGGGCCTACCTTCAATGAATCATAATTCACTTACTTGTTTATTCAATAAATATTTACTGGTCACTTGTTCTAGGCCAGGCCCTGTGCTAAGTGCTGGGAATGCAGTGATGAACAAAACCAAAATTTTAATACTGTATTTTTGCTAAGTTTTATGAAGAGGAGGTATATGACAGATTATGAGAGTATATATGTGGAGAATTGTTTAGCTTGGTGTAGTGGCTGGTCGGTGGGGCCTTCCTAAAGGAAGTAAGGATTGAACTGAGATCTGAAAAAAGAGTAGAAGTAATGAGATGAAAGGTGGTTGAAGGGTGAGGGGAGGAGTATAGCAGGCAGTAGGGACAAGTGCTAAGGGTCCGTGGTAGGATTGAGTATGACTCATTTGAGGAACAGAAAAAAGGCCAAGTGCAGAATATGAGGAGGAGGTGAACTGAATTGAGGCTAAAGAAATAGGGCCTTTTTAAAGTAAACAGCTCTATTATGAATTAGGGTTTTTACCCCTAGAGTAGAGGGAAGCTATCAAAGTTTTTTAAAAAGTCCTGATCTTAAGAGGGCTATGGGCAGTTAAGAAAACAAAAAAACAACAAAGGAGTGGTTTGATATCGTTAGGTTTACATTGAGCTGGTATCATCCATAGAAGAGTCAGGATTAGACCCTGTGGGGAAGGGAGTGGACAACAAAGATAAGCCATGATCTTTGCTTACACTCTCCTCTACATCCATGAAAAAATAGTAAGCATCACAGCTACCAGTTCCTCAATTCTACTTATTTTTGTTTTTAAGCTTTGTATTAGGGAAAATTTCAAAAATTTCAGAAAGTGAAGTAGTGCAGTGACTTCCCATCCATCACCTAGCTTCAACACTTATGAGCAAATGGCCACTCTTTTTTTTTTTTTTTGAGACAGAGTCTCACTCTGTAGCCCAGGCTGGAGTGCAGTGGTGTAGTCTTGACTCACTGCAACCTCCGCCTCCTGGGTTTAAGTGATTCTTATGCCTCAGACTCCTGAGTAGCTGGAATTACAGGTGCCTGCCACCATGCCCAAATAATTTTTGTATGTTTAGTAGAGATGGGGTTTCACCACATTGGTCAGGCTTGTTTTGAACTCCTGACCTCAGGTGATCCACCAGCCTCAGCCTCCGAAAGTGCTGGGATTACAGGCATGAGCCGTTGCGCCCGGCTGAGCAAATGGCCACTCTTACTTCATCTATACTCCCTCATGTTAGATTGTTTTAAAGCAAATCCTAGATGTTATATCCTTTTATCCATAAATATTTTATTATGTATCGCTAAATGATACTCTTTTAAAAGAAAAAGTATCATTATCAAATCTAAAAAGTTAAGTGATTCCTTAATGTCATCAAATATGCAATCAGTATTCAAATTTCTGCAGTTGTCTCATAATTATTTTGTAGTTAGTTTAAATCTGGATCTAAACAAGGTCTACACAATGCTTTTGGTTGATAGGTCTCTTAAAACTTTTAATTTGTAGCTTTTCTGTCACTCTCTTGAATTTATTTCTTGAAGAAACCAGGTTGTTGATCCAGTAGAGTTTCTTACCATAGCTACCATTTATTGAGTGCTTACTCTGCTAGGTATTATGCCAAGGATTGCTGGTAAATCCACTTAATTCTCATGCCAATCCTTAGATGTATTATAATAGACCTTTTTCTGATGTTATACATAAGTAAACTGAGGTTTGGGAATATTTAGGTAACTTAGCGTCAGTCACGTAACTGGCCATTGGAGTGTGCATGATCCAGATCCCAGGTTTTTAAACCACTCATCTGTTTTCCTGAAAGATCTTAATGACAGATCCTTCTGTCATTAAGAAATGACAGGGCTGTAGGATAGAGGCCAACTCATTAGGCTGGCCTTGGCACCTTTCCAACTTTATCCCTACACCTTAGCTGCACGGGATGCCTTCCTGGAATGCCCTTAGTTCTCTATTCAACCTCCTCAAGGCCTTCTCACTCTTCGTACACCATCTCCATGAAACCTTTCTTGACCACACCAGCCCATAGAGCTCTGTCCTGCACACACTGCACTGCTCATTTGGTGTTCAGTCACGTGCTGTCTCGGGAGGGTTCTTGTTTTTTTGTTACTATACCTGCTGCTATTTCTGAGCTCACTTGCTAGGTCTGAGAATACAGGGTCAGCCCTTAAGCCACACTGGGGTCCTGTAGATGCTGTTTGTGCAATTAGGGAATGCTAATTAGAATACTATCTCTGGGCTATTTATGCTGCATCAGTCTTCCTGTCAAACAAGTTACAGTTGTCTTATCTGTATTTCTGATGAGAATCAGGAATTTTTCTTCTGTTTAATGAATTTCCAATTGCTTTCAAAGTATTCTAACATAAAAGGCCAAATTGTACTACAGGCCTTTAAGTGAAAAAAATAAAAAAGCAGTCCCAGGCCGGGTGTGGTGGCTCATGCCTGTAATCCCAGCACTTTAGGAGGCCGAGGTGGGTGGATCACCTAAGGTCAGGAGTTCAAGACCAGCCTGGCCAACACGGTGAAATCCTATCTCTACTAAAAATAAAAAAATTAGCCAGGCGTGGTGGTGCATGCCTTTAGTTCCAGCTGCTCTGGGAGGCTGAGGCAGGAGAATTGCTTGAAGCCGGGAGGCGGAGGTTACAGTGAGCTGAGATCATGCCACTATACTCCAGCCTGGGCAACAGAGCAAGACTCTCTCAAAAATAAAAAAAAAAATTCCAGACCTCTCCCTTTCACCCATAAATCCCTCTGCCCAGTGACAGCCACTTTCAGCTCCTTTCCCTATGTCTTCTGGTATTTACCTTTGGATTTCTAAATAATAATAATATTAATTGACTATTATTACTAATCTGTAATCCTTAGGGAATACCTGTTATATACTAGGTACTGTTCTAAGTGCTTTACAGCCATTAGCTTATTTAATCTCAACAACCCCTGTGAAGCAGGGTGTATTATTGTTTCCTTTTACAGATGAGGACACTTAGGCACGGAAAGGTTAAACAGTTTGTATAACCTCACTATCATTAGTAGGTGTTAAAGAACTGGAATTTGAACCTAGGTAGTCTGGCTCCAGAATCTGTGCTTGTAATCATACTGCCCTCCTGTATTGTCTCTCATTGCTATTTCTTCATCTGTCAATTTTAGGTAGTATCTGTTAAGCTCTTAGTATGGGATATGAGCATTTAGTCTTCTTACACCATCACATTGGCTTCCTTTCCCCTTTCAGCTTCATAATAATTTAAAAATAAATCAGTATTCTATGTTTACATTATTATAACTCTGAAAGATTCATTTACTATCAAGCCAAATAGTGTAGTGTGATTTAATCTATTTTCTTCTAAAGCTTTTTGTTTTTCCTGGAGCTGACAATTGCATTATTTTTTCATTTGCTTAGTTTTCTAGGTATTAATCTCTAATTCTTTCCAAACCTTTCGAGAAACTGTAAAACTCTACAATTCTTGCTTGAACCCGGGAGGCGGAGGCTGCGGTGAGGCCACTGCACCCCAGCCTGGGTGACAAAGCGAGACTCCATCTCAAAAAACAAATAAACGAAAAGCCCCTACAGTTCTGTTTTTCACATGGTCAAATGTGTCAGCTGCACTATTTTTCTTTTTTTTGAGACCTAAAACTAGGGATTGCCTAAGCCTTTCCTCTTTAAAAAGTCAGGTTTATATAGGTATAACTTGCATACAGTAAAATTAACCTTTTTTAGGTGTAAGAGTTCAGAGAGTTTTGATAGAATATATCAAGGTGTAGGGCCAGGGCCGATGGCTCACACCTGTAGTCCCAACACTTTGGAAGGCCAAGGCAGGAGGATCACTTATGCCTAGGAGTTCGAGACCAGCTTGGGCAACATAGTGAGACCCTGTCTCTATTAAAAAAAAAGTATCAAGGTATAGGAAATTTCCATTACCTGACAAAGGTCACTCACCCTTTTGTAGTTAATATCTTCTCTCCAACCTACATCCAGCCAACTACTGATCTGATGTCTGTCCTTATATTTTACCTTTTCCAGAATGTTGCATAAATGGAGTCATACAGTAAGTAGCCTTTTGTGTCTGGCTTCAAGCCTTTGCTTTTTATAAAGAATAACAATGGTAATAATTATAACTGACATTTATTAAAGGCTTAGCAGATACCGTATACTGTGCCACAGGCTTTTCGTGGGTTATCTCATCACCGTTTCACATATGTAGGTATACAATTCTTTCTTTAAAATGTGTGACTGTGAAGAATATTATTGAACATTATGTTAAAATGTGTTACACTGAGACTAAGAAAAACAGAGCTCATCTTTTCTTTCAACTGATTTCCTTTTAACATTGTACTTCAGTACCTGGAAGCTGCTTGCTTCTTTCCCCAGCTAGGATACAAATTCTCTGACAGTTAAATGCTTCTTTACTTCCCATCCAGTGCCTTGCACAGGGCTTGGTACATGGTTTGATCCAAAATATTTGTTGAATAAATTTGCAGATAGCACAGGTGTGTAGGAGGGGGAGAGAAGGTTCTTGAAAAATGGAGATTGGAGGAATCTGGGGTGGGGAGGGAGGTATGGGAAGGGCCCAGACAGAGGCAGGAGGGTTCCAACTTATTCCTCTTCCCTGCAGCCCAGTGTTTCCCGGGCTCTTTGAGTTCTGCTCGCGTTACACAGGCGCATCTCTGCAAGGAGCAACCCAGCTGAACAACAAGGTGACATAGTCCCGAGTCCTGTTCCTCCTTTCCTCTAGATCCCTGGACTCGGGATTTAACCCTGATCCTGGGCTCCCAGCTTGAAGGGTGGGCAGGAAGGACTGTGACTTGGGTGTTTGTCTTTCAGATCTGTGATATTGCCATTAACTGGGCTGGTGGTCTGCACCATGCCAAGAAGTTTGAGGTGAGTGAGGAGTTGATGGGAAAGACAGTGGCCATCCTCGGGTAGGTGTTTAGGATGATGGTGGGGGCAGCTGGGTAGGGGAATTGCTCCTCTCTTTATGAGACCACTGTCTTGCCATAGGCCTCTGGCTTCTGCTATGTCAACGACATTGTGATTGGCATCCTGGAGCTGCTCAAGTAAGTAGCCCAGGAGGAGATGGGGGCAGTTACGGGATTCTTGGCTGAGAAGGTCTCTCAGACTCAGCCCTGACCTTGACCTCCCTCCTCCCTGACTAGCTTCTCCCAAGTTCTTGATGCTTTATTCAGGCTGCCTCTTCCACTGCTGCAGATTCCCTGCTGCCTGCTCACATTTCAGCCTTCTCTGCATATCCCTCTTCTGTCCCTGCCTCTAGCCTCTAGCCTGGAGCCCCCAGTTGCCTTTAGGGAACTGGTGATATTAAGTTTCAGGTGACCAGGGCAGAAGCAGACTCTTCACAAAACGAGACCCGGTGTTTGGGAGGAGTGGGTCAGGGGTTCACTTCTAGCTCAGACCCTGGCTTTGGCTTCCCTCCAGGTACCACCCTCGGGTGCTTTACATTGATATTGACATCCACCATGGTGACGGGGTTCAGGAAGCTTTCTACCTCACTGACCGGGTCATGACGGTGTCCTTCCACAAATACGGAAATTACTTCTTCCCTGGCACAGGTATGGGAATAGGGATTACTTTCCCGTTTGCACCCTTCAGCTCTTTACTATGAGTGCCTCCTTCTCAGCCTTCTAGTCTCATCTCAGGTGTCCCCTCCTCAGAGAAGCCTTTCCTGACCACCCCAGTTGTCACAATCACCTCCTTCCCCATTCCTCTGTTACATCAGCCTCATTCCCTCAGAACACTCACTGCTATTTATGTTTATTGTGGTTTTTTGTTTTGTTTTGTTTATTGCCTCCCTCCTCATGCCTACTCCCTAAGAATATAAGCTTGGTGGGATATCGTAAATTTCATTAGTTCCGTTCACTGCTGCGTCCCTACTGCCTAGTACACAGTTGGCTCAGAGTAGATCCCCCAAAACTCTTTGCCAAATGAATGCGAGCTGCAGGAGATTTAGTGGCTCTAGGGAGTTTATGGTGAAGCTACATAGATGCAGTGAGAGGCTCCCAGAGTGCAGATTGGGGTTGAAACAGCTGGGCTGTGGGTGCTTCCCATGTGTGGCTACCACCACCCGCTTCCCTATAGGTGACATGTATGAAGTCGGGGCAGAGAGTGGCCGCTACTACTGTCTGAATGTGCCCCTGCGGGATGGCATTGATGACCAGAGTAAGTATTGAAGTCTTCCTTCTGTTCCCTAGGCCCCTTCTTTTTCTCCTTGAAGTAACCTCTTCTGCCTCGTATTGTCTGCTGTTGGGGCCAGGTGTCCTTAAGGATGAAGGGCCTTCAGAGGGACCATGAATCCCTGGGAATTGTATGCAACATATCATATATATGTGCATTTTTCTGGGAAAAGTCATTGGCTTTCATCAGTCACCCATAGCAGTCTGGGATCCCTTCCAGAAGTTTCAGACCAATGATTCGGTTCTTTTGGGTTGCCCCTTTCCTGGGCTACATGCTCGCTCAACCCCCTTTTTCCTTTTGTTCCCTGTCTCCCCATCCCCTTGGGGTGCCAGGTGCCCATCTTTGGCCCTCTCCCAGGTTACAAGCACCTTTTCCAGCCGGTTATCAACCAGGTAGTGGACTTCTACCAACCCACGTGCATTGTGCTCCAGGTAATACTGTCAGTTCCTCCTCAGGAGTGTTCTGCCTGGGCTTGGGGAAAGAGGACAAGGGAAGAGGAGGTTCTTTAGGTTGGTGATAGACGGGGTATCTGTGATGTTCTGATCAGTTATCTCACTGCACTTGCCTGGGCTTTTGCTTTTTGCAGTGTGGAGCTGACTCTCTGGGCTGTGATCGATTGGGCTGCTTTAACCTCAGCATCCGAGGGCATGGGTGAGACTTGCTCTCCTTCTTCTCCGCAAGGTTTTCAAGTGGCCTTGGACTTCAGTACGTGGGTGGGGGTAGATGGGGAATGGGCCTCACCTCTTCTTGGAAATCAAAAGTAGCTATAAATTGTACTTGAACTAGAAATGTCATCTTGAACAGAGTTCCCTAGATGGTCATTCATTCACAATATATTTTTATTAAGTACCTATTATGTTCCAGGCATTGTACCACATCATGGGGATGGAATGAGGAGTCTCCTGTGGAGTTCACAGTTTAGGAAACAGACAAAAAATAAATAATCAAATGAAATAGATTATTATAGATTCTATGAAAGAAAAAAGAAAGCTGAGACACAGGATACAATGGGGGACCTACTTTAGATAGCATGATTTGGAAAAGTTTTTCTGAAGAAGTAAAATTTGAGCTGAGACCTGGAGACTAAGAAGAAGTGAGTCATAAGAGGAGCAGAGAGAAGCCTGTCCCAAGCATTGACAAAGGCCCACAAAAGGCTCTGAGGGCTGGGCCCAATGGCACACACCTATAATCCCAACACTTTGAGAGGCCAAGGTGGGAGAATCGCCTGAGGCTGGGAGTTTGAGGCCAGCCTGGGCAACGTGGCAAGAGCCATCTCTACAGAAAATAAAAAACAAAATCAGCTGGGCATGATGGTGCATGCCTATAGTCCTAGCTACTCAGGAAGCTGAGGCAGGAGGATCACTTGAGCCCAGGAGTTTGAGGTTACAGTGAGCTATGATTATGCCACTGGACTTCAGTCTGGGCAACAGTGAGACACTGTTTCTTTAAAAAAAAAAAAAAAGGCTGTAGCAGGAATGAGCTGATGAAGTAGAATGCAGGGAGCAGGCTGGAGGTAGTTTGAGGTGAGGTCCGAGAAGCTGGCCATGGTGAGATTGTGCAGAGCCTTTAAACCCTGGTAAGGAGTTTGAATTATATTCCAAACGTGATGGGAAACCATTGAAGGATTTTAAGCAGGAAAGTGACATGATCCAATCTGTGTTTGAAAGTGACTATTCTGACTGCTGAATAGAGAAAAGTTTGGATGGGGGAATGGGGATGGAAGTGGGAAGACCAGTTAGGAAGCCATGGTGTTGGTTAGGTGCCCAGACTAAGGTGAAGGAGGTGGCAATGAAGAACAACAGCCACAACCCAGCTGTTTCAACACACACACACATATATATGGTTTTTTTTTTCTTTTTTGAGATGGAGTCTTGCTCTGTCGCCCAGGCTGGGGTGCAGTGGCACAATCTTGGCTCACTGCAAGCTCTGCCACCTGGGTTCTAGCGATTCTCCTGCCTCAGCCTCCTGAGTAGCTGGGACTACAGGCATGCGCCATCATACCTGGCTCTCTCTCTCTATACATATATATATATGTATGTGTATATATATATTTTTATTTTTAGTAGAGACTGAGTTTTGCCACGTTGCCCAGGTTGGTCTCAAACTCCTGAGCTCAGGCAATCCGTCTACTTCGGCCTCTCAAAGTGCTAGGATTACAGGCGTGAGCACTGCACCGGGCATGAGTTATATTTTCAAGGTTAGAATTGACAGAACCTGCATTGATGAGAGTAGTTGGTTAACACGCAGGGTGCCAGGGAGGGTGTTGAGCAGAACAGAGGTGGGACTGTGCTTTATTTTAAATTTTTTATTGAGACACAGCATATAAAGTATATGCAAATCTTAAGGGTATAACATAATGAATTTCACTATGCAGCTAAAGATTTGGAACATTTATAGTTTGCTTGTGCTCCTTTCAGGCAATACCTAAAGGTATTTATTTACCTTGTTTTTTGATAACCTCCTCCACATCTTCCTCTGGTTCCTTTTAACAGGGAATGCGTCGAATATGTCAAGAGCTTCAATATCCCTCTACTGGTGCTGGGTGGTGGTGGTTATACTGTCCGAAATGTTGCCCGTTGCTGGTGAGCACCCTCCTGATTTCCTCCCCTGTTGTCCAGTGTGAGCTAGGGTGTCCCTCAGATATGGCCACATGGGCCCTTCAGCCCACTTGATCAGCCTGCTCCCCTCTGCTGGTTGGTTTCAGGACATATGAGACATCGCTGCTGGTAGAAGAGGCCATTAGTGAGGAGCTTCCCTATAGTGGTAAGGACTACCCCACAACACCCCCATAACAGGAAGGCCATTCTCACCAGATTCCAGAATGACCTGGTTTGAAGGCAGATGGGAAATTTTACACTTTCAGAGCTCTGCAGGCTAAACCCCTGGGCTCAGAGCAGGGAAAAGATTGGGCAGCTATTATGTAGGTGCTCTGGATGGGAAGGAAAAAGATTGGGAAGTCTTGGTAGCTGCCTTTCTCAGTCTGAGCCATACTTTCTCCTCTCCTCCCCAAGAATACTTCGAGTACTTTGCCCCAGACTTCACACTTCATCCAGATGTCAGCACCCGCATCGAGAATCAGAACTCACGCCAGGTCAGCAGCTCAGAAAAGCTGAGCACAAACTTCTCCTGAAAGGTGGAGCCCAGGAGAGGTCAAAGATGTGGGAAGTAGGAAAAACCAAGGAGAAGGAAGTTCTAAGTCATCACTGTCACTGTTATTGGCTAGGAGGCAGTCCAGGTTAAAGTAGAGGCAGTTGGGGTTGGTGGGGAGGGACAGCTATCAATTGGGGGACCTGAACTAGAGATACCACTGAGATGAAAATCAGGATGGTAGGGGTAAAAGGCAACTAGGAGATTGCATGCCCTGGGAATCACTGGGAACTGCTCACTCTCTGTTCCTCATTTCCAACCAGTATCTGGACCAGATCCGCCAGACAATCTTTGAAAACCTGAAGATGCTGAACCATGCACCTAGTGTCCAGATTCATGACGTGCCTGCAGACCTCCTGACCTATGACAGGACTGATGAGGCTGATGCAGAGGAGAGGGGTCCTGAGGAGAACTATAGCAGGTCTGGGAGCAGGGACTTCAGCCTACTTCCAATAGGCTTGCTGGGGAGGTTTAAAAGGGAAAAAGTAAATGGGAAGGTATTAGCTTAATTGCCTCTGGCTTACCTCCTTTAGTCTGCTACAATTTCCTCACTCTTTTCTTTGCTGTTTTTAATGACAAAAATAACACGTATTTATTGTAAAATTTTAAAACAGCACCAAAATATGTTGTTTGCTTTCACACAATCCCAGACCCATTCCACAGGAGTAACCACTGTTAATAGTTTTTATTTTAGATAGGCCTTTTTCTATAGATTGCAAATATACTGTTCTGTATGTACATATAAACAAACACATACACACTCATTTGCAGTTTGTGTGGTTTTTAGTTTTTTATAAATACAAATAGAGTCATTCTACATATGCTGCTTTACATGATATGGCTGGTTCCAGTTAGCTAATACAGATCTGCCTCAGTATTTTATCAGCTGTATAATAATCTGTTGTGTAGATGGATTATTTTCCCTTTTTTTGGTATTACAGTAATAATGTGGCAATGAACCCCCTTACATATACATCTTTGCATTCTTGTTTGAATGGGTTAGATAGTAGAATGGTTGCTGCTAGGTCAAAGGCTGTGTGCACTAATTTTTTTTTTTTTTTTGAGACAAGGTCTCATTCTGTCACCCAAGCTGGAGTATAGTGGCATGATTATAGCTCACTGCAATCTTGAACTCCTAGGTTCAAGTGATCCTCCTGCCTCAGCGTCTTGAGTAGCTGGGATCATAGGTGTGCACCACCACACCTGGCTAATTTTTTTTTTTTTGTAGAGACGAGTCTTGCCTTGTTGCCCAGGCTGGTCTCAAACTCCTAGGCTCAAATTCCCGCCCTGGCCTTCCAAAGTGCTGGGATTATAGGCGTGAGCCACTGAGCCTGGCCTAAATTTTTTTTTTTTTTTTTGAGATGGAGTCTCGCTTTGTCACCCAGGCTAGAGTGCGGTGGCGTGATCTAGGCTCACTGCAAGCTCCGCCTCCCGGGTTCACGCCATTCTCCTGTCTCAGCCTCCTGAGTAGCTGGGACTACAGGCGCCCACCACCACGCCTGGCTAATTTTTTTGTATTTTTAGTAGAGACGGGGTTTCACTGTGTTAGCCAGGATGGTCTCGATCTCCTTATCTCGTGATCTGCCAGCCGTGGCCTCCCAAAGTGCTGGGATTACAAGCGTGAGCCACTGTGCCCGGCCTAAAATTTTTTATATTTGCTGCCAAATTGCCATCCAGAAGTCTGTAGTGGCTTATAGTCTTGCCAGCATTTTACTCAGTCTTTCCAGGTTTTGAGCTGGACAGGTCACTACCTGCATACTGCTCTCTAAGGCTCTTTGATTTCTTTGCTCTGTTAATTTTTTCAGGTGGGATAATTGTATTGTGGTTATGTTGTTTTTCAAAAAAAAAAAAAGTCTTTATCTTTCTGAGATACATACAAAATATTTGTAGATGGAATGAATTAGGGGGAAAAAAGGATAGGATAGAATTTTTTTTTAATCCCAAAACTTTACTGAAAAATGAAAGGAAAAGACAACAGAACCCAGAAGTACAGAAACAGATGCACTTAATGGAGAACAGATTTCCTTACATGACTGAGGGATAACCACAGCTGGACACTTGTGGGACACGCAGTCCTGCTCCCACGCAGGGTTAGAGATTTGAGCCAGCTCTGCTGCAGAGCTTGATGGGCTTCTCAGCCCCTTCTAGAATCCGCTTCTGTCTTAGAGTTCAGGCCTCCGTATCTCTCCTCTGGACTTGGGCTTTACTGCTGTGACTCTTGGGGCCCTCTCCAGCTCTCCTCCTCCAAGGATATCCCTTGATCCCCTCTCCTGGGTGAGGAAGTGTCTGAACATCTGGCTTCAGGGCTTCCAGGATTTACGGAAATTGCTTTTCATTGTCTGGTTTGGTTTGGTAAAACCTGTTTTTAAGTTCTTCCTTTTGTAGAGGTTTGGGTTTTTTATCAATAGCTTCAGGCTGGCATCTGGGCCTAGTCTCTGCATTATAATAATACCACCCCCTTTCAACAGCCAGCAGAAGCCTCAGGCCTCTTCCTGTTCCTAAACCCTACCTCTCTGTCAGGCCACCCACTGAGTTTCTGTTCTTCTTTGATGCCTATAGCTCCAGCTTGCGTATGACTTGCAGAGTAGAAATAGGAAGAGTTACCACTTTTTGTGGGTTTGCCAAGCACCAGACACTACTAAGTGCTGTCTATTACAACATATGTATAATCATTCTGTTGCCATCAGACAACTCTGATGGCTTTTATTCTCAGATTAACACGGGAGGAATCTAAGGCTCAGAGAGACTAAGTAACTTTCTTTCTTTCTTTCTTTTTGAGACAGAGTTTCGCTCTTTTTGCCCAGGCTGGAGTACAATGGCATGATCTCGGCTCACCACAACCTCTGCCTCCCGGGTTCCAGTGATTCTCCTGCCTTAGCCTCCCAAGTAGCTGGGATTACAGGCATGCGCCTCCACGCCCAGCTAATTTTTTTTTGTATTTTTAGTAGAGATGGGGTTTTTCCATGTTAGGCTGGTCTCAAACTCCTGACCTCAGGTGATCCGCCTGCCTCAGCCTCCCAAAGTGCTAGGATTACAGGCTACAGGCCTGAGCCACCTCGCCCAGCAAGACTAAGTAACTTTCTGAAGGTCACATGGCTAGTTAAATATCAGGGCTGAGATTCAACCTGATTCTCTGACTCCACACCTTTAACCTTGTGCACTTAGAAGTAACTGAGACATTGCTCACCCTACAGATAAGGCCTTTCCTGGCTTAGTTCCTTAGTTTCTCTTTGATGACTTTCTCTATTCTCCGTGTCCCAGAGAATACTTTTTCTATTTTTTTTTTTCTTTTTTTTTTTTTTTTTTTTTTTTTTTCTTGAGACGGAGTCTCACTCTGTTGCCAGGCTGGAGTACAGTGGCTAATCCCGGCTCACTGCAACCTCCGCCTCCCGGGTTCAAGCGATTCTCCTGCCTCAGCCTCCTGAGTAGCTGAGATTACAGGCATGCGCCACCACACCCGGCTAATTTTTGTATTTTTAGTAGAGACGGGGTTTCACCATGTTGGCCAGGATGGTCTTGATCTCTTGACCTTGTGATCCACCTGCCTTGGCTTCCCAAAGTGCTGGGATTACAGGTGTGAGCCACCACACCTGGCCTTTGAGAATACTTTTTGAAAAAGAAAGAAACCAATATTGAGTACCTGTTGGGCCCTGTTTTGCTTTCACATCCATTCTTTCACCGTGGGTTTATAATACCACATCACTCTTCTTAAAATTAAAACTCTCCTTTACCTTGCACTTAGGAGAAAATCCAAAATTTTGACTGTGTCTTAAAAAGGTCCTGCATGCTAGCCCTTATCTACACCCAGGATCTCATCTCTAACTACTCTCCTTCATGCATAGTGCTCCCAGCTGTCCTGGCCTCCTTGTTCTTACTGGAGTACATCAGTCTCTTTCCATTTCATGATCTCTGTAGTTGGTTTTCTTGCAGCTTGGCATGGCCTTCCTGAAGTCTTTCCCTGGTTAGCTCCTCCTGAGACTTGAGGTCTTATGTTTATAAGGTCTTATGTGCCAGTATTCCTGTCTGAAATTTCACCCTTTTGCTCCCATCACCTTCAGTCATATCACTTCATTTTATTAATTGTACTCTCCATCATCTGAAATTATCATATTTATTTACTTTGTTAGTTACTAGTCTCATTTATTAGGTAAGCTTTTTGAGGATAGACAAACCTTGTCTGGCTTGTTACTCTACTGTACTGCTAAGGTTTATGACAATGTCTATATAGAGTAGTTCCTTAATGTTTATTTGATATGCGAATGGGTGAATGAATAGCAGTCTCTACCAACAAGAGGAGGAATGGTTCTCAATGGGGCCTGAGAAATGGCTTTGGAAGAGGGTGATGGGAGAAGATTAGAACTTGGAGTGAGATCCTGACCTCTCTCCCCTTGCTTTGCAGGCCAGAGGCACCCAATGAGTTCTATGATGGAGACCATGACAATGACAAGGAAAGTGATGTGGAGATTTAAGAGTGGCTTGGGATGCTGTGTCCCAAGGAATTTCTTTTCACCTCTTGGTTGGACTGGAGGGAAAAGGAGTGGCTCCTAGAGTCCTGGAGTGGTCACCCCAGGGCTTTTGCTGACTCTGGGAAAGAGTCTGGAGACTACATTTGGTTCTCGAACCATCTACCCCCTTTTCTTCTCTCTCCTAAGGCCTGACAGTGGTACCTATTAGGGATGAGATATGGACAAGGATAGCTATATGGGACATTATTGGCAGTGGGCCCTGGAGGCCAGTCCTTAGCCCCCCTTGTCCCTTATTTCTTCCCTGCTTCCCTCCAACCCAGAGACTTTGAGGGACGAATGGGTAGACAAGGACCGAGATTGTCTCTGACTTCCTCCTCCCCTGAGTTCTGATTTCCTCCTCCCCTTGCTTCCAGGGAAGATGAAGAGAGAGGGATTTGGCAGGGGCTCTGGCTCCCTAACACCTGAATCCCAGATGATGGGAAGTATGTTTTCAAGTGTTGGGAAGATATGAAAATGTTCTGTTCTCACTTTTGGCTTTATGTCCATTTTACCACTGTTTTTATCCAATAAACTAAGTCGGTATTTTTTGTACCTTTCGTCTTTCTAGGAGTGTTAATTCTTGCTAGTTTCCTATTTATGAAAGGAGAGAGAAATGGGCGTGGTGATGCATGTAATGAAAGCATAGTTAACATTCATTCAGCACATATCCTGTGTTAGGCCCTGTGTATGTATTCTACATTTATTATTGTATATCTAAGAAGTTAATAGAGCATTTTGGTTAAGAGACAAACCTGGGCAGATTTGAGAGGAGTATAAGATGACTTCAGGTGTTTGAATCTGGGTGTTTAGAGTAGTAATGCTAGTTGGTGAAGATACACTGAGATAAAACATGTTAAGTGCTTAGCACAGTGCCTGACATAAGTTGCCCATTAACTGTCTATGTGAAGAACAATGCTAAATACTGTAGTAGCCACAAACATGGACCTTTCTCTGGAAGAGTACATTCCAGTCAGTAGTATGATAAATACTGTAGCAGATATAGACTGGTACAAGAAAGAGCACTGATAGATGGGTCACTTCCTCCCCTCTATTCTGATTCTGTCTTTCTCAATACTAGCTTAGAAAGTAGCTTTTGGACTTTTTGGACAAAAAGTCTGGAAAGCTCAGCACTAAGTCAGGTTTGAAGTATGGGAGGGACAGCTCTATGTAACATTCTATCAGGTCACTGTTAGAAGGTCTGGACCAAGAGAGATGAATGCCAAATTTAGGAGCCAGCCAGCTTGGCAGAGTCCCTGGTATATCTCAGGCCCTTGACTAGGCACTGGGGCTCTAGCGTAAGTAAGTCACTGACTCTACTCTTCGGGAACTTACACCTGAAATCTTGCTAGCTGTGGTTAAGATGATTCAGTCCATATTGTGAAGGCCGACTGGTAGCCACGTAACTCACACAAGGGACAGATGTAGCTGGGAGAATGGATGAAATTGCTCAGAGAGAAAGTCATGCTAGAAGAACAAAGAATATACTGTTGGAGAATACTCATTCTTTTCACTTATGTTTGGTTTATGTCAGTGGGGAATCCTGGTTAAACATAGGGTTTGGCAGCAAATCAGACTAAGCTGGGTTTAAATTTTATATATCAATTATGCCTTCTTGGGCAAGTCACTTCAACTCTCAGAAAGTCCAAATTTACTATTTATAAAATGGTGAGGCTAGCAGAATCTATCACATGGGACTGTGGGGACTTAGAAAAATACATGTAGAGTGTTTTGCACAGTGCCTGGCAGAGAGCAAAGGGCATGGTTAAGTGGTAACTGTTATTGCTGTTTAGGCACATATTGGCAATAATTAGTTTGTCCTGATTAGAAACAATTAGATGGTATCTAACCTGGAATTCAGACTAGGAAATTAAACTCCAGAGCGAGTCTGGTTTAGCCTAGTGCTTACCCTGGACGGAGCTCTGTTCTTGGTACCTTGCTTTCAAAACATGGTGGCTATCACTTTTATAACATTTTTTATGTGTTCCATGGGTATTGCACACATTAAAAACTGCATTCTCTTGAAAAACCTGGCACTAATTTTCTGCCAGGATAATGGTCTCATGCAGTTTTTGGTCTGGGGTATGAGAGGGTCCAGGCTGTCAGGCTACAGCCATGTGGGCGCTGCGTGGGAGCCAGACGCCTGCGCTGCTCCAACCGCCAGGGGGCGGTGCTCCCCGGCGCGGCCGCGGAGAGCTGTACCGCCCACTCGCCACCCCCCCACGTGGGTCCGAATGGTTAGGTCCGCCGGGCAGGTAGCGCGCTTCCGCGGCTTCCCTCCGCCCCTCTCCCTTCCCCCATTGGTAGGGGCTGCGGGTCCGGGCGGAAGTGGGGCAGGCGGGCGGGAGTGAGGCGTCGTCGTTGTATATTCATGAGGCGCGCGCAGCCCGGCATGCTAATGAGGCGGGGCGCGGCGGCTGGCTAAAGAGCTGCTGGCTAAAGAGCGGCTGGGCGGCGGCGGTCGCGGAGCTGCCAGGCGGGAGCGGCGTAGGCGCGGGGTTGCCGGCCAGCGTGAACCGGGAATGGAGCCGCCCGGCGGGGGCCTGGGCCCCGGCCGCGGGACCCGGGACAAGAAAAAGGGCCGGAGCCCAGATGAGCTGCCATCGGCGGGCGGCGACGGCGGCAAATCTAAGAAATTTGTGAGTGTCCCTCCCATCCGGCTCCTGCCTGGCCCCGTAAGCGCCCTCTGGACCCCTGCAGCCGGCCCCAGGGGCGCGCCTGCCTGGCTGTGGGGAGCCGCCCCCGCGCCTCCCTTCCTCGTTTCGCTCTGTCCGCGGCTCTGCAGCCCGACATCCTCCCCTTCGGGACCTCGGGAAGCCCCGGAGTCCCACCCGGCTCTTACCCCGGCCACCTCGGGGCTTCCCTCGCTCCCTAGCCCGCACATTTTGCCCTCCTGCCCGCATATCTCCGGCCGTCTCTCAGCCCCATCTCTCCCCTCTCAGCCTCACTTCCTTTCTTCTTCCTCCAGTACCCGAACACGCCTCCTCTTTTTTGGTCCCCTCTTCTGGGTCCATTTTCTCTTCTTACCCTTACCCCTTTTTTGGTATTCTCGTATTTCCTTCTCCTAAAGGTCACTTCCTTCTCCATGATTGATCCTTTTTACCTGCTAACTTTCCTCCCGCCCAGTCCCCTGGGCCCTCCGCCGGGTGTCACCTGATAATCCTTCCCCTCAGGAATGTTACCTGACTTGAGCCCTACCCCCCTCCTTCTTTGGACATTTGTCCTTGCAATTACAGGCATGGGTTCCTGCCCAGGTCCTATGGTCACTGGGGCATGACGTTTATTTGCTTACCAGTATTTCTGTATCCAGAGAACCTCTCTTCCCTGTTGCTCATCACTTTTCAGAGGATTAGAACTCTCATGATTATGCCCTTCTTGACGTAGGATGGTGGTAAATCTCTCCTGTGGGAAGAAAGTTGGACTGCGAGTTCAAGAAGTTTGTAATTGAATTGGTTTTTTTTACATTTCCCATGATAACCTTTTCTACTGCCTCTTGTGCCCCAAGGCGTCTACTGGCTTCCCTTTGCGTGCCTGTAGAAGAGTAACCTTTCCTCAAATGCCAGTTACTTTCAATCCGAGTCTGAAGGAATATTAATATACGTGTAACCCTATCATATTTCATTACCTTTTGTCCACACCATGGCCTCTCTCCAGGGAGCCGTTTGGTTGCTTTTTGCTATAAAAGCTTTGTAAGATATGTGGCACTGTCCGGGAGAGGAAGAGTCTTGAATATTGATGCTCATTATAATAGCTAGTTATAACTGTAGCTCTTTTGTCTTCCAGGTATTTATGCCCTTAGCCTAGTGTATCTTTCTACTAAACAAATGGCTTGTAACTCTTACCTCTTTCTCTTAGTCCCACCTCCCAACATTTTGACCCAGCTCCATAAATTTGGGAAGAAAAGTGATAAAGCAATGGAAACAGGAAGAAAATGTTGTTTTATGACTAGAGGGTTGAGATGTTAACCCTGAAGGGTTAGGTGTTTAATTCTAAATAGAATTAAAATAGTGACTCATTTCTTCCTATTTCTATTCTAGCAAGACCAAGTGCTCCTGGACTGCCCTTTCCAGTGATATCCGAGATGTCAGTAACCACCTGTTTTTATCTGGTGAACATCTTTTTTTTCCCCCTAGAAATATAAGGTTAAGAGTATTGACACCTGCTCCTCCTTTGGTGACTAAAGCAGCATTTTTGTATCTTTCTTTAGGATAAGGATTGACCCCTCGCCGCCATTAGCTTTCCTTCCAAAACTTAAGTTCTAGGGCTCATATTCCTTCTATTTCTATATGGTTTTGTTTTGATTTTGTTTCCATGAGTACTGTTTGACCTTCCTCACCCGAATTCCAGCTATTACTGTTGACTTGTGGTGACCTCTGTGACTTGTTTTCAAGTCTTTTTTTTTTTTTTTTTTTTGAGACGGAGTCTCGCTCTGTCGCCCAGACTGGAGTGCAGTGGCCGGATCTCAGCTCACTGCAAGCTCCGCCTCCCGGGTTTACGCCATTCTCCTGCCTCAGCCTCCCGAGTAGCTGGGACTACAGGCGCCCGCCACCTCGCCCGGCTAGTTTTTTGTATTTTTTAGTAGAGACGGGGTTTCACCGGGTTAGCCAGGATGGTCTCGATCTCCTGACCTCGTGATCCGCCCGTCTCGGCCTCCCAAAGTGCTGGGATTACAGGCTTGAGCCACCGCGCCCGGCCTCAAGTCTTGAGTATAATTTTATATGTACCCTATTTTATCTAACAATTGTTTATTTCACAAATTTGAGAAGTCTACTATGTGTGTGGTGCTGTAAGGTGAGAAACCTGAGGAAGCTCAACCCCTTTTCACCTGTCTTTTGGAATGTCCATGAAGTCTTCTATATGTTTAGTGGATTTGGCTAAGGGTTGTTGGTATTTGCTTTAAAGAGGGTGGGGCTGAACCAAGTTCTCTTTTCTTTCTGCGGTGTTAGTCTTAACCCTTAATCTGCTGAATTTTTAAGACTAGATAGCTCAGGTAATTAGGAAAATTGCATTAGTAGCTAGGGAATTGGAAGGTTTCTAGGTAAGTAGTGCTGCTTAACCCTTTTATTGCTAAATGTAACCTATCTCAAGGCATCAGAATATTCTTTCTTCCTCTTTTTCTGAGAACTCTGTGGAAATGAGAGATGAGGAGGAGCATTGCAATCCACTTCTCTTTGTGTCTCTGTATGTATATGTGGGTGGGTGGAGTGGGCGAGATTGCTGGTGTGCTTTTGATACCCGTGGCTTAGTTTTCTTGAACTATAGGCTAAAACTGAACTCAAAGCGCTTTCACCGCCTCCACCTTTTCTAAAGTATGTGTCCTCTGGAGCTCCATTAAGAATGTACTTTATAAAACTGCACTGGTTTGGACTAAGTGTGACCGAAGGTTGTTTGCATTTGAGGGATTATAATTCCTTTAGCTGCTACGTACCTTTCCTGGCTTATGCAGGTTCTAAATACGGATTAACTGATGAGAACACAGAGCTCACAAATTGTCTAAGATCTGCTCTTAGCCTCTGAGGCATCTTGTGTGGAAAGGAGATGGAGTCTCAGTTTAAAAGTGGTTGGGCATCATCTTTTAAAAACACATGATTGTTAGGGGTGCTGACAGTGAGTGGCTGAAGCCAGGCTGCCTGGTATTACCCCTGGGTTCTTCATGAGTCTATCTTCTCCCGGGCCATGAGCATACTGCTTCTCCAGCATTATTCCATTTCCTTTCACAAGTCCTTAAGGTGAAGGAAAATAAAAATTCTAGGTGAACAGAGGGTTTTCTGACTTTTCAGCAGTGATGAATGTGGGTGTCAAATAGACTGATTTCCAAAATGTACATAAGGGGAGTAAGTAGAACCAGGATGTTAGGAGACTGCAGAGTATGCCTGCATTTAATAGACTTTGCATGCATTCTCATATAATCGGGAAAGTGATACATTCTAAGAGAGAATATTGCTTCCTGATTTAACTAGGAGCATAACTTTGTAAAACATTAATTTTGGTGTGGGATTAGAGATAATTTTTTTTTTCCTGAGACGGAGTCTTGCTCTGTCCAAGGCTGCAGTGCAGTGGTGCCATCTCGGCTCACTGCAACCTCCACCTCCCGGGTTCAAGCGATTCTCCTGCCTCAACCTTCCAAGTAGCTGGGATTACAGGTGCGCGCCACCACACCGGGCTAATTTTTGTATTTTTAGTAGAGACAGGGTTTCACCATGTTGGCCGGGCTGGTCTCGAGTTCCTGACCTCGTGATTCTCCAGCCTTGGCCTCCCAAAGTGCTGGGATTACAGGATTACAGGTGTGAGCCACCTCGCCTAGCTGAGAGAATAATTTTTACTATTATTAAAATTAATGTTATTACAATTATTAAAATTTGTTTAATTTTGGATGCCTATATTGAGTTTTGGTCATGTTGCAGTCACGCAGTCTTCTAAATGCAAAGTAATAGAGTATAAATGTTTAGTTGTAGTCTCCTGTCCAAAAGGAGAGAAATGAAAGGTAAAGGATGCCAGGCAGAATTTTAAGCAGATATTAGGAAACAGAATATGAAAGAAGTGGAGTTCATGCAGATTTCTGCTTATATCCTCTTAAAACATGAACTTTAATCCAAAAGTTTGCAGAAAACTGAAAAATATACAGAGAGCTTTGCAAAAGTTTGCAGAAAACTGAAAAATATACAGAGAACTTTGTACACTTTTTTTTTTTTTTAAACAGATTATAAACGCAAGGATTATTTAGTTTGGAAAGAGGGAGGGGAGCCTACAGGAATGTTACTGAGATGTTTGAAATGACAGAATGATAGCTTAAAAATTTCTGCCATTCTTCCTGCCTTGTCTTAAGGACAGATCGTGAGTCTACTTGGTGTGGTTACCTGTACTTTCTCAAAGAAAATTCTCCCTCACGGGAGGCGAAAGTGAGGGACTGCCTTGGAATTAAAATCTCTGCCTTGGGAGAGGTGGTAAATTGTTTTAAAAAGAGCTGAAAATTTTATGACCGGTAAATTGTGTTTATTATGAAAGCTAAGAAAATAGTGAGACATAATTTAATTTTGTTGATGGGTGCATGGGTCAGAATAATTTTATTTCATGTGTCATAGAATAACCTTTTGTTATTCCCCAAGGCCCTTGGTATTTTATAAATGTATTGCCAGGTTAGTCTTGGGAAGTGTTATCTATCTTCTGTGAAATGTAATAGAGATTTAAAAGGTAAGTTAAATGTCACATATGATTTAGAAGAACAGGTTAAAATAATTTTTATTGATAAATACTAGATGTTATAGAGAAGCAAAGAGTTTGTATATGCAGGCTTATATATCCCTTTTTATGTCTCAGTAGCTGAAATTATTCATGGCTACAAAAATCATCCCCATTTTGAAGCAAACTTTGTATTACTTACTTAAGTGGTTTTCTTTTTTCGTTGAGCCTCCTTTTCTCAATGACCTTTGTTTGAAAGCAGTG
Organism: Papio anubis; assembly: GCF_008728515.1. Classification (NCBI taxonomy): domain Eukaryota; kingdom Metazoa; phylum Chordata; class Mammalia; order Primates; family Cercopithecidae; genus Papio; species Papio anubis. The sequence continues at coordinate 134,259,897 of NC_044980.1, read as the reverse complement.
GGCAAAAAATTCATTTTGTGCTACCAGCAAAGCATTGGATGTTTGCCCCTCCTTGGGGTTAGGTGAGGCAAAGCCACACTCTCCCCTTGCCTGACTGCCTGTCACCTCCTCCCTCTGTTTTTATTCCTTTCCTACTTCTGTGGTGGCTGATTTGAGCCCTATGAATAGCCAGGCCTTTGGGGAATTAGGGGCAGTCAGAAGCTATTGATACTAAAATTTCTTAAAACCTTTCTGCTAAAAATTGTAAAGTAAAGAATACTTTAATTACCATGAACATATTTTACTGTATTTTCTCCTTTATGTTTCCTTTTTTTTTTTTTTTTAACAAATTTCTTAGGATCCAGAAACCCTTTTTAAGAAAGTAAAAGAACTACTGAAGGAAAAGAGAAATAGACCAATATTTTAATGAATTTTACCAATGATTACAAGATAACTCTCATTGTTCTTTCAACTTTGAAATTCTTACTTCCATCCATTATTAAATCTTACTATGAATGGTACCCTTAAAACTTCAGAGTTGGAAGGAACTTTAAATGTCATCAAGTCCAAACACCCACTCAGTGCAACAGTCACTTCTTGCAGTTGTAGGTTGGAAACATCACGGGGCTAAGAGGTGGAAACTGGATAAACAAATGGTGGAGGAGGAGCAGAAATTTTGGATTCTGCATTTCCTTTACTAAATTTCAGGATCTTGGGAATGGCTGGAATAGTAGAAAGAGATTATGTAAAAGGAACAGATTTACTACAAGCTGTGAGACTGAAAGGAAAAAGATTAAAGAAATTGGCCCTCACGCCCTCTATTGCTTGGCGCTGTAAACAGTTAGGGAGAGTCAATTTGCCCTTTAAATATTTGTTTAAATTTCTTTCCTCCAAGGCGGGAATAGAGCAGATAAGGGAATGCAAATGAGAATTAGCATAACAGAATTGAATTAAAGGAAACATTCTCATATGGAAGATGGGAAAATTCCATCCTTGATGGTGGTTATGACTGGTCCTTAGTAGCTACCTGGGCATTTTGTTAGGGTGGCAAATACAGGTAGAGTTTATGGTGTCCTGTATAATTTTCTGGAGTTCTGATTTTGTAACTCATTTCCTGTCTTGTGAGTAGTGTCATGTGACGGCTTTGGATTTGTAATTTCTTTTAAGATTTAAAATACTGTAAGGACCCAAGACAGGATGATTTATAAACCATTTTTGATACTGAAGGTCACAGAAAACCAAAGAGCATACGTTGGTAGTTGGCCTTACGTCTTAGATCTGTCTGTGTTTTATTTTCACTGTCAGAACTTTAGGATCAAGTAGAAAAGATACCCTTCATCTCTATTTTTACAGCATTATTGATATATTTATATATATCACTGTATAATTAAAATACAATAAACTGCATATTTATTCATGAAACCATTTCTGTAGTCAAGATAATGAATATAGCAGCCACCTTCAAGTTTCCTGCTTCCCCCTTTGTTATCCTTCCCTCTCACACATCCTTGTCCTCCCATCTCCAGATTACCACTGACTTTCTTTCTGTAACTGTAGATTAGTTTGTGTTTTCTAGAATTTTATATAAATGGAATCATACAGTATGAACCCCTTTGCTGGGGGCTTCTTTTATTGTGATGTTTGGTCTTGTATAGATCAATGGCTTTTTCCTTTATATTGCTGAGTACTAGTACATTGTATGGATTTACACAATTTGTTTATTCATTTACCCTATTGATGGACATTTGAGGTGTACCCAGTTTCGGGAGTGCAGTTTTTGTCTGAACATTCACGTACAACTTTTTGGGCTGGACGTATGTCTTCATTTCTCTTGGGTAAGTACCCATGAGTGGAATGACTGGGTCATATGGTACATCTGTGCTTAATTGAGAAATTGCCAAACTGTTTTCCAAATTTGTATCATTTTTATGTTCTCACCAGCAATGTAGAAAAGTTCCAATTTCCTGTCAACTCTATGATCAGTCTTACATTTTAGCCATTCTAGTGGGTATGTGGTGATATCTCAGTATACCTTATTTATTTTTTATTTTATTTTTTTATTTTTTGAGATGGAGTTTCACTCTTGTTGCTCTGGCTGGAGTACAGTGGCACAATCTCGGCTCACTGGAGCCTCTGCCTCCCAGGTTCAAGGGATTCTCCTGCCTCAGCCACCTGAGTACCTGGGATTACAGGAGGCTGCCACCACACCCAGCTACTTTTTGTATTTTTAGTAGAGATGGAGTTTCATCATGTTGGCCAGGCTGGTCTTGAACTCCTAACCTCAGGTCATCCACCCGCCTTGGCCTCCCAAAGTTCTGGGATTACAGGCGTGAACCACTGTGCCCAGCCTCAGTCTGTTTTAATTTGTCATTCCCTAATGATGTTGAACATCTTTTCTTGTCCTTACTTGCTATTTATATCTCTTTCTTAAGAATCTGGTCGCCTGGGCGTGGTGGCTCACGCCTGTAATCCCAGCACTTTGGGAGGCCGAGGCGGGCGGATCACAAGGTCAGGAGATCGAGACCACAATGAAACCCCGTCTCTACTAAAAATACAAAAAAGTACTAAAAATACAAAAAAGTAGCCGGGCGCGGTGGCGGGCGCCTGTAGTCCCAGCTACTCAGGAGGCTGAGGCAGGAGAATGGCGTGAACCCGGGAGGCGGAGCTTGCAGTGAGCCGAGATCACGCCACTGCACTCCAACCTGGGGGACAGAGCGAGACTCCGTCTCAAAGGAAAAAAAAAAAAAAGAATCTGGTCAAGATTTTGCCCATTTGCTATCAATGTATCTTCCTTGAAGAATCTGCTCATGATTTTTCCTCCCTCCCTCCCTTTCTTCATCCCTCCCTTCCTCCCTCCCTCCCTCTTTCTGTCTTTTGTCTTTCTTTTGTCTGTCTTTCTTTTATCTGTTTTTCATTTTGTCTTTGAAATGGTGGTCTCACTGAGTTGCCTGCAAGTTGGAATGCAGTAGTGCAGTCATGGCGCACTGCAGCCTTAATCTCCTGGGCTCAAGGAATCCTGCCTCAGTCTCATAAGTAGCTGGGACTACAGGCGTGTGTCACCACTTCTGGCTGTCTTTTTATTTTCTTAACAGTGTATTTTGAAGAACCAAAAACTATTTTGATGGAGTCCAATTTTTTTTTTCGTTTTTGTTGTGTGTGTCATACTTCAAAAATCTTTGCTAAAATTATGGTCGCTAAGATTTTCTCCTCTTTTTTTTTTTTTGAGATGGAATCTCGCTCTGTCACCCAGGCTGGAGTGCAGTGGCACAATCTCGGCTCACTGCAAGCTCCGCCTCCCAGGTTCACGCCATTCTCCTGCCTCAGCCTCCTGAGTAGCTAGGACTACAGGCGCCGACCACCACGCCCAGCTAATGTTTTGTATTTTTAGTAGAGACGGAGTTTCACTGTGTTAGCCAGGATGGTCTCAATCTCCTGACCCGCCCGCCTCGCCTCCTAAAGTGCTGGGATTACAGGTGTGAGCCACCCTGCCGGCCTGTTTTGTTTTTTGTTGTTGTTAAAAGAGAATGGATCTCACTTTGTTGCCTGGGCTGGAGTGCAGTGGTACAATCATAGCTCACTGCAGCCTTGAAACTCCTGGGCTCAGCCTCCCTAGTACCTGGGACTGTAGGCATGCACCACCATGCCTGGCTAATTTTTTTCTTTTCTTTTTTTCTTTTTTTGAGGCAGGGTCTCACTCTGTCACCCAATCTGGAGTGCACTGGTGCACTGACAACTCAGTTGCAGTGTCGACTTCCTGGGCTCAAGCAATCCAATTGCCTCGGTCTCCTGGAGTATCTGGGACTACCGGCATGCACCACAATGCCTGACTGATTTTTTTATTTTTCATTTTTTTAATTTATAATGATGGGGTTTCACTATGTTGCCCAGGCTGGTCTTGAACTCTTGGGCTCAAGTGATCCTCCTAACTTGGCCTCCCAAAGTGCTGGTATTAAGGCATGAGCCACTGCACCTGGCCTAATATTTTTTGTTTTATTTTTATAGAAATGGGGTCTCGCTAGGCAGGGTACGGTGGCTCACGCCTGTAATCCAAGCACTCTGGGAGGCTGAGGTGGGTGAATCACAAGGTCAGGAGTTTGAGACCAGCCTGGCCAAGAGACCAGCCTGTCCAATGTGGTGAAACCCCGTTTTCTACTAAAAATACAAAATTAGGCCGGGCGCGGTGACTCATGCCTGTAATCCCAGCACTTTGGGAGGCCGAGGTAGGCGGATCACGAGGTCAAGAGATCGAGACCATCCTGGCCAACATGGTGAAACCCCGTCTCTACTCAAAATACAAAAATTAGCTGGGCGTGGTGGTGTGCGCCAGTAATCCCAGCTACTTAGGAGGCTGAGGCAGGAGAATAGCTTGAACCCGGGAGGTGGAGGTTGCAATGAGCCAAGATCGCACCACTGCACTCCAGCCTGGCGACAGAGTGAGACTGTCTCAAAAAAGTAAAATATGAAAATTAGCTGGGTGTGGTGGCGGGTGCCTGTAATCCCATCTACTCGGGAGGTTGAGGCAGAATTGCTTGAACCCAGGAGACTGAGGTTGCAGTGAGCCATAGATCATGCCGTTGCACACCAGCTTGGGCGACAGAACGAAACTTCAACTCAGAAAAAAAAAAAAAAGAAAGAAATGGGGTCTCACTATGTTGCCCAGGCTGGTCTGGAACTCCTGGCCTCAAGTGATCCTCCTGCCTTGGCCTCCCAAAGCGCTGGGATTACAAATGTGAGCCACTGTGCTCGGCTGCTCTCTTTTCTTCTAGAACTTGTATAGATTTAGCTTTTAAATTTGCCTCTTTTCTATTGTGCATATGTGAGTTCCACACATTCACCTTGGGATATAAATTGTCACCTGTGGTCAACACAGAACATTTCTGATACTCTGAGGATTTCGGGACTTTCATTTCATTTATCGTGGAAGCATTTTTTTTCTTGTTAGGTGGTGGTGGTAGCAACCTTTTGTTTTCCTGTATTCAGTATGCTACAGATTGTATAATGCCAGTCTTCCTGTTTATAAATATTAATGAATGTTTAGCATCTTTATAGATAAGGAAAATTAATTCGTTCTGGACTAGAATAAGGAATAACAACAATAACAGTAGCAGTAGTAAAAGCAGGTGTTTGTTGCATACTTAACTGTATCCCTAGTGCAGTGCTAAAGAGCCTTAGATTTATTATCTCATTAATCTCTACATTGACCTTAAAAAATAGGTACTGTTATTATTCCTATTTTATAGGTAATGAAACTGGAACTCAGATCAAGCAGCCAGCTTGATGACATTGAACTAGTTAGTTACAGAGCTAGGATTGATACCTAGGTCTAGCTGATTCAAAACTCATGGACTTATTCACTACATTATACTGACAGTTTATGTGTGTCCGGTTTTTGTGTCTGCAGTGTAAGAGTATTCACTGCTAGGAATTTCTTAGAAAATTTTGGTGGTATTCCCTTAGAGTTCTTTGGTCATCTGCAGTCTATCAAAATGAACTGGATTCTCCTAGAGTTCAGCTGGCAGGAAAAAAGTACTAGGCTTAGATGTAAAAAGGGTAGTGGCTAAATGCCTGTTTTTTTGCATTTAGTAATTTAGACTTTGAAGCCATTGGAAGAATCTTAATTAAACATTTTATAGGCATGAAAAAATAGCTTTTACAGTACTTGCAAAACCTATCTTTCCCTTGGCTCATGAGTTATTAGGATGATGCTTAAATTATTATTTTTTAATGTAACTATCTATCTCCTTTGTAAGTAGAACAGCTCTAACAGCATCACCTGTCAGGAGTTTTAGTTGTTTAAATTGCTGAGAGCCACAAGTAGTGGTAACAATGTTACAGGGAGGGGGAAGCTGTTACTGGACCATCTCTATAGTTATCCTTTTTATATTTTAGGTTTGACGTTTGGTATTCTTAAAGACCTCTGTTTGTGCCCCTGAAATTTGACTGTTGTAATGATTGCAAATGACTAATAGCCAGAATCTCTTCTGAGTCTGGGAACTGCTGAAGTTTGTTCTTTAGACCTGGCAGTTATTTGCCAGTGGTTAATAATTAAGACATTGGCACAGAGGTCCAAGTACCTGGAACTGGGATTTGTTTCTGGTGACTGGTGGTGAGGAGCAGGGAATAGAGTTTCTCTTGATTTCCTGAGTCCATACGTATCTACTCTAGATCCAAAGACTGACCAAGAAGTCATGAGAGTGTCCTATCAGGTTCAGTTCTTGCTCTTTAAGAAATTGTAATTTCAACCATGCCTATAAAAGAGGGATAGGAAAAGCTCTAAGGCTACGATCTTAGACTTCAGATGCTGTAGAAATTCATAGAAGTGAGGGAATTAAGTGGAAAGGCTACTGGAGTGACAGAAGACCTAAGTTTCAAAATCTTAGAATGCTAGAGTCAAAAGGATGCTAAGAATTATCTAATTCAGCGCCTTTTGTTTTTTAAGAGTCAGAGTCTTACTCTTGCCCGGCTGGAGTGCAGTGGTGCAGTCATGGCCACTGCAGCCTGGAACTCCTGGGCTCAAACAGTCCTCCCACCTCAGACTCCAGAGTAGCTGGGACTGCAAGTGCACGCCACCAGGCCCAGCTATCAACCCCTTTACTTTATAGATTAAGAAATGTCGACATAGACAAGCGATCTGTCCAAATTTACATCTAGAAATAGAACCTTTATCTCCCACCCCCTCTGAATTATTCTTTCCATACGTAGCTGCTTAGTTGTGTCTTTACCACTAATTAACCATGTGAACTCTAAGCAAGTTATCTTACTTTTCTTCGTCTTTTTATCTCTTGTAAAATTAGGGGGTTATTGTGAATCATTTCTAACATCTCTGCTAATGCCCCAGATTCTGTAAATGACCCAGAATGTAATTGCGGGCAGTGTTACTTAGCTTCCTAGAAGATGGGGGATATGACTGGGTCTTGAATAAAATCCAAGATTTGGCAGAGTAGAGAGGGAAAGGATTCATGAGATGGGGAGCAGTAGAACAAAGGCTTATGTGTGAATGTGTGACTGTAGTAAATAGAAATGGCCTGATGATAGCAATTATATGCAGGTCAGTAGAACCATTTAAGAAAGGTAAAGCCACTTCATAGAAATTATTTTATCCCTGGTAAGGGCTTTTAGGTTCCGTTTCTATAAAAACCTGCAGAAAGCAGGATTGAAAATTAGTGTTTTGTAACAGGTTGTAATACATGTTGATGTCCATTTTTGGCCATGTGATACGTGGTGATGACAGTAAGTAAATTGGAATATCCAAGAATGAATAGTGTTAAGGTCAGTTTTCGGCAAGTTATTTCCGCTACTTAGATGGAGTTTAAAAAGTTAAGTTTATTTGATTTTCAGTCCTTATCAATTTTAATACATCGATCTTTGTAGACTTTCAGAAATTAATCTAGATTTTAAAAGATACGACTCTTCAGCTGGATCTCAAGGATATATACGAAAACTATGGGCTCAGATGGGTAATGCCATTGTGGAAACAATCTGAGTCTATCTTTGGGCCCTGTTGTTTCTTCTCAATGTTCTCTAATACAGTACAATTTAGCTTTTGATTGCATGCTTATTTGAAGTATTCTTATGTCTTTCTTGAATGCAAAAATATATGTTTATATCTTATTCTGGGGTCTTATCTCCCATGTAGATTGTAAGGTTTCTAAGAGTAGTGGTAGTATTTAGCTCATGTTAGTTAATATCCTTTATGTATTTTATATTTTAGTTTTAATGTTAACCTTGGGCATCTTTTTTTTTTTTTTCCCCTCATCTTAAGGTTTGCTTTCTTTCTTTCTTTTTTTTTTTTTTTTTTGATAGCCTTGGGAATCTTATTATATTCAAGGCTCTCTTTTCTGTGATCTAATATAGGAGATTGACAGTTTTGAAAACATTAATTCTCTCTCACCAAAGTAACTATGGGGCAGAGAGAATCACTAATGTAACTGTATCTGATCAGAAGAACTCTGGTGAGAAGAGATTATTATTTATCTCTGGAGAGAGATATAGTTTTGACTTGTGTTTAATGAAATAACATGTCTGTAGGATTAAAAAAACCTCTACATTATTTTATATAGTGTAAGGCTATCAACTTTTATTATTAAAAATGAAAGCAGGCACTTTGGGAGGCCGAGGTGGGCAGATCACCTAAGGTCAGGAGTTCGAGACCAACCTGGCCAACATAGTGAAACCCAGTCTCTACTAAAAATACAAAAATTAGCCAGGCGTGGTGGTGCCCACCTGTAGTCCCAGCTACCCCGGAGGCGGAGGCAGGAGAATTGCTTGAACCCGGGAGGTGGAGGTTGCGGTGAGTCGAGATTGCGCCATTATACTCTAGCCTGGGCGACAGAGCGAGACTCTATCTCAAAATAAATAATAAAAGTGAAAGCAGGATTTAACTCAGTGCCCTTAGGGATTGTTAACATACATTTAAAGTGAATGCTAAGTTCCCGTATTATTTGAATCTATTAATATGATCTTTAATGGCTACAGAAATATTAAATGAAGAGAACAAGGGAGAGTTTTCAAGTCCTCAGGATATGTCTGGATATCCACAAAAAGTACTAGTGGCAGTAGGAGTGCACCATTTTTTTCATAAGCACATATACTCCCACCCAGAGCTATAAGAGTTTCTTCAGTTCCTTCATTTGGCCGTAGAAGCAAAATAGTTTTGGACTATTCTAAAATTATTTCATCTTGCATGGGGCCTAGAGGGATATTTTTAGTTTTCTTAGTTTTTGTGAAAGATGTGTGTCAGGCTTAGAGGTCTCTAGTGATTTCTTTCTTGATTCTTGTATTTTTAAAAGATGGGAGTTGGTCTTAGTTAGCAGCTCTTTGCATCTGCCAGTGCTGTTCGTTACTTAGTTCTAGGTCTGTGGGTGACGTCTGTTTCCTGTGATGGAAACCGCAAGAAGAAGTGGTGAGAAGCCACTGTAGGATACGTATTATCAGGCAAGCAGCAGGCATTGGGCTGCCCTCAAAAAGAGCAGTAGTACCTAAGTACAGTCTTTAAGAAGTCGAAAGAGACCCTAGAAATGATCTGACCCAGCCTCTTGAAATGAGGAGGACACTGAGGCCTAGTGGTATTAAGTTGCTCAAAGTCATATAATTAGATGACTTAGTTTTAGACTCCACTAATATTTTTTTCAATATTCTTTCTCACATTTCTTTGTCATTGCTAAACTTTGTAACTGTGCCTTGTCAGAGTGTTTCCTTAAGCAAAATACCACTGGAGAAGAGTAAATATTGATAGGCATTTTGTATATAGGAACTGGATGATGATGTTTTGCTTTTAGATGATGTGCTAATGATTTTTTATGTGTGCTTTTTTTTGAAAACATATATATTTTTGAAACAATATGTAAGAACCCCAAATTTCTATTTTTCATTTTTATGTTACATAGTGTTTGTATATTTTAGTCATTATCTCTATGCACAAATATTTTTACAACATTGCCTTTATAGTTTACAAATGTTTTTTGCTTTTAAAATAGTGTCATAAAAATTTTCCAGCTTTCTAATCTTTGAAAATTGCTACCTTAATTTGAAATGGAAATGTATGTGTATTCTAAAAGTGATAGTTTTTTTCCCAAGAAAATACAAATGCATATAAAAAGAGTAAAACAGCCCTGTACTTTGTTTTTCAGAAATTAGTTTTTTTTGATGGTTAGAACCAAAGAGAACAATACATGATACATGGAAGTTTCTTTGGATCCTAAGTACTTTGGTGTGAAATTTTATGTATGTTTGTGTTAGAACATAGTTCAACCCAAGTACAATTGCCAGAAGTATCAGAACAACCTTATTTTAATGCTTGCTTATATTTCTGGTGATAGAGAAATAATAAGATTTCATCTTCATGCTCTTCTCCCCTCCTCCCTAAGATTTTTTCAAAATCTTATTCTGGATGTGTACCAGGCCAGAAAATATTTACTATGGTTTCATAGGATCAAGTCTGGCTTTTTCAGTAGTAGTATAATTTTTGGATTAGTTAAGCGGTTGTCAGTAGGGGTAGGATTATTTCTGGATATTCAGGAGTGGTGTAAGGATAGAAAAAAGAGATTATTTAGAAATGAAAGGACTTTGGGAGTGGGATTTAAAACAGGGTGTCCTCATACTTGGTGCCTGTATGTAGAAGCGGTAGCAGTTGCAGAAACTTCCTGCTGTCTGCTAGGCCTTGGGTGTGTCACACACATGCCCACCCTCCAGGAAGAGTAGATGTCCTGCTACTCACATCATAACATGGGAGGAGAAGACAGTTGCTACGGCGATTGGGAAACAGCATTCCTGAGTCACTGACTATTTCTAAATGAATGGACAACACCTCTTTTTTTAAAGGAGCGATCACAATCTTCTCTAAGCCCAGGCAGCAGAGGGAGAGGCCTCGTAAGAAAGGAAGAGCAAGTATCAGTATTTGAAGTTGGAGAAATATGTTGAAATTTTGGAAAAATTGGTTAACATTATGTTTTGTTTCCTGTACATGTATTCAAAAGTTGTATTGGAACCTTAGAATGTTTGAAAGGAAGGAAGCTTTGCTTACTGTTCTCTCCCCAAATGACAGACTATGCATGCTGGCTTTCACCTCCTGGACAGCGGAAGATACCGGTGTGCCTGCTATACCTTGTGATAACTTGATAGGAAAGTAGGACTTCCAGACTCTGAGCACTTTCTCTATTGTTTGCCCAAACCATGCGTGCTTTATAGTGCAAGGGCTAGCACTTTGTGTGGATGGACTTGGAGGAATGCAGCATCCTCAGCCTGGTTTCTACCTGTTCTGCTGTGCTGGAATAGTGAAACCAGCGTGGCCTTTCCTCTTTCCCTCTGGGCTATCAACTACCTAGGATGTGGGCTGCCAGTTGCAGGACTGTAGGATGAGCTGAGCTGTAGGCAGAAAGTTACTTTTTCCCTTTCCCCAAGATACTTGCCTTCTTGGACTATTAGAGAAGTGATACTTTGGACCTGTTAGAGGATCTAATTCTAATATTAAGATAGTTTTCCCCTCATTTTAATTATAATTGGGAAATAAGGTTTATTGGAAAGCAGACTCACCAACAGTTTTAGACAGTTGTGCAGGGCATTAAGTTAGTTGCTTAACATTTATAAGTAAATTATTTCAAATTTATAAGCAAATTATTGAAATACAGAATGGACTACAGTTACTACTGTTCTTTATATGGCATTTCTAACTTCTGCTTGACATTGGCCACTGCCTAGAATCTTTCATTGCTCCCGGGTGGGGTTAGGAAAAAGATGCTGATTTTGAAAGGCAGGGGTAGATTGATAGAACTCTTTTAATTAGGAATGAAAGATCTTGGACTGTCTTCTGTGTTTCCTTTGTTGGCTGTTGTATGAATTCTAACAAGTTTATTTATTTATTTATTTTATGTTTTCTCAGCTTTACTGAGGTATAATTGATACACAAATTGTTTATATTTATGGTATACAACATGATGTTTTGATATACATATACGTTGTGAAACTGATGAGTTTAACTCTCCAGTGCTTAGTTTAGCTGTGGGGCTGCTGAGGCACTATGAATCAAATAGAGGAGCTGCTACAGTCTTACCTAATCCTTCAGCACTTTTTTCTCAGTGGTCATGGAGAACATGAGCCTATCATTTCCATTCTGGGGACTGCTAGGTAATCTTCAGCCTTCTTTCCCTTAAAGACATTTAGCTTTTCTAGGTTTATAGTTTATATTTTTAAATGCCTGGTCATTTTGTGCCCCTCTTCTAGACTTTCTTTCCTCTGAGATACCCTTTTTCTTTCCTTTATTTTCTTTTTGAAGTGGGTACTTCAACTCTACCAACTCCTGTGTAGGCTGCAGGCACCAGTAAGTGGTGATGTCAGAATCTAGTTTGTTTCTCTGTAAATGCTAGATGAAATATTGGTTCAATTGCTGTTGTCTTTGGGCCATTGCTTGAAAATGGAAGGGAAAGTTCTTCTGTGCATTTAAAGTTGTCCATTATTTCATTTTCCCTAGTTCTAATTGACTTCTGTGTAAGGAGTGGGAATTGAAGAAGGGAAACTAGCCAGTTTCAGTGGTTCCATCATATATTATTTAACTTTTACAAAGTACTTTGCAAAACAAAGTGCTTTATATCCATTTTATTATTTATTCTTCATACTAGTCCTCTGAGACAACATAGCCCTAGAGATAGGAAGACTGAAACTGTGGTTGATTTTTAAAAGCTTACCCTGACTTTACATTCCTTTAGTGGAAATGTGATAAATTTTGTGGCAAAGCTAGATCAGGCCTCAATGGTAATTGAATTCAAGTCCCTATTATGGCCCTCTGTTGCCTCAGTACCCTAAGGAGCTATGTCAGTCCTGAATAAAGAAATTAATCAGAGCTGGACCCTTATCTCTATTCTGCATGATTCTAAGTGACATGTGCCTTACCTTACCTGTTCTTTCTGGGTAGGTAGATTAGGATATAAAAGGAAATTATTTTTGGCTGTAGTGATACTTATTTCCCATTTTACCCATAGGTAGACTTTGTCATGATTGTGGGCTTGTTTTTCAAAGGAGGTAGAAGACCCCCTAGTTGATATGCTATCCCATAATTGAATATTTTCTCCAAGGACAACTCACAGATATGTCCTGTGGGCTTCAGTCAAGCAAGGTTCCTTGGTCTCATTCATAAGGAAAGACATTACTCTTGAAAGTTTGATCTAATGGTTTACTGAGCTATTCATAACGATCATAGTGTGCTGTCATAGACCTTGACTTGAAACTTACTTTTCTCAATTTGAGTAGAGTAATGAAAGAATAAATATACTGTGTTTCGGATGATGCTCCTAAACCTATACTGATGCTAATTTTAAAATGTATTTATTAAAATGTGGGCTACATCATTTGAATAAGACATGATTTTACCCTCATGCAATTAGTCTGGTTCACAGAAAAATTTACAACAAGTGTTCTGTTAAGAAGGTTCCAATATAGTCCGGGTGCGGTGGCTCACACCTGTCATCCCAACACTTTGGGAGGCCGAGGAGCGTGGATCTCTTGAGGTCAGGAGTTCAAGAGCAGCCTGACCAATATGGTGAAACCCTTTCTCTACTAAAAAAAATAGAAAAGTTAGCCAGGTATAGTGGTGTGCACCTGTAATCCCAGCTACTTGGGAGGCTGAGGCTGGAGATCACTTGAACCTAGAAGGCAGAGGTTGCAATGAGCCAAGATCACACCACTGCACATTAACCTGGATGACAGAGTGATACTTCATGTCAAAAAAAAGGGAGTTCTTTTTTGTGTGTGTGTCTAAGATTTTATTTTTATTTTTTATTTTTATTTATTTATTTTTATTATACTTTTAAGTTCTAGGGTACATGTGTACAATGTGCAGGTTTGTTACATATGTATACATGTGCCATGTTGGTTTGCTGCACCCGTTAACTCATCATTTACATTAGGTGTATCTCCTAATGCTATCCCTCCCCCTCCTGCAACCCCACGACAAGCCCCAGTGTGTGATGTTCCCCATCCTGTGTCCAGGAGTTCTCATTGCTCAGTTTCCACCTATGAGTGAGAACATGCGGTGTTTGGTTTTCTGTCCTTCTGATAGTTTGCTCAGAATGATGGTTTCCAGCTTCATCCATGTCCCTACAAAGGACATGAAATAAAAGGGAGTTCTAATATAAAATATTTAGAACCTGGCTTGAGTGAGTCCTTTAGTTACTTTTGTGTAATAATTGTGGCTAAGTGTATAATTTATAGACAACGAATAGATTTTTCCTTATGCCATACTGTTGGCGTAAAACATTCACTAGTCTATCTTCAGGTATGTATTTTACAAGAAGTCTTGCAGCACATTTGCCTTTACAGAATGATCTCTCACCACTCCATTTTATTTATGATCTCAGTGGTCATAAGAGGTATGTGTGGGGGGTTAGTAAATGGGGGAACTGAAGCATGAATAATTAAACTTGTTTGCTCAAAATCATACTTGTAGTTTTCTAGGAAACCAGAAATAAAAATCAGGACTCAAGAGCCTTTTCCTTCAGCAAAGTGCTGGATAAATTCCAGAGTTCAGCAATTTACTTAATGTATTAGTTTCCTATTGCTTATAACATCACCCCAAACTTACCAGCTTAAAACACATTTATTAGCTCATAGTTCTGTTGGTCAGAAGTTTGGCATGGATTATGTATCTGGGTTCTCAGAATATCACAAGGCTGAAATCAAAATGTCAGGCTGGGCTGAGTTCTTACCTGGAGGCTCTGGGGGAAAATCTGCTTCCAGGCTCATTCAGATTGTTTGCCAAATTCAGTTCCTTGCAGTTATAGGGCTGAGGTTCCTATTTCTTTGCTGGCTGTCACTGGGGGACTGTTCTCAGTACCCAGAGGCTGCCTCTAATCCTTGCCTTTTGGCCCCATCTACCTTCATGCCAGAAATGGCATCCCGAATCCTTGTGTCTCTGACCTCTAGATTTAAAGGGTTCATGTGATTGGGTCAGGCCCACTTGGATAATTCCCCTTTCTTAAAAGTCAGTTGTGCCTGAGCCAGGCATGGTGCTGTATGCCTGTGGTCCCCACTACTTGAGAGGCTGAGGCAGGAGGATTGCTGGAACTCAGGAGTTCAAGACCAGCCTGGCAACATAGTGACCTTGTCTTAAAAAAAAAAAAAAAAAATCAGTTGTACCTAAAATGTAATCTAATCACAGGAGTGATATCCTATCATATTCACAGTCCTGATGATTATACAGGGTATGTACATCAGGCTAGCAATCTTGGGGGACGTCTTAGACTTCCACCTATCACGTTAAACATGTTCTTCACACTAAATTAGCCCATGAGCAAAGGTGGATGTCAGAAAAGAGAGAAGTAGGAGTGGACTGTGTATACTGAGGGAGTTAGTGAATTGTGTTGTGATTATACATATAAAAAAGCCTGGCTGGGCATGGTGGCAGGTGCCTGTAATCCCAGCTACTCGGGAGGCTGAGGCAGGAGAATCACTTGAACCCGGGAGGCGGAGGTTGCAGTGAGCCGAGATCATGCCATTGCACTCCAGCCTGGGCGACAAGAGCAAGACTCTGTCTCAAAAAAAAAAACAAAACAAAAAAAACACAAAAAACAAAAACCTTTGTAGTTCCTACGGATCCTGGGCCTCCCAGAATCATCAGAGTGTAAGGACCAAGTGGCATTCAGCTGTGCTGTTCTGGTGGTAGTCTGTTTAGCCAAGAACTCAAATATAATTGTAGTTGTCTATTACAAGTTAGCCTTAACAAAATCTTTAGAAAGTAATGAAATATAGGCTTACAGTGTGGGTTTTTATTTCCCGTGTGCTAGCTACATGGTTCTTGCAATTACTGTCCATGATTAATTGTCCATGTGAAGCACAGAAGTAGGAATTAGAAACACTTTTTGCTATGTAGAATGTACTCTGTGTTCAGAGTAATGTTTAGTCATACTCTCTTTTTAGATCCCTGCTAACCTCTCTGCTGCTAAGAACTACCCAGTTACCTTTTGCTTGGCTGCATGAGCATCCTGTGCCAAGAGACCATGCTTAGTTGTCTGAGTGTTCTCTGGGTAAAGTGAAAAGTTAAAGATTCAGAGAATCAAGTAGAGGTAAATCAGTCTCTTGGATGAGTTTTCTTGTGTCTTGAATTTACAATAGGTTCAATTCTGTTACTAAGCAAACAGAGGGAGCCTCTGTGCAGAAGACTGCCATTGGCCTGTTTTTAAAAAGCTGAAGTATTAATACACACAACCGCTACCACCGCAAGAACAAATCCAAATATGCAAAATAAGTTTTAAACTTCATTTATGTTTTCTGATAATAATAATCAGGGTGTTTCAAACTCATTAAGTTATTTATTAGCTTGGCCTTACAGGGAATAAATACCTTGGGGTCTTTTGACTTTTTTGTTGTTGTTGTTGTTGTAAACTATTGTAAAGTATCTAGGAAGTTTCTAATTTCCTGTAGATGGTACCAAAAGATTTATCTTACCACATATTACATTAGGATGTGGTAACTGAATCAGAACTTGAATTACTCTCTGGAAGGGGGGGAGTAAAGGGACAGCTTTTAATTTTTATGTTGATGGATGGTCTTAGTGCAGAGAAGAACCCAGCCAAATACATTTATATTTGATGCTGTTACTTTTGATGTACTCCACCTTTGAGCAATTTGTATTGATTTAAGTAAGATTTGATAGCATTGAGAATCTTTTGGAGAAGTTTATTTTAATACATGCAATTCTATTAAATTATTTTCCTGCACCAGCTAATGACTTTTAGACATTTATCTAGTCATCTAATTCTGTTGCATAAAAACTCCTATGGAATAAATGTTTTTCTACCCCTTTAAAAATATTTTATGTTTTCATTAATAATTATTTGCATATAAATGAAAGATAGAAAACATAAGAAACAAAAATCTAATGTGTGTATAAAAGGTGGCATTGCCACTGTTAGATGGAGTCTTCCGGGCAGAGAAAAACTGAATACCATCTCACAGTCATAGACCAGGTTCAGATTCTCTGAGTGTTTACAAGTGCACCTAGATTCTAAGGACATCACTTGGCCAGGACATAATAAGTAAGACCTGGGAAACGGTTTGCCACAGTTGAGCATCTGGCAGGCCTGCAGTGAGGGCCAAGTACTAGACATTCAACAGGAATATGGTCAGGGGAGTACACTGCTCTGTATTTTCTGCTTCTGAGCTTACCGTATGCAACCTCCAGATCTCCTGAATAAGTCGAAGCGGGAAAGTTCTGTGGGGTGGAATGAGTATCCTTGACAGTCCAGGTAGTAGAGCAGAGAAGGAAAGAAAAAAACTATTAACGTGGTCCAGACAGGCCAACCATCTGGGTCAGGTTCACCCAGGTATTGTCTATTTTAAAAGCCAGAACAAAAGCAGATGATGGTGATGACAGGCTTCAAGGGTCTGGCTCAAGTCTCATTGCTCCCTTTTAACTGGTGGTTCTCTGTACTTGGCACATACAGTCATCCTGGAATCTTTATCCCAGGGATTTCCTTCAATTTCCTCATGTGTTAGGTTTCATTTCCTGTATTTCAAGTCTTGCACTTTTTTGGTTCGCATCCTCTTTTTGGTGGAGCAAGTCCTACAGTAGCTTCCTGCAGTATATGGGAACAGGTTTTTAAAGCTTAAATGCCTGAAAATGTCTATTCTAAGCTGACATTTGATTGATAGTTTTTGTTGGGTATAGATTTGTAGTTTGGAAATTATTTTTCTTCAGATTTTTAAAGGCCTTGTTCCATTGCCACCCAGCTGTTGATATTATTGTTAAGAAACCCAGAACTACTCTGATTCCTTTATATATGACCTGTTTTCATCCTTTCTGTGGAATTTTGTAGGATTTTGTTTGTATTCCAGTGTTTTGAAATTTCACCATTATATGCCTTTGAATAATCTATTTTTGTCCTTTGTGCTAGAGACTTACCCTTCAATACTGGGAAATTTTCTTTATTTCCTTGATAACTTGCTCTGTATTTTATGTTTTCTCCTATTATTTGGATATTGGTCCTCCCAAACTGGTCTAATTTTCTTTTCTTTTTGCTGTACTTTTTGGGGAATTTCCTTAATTCTTCCAGTCCTTTTATTGAGTTTTAATTTCTGTTCTCATATTTTAAACTTCTGATGAGCTCTTTTTCCCTCTGAATGTTCCTTGTGGATATTAATGATTTTTAAAACATCTTTCTTCTTGTTGCATACTGTTTATATGGCAAGTTGCTTCCCCCAGCCCCCTTTTCTCTCATGTTAGGAGCTTTCCTCAGATGTCTGATAATCCTGGATTGTCTACTCATGTTTAAGAATGAGAGATTACAAAGCAGATTGGAAACTCTAGATGCATGGGTAGGATTTGAAAGCTGGTTGCTTTGCTGTAGGACAGCACCATCCAATAGAAATCTAATGTGAATCACATTGTAAGTTTAGATTTTCTAGTTTTAGAAACATGTGAAATTAAGTTTAATGTAATATATCTAAAATATTACTTCAATATGAATGAAATATAAAAATTATAACGAAATATTTTACTTTTTTTATATTGTTATGAACTGCAGTGTTTATTTCACATTTACAGACATCTCAACTGAGATGCTAAATTTTTATTTATTTATTTATTTTGAGACAGTCTTAAGGTGTTGTCCAGGATAGAGTACAGCAATGTGATCTCAGCTCACTGCAACCTCTGCCTCGGGGGCTCAGCTGATCCTCCCACCTCAGCCTCCTGAGTAGGTGGGACTACAGGCAAGCACTACAATGCCTGATTAAATTTTGTGTTTTTTTTGATACAGAGTCTTGCTCCTGTCGCCCAGGCTGGAGTGTAGTGGTGCAGTCTCGGCTCACTGCAACCTCTGCCTCCTGGGTTCAAGCAATTCTCCTGCCTCAGCCTCCCGAGTAGCTGGGACTACAGGTGCGTGCCACCACGCCCAGCTAATTTTTTGTGTTTATTTTTTAGTGGAGATGGGTTTTCACTGTGTTAGCCAGAATGGTCTCGATCTCCTGATCTCGCGATCCACCTGCCTCGGCCACCCAAAGTGCTAGGATTACAGGCGTGAGCCACCGCGCCTGGCCCATGCCTGGCTGATGTTTAAATATTTTTGTAGAGGCAGGTTTTGCCATGTTGCCCAGGCTGGTCTCCAACTCCTGGGCCCAAGCCATCCACCTGCCTCAGCCTCCCAAAGTGCTGGCATTACAGATGTGAGCCACCACACCCAGTCCCTAAAATTTTTTTTAAGCCCTTTTTTAAAAAAGCAGTTTTAGGGTCTTGGCAAAATTGAGATGAAGGTACAGAGATTTCCCATATATCCCTGCCCACACACACGCATGGTGTATCAGTTCTTTCTCACACTGCTATGAAGAAATACCTGAGACTGGGTAATTTATAAAGGAAAGAGATTTAATTGACTCATAATTCTGCATTGCTGGGAAGGCCTCAGGAAACTTACAATGGTGGTAGAAGGCAAAGGAGAAGCAGGCATGTTCTGCTTTGCCTTCTAAGGGTGGCAGGACAGAGTGAGTGCTAGCAAGGGAAATGCCAGATGCTTACAAAACCATCAGATTTCATGAGACTCACTTGATATCATGAGAACAGCATAGGGGAGACTGCCCTCATGATCCTATTACCTCCACCTGGTCCCGCCCTTGACATGTGGGGAATATGGGGATTACAATTCAAGGTGAGATTTGGGTGGGGACACAGAGCCAAACCATATCACATGGCCTCCCCCATTGTCAACATCCCCCACTAGCATGGTACATTTATTGCAATTGATGAGCCTGCATTAACACATTAGCATCACCCAAGTCCATAGTTTACATTAGGGTTCACTCAGTGTTGTACAATCCTTGAATGACATATATCTATCTACTATAGTATCATACAGAGTATTTTTCGCTGCCCTAAAAACCCTCTGTGCTCTATTTATTCATAACCTGCCTACCCTACCTGCCTCCCTCAACCCTTGGCAACCACTGTTCTCTTTACTTTTTCCACAGTTTTGCCTTTTCTAGAAGGTCATATAGTTGGGTACGTATAATATGTAGCCTTTTTCTTTTTTCTTTTCTTTTTTTTTTTTTTGAGACAGAGTTTTGCTCTTGTCGCCCAGGCTGGAGTGCAATGGCTTGATCTTGGCTCACAGCAACCTCTGCCTCCTGGGTTCAAGTGATTCTCCTGCCTCAGCCTCCCAGGTAGCTGGGATTACAGGCACCCGCCACCATGCCCAGCTAATTTTTGTAGTTTTAGTAGAGACGGGATTTCACAGTGGGGATGGGATTTTTCCCTGAGACCAGTGAGACCAGGCTGGTCTCAAACTCCTGACCTCAGGCAATCCACCTGCCTCAGCCTCCCAAAGTGCTGGGATTACAGGCATGAGCCACCACACCTGGCTGCCTTTTTCTTTTTTTGAGAACGGTATCTTGCTCTGTTGCCCAGGCTGGAGTGCAGTGGCTCAATCTTGGCTCGCTGCAACCTCCGCCTCCTAGGTTCAAGCTATTCTCATACCTCTGCCTCCCAAGTATCTGGGATTACAGGCACCCACCACCATGCTGAGCTAATTTTTATATTTTTAGTAGAGGTGGTGTTTCACCGTGTTGACCAGTCTGGCCTTAACCTCCTGGTCTCAAGTGACCCACCCATCTCAGCCTCCTAGGTGCTGTGTTTACAGGTATGAGCCACCACACCCAGCCATATGTAGCCTTTTCAGATCAGCTTCTTTCTTTTAGCAATATGCCCTTAAGATTGTCACGAAGACAACAGATAATGTTCTGTTGTCTGAATGTTCCACAGTTTAGTTACCTGTTCACCTACTGAAGGATGTCTGTTGCTTTCAGGTTTTGGCAATTATGAATAATGCTGCTGTAACTTAAGAATAATGCTGCTGTAAATATTTCTCTTCAGGTTTTTGGTGTGGACATACGTTTTCACTTCCTTTGGATAAATAAATGCCAAGGAACATGATCGCTGGATCTTATGTTAGTGTATGTTTAGTTTTATAAGAAACTGTAAAACTTTTCCAAAGTGGCTGTACCATTTTACATTCCCACCAGCCACGAATTGAAAGTTCTTGCTTGGCTGGGTGCAGTGGCTCACACCTATAAATCCTAGCACTTTGGGAGGCCAAGGTGGGCAGATCGCTTGAGGTCAGGAGTTCCAGACCAGCCTGGCCAACATGGTGAAACCCTGTCTCTACTGAAAATACAAAAAGTAGCCACGTGTGGTGGCGGGCGCCTGTAATCCCAGCTACTCAGGAGGCTTGAACCTGGGAGGCGAAGGTTGCAGTGAGCTGAGATCATGCCACTGCACTCCAGCCTTGGTGACAGAGTGAGACTCTGTCTCAAAAAATAAAATAAAATAGGCCGGGCGCGGTGGCTCAAGCCTGTAATCCCAGCACTTTGGGAGGCCGAGACGGGCGGATCACAAGGTCAGGAGATCGAGACCATCCTGGCTAACACGGTGAAACCCCGTCTCTACTAAAAAATACAAAAAACTAGCCGGGCGAGGTGGCGGGCGCCTGTGGTCCCAGCTACTCCGGAGGCTGAGGCAGGAGAATGGCGTAAACCCGGGAGGCGGAGCTTGCAGTGAGCTGAGATCCGGCCACTGCACTCCAGCCTGGGTGACAGAGCCAGACTCAGTCTCAAAAAAAATAAATAAATAAAATAAAATAAAAAAAGAAAGAAAAAAGAAAAGAAAGTTCTTGCTCCACATCTTTGCAAGCATTTGTTGTTATCAGTGTTGAGGATTTTGGCTATTCTAGTAGGTATGTAGTGGTATCTTATTTTAATTTACACTTCTCTGATGACATACGATGTTGAGCTTCTTTCATAAGTTTGCCATTTAAATTTTGTTAAAATTTAAAAAAATGTAATAAATTCCTCCTCACTTATACTAGCCACCTTAGTAGTGCTCTATAATTATATGTGCCTAGTGGTACGTGTTGGATGATGGAACTCTGAAGTGATCTACTTGGACTATGTCACAAGCTTTAAGCTGATTCCCCAGAGAAGACACTTCCAACCTTCTGTCTCAAGGGGAAAGGCCAGGCTGCTAGGGCTCTAAGAGACTAGAGGGGGAAACGTGCTGAGTGTCTCAGTACATACTATGCATAGGTTTACTTTTCTTTTTAGTATAGGGTCCCTGGCATCCTCCAATCCAGAGAACCCTCTGTTTTACCCTCTTCTGAGAACAAACTTCCAGACCTCTGCTGGAAGAAGGGAGGATAGTCTCCCAATGGCATGGTCGAGGGGTGGGGTAGGATCTAGGTATCTAACTGGCTTCTTAAACAGCTTCCAACCAGTCTTATTTTTAGCCTCCCCCTCCTTTAACTCCTATTTCCATAGGTATCTGGTGCCAATTATTCCTGAGCCTTTTGAGGATCCTTAAGTGTAATGGGTTGGTTATTGCTCTTTCCGGTTTAGGACTCAGCTTTCTGTAATCTGTTGGATTTAATTCTTCTAGTCCTAGTCTTCAAAATTTGCAGCTGCTCTTTTGTTCTTCCCAACCTTGTAGGCTCTTTCCTTGCATCACTTCTTACTTTCTAAAAAACACCTTTTCTGTAGGTTTAGTGAGATTTCAAGAAGGAGAGAAATTAGATGTTTTGGTTCAGTCTGACATCCTTTACCTGAAAGTTCCTATTAATCTGGATTCATAAGCCAGATTTGGATATTTAAAAAAAATTTCATTCTGTATTTATGCTTCCTTCAGTATCTATATTTGTAGTTACAGGTAAAAGTGCTAATGTTCAGTGGAGGACTGAATAGAAGGGCCAAGAAGTGAGATATTTACCACAGCCAGGCTAGGACAGTAAGGGTTTGGTTTGGGACCAGAAGAGAATTGACAGCAAACCAGGAGAATAATGAAAGTGGATGCATTTAGATGTAGGTAGGATGATTAGAGACTTAATTTTAAGAAGCTTGGACATCTGAGACATAATACATAAATAAAGCTCCTGTAGCATTTATCTTCCTGAACTCCTATTTTTTCATTGTTTTTTTTTTTTTTTTTTGTCTTGATCTAGGAACTTATTCTACATTTCAGATAATACACACAACTAATGATACAATTAAAAAATGACTACTGAACAAAACCGTTTGCCAACATAGAATCTGTAAGAAGAATACACATAGTATTAAAGTAAACAATACACTCTGAATATACTGAAGCAGCAGGTTTCTATTTTAATAATTGAGCTTGCTGTTTGAGTGTTGTATTGGATTCTAAAACAGTTTTGCTTGTACTGACTGTGCTGTGATTCACTTTGCTGGTTGTTGCTGCCCTCTGTTGGACTAGCTCAGGAAATGTGGCTTTTTTCCCTCGTGCATGGTATTTGTTGTCCTTCCCCAAATTGAACCCTAAAACATGGGTAATTTTTTTTTTTCTTTTCTTTCTTTTTTTTTTTTTGGATATGGAGTCTCGCTCTGTCACCTAGGCTGGAGTGCAGTGGCTTGATCTCTGCTCACTGTAACCTCTGCCTACCAGGTTCAAGCGATTCTCCTGCCTCAGCCTCCTGAGTAGCTAGGATTACAGGCAGGCACCACCACACCCGGCTAATTTTTGTATTTTTAGTAGTGATGGGGTTTCACCATGTTGGTCAGGCTGGTCTCAAACTCCTGACCTCATGATCCACCCACCTCGGCCTCCTAAAGTTCTGGGATTACAGGTGTGAGGCACCGTGCCCGGCAGATAATTTTTTTTTTTTAAGATAAAATCTGTTTCTGATGATGCCCTAGGAAAGCAAGGGAAACTGGCATCTTCCTTCATATATGTGTATATGAAGTGTGTATATATGAAGTTTTATATATGTATAAAACTCCCGTTCTTTTCTATCTAAAGGCGAGAATTAGTGGACATTGAATAGGAAAAAGGCACAAGAATTTGGGGAATGCAAAGATATGGCGGCTTTTGGAGTCTGGATGCCTGAGTTCTGTATCCAACTTATCCCCTAATCATATGACCTCAGTGATTTACTTCACCTGGCTGGGCTTAAGTCTCTTCATTGATATAATGAAGAGATGGAATAGACTTGGAGAGTTTCTCCAGGGATTGATATTTTAGGGAGGCAACACTAGATTATAGTATTTGTTTATAGGAGATATAATGACTAAGTTTCAGGCTTTGCCATCAAGCAACTTAGTCTGGAAAGGGGTAGAGGAAACACAATCAAAAGACAATTGCAATCCAATTTTAGTGCTGTGAGACAGGCAAGTGCCTATTACTATGGAAACACAAGGAAAGGTACATATCCATTTAGAGGAGGGATCATTCCGTAGGGCCTGTTGGAGTTAGCCTTGAAAGCACAGTCTAGGCTGAGGAGGCAGCAGCCTAGGGCAAGTCTGGGGCATTGAGACAGTGTCATCTGTTTGGAGATGAAGATGGAGTTTGAGGCGGAGAGTTTGCTGAGAAAATGAGACTGGGGGAAAAGCCAGGAGAGTCATATGCCATGCACAGGAATTTGGATTTTAACATAGGGCAGTGGAGAGCGATTGAAGGCTTTTAAATGGAAAAATAACATGGACAGCTTGGCATTTTAGAAAGAGTTCTCTTGGATATAGTATGCAGAATGGATGTGGTATGGGGCAGATGGGACTGAAGGCAGGGAGATCAGTTAGGAGGCTGTTGGAGTAAATCAAACAGGAGACAATAATGGTGTGAACTTAGGTAGTGCTAATAGACATGGATGGAAGAGAGACGAATCAAGAGTCTGTAGGCAGAAAGAGCGGGTTGCTGGTTTCCCCCAACACTTTTTTTTTTTTTTTTAACTTAAGCTTCAGCTGTGAACAATTCAGCTGCCATTCTTTAGACTCAGGTTCTGTTATCTGCGTTACATCCATCCTAGAGTTGTTTGCTTGTTGCTTGGTTCTGAGGGAACTCTTTGAGTTTGGGGGACAAGATTTTGGAAGCAATTGCTCTAGGAGCAGGTAAGTTCAACCTTGGCTATGGTAACCCAAATCGTATGCATTCATCCCTTTTGTGCTTGTTTCACCTTCTGTATGCTAAGGGACTTAGGGGTGGTGACAAAAGGAACTATGTTGTTGGTTGTCTTGGGTGGTGCTTTCTGCCTCATCATCCTTCTGCCTTGCTTCTATTATGTCATCAGAACACATGAAGTAACTGTAAATTCCATGGACATTTTCTCATGGCAAGATTCTCATGGTTTGGGTGAGTGATTAGCCCTCAGCCAGTGGAAGCTTGACCTGTTCTGGACAATGGAGGTTAAAGTTTGTTTGCTTATTTGTTTTATTTTATTTTATTTATTTTTTTTGAGACAGTCTCCCTCTGTCGCCCAGGATGGAGTGCAGTGGCCGGATCTCAGCTCACTGCAAGCTCTGTCTCCCAGGTTTATGCCATTCTCCTGCTTCAGCCTCCCGAGTAGCCGGGACTTACAGGCGCCCACCACCTCACCTGGCTAGTTTTTTTGTATTTTTTTAGTAGAGACGGGGTTTCACCGTGTTAGCCAGGATGGTCTCAATCTCCTGACCTCGTGATCCGCCCGTCTCGGCCTCCCAAAGTGCTGGGATTACAGGCTTGAGCCACCGCGCCCGGCGTTTGTTTTATTTTATTTCAAAAGCACCAGGTTGGTGAAAAATGGACTAAGTATACATTCACAGTTTACACTGGATTGAACTGAATTGTGTTATATGGGGAACGTGAACATAATAATGTAGATTTTTCTGGTCTGTAAAAGAGGAAAAATAGCTTTGTGGCAGAAACGGAACTAGTTTTTCATTAGTTGGGGAAGGTTACTCAAGAAGCATTTACCAACTGAGTGTGGTGGTATGCACCTGAAATCCCAGCTACACAGGAGGCAGAGGTGGGGAGATCACTTGAGCCCAGGGGTTCGAGACCAGCCTGGGCAACACAGGGAGACCCTGTCTCTTTTTTTTTTTTTTTTTTTAAAGAGATTTACTGTACGCTTCTAAGGACATTAATGAAAAAAAAATTGTTTAAAATTAAGCAGGATGAAAAAAAATTCCCACTTTCCCAGACTTGCTCATTCAGACTTTATTTTTTTGCAGGGGGTTGGGGGGCAGGAGGGGTAAAGTATTACATGTATGCAGAAGAGAATGTAAAACGTACAGAATAATTATAAACTAGACAGTCATGTGATCCATGTCAAGACACAGAATATTGTAAACACCCCAGAAGCTGCTTTGTCCCCTTCCCCAGTCACAACCCCACCCCACCCACCCCAAGTAACCACTGTTTTGACATTTATGGTAATTATTTCCTTTATGTAATAATTTTACATCCCAAATAATACAGTGTTACATGTTTTTAAGCTAAATGTAAATGAAATAATAATTCAATATTATATTTATGAATAGCTGTAAGTTCATTCACTTTCTTTGTGAAATTGCTTTCCTTATACCAATATACCAGTATATTGGTCCACTCTCCTCTTTTAGTTCACATCTTTCATTAACTCATACACAATTATTTGTCTTCTGGTTTGTTTAAGCAATAAATCAGACAACTTTTGTCACAATAATATCTGTCAGAGTGGCCGGCTGGCCATAAACACTGTAACACCACCATCTGAAGGGCACTCCCAAGAAGGTGTCTACTTTTGCCATTCTCATTGGCCTTATGGTGTTTCAGGACAGCCAGATTCACCTTCTTCTCATGCTTACTCTTCTTGGGAGTAGTGTAAAACTTCTTTTTCTTAGCCCTACCACAAAGTCTCAAGATGAAGAGTGGAATCCTTTTGAATGCTGTAGTCAGACAAAGCACATCCGCCTTCCAGTTGCTTGCCAGCAAAGATCAGTCTTTATTGGTCAGGAGGAATTCCTTCCTTATCCTGGATTTTGGCCTTTATATTTTGTTTTATCCAAGGGTTCAACCTCAAGAGTGATGGCCTACCCCTTAAGGATTTTTATGAAAATTTGTGTTTTGGTGATGGTTCCAATATATCCAGATGACGGATCAGAAAACCCTACTCTTGATGACCATTTGCATTGTTTTCTGTTTTACATGTCATAGTGTTACTATGAACACTCTTGGTATACACATTCCACTACATATGTGCAAAATTCAGCAGGATAGTTACATAGAAATTGATGTGTTGCGTTGTAGTACATGTGCATATTTAACTTTACTGGATAATGCCTTACTGTTTTCCAAAGTGGCTATAGCATTTTATAGTACCACCAAGAATTCCTGTTGGTCTGTGACTAGACGGACATGAATGGTTTTTCTAGTCTTGGGAGTGTGAATTGATATCTCACTGTGGTTTTAATTCGCATTGCCTTATTTACTGTGAAGTTGAGCATATCTCATAAGTGTATCGGTCATCAGATTCGGATTCTGTTCAGTTCTGCGTCGTGTTCTTTTTTTCTTTTTTTCCTTTTTAAGAGTCATATGTTAGTAACCTTAAAATTCTTCCTGCCCCTTACTTGAGGGAATGTGCTAAGGAATACTTTGATAGAAATCATTAGCTTGTGGAAAGTAGCTTGGATCCTTTCAACTTCTCTCCCTTTTTTCCCCAACCCGTCTGGTGTTTGGGAGGTTTCCTTGTACTTCACTGATTTCTTTCTTCTCCCTCCTTTTTCCTGTTTCCTAGACTCTGAAGCGGCTCATGGCAGATGAGGTAAGGACATTTTGTTTAGCATGTGCATGTTCTAGCTCATTGCCTACACTATAATATTTACCAGTTTTCATAACTTTGACTTTCTGTAACTTATAGTGGTGATATGGCTTCTACTCAGTATCTCAAGGCTTTTTTCCTAACTCTTTGCTCTGTGTTTGGCCCATTGCATGCATTTCCATGGACCTTCATTGTCTTCTGAAGTTAGGCATGCTTTTTAAACTTCAAACTGACTTGCAGTCTGAATGCCACTCATATCACTTGAAGCTCTGTAATACTTACAGATAATTACTGTTATTTTCTAACGAGGAGAGCTGATAAGCTATTGCTTATTGGGGACTCTTTTTGATGTAAGCATTGGTATTTGAGATTTGAGGAATGGCTTGTTAGCATTTGTTTGGCAGAGAGATGGCATATATACCCCTGAGGTACATTGCATTCTTTGCTGACGAGATGTCATGTAAAGGGGATTTTGAAGAATATATATGGAACTTTTGCTGCTTACATTACCCAAGTGCTGTGGAGTGTACAAATTCAAGAGAAAGGAATGAATCCTGACTTTAAGGACACGTTTATCCTATGGGGCTTATATCTATTAAATTCTGTAGTAATACCTCTTTAAGGGAGGCATCTTCTGGGGTCCTAGCAACATTTATTGTTGGGTAGCTAGAAGGAAACAAAGGGAATTTTATTGATAGAACTCTGTCATGAGAGACTTTCAGTTCTGTACTACTTTACAAGACTTAGAAATGGTAGGGGAGATCAAGAACAGTGTTCTATTGTAAAGAGGTTTGAAATCTTAATACTTTGGTTCTGTTATCTTTGAACATAGATGAGAGTACAGAGTCAGTATGCTAAGTTAGATAGGAGGAAGACTGATTTCTTCTTTTCATGTCAGAAGAGTCTTGAACTGCTCGTGAACCAGAGGAACCATGCCTGTGTAAGAGGTTAAAGGGGTAAAGAATTTGATGGGTGGTTTGTTATGTAAGTGAAAATGGATCACTGCTAATGCTTTTTTCTGTTTCTCAGCTGGAGAGATTTACCAGCATGAGAATTAAGAAGGAGAAGGAAAAGCCCAATTCTGCTCATAGAAATTCTTCTGCATCATATGGGGATGATCCCACAGCACAGTCATTGCAAGATGTTTCAGATGAACAAGTTCTGGTTCTCTTTGAACAAATGCTGGTAAGTTTTCCATTCCCAAAATGTTGCTTCTTCCTGGGAATTTATGGGCATGGTGGGTTCTTTTTGGTGCATAGTTCCCTAACTAGCACTTTATTACAAAGAATTCCAGGCTTAACATGGAACTTTTTATATTAACCCTATAATCCCATAATTAGGAACTAAATATACAAATACCAGTTCATCAAATTGGAATCTGTATTTGGAAACATCCGATCACTGTCTTGTTCATGTCCTTCTGCCCAGCAACACTTTAGCCACAAAGACATAGTGGACCATCTCACCCTGTGTGCCAAAGATGGTAATATGGAGACCACCTTTGGGTTAAGCCAGAGCAGATAAAGTGTTGAAGTATTCACAACAAACTCTGTATAAAGGAGAAACTGAGAATGGAATATCATTTGCTCAAGGTCCTGTATTTAGTGGTGAATCTGGAAAGAAAATACATAGAATTGCTAGAAGACCTTTAAAGATTGTGTCTGAAGTCAGCTAAGTAACGAAGTATATGTGCATGTGACTTACTTTGTTTTCCTCAGTGAGGAACACTGAATAAGGAGGGTACTCAATGAGTGTCCGTTAGTGGTAAGTCTTGGAAAGTTTTGATGAGTACAGGATTTCGTAAGACCTGTATATTGCATGGATATGTGATCTCAGATTCAAATAGAGACCAGTGGCAGGCCTAGCTTAATTAAAAGCTTAGGTTTAAAATCCTTAGCACAGGTCCTGGTACATAGTAAGCACTCAATTGGTACTACCGTTGTTATTTTTCAATGAATCTTTCAGTTTGTCTCTTAATATTCCAAGTACATTAAGAGTGTAAAGAGTATGGTCTATCAGGATAATCTCTTGGCCTTGGTTTGCAAGTTTAAATGTCTCTTGGGCCAGGCAGGTAGTATAAATAAGGTAAGCAGGCTAGACAGAAGATGACAAAATAAGTGGGGAATGTGGCAAATTGAAGAGAGGCTTTTGGCATTTTTATTAGAAAAACCAGCCACAACTCAGTTCTAGTAGGTGGTTGCATTCCAGTTGGGAATACTTGCCTAGGAGTGCCAGATATTTCTATTTTTCAAAAGAAGTCAGAAATCTGTAATTTAAAAAAAATAATAAATCTTGAATAACATCAAATATCCTAGTCACTATTTGAATTTCCCCAATTAGGTCATTTTTCAAACACTAGTTTGTTCAAATCACAATTCCAAATATAGTCCACTGTACTGATATTCTCAATTTTCATTTGAACTATAGGTTTCCCTTCCTTTTTTTTTTTTTTGAGACAGAGTATTGCTCTGTCGCAAGCAGAGCAAGACTTACAACCTCCGCCTCCAGAGTTCAAGCAATGCTCCTGCCTCAGCCTCCCAAGTAGCTGGGATTACAGGTGCACACCACCACGCCCGGCTAATTTTTGTAGTTTAAATAGAGACGGGGTTTCATCATGTTGGCCAGGCTAGTCTCGAACTCCTGACCTTGTGATTTGCCTGCCTCGGGCTCCCAAAGTGCTGGGATTACAGGCATGAGCCACTGCACCTCTTTTTCTTTTATCCTTATTATTGATACTAAAAAAAAAAAAAATTTTGAAGAAACCATTTGTTTGACCTGTAGAGTTTCCCACAACATGAAATTTGATGGTTGCATCCATTGGAGCTGTTTTACTAGAGATCTGTATTTTTATGTAAGGTCCCCCAGATTTAAAATGTTGAGCTAGCCAAGTGAAACATTTTATCTTTGGATTTGACTTAACTTGAGGGCCACCATTTTGTAACTTCTATGTTCAGTTTATCTGCAAGAGGAAAAATGCACCTGGCTGGCAGTGGTGGCTCACACCTGTAATCCCAGCACTTTGGGAGACCGAGGTGGGTGGATCATGAGGTCAGCAGTTCAAGACCAGCCTGGCCAATATGGTGAAACCCTGTCTCTACTAAAAATACAAAAATTAGCTGAGTGTGGTGGCGGGCACCTGTAATCCCAGCTACTCAGGAGGCTGAGACAGAAGAATCACTTGAATCTGGGAACTGGAGGTTACAGCGAGCCAAGATTGTGTCATTGCACTCAAGCCTGGGTGACAGAGTGAGACTTCGTCTCAAAAAAAAAAAAGCACCAGGAATTAAGTCACAAAAACTTCAGATTAATTTTGCTACTTGCAGAAGAAATAGAATACATCCCCCCATCCATATTTTTCTCAATTCAATTAACATTCTGGAATTATTAGGGCTAAATTTGTGCCCACCGAGGTACTAGACTTGGACACATGGTGGTTATATATGTAGAAGGATCAAACAGAGCCTTTCCCCAAACATACATCAGATTATGTCTGTCAAGGTATCTCTGCTTTATCATAGAGTTTCCAATTCTTTCTTTGTGGGAAAGGAGTTTGTACAGGGACTGAGTTAACTGGGGGTAATGGGTTTGTACGCCCTAGAGTTGGTGCAGAGTTTGCTGCTGTTGATTTTGCTTGTGTTTAGATTATGCCATTCATCCAGTGCTTCAGTCTGAAGAGATTTTTAAGGTCCATCCTTGATGCAGAAAGCATTATGTGTGGTTTTCTTTCAATAATACAAAATAAATCTTTCATTTTTATTGAGTCCATTTTTCTTAGAGAAAGAGTGTGTATATGTCTATAGAGATTTATACTAAAATGTTAACTTATCTTTGAGGAATTTTCATCAGCTGTAATAGCTTAAATTTCTAGGGATCAAAAAGATTTATTTACTCAATAAGCATTTTACATGCTCAACTCTTCACTAAGCATACTAATATTAAACACTAAAAATTTGTAAGGAATTTGAGGCAATTTTGTTTTTTCTCTTTTTTCTCCCTCTCCTAGCTGGATATGAACCTGAATGAGGAGAAACAGCAACCTTTGAGGGAGAAGGACATCATCATCAAGAGGGAGATGGTGTCCCAGTACTTGTACACTTCCAAGGCTGTGAGTCCTGGGGCAGGTACCCATGACATGGGAGACTGTGCCCTTGTCTTGGACCTGTTTTTTTTTTTTTCTGCCAATTTTATGTAACATTTTATGTCTGCATCAATTCGGTTTCATTATATTATATAAGCCTATTCACTTTTTACTCTCTTACTTAGTTACCATGCTTACATACTTTTTGCCTGGTTAAATTTTCATGAAGTATGTAAATATAGGGAATGGGATAGGCAGTTCTAAGTCTCACATATTTTGGTGGTATGCGAGATGGGTATCTGCCCTGATAAACGTGGCCTGACGTGGTGTCTCACTGCTATAATCTCAGCACTTTGGGAGGCTGAGGCAGAAGGATCGCTGGAGCCCAGGAGTTCGAAATCAGCCTGGGCAACGTAGTAAGACCTTGTCTCTACTAAAAATAAAAAATAAAAATAAAATATAAACTCTATTGACTAATGCTAGTCCCTAATTTATGACTGGGTCCACCATTACTAATCTCTGTCTCTGCCCCCTGTCCAGGGCATGAGCCAGAAGGAGAGCTCTAAGTCTGCCATGATGTATATTCAGGAGTTGAGGTCAGGCTTGCGGGATATGCCTCTGCTCAGCTGCCTGGAGTCCCTTCGTGTGTCTCTTAACAACAACCCTGTCAGGTGAGGATTCTGAGGAGGTTACAGGAGTAGGAGCCGAATGTTGGATTTCACTGGTGGTGATTGACGATCAAAGGAGCCGGGGAAG
This sequence comes from Papio anubis, assembly GCF_008728515.1. Lineage (NCBI taxonomy): Eukaryota > Metazoa > Chordata > Mammalia > Primates > Cercopithecidae > Papio > Papio anubis. Next base: position 134,228,052 of record NC_044980.1, on the reverse strand, counting down.
TATGAGAATAGTCTGAATTGGGAGTAGAAAGTTGTCAGGATAAACTTTGTTTGGCAAATAAGTGTTTATTAATTTGATATTGCTTTGCCTTTCTCTGTTCCCTACAGTTGGGTGCAAACATTTGGTGCTGAAGGCTTGGCCTCCTTATTGGACATTCTTAAACGACTTCATGATGAGAAAGAAGAGACTGCTGGGTGAGGATTTCCAAGTCTTTGCAACTTCAAGTTGGAGAGTCACAGGGGACTTTGCTGTTTGCTCTGAAGTAGAAAGTAGAGTTAAATGTAAAGTCGTGGGCTAGGGGAATGTACTCTTAACTGAGAAGGGGTTTATCATAGTGGTGACTAGAGGATGAATGATGATTATAGATATAGGAAAGGGAGGAGGAACTTAAATTTCATGTTGGATAACTCTAATATATACCATATAATACTATTAGTCTCCCAGCACTGGTTCTTTTTCAATCTGGAAATAAAATCTGATTTAGTGCTGCCCTGTAATCTGGTCTGGGTAATATCTATTTGGAAGTCTTATAGTATACTTGGAACTAGTATTGTGGCATTCTTCAAGATTGGAATAATTTTAGGTATACCTTGGACTCTCTTAGGGTACCTTGAAGCCAGCCTGAAGCAGAGTACTTCTGGAATCTTTCTGAAACAAAATAATACATGGCCAAGACCTGCATATGTCTTCTCAGACTTGAAACCTCTAGTAGTGAGGCAAGCAGCAATAGATGGGATGTTATCCTGATAGAATTTAGCACTCAGGAGCCTAGGGAGAGTTAAAAGGAAGATTTTAATTTAATACTTAATTTTTGAATTACAAGAGGATCAGCCGGATTTTTTGACGGTGAAGATCCCTTTTCAGTTATCTATTTTCTTCAGTGTTTCTGGGCAAAGTGCTATTTCCTAAAATTTTACTCATCTACTAGATGGGGCTATTATTCCTAAGAATCTTGTTTGCAAGATTTAAAATGGGAAAGGGGTAGAGAATAAAGGGACCTCACTAATTATGTCTTCTATGTACAGGAGTTACGATAGCCGGAACAAGCATGAGATTATTCGCTGCTTGAAAGCTTTTATGAACAACAAGGTGAGATTTTTCCCATTCTCATTCCAAACCCCATCTGGACGCCTGTTCTTTCTCTTCTGTTGGCAAACCCAAAAGAGAAACTAGGAATATGAGGTTCAGGACTTCTGGCTTTCTCTTTTAGTATCATAACTGTTTTTCATTGCCACGTATACATGCTTCTATGGATATGTTTTTCTCAGTTCTAACTTCTGTTTCAGAGGACAGGCTCAATGTCGTTTCTCTTTCTTTACTTTCTTTTTTTTTGTTTGTTTGTTTTTTGAGATGGAGTCTTGCTCTGTCACCCAGGCTGGAGTGCTGTGGCTCAATCTCAGCTCACTGCAGGCTCCAGCTCCCGGGTTCATGCCGTTCTCCTGCGTCAGCCTCCCAAGTAACTGGGACTGCAGGCACCTGCCACCATGCCCGGCTATTTTTTTATTTTTTATTTTTAGTAGAGACGGGGTTTCACCGTGTTAGCCAGGATGGTCTCGATCTCCTGACCTTGTGATCCATCTGCCTTGGCCTCCCAAAGTGCTGGGATTAGTTGGGATTACAGGCGTGAGCCACGGTGCCCGGCCTCTCTTTCTTTACTTTCTTTTGCTAATTCTTGAATTTCCTGACCCGTAGTTACTGTTTTTGCAATATTTGCTTTATTTCCTGTTTCTTTTTTCTTCTAGACTGGTGCTCCATTTTTATCTTCTTTTTGTCTGTTTAGTAATTCAACCCAGGGAGCCCACAATCATGTGCCTCTGAGGACAAATCTCTCTCGTTGTTTAATTTTGTTGTAATTAACTTATTCCATTGGATTAGGAGGAAGAGAATTAACAAGAAACATATAAACCAAAGACTTTTATTCTTGGAAGACATCTAATTCTGTCGTACCTCCTAGAAAATTAGTTTGGTATGTTCATCTCTAAGTATATTGGGAAAAGTATTCTACCCCTGTATTAGTTTTCTAGTGTACCACAAAATTAGGTGTCTTAACAGAAATTTATTATCTCACAATTCTAGAAAGGCTAGAATTTCAAAATCCAAGGTATCAGCAGGGTTGGTTCTTTCTGAAGCTGTGTGTGATAATATGTTCCATACCCCTCCTAGTTTCTGGTAGCTTGCTGGCAATCCTTGGCACTCCTTATCTTGTAGATGCATCATCCTGATTTCTGCCTATGTGATCACATGGTGTTCTCCCTCTGTATGTATCTGTATCCAAATTTCTTCTTTTTATAAGGACACTGGCCATATTGGATTAAGGACCCATTCTACCCCAGTATGACTTCATTGTAGCTTGACTAATTATATTTGCAATGAGTATATTTCCAGATGAGGTTACATTTTGTTACTGGGGGTTGGGACTTCAACACTGGAATTTAAGAGGACACCATTCAACCCATAACAACCCAACCCCTAAACTTGTCCCCAGTTAGATGCTATCATCTTTCAGACTCCTTTCTTTGTTCTTGGCCCTACCAGTTTGGAATCAAGACCATGCTGGAGACAGAAGAAGGAATCCTACTGCTGGTCAGAGCCATGGATCCTGCTGTTCCCAACATGATGATTGATGCAGCTAAGCTGCTTTCTGCTCTTTGTATTCTACCGCAGCCAGAGGACATGTATGTGACTAGAATCATTTTTCTTCTCCATTTTCAATTTTATCATTTTCTCTTAGTTTAGAGGACAATTGAATTGGTTGGGTATCCCGTCGGTCATAAATACTAGGTAAGATTGTGTTTCTTCCCAGAAGTGAACACTAAGAATCTTAACATTTAAGAACAATTCCTAAGTGATGGGTGCTATCCTGAATGTTCCACTGGTTATCAGAGGTATAGCAAAATGTCTCCGATATCACCATTAATGTCTGTATTGTCTAGGATGAGGGTTTCTTTTTACTATTCTTTTTTTTTTTTTAATTCAGAAGTGACACAATGTTATTTTTAAAATTCAAACAATATAGAAGTATATAAAGTAAAATTTAACCGCCTCATCCCTTTGCCAAATCCTGTTCTGCAGAGACAATGACTGTTAATGGCATGGAATAGTCTCATAGAAAGTTTTCTAAGCATAGACAAACATATTGCATTCCCTTGATTCTAGACATCTGCTACCACAAAAGATAGTATCTTAAGAGCTGAGGAATGACACTTATGCCTATAAAACCAACTGCATATATAGGATAGATTTTTATTATTGAAGAGGGATTTGGTTTAACGAAAGCTTAATCATTCTTTTCAACCTCTTTCTTTTTAATAATAGATGTTGGACATTTCTTCTATGTCCATACTTACAGATCTACCTTATTATCTTTAGTGGCTATTTAGTATTCCATATACATGTATGTATGGCCTATAATTTATTTAACAATTTCCCTGTTGCTGGACTTACAAATTTTTTTTTTTTCCTTTCTTTTGAGACGGAGCCTCGCTCTGTTCCCCAGGCTGGAGTGCAGTGGCGCGATCTCGGCTCATTGCAAGCTCTTCCTCCCGGGTTCAAGTGATTCTCCTGCCTCAGCCTCCCAAGTAGCTGGGACTACAGGAGTCCGCCACCAGGCCTGGCTAATTTTTGTATTTTTAGTAGAGATGGGGTTTCTCCACATTGGCCAGGCTGATCTCGAACTCCTGACCTTGTGATCTGCCTGCCTCGGCCTCCCAAAGTGCTGGAATTACAGGCGTGAGCCACCGTGCCTAGCCAACTTACAGATGTTTTTTAAAGCAGATTTCTGTATCTGTTCTAGGTGATCGTTTTTATAAATGATACTGCAGTGAACATCCTTGTGCATATCTTCTTTCACATTTATGCACGTACATTGGATACATTTCTAGAAGTAGACTATATGTTACATGCATGAGAAATTGATTAGTACTGTTAAATGTCCCTCCAAAAGTTGTATCAATTTATACTTCGTGGAACAGGGCACTTGATTTGGTATTTATGGATAGGAGCCTAGGGATGGATTGTAGGGAATGCATTTCCCTGAAGAGATGGTCCTTAGCTTTCAGCAGTTTCTGGAAACTGAGTGGTGACAATAATAATGTGAGAAATCTGGAACACTAATAATGTCCTGTTTCCTAAGTGGTCTGTGCCCCTGTGTAATCTACTAATTTGTGTTAGAGTACCTGGAAAGTTCTCTCCATTTCCTTTCTCTTGGGCAGGAATGAAAGGGTTTTGGAGGCTATGACAGAAAGAGCTGAGATGGATGAAGTGGAACGTTTCCAGCCATTACTGGATGGATTAAAAAGTGGGACCACTATTGCATTGAAGGCATGTATAGCCCCTGAAACTGGGCCCGATAATAGAATTCAAGATGGACAGACAAATCCATTTGACCTTTTAATAAAATACATGGAGTGACTCCCAACTATATATTTTACATTTCAGAATCTGTTACGAAGGGAAAATGATGAACCTTCTTTCTAAGAAGGTAAAGAGTGAACTGTTTTCCTCATTATGAGATGGAAAAAGGCATGATATATATTTACAATCTAGGAAAACCGAGACCTACAATAACATACTGTCAAATCCTTGGAATCCATTTAGAGTTTTAGGCTCTCCAGTTCTGTACTCAAACCAGGTCTCATTGCTATAGTAGAAAAGTCATTTTTAGAGTTTTTGGACTGTGTCTTTCAAGTTGTATTTGGGGACCTAAGAATGCATGTAAAGAAAATGGATTCTTGATCTCCAGGAGTTAGCATTGACGTAGCTGCTGAATTTTCTTATTTTAGGTTGGATGCCTACAGCTGATCAATGCTCTCATCACACCAGCTGAGGAACTTGACTTCCGAGTTCACATCAGAAGTGAACTGATGCGCTTGGGGCTACATCAGGTGTTGCAGGTAAGATATTACACTTCATTAGAAAGGCTAGACTGGTTCCTTCCTGCTCTACAGCTCCAGTCATCCCTGGGATAATTCTGGTTTTCAATTAAAAACCAGGTTGAAAAGCTTAGGTTTCTAACCACAGAGGATACTTTTGGGTTTCCCTAACTTCTACTTTTGTTGATAGGACCTTCGAGAGATTGAAAACGAAGATATGAGAGTGCAACTAAATGTGTTTGATGAACAAGGGGAAGAGGATTCCTATGACCTGAAGGGACGGCTGGATGACATTCGCATGGAGATGGAATATCCTTTTACTGACTAGGTTCAAGACAGATGAGACATTCATTGTATTTAGTTCCCTGATCCCTGTGTGGAATGGTTTGGGAGATGATGACTCAGACAGAGCATCGGTCTTATGTGTCTTCTCATTAAATAAGGCAGATGTATTTTTATTGCTGCTGGCTTTACTTACCTTATCATAGACCAGGGAAGTCAGTAAAGGTGATCTGAGGGTTGTTGAGCATGGAAGCCATCAAAATCTGTAAGCTTCCTAGAATGTGATAGCTTAGCTTACTAAGATGTAGAACTGGCTTTTAGAGATGTTTGAACTGACAGAGGGAGTAATTTAGTTACCTGTTAATATTTTCAATAAGTGACTTTGAGGCAGTTACCTCTTAGTTTCTGTCTACTGCCTGATCTTCAAGCCAGTTACTTACTAGGAAACCTCTGTGTGTATAGTACCACCCAACTCACTGGTCCCTTGACTAAAGAACGTTTTAGAGAGCTTAAAGTTTCTGGTGATGTTTACAGGAAGAACAGCCAGTAGAATGGAAGTAGTGTCTTGCTACTTTTCCCTAGCTTTTTCAAGAGTTAAATAAGCCACCTGTCAAACATAATTTCTACATATTTGCTTTCCTTAGCCTATTCCCCTTTTCCACTGACTTTAATGAAGTCTTTCAGATTCTCTTAAACACAGTGAAGGATTCAAAGGCAGAGCCACACTTCCTTTCCATCCTGCAACACTTACTCTTGGTCCGAAATGACTATGAGGCCAGGTAAGATGGTGTGCTTATGGGAAGTTTTGAATTCGAGCCTAAGTGGAGAGAGTGAGTTCCTTAAATTCAAAGATTGTTCTATAAAGGGAGAAAGTAAAAAAGACCCAAGATTAGGGTTCATTAGTCACAGAAATAAAGGAAGTTGTCTTATTTCTTTAATCCAACTCAAAGACATCCCTATGGAAGAGGTCACAGTGTATAAGGTGAAATGCCCTTCTGTTTTTGGAGGGGAGTAGGTAAATAGGATGAAGATGATAGCAAAGAGAAGTGGCAATTTAAAATTCTTTCTAGTTTCCTAGAAGTATAGATTTAGCAATAGCACTATCCATCACAGGAAGGATCAAACCCAAATTTTTAGATGGGAAAGTGTTGGCACTAGGAGCAGATGGCAAGAAGTTTTGATTATCTGAAGTAGATGGGGTAGGGTAGCTGATGTGGAAAAAGGAGTTTTCTTAGCATGGCAGTGATACTTGTATTAACTTTACAAAAATTTTTCCAGGTCTCTTAGTTGTCAAAGCAGTTTTCTTGGTCCTGAATACTTCTGAAAATTATATTTTGATTTTCCTTTGGTGACCCTGTTTTATTCTCTTGTAGACCTCAGTACTATAAGTTGATTGAAGAATGTATTTCCCAGATAGTTCTGCACAAGAATGGGGCTGATCCTGACTTCAAGTGCCGTCACCTCCAGATTGAGATTGAGGGATTAATTGGTAAGCATACTCTTCTATCTGTCTCTCCCAAGTATTGCTTCTTCCTTTCATTTTGCATCTTGTTTCAGTGAAAATGTCAGAGAAGATACCTTTCCAGTCCCCAGATACTTCCATTTTTGTCGTTTCTTAGGTTTAATAACCAGCATTTTTGCTAGGAATCTATAGGTCTTTAGTTTATTTTTACATAAAACACACACCAGCACCTTTTGCAGGAACTCCTGGTGGTCTCAGAGAGTCAAAAGTATCACTCATAGGCATTCTCCATGCCACCCAGCATGGTGGCCTTACCACACACTCAGATTACATGTTGAACTTAACCGAAAGTTTCATGTCTTTGTCTAGTGCAGAACATTAAGAAAGATAATAAAAATGATCAAAAAGACTGTTCTTTGGAAGGGCTTAGGTATGAAATAAATAGACCAAGAGAATTAGGAGCTTTACTTACTGACTCTTCTTCTTTTCAGATCAAATGATTGATAAGACAAAGGTGGAGAAATCTGAAGCCAAAGCTGCAGAGCTGGAAAAGCAGGTGCATATGAGAGACCAAAATCATGTGTTTGAATATATCTTTCTTTGAGCATTATTGTTTTCCTGATCTGTGAGACAGTTTTTTTTCTGTGGTATTTTGGAAGCGTTTAGCACCCAATAGTGTAGTGCCCAGGGGAAACCTTTCCAGTGTAGGTTAGTCATTGGAGAAAATGATATGGATGTCTTCATGAGGAGCTCTAGTGGTGGGCTCGCAGTTCTTGGGCTACTGGGCAGGAAAAGAAAGACAGATGATACTCATATAATAGTAATGGGACTCTCAGGTTTGCTTGGCATTTTAGGCCTCTTACGCTTAGAACAATAGGAACTAGGGTCCTTAGAACAGTAGAACTAGAGGATGTCAGAGTTATCTTTTTCTCTTCAGTTGTTAAGAACTCTTATTGTGGTTAATAGGGTTTTGATCCTAGAGAATATTGGGATTGTACTATCATGACTGTCCTATTTAAATACCTTTAAAATCTTATTATTTGTTTTTAACTATAAAAATAGGGAATCTATGGAAATGGACCGATTCCCCTCTCCTTTAACCTTGATTGTTTTATTTTCATTTTTATTTCTATTTTTTTGAGACAGAGTCTCACTCTGTCATCCAGGCTGGAGTGCAGTGGCGTGATCTCGGCTCACCGCAACCTCTATCTCCCGGGTTCAAGCTATTCTTCTGCCTCAGCCTCCCAAGTAACTGGGATTACAGGCGCCCACCATCATGCCGGGCTAATTTTTGTATTTTTGGTAGAGGTGAGGTTTCACCATGTTGGGCAGGCTGGTCTCGAACTCCTGACCTCAGGTGATCCACCTGCCTCGGCCTCCCAAAGTGCTGGGATTACAGGTGTGAGCTACCGTGCACAGCCAGACCTTGATTTTAAGATCAGAATCATGGTGCTTTTTTCCCCAAGCATGGCCTGGATTTGTGAGCTCTGTAGATCAAGTATTGGCCCAGAACTGGAGATGGTAGGGGGAGGGGATTCCAGCACCCCCAGGCAAAAGAGGAGGTGGGGGGAATTATGGGTAATAATACTGTGCTGCTTACTGAGATGGAGAGCTTGCTGGGAGCCTGATTCATTTTTTCTCTAGCTGGACTCAGAGTTAACAGCCCGACATGAGCTACAGGTGGAAATGAAAAAGCTGGAAAGTGACTTTGAGCAGAAGCTTCAAGATCTTCAGGGAGAAAAGGATGCACTGCATTCTGAAAAGCAACAAATTGCCACAGAGAAACAGGACCTGGAAGCAGAGGTGTCCCAGCTCACAGGAGAGGTAATGCCTGAGCAGGGAAGGCAGAGTGACCTGTAATCTCTGGATGCATATGACTTGGAACAGGAGTCAGTCATCTTACTCCTAGGGAGGGTTCAGCTACTAATAGGTAGTCTAGTTACATGGTGCATATTTTAAAAATAATATACTGGTTTTTGGTTTGTGTTGAGGGTAAGTAATACATAAGACAGAAAATCTGGAAAATACAGAAAAACATTAAGAGTAAAGTAAGTTGCATTACCACCCAGAAATAAAGGTAATAAGTCTTCTAATAAATTAGGAATAGGCCGGGCGCGGTGGCTCAAGCCTGTAATCCCAGCACTTTGGGAGGCCGAGACGGGCGGATCACGAGGTCAGGAGATCGAGACCATCCTGGCTAACCTGGTGAAACCCCGTCTCTATTAAAAAATACAAAAAACTAGCCGGGCGTGGTGGCAGGCGCCTGTAGTCCCAGCTACTCGGGAGGCTGAGGCAGGAGAATGGCGCAAACCCGGGAGGCGGAGCTTGCAGTGAGCTGAGATCCGGCCACTGCACTCCAGCCTGGGCGACAGAGCGAGACTCCGTCTCAAAAAAAAAAATAAAAAAAAAAATAAATAAATAAATTAGGAATAAAAACTAAACTGTTAAAAATTGGCTAATTTCCTGTTACTTTAGTCATCTCTGCACAGATTTATCCTTATATACTCTCTCTGCAGTAGTAAATACTTAAATGATTTTTAAATCAAGTATCTGATAACTTGATTACTTGTGTGGTTATATAATCATCTGTAGAGCACATATATTAGTTATATAACTAGAACGTTTGATTTACTTGACTTTGCATTTTCTAATCAAGGGAGAGTTTAACATAAAAGTTGAAATCGTCGTCTTAATACAAAGCATACAAAGCATGTTGAACTAAGAACATGAAGACCTGAATTCTAGTTTTGGCTCTGCTGCTAAGCAGTGTGACTTTAGGTGATCATATCATTTCTCTGACTCCTCAGTTCCTCCATTTGTAACATGAGAAGTTTGGATTAAGTCATTTGTTAGGTTCCTTCCAGGCCCAGTAGTCCCTGAAGTGGGGTGAGAAGTACTCACATTGATGTTATTTCTGTAGGTTGCCAAGCTGACAAAGGAACTGGAAGATGCCAAGAAAGAAATGGCTTCCCTCTCTGCGGCGGCTATTACTGTAGCTCCTTCTGTTCCTAGTAGTGCTGCTGCTCCCCCGGCCCTTCCTTTACCTGGTGACTCTGGCACTATTATTCCGCCACCACCTGCTCCTGGGGATAGTACCACTCCTCCTCCTCCTCCTCCTCCTCCTCCTCCTCCTCCACCTCCTTTGATTGGGAGTGTTTGCATCTCCTCAACCCCTTCTTTACCTGGAGGTACTGCTATCCCTCCACCCCCTCCTTTGCCTGAGGGTGCTAGCATCCCTCCACCCCCTCCTTTGCCTGAGGGTGCTAGCATTCCTCCACCCCCTCCTTTGCCTGGGGGTGCTAGCATTCCTCCACCCCCTCCTTTGCCTGGGGATGCTGGAATCCCCCCTCCACCTCCTCCCTTGCCAGGAGGAGCAGGAATGCCACCTCCTCCTCCCCCTCTTCCTGGTGGTCCTGGAATCCCTCCACCTCCTCCATTTCCTGGAGGCCCTGGCATTCCTCCACCTCCACCCGGAATGGGTATGCCTCCACCTCCCCCATTTGGATTTGGAGCTTCTGCAGCCCCAGTTCTGCCATTTGGATTAACCCCCAAAAAGCTTTATAAGCCAGAGGTGCAGCTCCGGAGGCCAAACTGGTCCAAGGTAAGAGTTTCTGTCTATTTCTTCACCAGTCAATCTTGAGAATCAGTTTTCTACTTTGTATTTTGTGCATGGATGGGCTGCGCCTTCCTTAGGGCTTACATCTTTCTGTCTTCAAGTTTCACTCATGCTTATGTTTATTCAGCAGATATTAGGCATCTTCTTTATTCCATACATCACCATGGAGAGTTCTGTGAACCCTGTACTCTGAATTTAATCTTAACTAAACTTATACTTAATGTTTTTTGCCTTTTCTCTGAGACTTTGAATACCATGGTAACACACGGTTTGATAATAATCATTCACTAGTCTGCAAACTACTGATAATTGTGCTGATCCCAAAGTCATGGATTTATGAATCCATTCTCCTACCCCAATTCCACAGGATGTGAGTTACACAGGCCATTTTTTTTTTTTTTTTTGAGATGGGAGTCTCGCTCTGTTGCCCAGGCTGGAGTGCAGTGGCACAGTGTCTGCTCACTGCAACCTCAGTCTGCCGAGTAGCTGGGATTATAGGCGTGTGCCACCATGCCCGGCTAATTTTTGTATTTTTAGTAGAGACAGCGTTTCACCATGTTGGTCAGGCTGCTCTCGAACTCCTGAACTTGTGATACGCCCACCTTGGCCTCCCAGAGTGCTGGGATTACAGGTGTGAGCCACCACGCCTGGCCTACACAGGCCATATTTGCATGCACAGTATTGTTCCCATGATGTGTTTGAGATGCCTGTGATTCTGAGTTAGCCTTTTGCTTCTAGAAACCAAGTTAATATAAAGGACCTTAGGGATTTGCTCATAAAATGAGCAAATTTGGCACAGTTAGCCAAACTGGTGGGAAAAATATGATGATGAGCAAAACTTCTCTGAAATAAAGACTTAATGCTTATGAAGCTAGAGGATATGGAGTTAGGAGGAGGATACGTAGTATATATGAATCTAGTTCTTGAATAATCACCAATTAACAAATAAACTGGAAGTATCCTCTCCTAATCCCACTGCAGCTATTCTGTGCCTCAAGTTAGTCTTATTTTAGTGAGACGTTGCTGATAATCAGCCAGCCACCTATTTTACAGCCTTATCCATTTTCTAGGATGAAAAGTACAGGGCTCACTTTACTAATTCTTAACACCCTGTCTTTATCCACAGCTTGTGGCTGAGGACCTCTCCCAGGACTGCTTCTGGACAAAGGTGAAGGAGGACCGCTTTGAGAACAATGAACTTTTTGCCAAACTTACCCTTACCTTCTCTGCCCAGACCAAGAGTGAGTACCTTCCTCTTTCATGCAAAGGTCCAGTGTAGGGATTAGAATATTTTTTCATTAGGTTTCCTATTCCCTTCCTTTCCCTGGGTGAGGATAGAAAGGGTACGTTGGATGGAAGACCGATGGGTTTTCCCATTCAAAAGAAAGAAAATATGTTTTTATATTAAATATTATGGAGTTACTTGGTTTGGGAAAGAGAACTGTTGTATGTAGGTATTTCGTATCAGTATAACTTGTAGGGATATGAGATTAAAGTGACAGAGCTTGATTTGGGCCCATTTTGATGATACTTTTGAACAGATTCTGTCATTGCCTTAACGTGCAATTTCCAGTTCTAAGTACATAATTAATAAGGGTTGGATAGAGTCTTAACAGTTTGGGGGCTGAGTGACTGTCTATAGTAACAAAGAACCATATGTGATTCCCTTTCTTCCATTTCTTTCCAATATTGGATGCCTTCTCTCTCCTGGCACTTTGCTCCTGCAGCTTCCAAAGGTAAGAATACAAAAGAGCCTTTTAGTTTGGTGTCTTGAATATTAGAGAAAAAGATGAAATAGATATAAAGGAATTTCTAATTAGAAAACTGAGACCAGAGATTGAGGGTTGACTTGTCTTTGCTAGGTGTTTTTTGTTTTTTGGTTTTTTGGTTTTTTTTTCCTCCCCTGGAGTTCAAAAGGACCAATAGCTTTGGCATTAACTATTAGGGAAGAAAGTTTGTTTCACGTTAAACTACAACATACTTAATCTCTTTAGAAGGTGAGGGACAATGTAGGTAATAATACTGTTACCTTACATTTGTGCTGTTTTACAATTTTCATAGTGCCTTAACATATATTACCCTATTTGATATGCAAAGAAGCCTTATGAGACAGGCAGGATGTGTATTATCTCCATTCTGTAGCATATATAGACTCTGAACAGTTAGGTAGCTTTCCCAAGGTTATGTGATCAGGAGTCTTGACTTCTGGTCCATTTTTTTCTATATAAATTCTTGCTTTTGTTTTTTAGCCTTCATATGTTTCCTTTTAGTTTAGAAGAGCTGATCTACCTTGCTCTCTTCTTTCTTCACTTCCTAATTCTTGTGGTTTTGTGCTGCCTTGTGATAGCGTACTTGTAGTTACTTCTCCTGAGAGAGATAGTATTTAAAAGATCTTGTCATGTATAATGATAATTATAACCCAATAATTTCATATTTTCATCTTCTTCCAGCAGTTTTGTTTGTTTAGAGACTTACTATGACCCTAGTGATGAAAATTAAGTGCAACTTTGGAGCATTTATTTTCCCTGCCTCCCCCTAGTCAGTTAGTACTTTTACAGGCAATTCTTATTTTTTCCTTAAGTGATCTGATGGAAGCACCTTGTTCTAATAAGGAGTCTAACAGATTTCGAGGTGCCTTGGTGGCCCCTAGTTGCATATGAGTGTGTGTGTGTATCTAGGAGTATAAGACCATAATGCTCAGATCTGTCTTGTTGCCCTATCATTCAGGTCAAAATGGCCTTTTCTTCTAAGAAAACTGTCACCTTCCGTGCCAAAGTCCAGCCTACGGGATTAATTCCACTCTCTTAATTAAAATATTGTGATGGTAACCACATATACTGTATTAGTGTATCAATAAAGACTAGTTGACAAAGTAAAAATTAAATGATTTTCTAATTTGTAAGTTCACGGAATCCCTATGTTGGCCTCTGGCATAAGTTTCTTTCTTGAGTCTGGGCTCTGCACTCTTAGTGCCATTGCAAATGAATACTGACTGGGCCTCTTTTCTCCCCCCACCCCAATCCCCATCCTTTTATTCTGTGCATTTGTATTCCTATTAATTCTAGTTGGGTTTTATACAGTTTAGTGGTCTTCCTTGGCATTATATTCTCATTGTGAATTGGGATATAGTAGTATTTTTTAAAATACCAAAGTGGCCCCCTTATTCACAAAAGGCCAATAAAAAGAAAACTTTAGTAAAAGATCTTTGTGCTTCTTATTTAGAGTTTAGATTTATGTCAGATAAGGAATTTCAAACTCTCAAAAGTTGCAAGCACTCAGAAGACCCAGATCTCAGTATCACAGCAAGTATACTTTACTTCCAGTGCTTTAAACATCTCTAGTATTTATATTTCAGAAAAAGATCTTCATCCTTACTGCTATTTTTTTTTTTACTTCTGAGAGAGAGTCTCGCTCTGTCACCCAGGCTGGAGTGCAGTGGTGTGATCGTGGCTCACTGCAGCCTTCGCCTGCCAGGTTAAGTGATTTTCCTGCCTCAGCCTCCCAAGTAGCTGGGATTACAGGCACCGACCATCATGTCCAGCCAACTTTTTTTTATTTTTGTACAGATGGGGTTTCACCATGTTGGGCAGGCTGGTCTTGAACTCCTGACCTCAGGTGATCTGCCCACCTCAGCCTCCCAAAGTGCTGGGATTACAGGCGTGAGCCACCACATCCGGCCATCCTTACTACTTTTTAAAAGTAATTCTTGAATACTGAATTGAATATTGAACCAGTTCAGTTTGAATACTGAAGCCAGTGTCAGTTACCAAGTCTGTCATTCATAGTCTTGATATTGATGATATAATTAAATGATAGATAACTACTCTATCAACCTTGTAAATATTTCATCTTCCAGATGAAGTAGTGACATAGATTAAATAACTTTTTCCAAACTGTATAAAAAGTGTCAGAGCCAGAATTCAGACCCTAAAGAGTGACTCCAAAGTCCTTGCTCTAGCCTTCTACTTCTCAGAAGTGTGTATGTACTTGCCCTACGAGTCTCTGAAAGCTTAGATCCGGACAAAAGCTGCAAGAAAGGGGATATACTGCCTTCAGGAACCACTTCATTCACTCAGACACCAATGTCCTTGAATTGGCAGCGACTGAGTAGAAAAAAGGGAACAATAATAGATTAGGGAAAGTAAGTGAGATACTAGATATTTAGGGTTATAAAAGAGAAAACATATTCTGACTATATTCAACTCTAGCAGAACTAATCCAGTTGAAGAAATAAGACGTGTTTATCTAGTAGAAGCACTGCTTAGATGATTTCAGTCCAGGTGGTTGCCAGTGTTGATGAAGCTATTTGGACACTAGGTTTTCATCATATTGCATTATTTCCTCTCTTGCTTGCTAAACACAACTCTGCTATTTGTTAAGCATGCCTGTATCCCCCTTATGTTCTATTGATACCTAAAACCTTCAGTATACCTACTGGCCCCTCCAAGAATGGGCATTGAAGAAAGCACCTGCCTCATTCTGCGCATCTGCTTCCTGTAGTGAAAAGTCTCTTGTTACTGCTTCATTATGGTTCAAGAATATGTGTGCCTTTTTACAAGAGAAGAGCTGAGAGACAGGAGCTGGTCCCAGAATTTTATACTCCAGATTCTTTTACACATTATTTCTCTTTTAAGGATTAGTGTCTTGTTTCTGAAGGCTTTGTTTCCCATAAATGAAGAATTTACTTACTCAATTAACTTATTCCCTGCCAGGGAATATTTTGAATTTACTTTTGATAGGCAGTGCCATAAAACTTCTAGTCCTTTTTCACATTCTCACTTTCCTTATAGTGATCAGCAGGGAGTCTTTTATCATGGACTCTTTGTTGACTCTTTTTGAATTTCTTGGAAACATGTCCAGTAGTTAAATTTCTGTTTTTGTTGTTGTTGTTTCATTTTCTCCAAGTGAGCATTTTCATTGCTATAGTAGCCTTAGGCAGCTCGTTATTTGTATGTACAAGATAAACTAGTTTTTCATTTTGTATTTCTTCTCTTACTCTCTTTTGTTGATTATGTGATCATTACACTACCACCTCTTGAACCATAGCATGGTGAATGATAACTCATGTCTTAAGTACAGTGACTTTTATTTTTAGGTTTATTCCTTCCTTCCAGAAACAATATTGAACATTAGACTTGTTAAAGTAAGAGGTGTGTTATGGGAACTGTGAGCATCAGAACAGTTCTGCAAATATTTAATGGCAGTAATTTAGAAAAAACTCTGGCTAAAAAGTAAGACCTTCACTAAGAACTGAGAATTTTATTAAAAAATAACAGTATTCTACTTAGCATTTGACTGTGTGGGGTCCAGTACTACTGTTCCAGAAGTCAGAACTGTTAGCCATAACAGATAGGTTTTCCTGTCTGCTGCCCTGAAATAATTTTTTTGCTTCAGGTTTCAGCAGGAAGCCTGCTGATTCTTTCCCAAAAAGGATCTAAGGGTCTTTTTCTTTTTCCCTGTGATTCTCTTCTGTCCACTAGATGGCACTCACCCAGTTGCATCTTTATTAGTGAATTTTTGTAGCTTCTGCAGCTTTAACCTTTAGCAGCAAGATTTTGTGAGAGCTCAACCTGCTCTACCTTGTTCATTGAGTCCCTTAGCAGAAGGATGTCTGTTCCATCATTTCCTTACTCCACTCAAGTCGGTAGGATTAGGACTAGTGGTACTAGTCAAGTGAACACTTGTTGGGATTCTTACCTTTTAATTACTTAGCTTCTCTTGGGTTTTGAGTAGGGTCAGACTACTAGCACAAAGAAATTAGGAAGTTCTGTAATATCAGATACTAGTCCCTTGTGATTTAAAAACATAAATCTATGCCTATTATCTGAGGTTACCAGAAGTTCTTCACATGGAAAAAGTACCATACCTCCTCCAGGTTGTCATCTCACTGTTCCTAGTGGTATAAAAAAGGAACCGACAGGAGATCGAGACCATCCTGGCGAACACGGTGAAACCCTGTCTCTACTAAAAAATACAAAAAACTAGCCGGGCGAGGCGGCGGGCGCCTGTAGTCCCCGCTACTCGGGAGGCTGAGGCAGGAGAATGGCGTACACCCGGGGGGCGGAGCTTGCAGTGAGCTGAGATCCGGCCACTGCACTCCAGCCCGGGCGACAGAGCCAGACTCCGTCTCAAAAAAAAAAAAAAAAAAAAAAGGAACCGAAACCAGCCCCTCATATACCCCTCTACACCCCAACCTTTCCATCATCATTTTCTTTTAATCCACTGGATCTAATATTATGCCATTTATCTTGGTTTATGTCACTTACCACAGGCAGCCCCAGACTCCTGGGTCATCCTTCATCTCCCATAGTTTAATCACGATAAGGTACTGTGTGGTTCCTATTCTGTCTCCTCCCATCCCACCTAAGCTCCTGAAACTGGTCCACTGTACCCTCTGAAATTCATGGTCCATTACTGGCAAAACCTTTTTCACCTTGCTCTACTGGAAACTTGGTTTTCTCTTCAATACTGCTTTCCCTTTTGCTTGCTCATGTGGTTTGGTTTGGATTGGTTTGGTGTGGTTTGATTTGGTTTGGTTTTTGAGATGGAGTCTTACTCTGTTGCCCAGACTGGAGTGCAGTGGCAAGCTCTCAGTTCACTGTAGCCTCTGCCTCCTGGTCACAAGCAGTTCTCCTGCCTCAGGCTCCCGAGTAGCTGGGATTACAGGCGCGCGCCACCACACGTGGCTAATTTTTGTATTTTTAGTAGAGACGGGGTTTTACCATGTTGGTCAGGCTGGTCTAAACTCCTCACCTCAGGTGATCCACCCACCTTGGCCTCCCAAAGTGCTGGGATTACAGGCGTGAGCCACCACGTCCAGCCCATGGGGTTGTTTTTCTTTGTTCTCATAGACCACACCCCAGTGGACTTGGAGATGGGGTAGATGTAATCTTTGTTCTTCATTGCCACTCTCAGATCATTTTGCCTCTTTCCTAAGAGGAAACAATTCCTAAAAACCAACAATTTCAAATCTTATGACATCAAGTTATGTCACCCATTTTCTCTCTTCGTGTTTTCATCTACTGACACCCATGTTACTCCTCATTTCTCAACCAGTGTAGCTCTTGGCTCATATCCACTCTCTTCTATACTCCAATACTAGCTCTGACTTAATTCTTAGGAATTTTTATACAAAAAGGTCATGATCCTACCAATATTCTGGCCTTTCAGTTCCTTGAATTCTTCTACTGATTTTGTCCTCTATCCTACCTCACCCATTCCCCACTTCTAGGATCTCATATCATACCACCCAGGTTCTATCTTTTTACCTTACTCCCTTTGCTATCCTGACCCCAGCAGTCCTCCAGCCCGGCTAATCCATTTGTCCTACCAGCATTTCACTGTCCTTCGCCTTCTGATGACTTCACTCTTTCCCTGAGCTAAAATTCCTTGGTTTATCATTACAATCATTCTCTTGGGTTTTGTTTTCCCATTACCTCTCTCATTTCATACTTGATTGGCAAAACCACAATCCCGGTTAATTCCATTTCTGTCTTTGTCCTGCTCCTGTAGCTGTGCAACTGAACATGACTGGAGAAAACCATGCAACTGGGTCCTCTTTTGATAGACTTTATTCTTTTAGCTTTCAGGATAGGAAACACTTACTTTTCCTGCTAACGTACTGCGTGTTATTTCTTCCAGCTCTCCTCTGCTTAATTTGTGAAGTTGCTTGGCCCTTGATACTGCCAGGCAATCATATTTTAAGCATTATGAATTCATTGAATTTCCTGCTCTCCTAAAGGTTATTTCATACCTTTTTTTTTTCCTCCTCAACAGCCCAAACCTCCCTCATCCTCATTCCCAGTTGAAGATGTTTTCTTTCTGCTTCACTGACAAAATTGAAGCAATCAGAAAAGGAACTTCCAGAGACTTCCCATCATTACTTTTACCTACCTTCTGTCTTCCTCTGTTACCATGGTCCTGTCTAAAGCCAGTTCCTGGACTAATTTGTTATCTTCATTTTAACAAATATGTAGAATACACTGGAAATACAAGATAAAAAGGTGTCCTCCCCCAGAGGGACTGTGGTTAAATCATACTTTTTATATGCATATGTTATTCTAATAAAGGAATGGGAAAATCCTTTTCTTCTTTAGTTCAAGTGAGAAAGTGTGGTAAATTTTTGAATAAAACTTTACTGGAAAAGGGGCAAGGGAATTAAAAACAAAATTACAGAAATATGAGGGTATACACACTTCTTTTTTAATGCAGTTGGTGTGATCTCATACATTTTATACTGTTTTGTATTTTGTTTAACATGTTTTAGCATCTCGATGTCCTTATAGATCTGTGTCATTATTTCTCATAGATGTATTCTGTCATATAATGCAAATAAGTTTTCCATTTTTTTATTACAAGCAATGCTGAAGGAAACATCCATTTTTAATTGTCTTTGCAAACTTGTACTTCTGCACAATAAATTCTTAAAAATAAAATTTCTGGGCCCAAGTTGCTAGGTACAAGATTGTAGCAATTTATACTTCCATCAAAAATAAAAAAAATATTTGTGGTAATGTCTAGTAGGGGAAAAGTGATATGTTGTTTTAGTCCAGCTACTAATAAGATTGCACCAAAGGTTATCTTTCATACCTTGACTCTGTCTGTAAAGTGAGATACATGAACCTAAAAGATATCTTTCAATTTTAAACTTCTGGTTCTGTTACTTTGTTTTTTTCCTTGCAGTAAGCTGTCTTTGGTATTATCTGTCATGTCAAACTCTTCTTTTGTTTCTGACAGCCTTCTAAGTCCCTTTGTTATTTTGTTTGTTTTGGTCTGAGTTTCATTCTCTTATTCTGTGCACCAAAGGTCAGGCATCAGGAGCTGCTGCTTGCTTACAACCAGTGTTTAGGAGTATAGAGTTAAACTGGGGCAAAACTTTAAAACTATTGCATGAAGGCTGCTGATGTAGTTTCCACAGAAGACTTACTGATGGAGATTTAAGGTACTGCATCATCAGATAAAGAAATTAAATTTTAATTTTCTTCTCAACCGGGGGAATTTGATATTTTATTTCTAGCAGTGTGCTTTACTGCTTTCTGCCACCAGATGGCACATGGATCTATTTTATTTTAGCTGTGTCATTGTTGCGTTTGGTAGTGATGTCATCACGTTAGAGAGAGGCAACCTCTGTCCTTTCCAAATACAAGCTGCTTAGTATACTGCCCTCTACCTGTCAGGAAATTTATTTGGAGGACTGATCAGCAGTTAAATTATGCGGAAAGCTACAGCTTGCCCTTTTGCAAAAGGATCTTGTCCTGTAGCAGCTAGTATTTTCTGTAGTAACAATATTAGTGTTCTTCTCGGTGTCCAGAGGTTGGAAAAAGTTTTTGTTTTTTAGTCTGATACCTTCATGAAAGCATAGCCTTCTTTTGAGACAGCTCGAAGAGAGGTTTGTATTTTATCAGCTTGGTAGCTCATTGTAGCCTCATTATATACACACTCATAATCCCATCTCTGTCTCAGTTTCTGTTGAAAAACTACTTTAAGGACATAATAGAACCTATCCACATTATATATCGATAACTAGCCAGAGATAATATACTGAATCCATTTCTTCAGGGAATTCTCCTGGTCTAACTTGGATAGAATATGCTGATGCAGAAAGATTTTCATAGTCAAAGTCAACCCATTGTGTCATATGTTAACTCCTAATTATCCCCAGCTAGTCTCATTTTTAGAGCCTCTTTCTAGCCATCCCAACTTTAGTGTGTGCCTGTATTACTCTTTTCTAGAAACATGTAGACTGAAATGGTATCTTTTAAATCCAAGGTACCATCTGCCATTATCTGTGGATTCCAGATTTTATTTCTAACCAAATATCCTTTTAAATGTCATTGTCTGAGACTCAGACCATCTAGCTGGGGGATCAGTATTACTTAAACTTTTAACATGTTGGTACAGTCAGTTCCTAGCCTTAAATGTCTGTTGATACCAGTAAATCTCAAACTTTAGTATAAGGATTGCATGAGGAGCATGTTAATGGTGTGAATTAAGCCACTCTTCACCTGTTCTCGTAATAATATTTTGATATCTGTATCTGAATAGATATTATATAAGTATTATCCCTGTTTTTATGGAGGTCATATGAGATTGATTAGGAAACAATTCAACATTTTCTGTTGACTTGGCAGTCAATTTTGGAGTCACTATTTCAGAGGCACTTTTCTTGCCATCTTCTAAACCAGGTCTCAGTAGCCATCTTAGAAGGACATTTTGAAGAAGTCCTCTGTAGTCAATGAAGTAGCTCCGAAACACTTAGAGACTGACTCAGCTGGAGAGGATAGATGGAGGGCAGAATGATTAGGGCAGAATATTGTGCTGGACTGGGGCTTGTACAACATGGAAGGAGTTGTGAGAAACCGGAGGAGGTAGAGATCAAGATGAAGAGTGTTACAGCTATACAGGCATAACTTTTGTTCAAGTTTGGTTATTCTCTTGCTGTGGAGACCTGGAGTTGGTAGCGATCAGAGATGTATTTAGGCGAAGAAATGGGATATCTAGCAAGTGTCAAAGCAGAACTAAGGTTTGGGGTGAATAAGAGTGATCCGGTGCTCTCTTACTACATACTAGAACCCAAAACTGTTGCCTTAAGGAAAAGGCACTGTTTTGAGGATCCCTTGATCTTACACTATTTGGGAATTGTTGGACCTGAAATAACTGTCCTGCTGATGCTGAACAAGTCTCCCTCCAAACATAAAGTTGTAGACAGGCTAGTTTGCGAGGAGTACTAAGGGTGTCTCCACGGAATGTTTCCTCTGGGGCCTTTCTTTCAGCTTCTCTGTTTTCTGTTTTTTTTTGGGTTTTTTTGTTTTTTTTTTTTTGCCTAGATAACATAAGTGGTTCAGAAGTCGAAACAGTATAAAAACGTCTCATTCCCACCCTAGTATTCATCCATGCCATCCTTCTCCCTCTCCTACCTTCTAGAGGTAACCATTTTTATTAGTTTGATTATCCTTTAGACTTTCTTAAAAAATGCAGTTATAAACAAATGCTGATACAGATTCTTGTCCTTCCTCTTAGCAAAAAAAAGGAACATACTATCTATACTGTTTCTATACCTTCTATATCCTGGAGAGTCTTCCTATCAGTATGCAGAGATTTTCCTCATTTAAAAAGGTATAAATGTTTAATAAGCAGGCATTACTTTTATAATGAACACAAGAATAAAACAAAAATGGAGGAATGAAATAATTGTCCTTTTTTTTTTTTTTGAAACAGTAGCTACAGTAACCCATTTGATCTGGCCTCATCTTAGCATGTATACATGTCCTTTTGATCTTCCTAAAAAAACTCGTACATAACAATGAACTGAAGAGTTAGTTAACCACATCAGCTCTGTAAATGTATGGCCACTTATACTACAGCTTATAACCATTATGATGTGGGGAAGAGAGACTTGCAAAGTTCAGCCAGGGGCCCTTCCAGACTTCACTTAAGTGTGATACTTGAACAGGAGGAGATCTTTGTACTGCTAGCAAAGGGATACAGCTCTCTAAAAGTCTTTAAAGGAAAGGAGTGGCCTACCCTACTTTTTTTCTTGCTTCCATTTCAGTTTTTGTTCTGCAGATTAATTGCTCTAGAACTTGGTGTCCTGTAACTGTTCCATGTATTAGAACTCCTTCCCATTGCCTTTGGAGCAGTGTGGAAGAATGCTTGTTATTCAGTGTTCGGTGGGAAAAGCAGGAAACAAATTATGTACACCTTATTACAATTGTTTTGTATTAAAAAGAAATGCATTAGTAAAAGATTAGAAGGGAATATACTAGAATACTGTAACAGAGATTTTGTTAGGGTACTACATTTAATTTTTCTATAATGTGGTTATATTTTTATAATGAAAAAGACACAGGGTTAAAAAGGAAATTTCAGTGTCTGAGATGCTTGGAGAAGATTCTAGAGCACTTTTAGATTTCTAAAAGTACTTGGACCTGAGATTTCATTTGCCAAGCCAAGTACTAGCATTCAGTTCTATAAAGCAAGTAACAGCATCCTTTACTTCACTCTTAACAGTTTCTTTTTAAAAAAACAGATTCCAATATATAAAAAAAAAAAAAAACTTTTCACTTCTAAGTACCGCAAGGGACCCCAGTGATATAACAGAAGGGCACTGGTAACCCCATTTCTGCAAGATGGGATGGTACCATTCTTAACTCCTGATCCTATAATAATCCCAACTCTTGTTAGAGCCAGTGATTTCTTCTTTTAGATCTATTAATATGGGAAGATACGGCACTCTCCTGTGTGTGTGTTTGCATTTCTCTTAGCAGGAAAAACTGCAAAAATCCTTCCCAGGAATTTCCCGTTTTTCCTATTCTGCTTGCATTTTTCTTTTCGGCCACGGAGTGAGCGCAGTTGAGCTATTTTGGCTCAAGTTCCAGATGGTGAGGTCAGAGACTAGGGATTGGAGGAGAAGATCAGGTGACTTTCAGTAACAGAGATGGCGGCCCTCCCATCTCCACCCCTTCCCCCCTCCTCTTTCCCCACCCTTTCCTGGCTTCCACCTCAGGAACAAAGAAGGGAAAAAAACAGCAGTATGACGAAAACCAGCAGCTGTCTCTGCAGGCTCAGGCTGGGGGCTGGGTGTTTATTCCATCTGTTCTCTTTGTTCTGCGCTTGCCCTGTTACTTCCCTTCCCAACCCTGAATAAAACAGAGGGTATTTCTAGCACCCTTTGTTATGGAGAATGATTTAGAAATCTGCAGTTTACTCAGTATTTATTTAGATTAGCGTGGGTGAGACACAGCAGATATTAAAACTGATCTGGAGCACCTAAAAAAAAGATGAAGGTACTTTGCCTTCTCATTCAGTCTTAAATTATGAATACCTATTTAATGTCAGATTTGTGACAGGGAATTATCACCTATTATTTCCAATTATCAAAACATTATTTCCATAATGCGTAATTGGTATTACCTTTGTTTTATAATTGAGAGATATAAAATAGAGAATTAACATGTCCTTTGCTTATTAAGATTTTATAGCAAGTAAACACCAAGCCAGAATTTGAGCCTAGATATATTGGACTCAGAATCCAGCACTTAGTGAAAGAGAGTGGCAAGAACGCAGACATGTTGAGAGAAACCTCAGGTGCTTGCTTCCAGTGACTGACTGTGTAAAGTCACTGATGTGCTAGTGCTTCTTGCTTTTTACCGGTGATTAGTGACCTGATTTCTTCATCAAATAAATTTCAGGGGAAAAAATGAGATGGAAAGGAACATAAAGATTAAGAGAGAATTTTAAATTTTATCAACCAGTACAGTATATGGAACTTATTTAGATCTTGATCCAACCAAATGAACTATACAAAACACTTGACATTTGAGACAACTGGAAATTAGTGTCATCATGGTTTCCTCGCATTTTTTAAAAAGTCATCATCTTTTAGAGATGCGTACAGAAATAATTGCGGATCATATTTGGGATTTAGAAGTGTATTGAGGTATAGATGAAACAGAATTGGTCACCAGTGAATAACTGTTGAAACTGAGTGATGTATACGTGGGGATTAATTGTTCTGTTTTTGTAAGTTTAGTTTTTCCCATAATAAAACATTTTTTAATCCAGGAGAAGAGTTTTATTCCTAGTAGCTTATTTTAATGCCTTTTCTTCTGCCTTCTAGGCTATTGTTTCCTTGCATAAACTTGTCATATCTCTCTGCTGACATACCTGAGTCCTTGCTTGGGATAGTGCCTGTCCTTCTAGTCCCTCCCCACCCACATCCCAGAAGCAGACCTCTTTTTAGCACTCCCTAATTGAGTCACCATCCTGGGTGTGCTGGGAAAGTATCTGTGGGAAACTCAATGACTATATTATTGGAAAGACCAAGTGCTTGGTGAAGTGCCCAGGTTTTTAATACTGTTTTTCTGCTACCCTTCCAGACTTAGATCTGTCCCCTTCTTTGTAATTCTCAGCATCTGGTTCTTCCTTTGGGCTTCTGTCTGGCTCTGTTCTTGTCCTTTAGGTTTGTTCATTAATGCCAGTTTGCCCTATCCCTCCTTACAGCTTGCACATCTGTGATGGTCTAGTTCTGTGGGATTTTGCAGATAGTTGTATATTTTGGCCAAGATATCAGTGATATGGTTACCTTTGCGCAGGGATAACTGCTATTCGGTTGGCATATTTTTTCCATCTATAATGTATAGCTTAGTGATTGTTTTAAAGTGCTGAATCTATCCCTTATGTGTATTACAACCATGAAGAATATAAATTAGAAGTCCTGCATCTGGGCAGCTTCTGACATTAACACCTGATGGGACCCTCTTACTCTCTCCTCTTCCCAGAATTAGAGAGTTGATGTAGTGCTTAATAGACATGGCTTATTGTATGCTAGGTGAACTTGGAAATTTCATAGCTATGTTACCCTCACGGGAAGTTATTTCCTAGAGAGATTATTAAGTGTTCTGATCTTTCACATATGCCTGAGAAATCTAGGATTCTTCCACAAAGACCCTATTTCTTCAGAGAAAAATACAGTGATGCTATATATATATTTTTTAACATCTTGTGATTTTTGTGTACCTGTGTTGTATGTGTTGCCATTATCTTTAGGGACGTTGGATAAACTGGCATATTTGTGCAGCCTCATTTAAGTAGTGGCAACCATTAATGACTTGTACCCACAAGTTTTTCCAGATGTTTCTGTTTTTTCCACCTTTCTTACATGTTCTTTTTTGTCATAGGTACTTGGCTTACTCAAGGGAGGTGTAGCATCAGATAAAGATAATGGAGGGTGTTCCCTGTAGAATAGGTACAAATGCTGCAGGCTTTATCTTGGGTAGAGCAAGTAAGGTGTTGGTCCTGAGTGAGTGAGGTTAGGTGGAGCTGCATTATAGCTCAGCCTGTCTTCCAGCCCTGTGGATATAACTGGCTTTAGAGTCAGTCTGTGTTCTCAACAGTGTTTTTGAAAAGCCCATTTTTCTATCACACTTACTTACTCCCACCTGCAGTTCTTAAGAACATAGTTTCCAGGATGTCAGGCAACTCCCCACTCCTCAATTTCCTGTTTGTGGTCTTCATTGAGAGATGCCTGCAACAGGAATTCCTGGGGAAGTGAAGGCTATAGCGGTGGGATTCCGGGGGTTATTAGTCCATTATTGAAGCTGGGGAATCATGTACTATAAAAGGACCTCCCTTCCGTTCTGTTGTCTCCTAGAAACTATTACTGATCATAGCCAAGCAGTAACTGGGACTCAGGGCTGTTGACTTGTGCCCTTTGTCTTTAGAGACTGAAAATTATTTTCCCTTCTTGTGCCTCAGTTTCTATTCTTTGAATTTTAGAGTTCAATATCAAGATTTGTGACAAAATTAACTTGGACTCTGTAGGACTGATTGGTTTGACATGCAAAAGTAGTGAAGAACATAAAATAGGCTCCCTGTCTTGGACGCCAGGGGGTGCCCTTTCCCTTCACTTTACTGTCTGGCACTCCCTACTGCATTCAGCCATTTTAGACAGATTGTTTTTGCTCCCAGCTAACTCCATTTTGTATTTGTGACGCAGGAAAAAAAAAAAAAAGAGTTAGGCAAAGGAGGAGTCTGGTTTGCAGAGGGAGGGAGACTGGCTGAGGCACAGCTACGTACTCTTTTACTCAGCAGTTGCTCATCAGGGACACACCTTGCTGCAGGCTGCCTGCATCCTGAACAATCGATGCCGCAAGTCCCTACCAGCAGAGCACAGAGCAAAATGGTTTGGCTGCTGGACACCTACTAACAGTGACAGGGTGCTAGCTTTTGAGGCAGCAGGCCAGGGCATCCCCTCTGCCTCATCTAGACTGTAAGCCTGGGTTTAGGTGTTTTTGCTACAGAGATGTTTAGGGCAGTATTCTTAATTGTAGGATCAGATAAGAAGAAAAGATAACCCCAAATGAAGAAGAGGAAAAGGAACCCCTTTTACTCAGCTGTCTGGGAAGAATCAAATGCCCCGATGACTCAAGGGAAATGATCTTGAATTTTTTCTTTTAATTTTATTTTTGAAACAATGAAAAAAATGCACACATACATACACACATATATGTAAAGAGACTAGAATGAACACCCCTGTGTCCATCACCCGTTTAAAAAACTTATCAACAACCAGTCTTGTTTCATATACCTGTATCAACTTTGTCCTTGCCACCCATTTTTTTTACATGTATCCTTGTTCATATTATTTAATCCTTAAGTAGTTCAGAATGTGTGTCAAAAAAATTAGGACTTTTAAAAGAAGATAATTACTGCCATTATCACATCTAAAAAATTCTTTAATATCAGATAGCCTGTTAGTGTTAAATTTTGCAGATTATCTTATGATAGTTTTTTTTTTTTAATAGTTCATTTGAATCAGAGCCAAATAAAGTCTACACATTGCAGTTGGTTGATGTCTCTATAGGTTCTCTCTTGTGCTGTCTCCCTTTTATTTTTCATTTTGCAATTTATTTATAGACTTAATTTATTTTAAAAAGAAGATATCTGCCGGGCGCGGTGGCTCACGCCTGTAATCCCAGCGCTTTGGGAGGCCAAGGCAGGCAGATCACCTGAGGTTGGGAGTTCGAGACCAGCCTGGCCAATATGGCGAAACCTCATCTGTACTAAAAATACAAAAATTAGCTCGGCCTGGTGGCGCGCGCCTATAATCCAGCTACTCGGGAGGCTGAGGCAGGAGAATCGCTTGAACCCGGGAGGCGGAGTTTGTGGTGAGCCAAGATTGCACCACTGCACTCCAGCCTGGGTGACAGAGTGAGACTCCATTTAATAAATAAATAAATAAATAATAAAAAGATCTCTCAGATTGGGACTGAGAAGATGCAAAGCCACACTTCCCTTCTTGCCAGAGCAGAGCCTCTCTTCTTTAGGATTTCCCCCAGAAGCTATTGGAGACGAAGTGAAGGAGCAATGCCCTGCCACCTTCAGAGGGAGAAAGGACTGGACTCTTAACTTTTCTCCTGACGTGATAATCAGTTACCCAAAGTCTTGACAAAAGTTTGCACACTGCCTTCAACAGAGTACATGGTCATAGAAGTGGACCTTACTTGTTCTAAGAATTAAAGGAGAGCTTTTAAGCGTTGGGACAACTGTGTTTGGCCACTGTTTAATAGCTGCATCCCTATGGTGATTCTAGAGTATTAGCTTTTTTTTCCCAAATACTTTTTTTACTTAAGTAGCAGCTTTCTCCTTGGTAAGACTCAATGAATTAAGAGCATTTCACGGACTTTTACAGAAAGAAAAAGTATAATACTGTTTTGGGGTGGGGGGGATGTGGTGAAAAGTCCTTTATGGCTTCAGGATTATAATATCGCTACTCCTCCCCTTGACCTTTTTGGAGATACTCCCTGAGACTGACTTAGATGCAAATGATCAGATGAAAGTTCTTGCTTAATATTCTTCTCCCCCTTCTGAAATGGGTCAGTGACTCTGACTTTAGCAGCCACAGCAAGCAGTCTATTCCCTTGTCCAAGGGAGGGCACAGATAATAGAAGGAAATTAGCAGGGTCTGGCTTCTTGGCAAGGCTGGCAGGACACTCATAGAGCCTGGTCTGTGGAGACTAGATTGGCCCCATGTCTAGTTTGGAAGTTCTAGTTCCCACTAGCAAAGGGTTTAGAATCTGCTGTAAAGGTCAGGATTGTAGCAGCTAGAAGTACGGAACCTGGCACAGCCACTTTTTAACCCCATAGCTAGGTGTAAGGGTCTCTCTTTTCTACTATTGTCTGTTGAGAGTCACAGCCTTTGCAGATAAAATTTTCCTCTTTTCCTTTGTGCTAAGGTGCTATCTATACCCACCTATTTTGGTCCCTTATTTCACACAATTCTGTAAATTGAAATTACTCAGCCCTTGATGTTGTTTTTAGGATGAGGGACAGCAGGAGGCCTTTGTTCTGGACTCCTCATCTTTGCTCTTGTGAAAATGGGGGCTGGAACCCAAGCATTGATAAGGTTGTATATTAGGTGCTTTAATATCTGAATGATTAATTAGTGCACCATTCCTGTAAGAAGGCTGGGAAGGCGGCAAGTGGAACCATTCTATGGGTTCTACATTTGACTGCCTGTCTTTACTACTGGTTGTCAGTGGGAGTTCTTCCCAACCCACCGTCAAAGTTGAACCAGGCCTACCTGTCTAAGGATATGAAAATACAATAGATGGTGCCCTGAGCCATATCTATCTTGCCTTTCTCACAGTTTCCTGGTTGGTGACAGTTTTTAAAATTTACACAGTTACATTATCACACTATGTTAACAAATCAAACTGTTTTAATTTGTTCATATTCCCTTGTAGTCTTTGCCTGTGATGTATATATAGCATTTACATGGTTGTAATCAGAGGGTGATGTGTGTGTGTATCTTAGTTCTTCTTTATTTCAAGTCGAAGTGTACAACTCATTATGCAGCATTAAATTTCAAAAAATTAAAAAGGAAATTTACATTTATGTAATCAAGGTCTGAGACCAAGATTCCCTTTTATATGCCCCCTTCCAGTTACAACTGAACCTCCACCCCAACTCACAGTATCCACTGTCCTGAAGGGTTTTGCCTGTAGCTTTTGATATATATACAGTTTGTCAAAGAAGTTTCTTCTATTTCTAGTATGCTAAGACTATTTATTCTGAATGGATATTAAATTTGGTCAGTTTTTTTTTTGTATTGTTGAGATGACGATCATATAATTTTCTCCTTTAATCTGTAATTGTGGTGAAGCATATTAACTGATTTCTGTTATGCCGATTTTGTATTCCTAAAACAAAGTTAACTTGGACGTGATCTGTTATTCTTTTTATCTTATACTCCTTAATTCACTTTGCTATTAGGAATTTTGTGCCTATGTTTATGAGTGAAAGTACCTATGATTTTTTTGATACTGTTCTTTCACATTTTAATAGTGAAGTTATGCTAGCCTCACAACATGAGTTGAGAAAATATACTTCTATTCTGTGGGAAAATTTTTGGCATAAAATTGGCGGAATTATTTATTCCTTGGGTGTTTGAGATAATAGCTGGTGAAGTCATCTGGGTCTCTAAAGAAATTTTTGATCACTGATTTAATTCTTTTATGTTTATAGGACTGGTTTTCTCTTATTGGGTAAGTTTTGATGTGTTACATTTTTCTGGAAATTTATCAATTTTATCTAAATTTGCAGACATATTTTGTATGACATTATTCCCTTTTTTTTTTTTTTAAGATGGAGTTTTGCTCTTGTTACCCAGGCTAGAGTGCAATGGCACGATCTCAGCTCACTGCAACCTCTGCCTCTCAGGTTCAGGCGATTCTCCTGCCTCAGCCTCCCAAGTGGCCAGTTGCACAGGCATGCACCACTATGCCCGGCTAATTTTGTATTTTTAGTAGAGACTGGGTTTCACCATGTTGGTCAGGCTGGTCTCGAACTCCCAACCTCAGGTGATCTGCCTGCCTCAGCCTCCCAAAATGCTGGGATTACAGGCGTGAGCCACTGCGCCCTGCCTGGTATTATTCCTCTTTTTTTTTTTTTTTTTTTTTGAGACGGAGTCTCACTGTGTTGCCCAGGCTGGAGTGCAGTGGCACAATCTCGGCTCACTGCAAGCTCTGCCTCCCAGGTTCACGCCATTCTCCTGCCTCAGCCTCCTGAGTAGCTGGGACTACAGGCGCCTGCCACCACGCCCGGCTAGTTTTTTGTATTTTTTTAGTAGGGACAGGGCTTCACTGTGTTAGCCAGGATGTTCTCAATCTCCTGACCTCGTGATCCGCCCGCCTCGGCCTCCCAAAGTGCTGGGATTACAGGCATGAGCCACCGCACCCAGCTGATATTATTCCTCTTAATGCTTGAGCCTGAGCCATATTTAGTTCAGTCCTATATTTTGTTTCTGATGTTAGTGACTTATGCCTGATTTCTCTCTTTTTCTTTCTTGTTTTAAAATACTGAATTTACTAGTCCTAAAAAAATTTTTTTTAAGCCAAAACTGTTGGCTTTGTGAATCCCTTTTGCTACAGATTTCACTAATTTCTGTTCTTGTCTGTATCTTTAAATTTTTCTTTTGGTTTATTTTACTGTTCTTATTCTAATTTTTTAATAGGTATTTACCTCTTTAGATTTTAGTCTTTTTTCCCCGTTGTATGTGCATTTGAGACTAGAGTTTTTTTTTGGTTTTGGCGGGGGTGAGACAGAGTTTTGCTCTTATCACCCAGGCTGGAGTGCAGTGGTGCGATCTCAGCTCACTGCAGCCTCCACCTCCCGGATACAAGCGATTCTCCTGCTTTAGCCTCCTGAGTAGCTGGAATTCTAGGTGCACGCCACCATACCTGGCTAATTTTTTGTATTTTTAGTAGAGATGGGGTTTCACCATGTTGGGCAGGTTGGTCTCGAACTCCTGACTTCAGGTGATCAGCCCGCCTCGGACTCCCAAAGTGCTGGGATTACAGGCGTGAACCACCATGCCCGGTTGAGACTGTTTTTGTTTAAATTGTTGTTTCGGACACATCCTTTAAATTGTTTTTTTGAGATGGTCAAAAAAAGCCTGTCACCCAGGCTGGAGTGCAGTGGTGAGATCTTGGCGCACTGCAACCTCCACCTCCTGGGTTCAAGCAATTCTTCTGCGTCAGCCTCCCAAGTAGCTGGGATTACAGGCATGTGCCATGACACCTGGCTAAGTTTTGTATTTTTAGTAGACACAGGGTTATTTCACCATGTTGGCTAGGCTGGTCTCGAACTCCTGACCTCAAGTGATATGCCCGCGCCAGCCTCCCAAAGTGCTGGGATTACAGGCGTCAGCCACCATACCTGGCTCACATCCCTTAAGTCTTGATAGGAAGTGTATTCATTTGCTAGGGCTGCCATAGAGAGTACCACAGACTGAGTAGCTTAAACAAGAGAAATTTATTTCTCACAGTTCTGGAGGCTTGAAATCCAAGATTAAGGTGTTAGCAAGTTTAATTTCTTCTGAGGCCTCTCGCCTTCTCTTGCAGATGGTTGCCATCTTGCTGTGTCCTCATGTGGTTTTTTCTTCTCTGTGCGCATTCCTTGTGTCTCCTTGTGTGTCCAGATTTCCTCTTCTTTATAAGGACACATCAGATTTGAAGTACTTAATTTCCATATATATGGAGTGTATTAGTTTCCTGTTGTTACTATAACAAATTACCACAAATTTAGTGACTTAAAACAATGCAAATTTATTATCTTACAGTTCTGAAGGCCAGAATTTCTAAAATCAAAATGTTGGTAGGGCTGTATTCCTTCTAGAGACTCTAAAAAAGAATCTATTGCCTTACCTTTTCCAGTGTCTAACGGCTGCCCAGATGCCTTGGCTTGTGGTCCCTTCCTCAGTCTTTAAAGCCAGCAGCATAGCATCTTCGAATCTTTTTCTCTGACCTCTGCTTCTGTCATCACATCTCCTCTCTGACTCTGGTCCTCATATCGCCTTCTTACAAGAATCCTTGTAGCTAAGTGTGGTTGCATGTGCCTGTAGTCCCAACAGCTCAGGAGGTTGAGGCAAGAGAATCGCTTGAGCCCAGGAATTTAAGACTGTAGTGAGCTCTGATTGCGCCACTGCTCTCCAGCCTGGGTGACCAAGTAGGACTGCAATTCTACTACCAAAATAAATAAATAAATAAATAAAATAATAAAAAGAAAACCAACTTGTGATTATACTGAGCCTACCCAGATAATCCAGGTTAATCCTGTCATCTCAAGATCCTTAATTAAATCATGCCTGCAAAGTCTCTTCTGCTACATAAGGTTGTTCAGTATTCATAGAGTCTGGGAATTAAAATGTGGACATCTTTGGAGGACCGTTATTCTGTCTACCACATGGAGTTTTCAGGATTTTTTGTATTTCTTGTTAATTTCCAGCTAATTGCATTCTGGTAAGTGCTCTTGTGATTTCAGTCTTTAGAAATTTGTAGAGTTTTGCTTTATGGCTCGGAATATTGCCAAATATTATAAATGTTCTGTTCTGCACTAAAAGAACATGTGTGCGGTCTTCAGTTATGTGAAGTGTTCTGTATGTCTCCATTTGTTCCTGTCTGTTAATTGTGTTTAAATTTTCTGTATTCTATTTGTTTTATCAGTTACTGAGAAAAGTAGTCAAAATATCTCACTTTGTAGAGTTGGCACTGTAGTTCTATTTGGTTTTATTTCATATTTTTCTTTTTTTTTTTATATTGACATAATTTTAGACATACAGAAAAGCTGCTAGAATAGTACAAAAAATTCCTGCATTTACTTGACCACATTCCTCAACTGTTAATATTTTACCTTTGTCTTATCCTTTTCCCTCTCTTTCTGTGTTATGTATGTATGTGTATGTGAGTATAGTATTTTTTATTGAACTCTTTGAGGGTAAGTTAGACACGATGCCTTTTTTGTTTGTTTGGTTTGTTTTGAGAGACAGGATCTTGCTCTGTTGCCCAGGCTGGAGTGTGGTAGCACTGCAACCTTGAACTCCCTGGCACAAGCAGTCCTTTCACCTCAGCCTTCTGAGTAGCTGGGACTACAGGTGTGTGCCACCACACCTGGCTAATTTTTTGATTTGTATTTTTGGTAGAGATGTGGTCTCACTATGTTGCCCAGGCTCTTCTTGAACTCATGGTCTCAAGTGATCCTTCCTCCTTGGCCTTCCAAAGTACTGGGATATATAAGCCACTGAGCCCGGCCGAGTGTGTGTTTTCTAATAGCAGGTCCATAAACGCAGTATGGAATTGTCAAAGTTAGAAAATTAACATAAATACAATACTATTATTTAATCTACAGACTTTCTTCAGGTTTTGCCAGTTGTCACAATAATGTCCTTTATAGGAAAAAGTCCTGGATCGTGCACTGCATTCATTTGTCTTTTATCTTTAGTCTCATTTAATTGGGAACAGTTCCTGTTGTGGTCACCCGCAAAGGCATTATAGACCCCCACATAAAATTTGGTTTGGATGTTAAGACTATTGGTGTCACGTGCATAACAAGAGGGTGTGAAAAGGTTTATTAACTTACATAACTGAGGTCCAGGAGAGCAGGGCAGTCCTCTCAAGCAGGTTTGAAATGGCTTTAGAGAACAACGAAAGGATAGCTGGGCATGGTGGTGTGTACCTGTATTCCCAGCTACTCAGGAGGCTGAGGCGGAAGGATTTCTTGAGCCTGGGAGGTGGAGGTGAGCTGAGATTGCACCACTGCACTGCAGCCTGGGCAATAGAGTGAGACTCTGTCTTGAAAAAAAAGAAAAGAAAAGAAAGGGCTTTTGGGCTTTTATTGTGGTCAGGGACTTGGGCTGGGGTAAGAGTTCCTGTGTGAGAGCAGACTTTGCCTAGTTTGGATTTCTTGCTGGTTCCCTAGGAAGGAACATCTAGACTTTCATATCACCTTGCCCGGATAAGGGACATAGGAGAAAGAAGAAGAGGTGAGGTTTACATCTGGCTTATGTCCAGATATAGGACATAAGAGAAAGAGGAAGAGGTAAGCTGTCAGCAGTTAAACATCAAAAAATGAAGTCAGACTCTTCGTTATAGTTCCTCAGTCTTTGTTTTGTGACCTTAATGTGTCCATCAGTTTGGATTTGTCTCATGTGTCCTCATGATTAGATTCAGGTTATACATTTTTGGTGCTTTATATATCTTAAGATAATGTTATTAGGTGTGTACAAATTTAAAAATCTTACATTTTGCTGATGAACTAAACTTTTTTTTTTTTTTAAATCAATATAGAAGGTCCCACTTTATCTTCTATACTGCTTTTTGTTGCCTTAAAGACTATTTTCATCTGATATGAATGCAACTTGGGCAACTTTCTTTTAGTTATAATTTGCCTGGTATAGCTATACTTTTTCTTCCTTTCTGTATCTTTGCTCTGGATGTTTCTCATAACCAGCGTATACTTGGACTCTTGTGTTTTAACCCACTTGGCACTATTGGTCTTAACCAATACAGAGTATGTAGTCTGTTTACATTTAATGTAATTACTGAAATACTGGGGTTTAAATCTACCATCTTATTTTGTGCTTTTTATGAGTTCCATTTGTTTCATGTGATGTGTTGCTTTCATTCCATTCAAGATATTTTTTTGTTTCTGTTGTGATTTCTTACCTAACTCCAGAGTTATTTATATATTTGCTTAATATCCAAATAATTGGGTATTTTTTGGTTATCTTTTTACTGATAGCTTAGTACTTCGAGTTATTTCTATCCTTTGAAATTTGTTGAGGCTTGCTTTTACCCGTATAAGGTAAACTTTGGCAAATATGCTGTATGCATATGAAAAAAGGTATTATTGGGTACATTGTTCTAACATGTCAACGTTAGGTATGTTCAGATTTTCTATATCCTTTCCAAGTTTTTATCTGCTTGTTTTATTAGTATTGTGTGAAGGGTATTAATTCTTCCACTGTACTTATGGACTTGTCTTTTTCTGCCTTTAGTTCACTCAATTTTTAACTTTATATATTTTAAAACTAAATTATTGCATATTTTTAGATTTAAGAATTTTTATATTTTCCTCAAGGATTGACCCTATATTATGAAATGTATGTATCATGCCAGTTATTAGAGATATCTCTGTCTGATATTAGTATTATAACTACACCAGTTTTCTCTTGATTATTGTTCTTTTGATTAATGTGTCTTCTTCCACTATTTTAACCTCAACATATCTGTGTCTTTAGGGTGTGTCCCTTATAAGCAGCACATACTTTGTAAGTATGTTTTGTAACTCCAGTCTGACAGTTCTAGTCTTTTCATATATTTAATCCATTTGTGTTGATATATACCCTATTTCTATTTGTTTTCTGTTTGATTTTCATCATTTATGTTCTTTTTTCTGTTTTTGTCCTCTTAACGGATTAATTTAGAACCATATTATTTCACATTTCCCCTATTGTTATATACCTTTTTACCATCTTCCTAGTGAGTACCTTAGAAATTACAGTATATGTACTTGACTTATTATAGTCTAATACAAATTATAATTTTACTACCCTCTAGAATTATCTAGCATTACTAGAGCTTTACAACATTTCTTTTTTTATTTTTCTTTTTGAGGCAGGGTCTCACTTTGTCACCCAGGCTGGAGTACAGTGGCATAATTATGGCTCACTGCAGCCTCAACCTACTCGGGCTTAGGTGATTCTCTCACCTGAGCCTCCCAAGCAGCTGGGACTACGGGCACACATCACCATGCTTGCTAATTTTTGTACTTTTTGTAGAGACAGGGTCTCAGCCTTATTGCCCAGGCTGGAACATTTTAGTTCTATTATGTTCCTTCCTTTTGAGTTATTGGTATCATGCATTTTGATTCTGTATGTGCTTTAAACCCCAGAGATATTTTTACTGTTATTCTGTAATACCAATATTCACTTAGAAACACCTTTCTAGTGTTTTTACTTCCTGTATTTCCTTCGGGATAATTTTTTCGTTCTTCTGCCTGAATAAATACTCCCTTTACTATGTTAGTTGAGATCTGCTGGTAATGAATTCTGGTTTTGTGTGGATATATCTTTATTTCATCCATATTTTGGAAGATGTTCTTGTCTTTTTAAAATAATTCCACTGTCAGTCTTACTGGTTTTCATTTGAAGATAATACGTGCCACCCCCTGCTATTTTGAGGGTTTTTTTTTTTTTTTTAAACAAGATCTTGCTCTGTCGCCCAGGCTGGAGTGGAGTGGCACAATCACAGCTCACGGCAGCCTTGAGCTCCCAGGCTCAAGCGAGCCTCCCTCAGCTTCCTGAGAAGCTAGGACTATAGGCATGCAGCACCACACCCAGCTAATTTTTTAGTTGTTTTGTAAAGATGGAGTCTCCCTGTGTTGCCTGGGTTGGTCTCAAACTACTGGGCTCAAGGAATCCTCCCACCTTAGCCTCTCAAAGTGGATTACAGGTGTGAATCATGTGGATCACCACGCCCAGCAATGATTTTTTTTTTTAACTCTGATTTTTAGCAGTTTTACTATGATGATATGCCATAGTGTGGTTTTCTTTGTGTTTATACTTGAGTTTCTCTGAGCTGCTTGATTCTGTATGTTGAAGGCTTTCATCACTTCTGAAAAATACACAACTCTTTTCTATTCAAATCTTGCTCTTGTCCAATTTTTCTTCTCTTTCTGGGCCTCCAGTTATACATATGTTGGACCTTTGGGCCTTTTCAGTGTGTCTCACATGTCCATTACACTCATTTTCATTCTTACCATTTTTAACCGCTGTGCTTTTAGTTTGGATCTTTGTTATTATCTTCCAGTTCACTCATTGCTACTGTGTCTACCATTAAACCCATCTGTTGAGCTTTTGATTTCAATTATATTAATATTTTTTAGTTGTAGAATATTCATAGATTTTTTAAAAGTAAATTCTACTTCTCTGATGAATCTCTCCATCTTCATTTATTTTTATTTTTTCCTCTGTATTCCAGAACATGTCAGCCAGAGTGATTTTAAAGTCCTTGTTGGGAAACTGTAATGTGAGTTGTTTGTGAATCTGTTCCTATTTGTGTGTTCCTTGAACTTTGGGCAAATGATCCTCCCTTTTGCCATTCTTAGTAATTTTGATTAAATGCACAGGCATTGCATACAAAAATGGTGGAAACTCCAGATGATGTTGCTTTTCTCTGAAAAGAGAAGTCACACTTTCCTCTCTAGACAGGTAATAGTAGAGGCTGATTGTGTTAATCCAGTCAGGAATTGAGCTGTGCCAAGACTTGCTTGCGGTTTTGGAAAAGCTTGAGATACCTCTTTCAACCTGTTCCTAGAGTGTAGTCTTTCTAAGACTTTCAGCTGTGAGCCTGTTTTATTCAACTTTAAGGATATAGCCTTTTGTGCCCCCACCTTAAGGAGGAGAGTCTCCTTTTTTTTTGTTCAGATAGAGTCTTACTCTGTCACCCAGGCTGGAGTGCAGTGGCGCGATCTCGGCTCACAGCAACCTCCGCCTCTCGGGTTCAAGCGATTCACCTGCCTCAGCCTCCCAAGTAGCTGGGATTACAGGTGCCTGCCACCACACCTGACTCATTTTTGTATTTTTAGTAGAGACGGGGTTTCACCATGTTGGCCAGGCTGGTCTTGAATTCCTGACCTTGTGATCCACCCGCCTCGGCCTCCCAAAGTGCAGGGATTACAGGCGTGAGCCACCACGCCCAGCTAGTCTCATATTTTTTTTGTTGTTTGTTTTTTTGAGACGGAGTTTTGGCTCACTGCAGCCTCTGCCTCCTGGATTCAAGCAGTTATCCTGCCTCAGCCTCCCGAGTAGCTGGGATTACAGGCATGTGCCACCAGGCCTGGCTAATTTTTGTAGTTTTAGTAGAGACAGGGTTTCACCATGTTGGCCAGGCTGCTTTCAAACTCCTGACCTCAGGTGATCTGCCCACCTTAACCTCCCAAAGTGCTGGGATACAGGCATGAGCCACTGTGCCCGGCTCCAGAGTCTCATATATTTTACTTCATACCATCTTGATTTTTCGTTATTCTTAGGGAAGTTTTCATTTATTCAAGATTATATTTCTGTTTTTTATAGTTAGATTTTTAATGTATCTAGAATTTAGTTTTGTGAATATCATAAAGTTAGGATCTTACTATATTCCTTTAAAATGGAAAGCCAGTCGTCCCAACACTATTGATTAGACCAGGGGTCAGCAGACTACGGCCAATGTGTTTTGTTAATAAGGTTTTATTGGAACACAGCCATTCTGTTGTCATTGTCAATGACTATTTTCGTATTATGCCAGCGTAGTTGAGGAGTTGCAACAGAAACGATTAATATGTGGCCCACAAAGCCTAAAATATATATCTGTTTATGGAATTTCTTTTATTTCTTTATTTGCTTAATGTGTTCTTCTCTCAGTCTCACACTGTTTTTTCGTTGCTTTTTTTCTGAGACAGGGTCTCATTCTGTTGCCCAGGCTGAGTACAGTGGCACAGTCACAGCTCACAGCACCCTCAGCCTTCTGGGCTCAGGGAATCCTCCTACTTCAGCTTCCTGAGTAGCTGGGACTATAAGCATGTGCCACCATGCCTGACTAATTTTTTATTTCTTGTAGAGACAGACTGTGTTGGCTAGGCTGGTCTCAAGCTCCTGGACTCAAGCCGTCCTACTACTTGTCTTCCCAAAGTGCTGAGATTACAGGCATGAGCCACTGTGCCCAGCTGTTCTCACATTGTTATGGTTATTTTAGCTTTATCCTACTGTATTTTATTGGCCTTGAAGATATAATTTGTTTCATCAGGTTTGCTGAGATACAATTTATAGATAGTAAAATTCACCTTTTTTATGTGTTCAGTATTATATGGCTGACGAATGTGTACGGCCATGTAATCACAGTCACTCCAAAAAGTTCTTTCATGTTCATTTGTCAGTCCTCCTCCTTATTGTCAAACCCTGGCATACCACCGATCTATTTTCTGACAGTTTTGTCTTTTCCACACTCTCATATAAGTAGAATCATACACTAAGTAGCCTTTTCAGTCTGGATTCTTTGATTTTAGCATAATGTCCATTATGTCCATTCACTGGCTGATGGACATTTGGGTTGTATCCAGTTTTTGGCAATTATGAATAAAGCTGATAGAAACTTTTGCATACAGAATTTTTTCTAGAGAAATATATTTTCATTTTGGAGGGATAAACACCTAGGGATGAGATTGTTGGATCATATGGTATGGTAAATGTATGTTTAACTGTATAAGAAACTGCCAAACTGTTTTCCAAAGTGGGAGTACCATTTTTCATTTCCACTAGCAATGTATGAGAGTTGCAAATGCTTTGCATCCTCACCAACACTTAAGTCTCATCAGTTTTGTTTTGTTTTTAGTGATTTTTAAAGGTTAGACTTTGTAGTTTTAATTCTTATTTTAATTCCTAGTACATAGTTTTCATGACTTACTGATGATATTGAGCAGCTTCCTCTGTGCTTAATTTGCCATGTGTATATCTTCTTTGGTAAAGTGACTTTCCAAATCTTCTGTCCATTTTTTAAAATTGGGTTGTTTTCTTATGATTGAGTCATAACTTTTTAATCTCTTTTGGGTATACTAGTTCTTTATCGGATAAGTGTTTTGCAGATATTTTCTCCCATTGTCTTCTCGTTGCTTAATAACGTCTTCCAAAGAACAGAAGTTTTTAATTTTGATGAAGTCTGCTTCATCAATTTTTGTTTTTATGTTTTGTATTATTTTCTTTTTTTCTTCTTTTTATTTTATTTTGTTTTATTTTTTTGAGATGGAGTCTCGTTCTGTCACCCAGACTGGAGTGCAGTGGCGCAGTCTCGGCTCACTGCAAGCTCTGCCTCCCTGGTTCACGCCATTCTCCTATCCCAGCCTAGCTGGGACTATAGGCGCCTGCCACCACGCCCGGCTAATTTTTTTGTATTTTTAGTGGAGACGGGGTTTCACCACGTGAGCCAGGGTGGTCTCAATTTCCTGACCTCATGATCCACCTGCCTCTGCCTCCCAAAGTGCTGGGATTACAGGTGTGAGCCACCGCGCCCGGCCATGTTTTGTATTATTTTCTATTGCTGCGTGGAAATTCACAAACTTGGTGGCTTAAAACAACATAAATGCATTGTCTCACAGTTTCCATGGGTTTGTTGTCTAAGTTAACCAAATTTTCTGTTCAAGGTCACACCAGGTTAAAATCAAGGTTCCAGGTGGGCTGCATTGCTTTCTGGAGCTCATGTCCTTTTCCAAGCTCCTGTGGTATTTGGCTGAATTTAGTTCCTTGTAATTGTAGGATGTAGGTCTCTGCTTTCTTGCTAGCCATCAGCTAGGGCTATTCTCAGCTCCTAGAGGCCACCCACCATTTCCTGCTTCATAGCCTTCTCCTCAACATGGCAGTTGGCTTCTTCAAGGACTACAGGAGGAGTACCTTTGCAACTTTGAATCTCTGACTTTTCTTGTCTCTGACCTCTGAAACCTTATTTAAAAGGGCTTACTACATTAGGTCAGGCCCATCCACACTTAGGAGGAAGGGTTATATAGGGCATGCACACTAAGGGGAAAGAAACCTGGACAGTTTATGATTCTGACTACTGCATGGTTTATGTGTTGTTTTTGTTTTGTTTTGTTTTGTTTTTTGAGACAGAGTCTTGCTCTGCTGCCCAGGCTGGATCCCAGCAGGATCTTGGCTCACTGCAAGCTCCACCTCCCAGGTTCATGCCTTTCTCCTGCTTCAGCCTCCCGAGTAGCTGGGACTACAGGTGCCCGCCACCACACCTGGCTAATTTTTTGTATTTTTAGTAGAGACAGGGTTTCACTGTGTTAGACAGGATGATCTCGATCTCCTGACCTTGTGATCTGCCTGCCTCGGCTTCCCAAAGTGTTGGGATTACAGGCGTGAGCCACCGCACCTGGCCAGTTTATACTTTTTTGTGTGTCTTACCTGAGAAATTATTACCACCTCAAAGCTGTGAAGATTTTCCCCTGTTCTCTTCTAGATGTTTGGTAGTTTTCGGTTTTCCGTTTAGCTTTGTGGTCCGTTGTATAGATGCATACTTGTCTATATGCATGTATACATTTATTGATTGTATTGACATATAATTCACATATGATAAAATTCATCTTTAAAGTATACAATCCCGTTTTTTGTGTATGTACAGATGCTCCTTGACTTACAATAGAATTATGTCCTGAAACCCATTGTGAGTCGAAAATACTGTTAAGTTGGAAAGCATTTAATACACCTAACTTAGCAAACATCTTTCTTAGCCTAGCCTACCTTAAACGTGCTCAGGATACTTATATTAGCTTACATTTGGACAAAATAATCTAACAAAGCCAGTTTTATAATGTTGATAATGAATTTTGAATCAAAATTTGAAGTTCAATTTCTACTGAATGCATATGGCTTTTGCACCATCATAAGACAAAAAAAAATTGTTAGGTTGAACCATCTTAAGTCAGGGATAGTCTGTATTCAGAAAGTTGTCCAGCCATTGCCACTATAATTCCACAGCATTCTTTATCACACTTACAAGAAACCCTAAATCCACTAGCAGCCACTCCCTACTTCCCATTCCACCCAACTTGGCAACTGCTAATTTACTTACTATCATATGGATTTGCCTGTCATGGACATTTTGTGTCAATGTAATTAATAGAGTATGTGCCCTTTGTATCTGGCTTTTTTCACTAATCATGATGCTTGCAAGGTTCATGTTGCAGCATGTATTAGCACTTCATTCCTTTTTATGACACCACATTTTATTTTTCCATTCATCAGTTGATGGACATTAGGATTGTTTCCACTTTTTGGCTATTATAAATAATGCTGCTATGTACATTTTCTTTTTTCTTTTAACTAAACTGAGATGAAGTACCAACATCATGACCTTTTACCCTTAAATTCTTCAGCATGCGTCTTCTAAATACAATATAACCACAGTGTAATTTAGAAAATTTATCATTGATAGGATACTGTTATCTAATACACAATCCATATTCAGGTTTCACCAATTGAATTAGTTTGTAAACATGTAAGACAACAGTTTTATTGAGGTAAAATTCACACAACATAAAATTAACCATTTTAAAGCAAACAATTAGGTGGCATTTAGTATACTCACAATGTACAACCATCATATCTATCCAGTTTCAAAACATTTTCATCATTTCCAAAAGAAATCCTTTACAGTTTA
The DNA here is from genome assembly GCF_008728515.1 of Papio anubis. Lineage (NCBI taxonomy): Eukaryota > Metazoa > Chordata > Mammalia > Primates > Cercopithecidae > Papio > Papio anubis. Next base: position 134,186,295 of record NC_044980.1, on the reverse strand, counting down.
AGCAGTTGCTCCTCATTCTTCCATCCCTTTAGTTCCTAACAATCACCAGTCTATGTGTATCTCTATAGATTTACCTCTTCTGAATATTTCATATAAGTGAAATAACGTATGTGACTTTTGTGTCTGACTTCTTTCACTTTAGCATGATGTCTTTGAGATTTCTTTACATTGTATCATGTTATCAGTACTTCATTACTTTTTGTGGCAGAATAATATTCCATTGCATATGCCACAGTTTATTTATGCATTAATTGACAGACAGACAATTTCTTTCTTTTTTTTTTTTTTTTTTTTCCAAGACAGAGTCCCACTCTGTTGCCCAGTCTGGAGTGTAGTGGTACGGTCTTGGCTCACTGCAACCTCTGCCTCCTGGGTTCAAGTGATTCTCTTGCCTCAGTCTCCTGAGCAGCTGGGATTACAGGCATGAGCCACCATGCCCGGCTAATTTTTTGTATTTTTAGTAGAAATGGCGTTTCACTATGTTGGCCAGGCTGGTCTCGAACTCCTGATCTCAAGATCTGCTTTCCTCGGCCTCCCAGAGTGCTGGGATTACAGGCGTGAGTCACTGTGCCTGGTGGACAGTTAGACTATTTCTACCTTTGTCTATTTTGAATAGAGCTGCGATGAATGTGCCTGTACTTGTATCCATTTGAGTAGCTGTTTTTGGTTTTGGGGAGTATATGCCTTAGGAGTGGATTTGCTAGGTCATATGGTAATTCCGTTTAATAGGATGAAAGGATGTGTTGAATCTGTAGATCGATGTGGGGAAAATATACGTCTTTCAATGTTGAATTTTATATTCTATGAACATCATGTGTCTTTCCATTTGTATAGGTCTTTGATTTCTCTCATCAGTGTTTTGTGGTTTTTAGCATACAGTTTGGTCACGTAACTTTTGTTCACATAACTGAAGTGTAAATGAAGTATTTCTCTTCTATTTATTTATTTATTTGCTTCTGTCTTATGGTACTTTATTTCTCTTTCTAGTTGTTCATTTCTTTTCTTTCTTTCTTTTTTTTTTTTGAGACAGGATCTTGCTCTGTTGCCCAGGCTGGAGTGCAGCAGCACCACGATCTTGGCTCACTAGAACCTCCACCTCCTGGGTTCAAGCAGTTCTCCTGTCTCAGCCTCCCGAGTACCTGGGATTACAGGCACACACCACCACCAGCTGATTTTTGTGTTTTTAGTAGAGACAGGGTTTCACCATGTTGGCCAGGCTGGTCTCAAACTCCTGACTTCAAGTGATCCACCTGCCTTGGCCTCCCAAAGTGCTGGGATTACAGGCATGAGCCACCGTGCACAGCCCTTAAATATATGTAAAAAAGCCAGGCGTGGTGGCTCATGCCTGTAATCCCAGCACTTTGGGAGGCTGAGGCAGGCGGATCACGAAGTCAGGAGCTCGAGACCATCCTGGCTAACACGGTGAAACCCTGTCTCTACTAAAAATACAAAAAATTAGCCAGGTGTGGTGGCGGGCACCTGTAGTCCCAGCTACTCGGGAGGCTGAGGCAGGAGAATGGCGTGAACCCGGGAGGCGGAGCTTGCAGTGAGCTGAGATCCTGCCACTGTACTCCAGCCTGGGTGACAGAGTGAGACATCGTCTCAAAAAAAAAAAATATATATATATATATATATATAGAGAGAGAGAGAGAGAGAGAGAGAAAGTAGTGAGAGCAAACATCTTTACCTGGTTTCTGGAGTCTCACCATTCAATCTTTCACAATTAAGCATAAAGTTATTTGTAAATTTTTCATAAATGTGCTTTCTCAGGTTGAAGAAGTTCCCATTAATTCCAAGTTTACCTAGACTTTCATGAATAGGATTTTAAATTTTGTCAAATGCTGATACAGTGTTTTAAACATCTCTGAAATCATGATGTTTCTCACAGTGGATGTCATAGTTTCATTGGCAGGACTCTTTCATTTTTAATGGTGCATAAAATAGTGTGTATTTTATAATTGCTACCATCATGTATTTGATGAAATAGCCCAAGCTGGAGTGCAGTGGTGTGATCTCAGCTCATTGCAACTTCCCCCTCCCAGGCTCAAGCGATTCTCGTGCCTCAGCCTCCAGAGTAGCTAGGACCATAGGCAAGTGCCACCACCCCAGGCTAATTTTTTGTATTTTAGTAGAGATGGTGTTTCGCCATGTTGCCCATGGTGGTCTCAAACTCCTGAGCTCAGGTGATCTGTGCACCTCGGCCTCCCAAAGTGCTGGGATTACAGGCATGAGCCACCACACCCGGCCTGAAATGGCATCTTTTGATAGGTGATAAGGCTAGTGTCATGTCTGTTTAAAAATTTCCCTGAGACCAGGTGCAGTGGCTCATGCCTGTAATCCCAGCACTTTGGGAGGCCAAGGCAAGTGGATTACCTGAGGTCAGGAGTTCGAGACCAGCCTGGCCAACATGGCGAAACCCCATCACTACTAAAAATACAAAAATTAGGCTGGATGTGGTGGCTCACACGTGTAATCCTAGCACTTTGGGAGGTCAAGGCGGTCGGATCACTAGGTCAGGAGTTCGAGACCAGCCTGGCCAATATGATGAAACCCCATCTCTACTAAAAATACAAAAATTATTGGGGCGTGGTGGCAGGCACCTGTAGTTCCAGCTACTTGGAAGGCTGAGACAAAAGAATCACTTGAACCTGGGAGGTGGAGGTTGCAGTGAGCCAAGATCACACCACTGCACTCCAGCCTGGGCAACAGAGCAAGACTCCATCTCAAAAAAAAAAAAAAAAAAGCCAGGCACGGTGGCGTGTGCCTGTAATCCCAGCTACTCGAGAAGGAGGCTGAAGCAGGAGGATTGCTTGAACCCGGGAGGCGGAGGTTGCAGTGGGCTGAGATCATGCCACTGCCCTGTATCCTGGGCTACAGAGCAAGACTCCATTTCAAAAAAAAAAAAAAAGAAAAAAAACAACCTTATGCCTTATGGGATATACAAAAAGCAGTAGAGGATAATTTTTACCTGTAAATGCCCATAGTAAGGAAGAAGAATGATCTCACTCAAATCAGTAACCTAACCTTCAACTTTAAGACACTAGAAAGAGAAGAGCAAACTAAATCTAAAGCAAGCAGAAGGAAAGAAATAGTAAAGATTAGGGAGGAAATTAACAACATAGAGAATAGAAGAAAAATAGAGAAAATCAATGAAACCAGAAGCTTATTATTTAAAAAGATACCAAAATTCATAAAACTTTAGCCAGATTGACCAAGAAAAACAGAGACTTGAATCAGAATGAAAGAGTAGACATTACTACCAACCTTCCAGAAATAAAAAGGATTATAAAGAATACTGTGATTTATCAACAAATTAGATAACCCAGATGAAATGGCAAATTCCCAGAAATACACAAACTACCAAAACTGATGCAAGAAAAAAATAAACAATCTGAATAGATCTGTAACGTGAGGAGATTGAATAATTAGTCAAAAACTACCCAAAAAGAAAAGGCCCAGATATCTTCACTTAACATTTAATGAAGAATTAATACAATTAACACTAATTCTTTGCAAACTCTTCCAAGAAACAGAATATTTCACAACAGTTTTTTTTTGTTTTTTGGTTTTTTTTTTTTGGAGGGGGACACAGGGTCTTGCTCTGTTGCCCAGGCTGGAATGCAGTGGGGCAATCTCCACTCACTGCAACCTCCACCTCCTGGGTTTAAATGATTCTCATGCCTCAGCTTCCCAAGTAGCTGGGATTACAGGTGTGCACCATGCCCAGCTAATTTTTTTATATTTTTAGTAGAGACAGAGTTTCACCATGTTGGTCAGGCTAGTCTCAAACTCCTGGCCTCAAGTGATCTGCCTGCCTCAGCCTCCGTAAGTGCTGGGATTACAGGCGTGAGCCACCACGCCTGGCCCACATCTCATTTTATGAGGCTAGTGTTACCCTGATGGCAAAATCAGACAATGACATCATAAGAAAAAACTATAGGGCAATATTTTTTATGAATATGGTAGCAAAAATCTTTAATGAAAAACTATTGACTGGGTGTGGTGGTTCACCTGTAATCCCAGCACTTGGGGAGGCTGAGGTTGGTGGATTGCTTGAGCCTAGGAGTTCGAGATCAGCCTGGGCAACGTGGCAAAACTGTCTCTACAAGAAATATAAATGTTAACCAGGGAGGCTGGGCACAGTGGCTCATGCCTGTAATCCCAGCACTTTGGGAGGCTGAGGCAGGTAGATCACCTGAAGTCAGGAGTTCTAGACCAGCCTGGCCAACATGGTGAAACCCTGTCTCTACTAAAAATACAAAAATGAGCCGGGCATGGTGGTGGGTGCCTGTAATTCGAGTTACTTGGGACGCTGAGGCAGGGAAATCACCTGAACCTGGGAGGCAGAGGTTGTGGTGAGCCGAGATTGTGCCACTGCACTCCAGCTGGGGCTACAGAGTGAGACTCTGCCTTTTAAAAAAAAAAAAAAGTGCTGGGCGCAGTGACTCACGCCTGTAATCCCAGCACTTTCGGAGGCTAAGGTGGGGGCATCACGAGGTCAGGAGATCAAGACCATCCTGGCTAACACGGTGAAACCCCATCTCTACTAAAAATACAAAAAATTAGCCGGGCATGGTGGCAGGTGCCTGTAATCCCAGCTATTTGGGAGACTGAGGGAGGGAAATCACCTGAACCCAGGAGGCGGCGGTTGCGGTGAGCTGAGATGGTGCCACTGCACTCCGGCCGGGGCTACAGAGTGAGACTCTGCCTTAAAAAAAAAAAAAAAAGGTTAGCCAAGTGTGGTGGCTCATGCCTGTAGCCTCAACTACCTGGGAAGCTGAGATGGGAGGATTGCTTGAGCTCAGGAGGTTGAGGATGCAATGAACCACGACTGAGCCACTGCACTCCAGCCTAGGTGACCAAGTGAGACCCTTTCTCAAAAAAAACCCTCAAAAACAAAGATTCTATTTTGATTTATTTACAGTGTTTGAGTATATTGCTTTGTATAGTTTTCTTAGATGTTGTAGGTATTACAATATATGTATATAACCTATCCCAGTCTAATATATAACCTATCCCAGTGTTTTACCAAGTTCAGTGAAGTGTAGAAACTTTTTTTTCCATTTAAGTCTCTTTGCCCTCCTCACTTTTTAAGTATAACTGTCTTAAGTATTTCCTCTACATGAAGCTACTCCATTTTGATGGAACTGGAAGTGTATATGCTTGTCTTTTATCTGTCAACCTTACTGAATGATTAATTCTTGTAGTTCTTCCTTGGGTTGTCTTGAATTGCTATATATAGTCATATCTTTCACAAAAATGACATTTTCATCCCTTCCTTTCTTCTATCTATACTTTTTATTTTTCTCACTACAAGTAGAAAAAAATGAGTATGGTTTTCTGTTTCTCAACATCAATAATAAATGTATGTATATTTTTTCACTTTTCCTATGTAAAATGAGATACTGTTTTCCCCTTCCTTGCTTCTAAGTTTTTGTGATATAATCTGGATATGTTATGTCTCCATTTTTATCTGACCATAATTTTCATTTTATGTGTATATATATATACACATTTTTTTTTTTTTTTTTTTTTTTTTGGGAGACTAGGGACTCTGTTATTCAGGCTGGAGTGCAGTGGCACAGTCATGGCTCACTGCAGCCTCAACCTCCTGGGCTCAAGTGATCCTCCTACTTCAGCCTCCTAAGTAGCTGGCAATACAGGGGTGTGCCACCACACCCAGCTAAATTTTTTTTTTTTAAGGAGATAGGGTCTCACTATGTTGCCCAGGCTAGTCTCAAACACCTGGACTCAAGTGACCCTCCCACTTCAGCCTCCTAAAGTGCTCAGATTATAGGCATGAGTCACCATGCCAGGCCTTTTTTTTTTTTTAATATGATCTGTCTTTACTTACTTATCTCACTTCATCTCCTGCTCTTCCCCTCTTTCCATCTACTTTTAGCCTTAGTGACATTTTTGCTCCTCCTTCAACAACACATCCAACATGCTCTATCTCAGGCCTTTGCATTGTTATTGCCTCTGCCTGGAATGCTTTTGCCCCTTTCCCCTGGATATTTATGTGCCTTGCTCCCTCACTTTCTAAGAGGTCTTTACTTAGATGTCACTTACAGTGAGATCTTCCCTGACCATCCCTCTAAAATTATAACCTGCCCCCCGCCACCATCAAATCCCCCATCCTTTTCCCTGTTTTTCTTTTCATAGCAGCTATGATAATATAGCATATTATTTTATCTATTAATTGATCTAGTTTATTTCTTTTTGTTAGAACGTAAGTTCCATGAAGGCAGGAATCTTTATTTTGTTCACTTCTTTTATTTCCATTGCCTAGAATGGAGCCTGGCACATGTAGGTACTCAATAGATATTTATTGAAATAATTAATCTTTGTGGATTTAGTATTTTTCTTCCTCAAACTGGGACTACTGAGCTCCAAAACAGTGAATTTTTTTGAGACAGTGTCTCACTCTGTCACCCAGGCTGGAGTGCAGTGGTACCATTACAGCTCACTGCAGCATCAACCTCCTGGGCTCAGGTGATTTTCCCACATCAGTCTTCTGAGTAGCAGGGACTACAGGTGCACGCCACCATGTCTGGCTAAGTTTTGAATTTTTTTTGTGGAGACAGGGTTTTGCCATGTTGGTCAGGTTGGTCTCAAACTCCTGAGCTCAAGTGATCTGCCCACCTCAGCCTCCCAAAGTGCCAGGATTACAGTGTGTGAGCCACTGCGCCCAGCCAGGAGTGAATGTGTTTTATAGCTCTTTGCACCTTTTGTATGTAACTTTTTTGTTTTAATTCTTGTTTATTTGCACCAGGTAATACTTTCCATATGGTTTAAAATTCAAATGGTATAAAAAGGTTATGTTCAAAAGTATTATCCCACTGTTGTGTTCAAACACCCCATTCCTCTGCTCAGAGGCAGCTAGCTTTGTCAGGTTCTTGACTCTCAGGGATATTCCCATATGACTTTCTGAAAATTTGATACCAAGTTACGCTATAGGATGAAGTATTTTACAATTATATCTGTCCAGGGTTGTTACTTTTTTTTCTATGTATTGCTCAACCCTCCTTGGATAGCCAGCATCAACCATTTTTTAGAGAATGTTACTATCATGAGAGCCATTAAGGGAGTGATAAAATGAAATACTGTTTTGCCCATGCCCTTGAAGTTCACAATCTAGGTGGGATGAGAAATATCCACACTTATTAAATAACAGAGACTTTAAAAAGATCGAGATAATACGTATGAAATGTCACAAAACATTGCGTAATTAATTGTTCAATGAGATACAGATGAGAAATACCATGAAAATTAGTTTATCAAAGCAGAGAGCAAGCATCATTTATCAGGGAACATTTCACGAGAAGGGAGGAATATGATGGCTTTGGATAGTCTGAAAAGAATGTAGAGAGAAGAAGTGTATTTTACCTCAATCATAGGCAGTTGAGAAAACAATTTTTTTAGGGAAAGTCATGTTCAAGATGGAGCTTAAGGTGGGGCAACAGTGGCTCATGCCTGTAATCCCAGCAATTGGGGAGGCTGAGGCAGGCAGATTGCTTGATCCCAGGAGTTCGAGGCCAGCCTGGGCAACATGGTGAAACCCCATCTCCACAAAAAAAACACACAAAAATCAGCTGGGCGTGGTGGCCTGCACCTGTAGTTCCAGCTCCTTGGCAGACTGAAGTGGGAGAATTATCTGAGCCCAGGAGGTCAAGGCTGCAAGTGAGCCATGATTGTGCCACTGTACTCCAACCTGGGTGACACAGTGAGACACTGTCTCAAAAAAAAAAAAGATGGAGCTTGAAAGATAAGTTGTATTTTTAAATAGGCACAAAAGGAAGGATAACATGGTGGAAGGGAACTACTGAACGAATGCTAACCAACTGTTCTTGTGAATCAAGTTTTAATGGAACACAGCCATGCCCATTCATTTATGTATCGTCTGTACCTACTTTCATGCTACAGTGGCAGAGTTGAAAAATTGAGACAGACCATATGGCCTGCAAAGCCTAAAATACTGTCTGGTCCTTTACAGGAAGCTTGCTGATCCCTGCAAGTACTTAGGATGTAGGTAGGAAAGCGTTACTGATACATATTGAAGAAATGAAAATGAGATATTTATTAGAGTTGGGGGAGGTTCAGTAATAGGAGGGTGGTTGGTTGAAGAGGAGGTTAGTTTTGAAGGAATACAATAGAGAGACCATTATAATAGAGAGGAAGTAAGGGGCCATTTCACACTGGACAGTAGTTGTTTAGTAAAGCACAGAGGTGGCTTACCCTTAATCATGCTTTTCTGATCTTTTCCCTGCTAGCCAAGAAGGATCAAGAAGGTGGAGAAGAAAAGAAATCTGTGCAAAAGAAAAAAGTAAAAGAGTTAAAGGTGTTGGATTCAAAGACAGCCCAGAATCTCTGTGAGTATCTCTTGATCCCAACTATTCGAAATGTGAAGGAGTTCTTTTAATAACTTTTAATTCTCTAGAATCTATGGTCCCTTGATATGGAAATTTAATTTGTTCAATTCCTGCTATATGGCAGGCATTGCACAGTGAATTTTCAGTATCATGTTTAATTTCTTCAATAGCACTGCAAGATTTTTAAGTATCCAGATTTATGTCAAGGAAACAACTTAAGACTTTCAGGAATTTGCCTAGTCATAAAGCTAGTAAGAAGGAGGTCTGGGATTTGAGCCTTTTTTTTTTTTTTCTGAGACAGAGTCTCACTCTGTTGCCCATGCTGGAGTGCAATAATGCGATCACAGCTCCCTGCCACCTCAGCTTCCTGGGCTCAGTTGATTCTTCCACCCCAGCCTCCCAAGTAGCTAGGACTATAGGTGTACACCACCACGCCCAGCTAATTTTTTCTAGAGACGGGGTTTTGCCATGTTGCTCAGGCTGGTCTCAAACTCTTGGGCTCAGGTGATCCGCCCAGCCGAGCCTCTGACTTTCTTATTTAAAAGTCCTTACTATGTCCATTTCATTCACAGAAAGTCTACCACAGATGGTCTAGCCACTATACATTTCCTCTTTTCCACTTTTGCTTTTTTATTAAATAAATAGAGAAGGGGTCTCACTATGTTGCCCAGGCTGGTCTCAAGCTCCTGGCCTCAAGTGATCTGCCCACCTCAGCCTCAAAATATGTTGGGATTACAGATGTAAGCCACCATGCCCAGCTTTCACTTTCTAATAAGTAAAGGTACTAGCTTGGCTTCAATTAAATTTAAAATTACTTTGTGATTTAAAATAACTAAGGTAAATTTAGTACTTCTCAAAGTAGGATCAGTAACTCCAGAGAAGGTTTCTGTTCTGAAGTTTCCACCTATACTCATAACTGTTTGGTAGTAAAATTTCAAATAAGAAATTCCTCTGCAAAGTTGATATAGGTAGTACTTACTTGATGATCAGGACAAATGTTAAATTTTTGTTCATTTCAATTATTCATCTACCTACTTCATACCGAGAAATGTAGACTTTATTTATTTGACAAATATTTCAAGGTCTGCTATGGTGTAGGCTCTATCAGCCACATACTAGGCGTGTGTTCCAGAGATGAAAGGGTGTGTTCCATAAAACCCACTCACAGTCTTGTGATGCAGTTATTGGCTGTTTTTCCAAATGAAAAAAACAAAGTTTAAATGATGTGCAGTGTCCAAATCACACAGCCAATAAGTACACATACCATAAGTAAAGTCAGTGATACAATAAGACCAGTAAACTGTCACATTATTCTTGACTATATAATCTTAAATTATTGTCAACAGCTGTTACTAAATAGTGTCTGTGGTGAAGTCTTAGGGAGACTAAAGTAGTGTCAGTTCGTCTTCCCAAGAGTATCTCTAGGAACATAAGATATGAGTAATTGTTTTAAAAAATGATACAAGAAGGACAATGGTGTAGTACATTATGATTTCTAGTGGCATGATATTGATATGGGAAACAATTTAAGAAAAGAAAATTGAGAGTAGTATAGGGTAGGATGGTCTGGAAGATGGAATTTAGTGATTCAGCAGTCTCATATGCTAACGATACAAAGCTGAATAAGACAATAGTCCCTATCTGCATGAGTCATGTATTTGGTAAAGACAGAAAGGCGGATGATAACAGCACAGATTGATAAATGCTATGATGGAGGTATGCTAGAATATTTATGAGAGTACTAGGAAGGGAGGGATCTAAATCAAGTGAGGGCAGTGTTGGAGGGGCAAATCCCAGAAGATATTCTAAAGGAGGTTACTACTTAAACTGAGTTGAAAGAACAGTTAAGGAATTAAGGAGGCTGGGCATGGTGGCTCATTCCTGTAATCCCAGCAGGAAGCTGAGGTGGGAAGATTGCTTGAGACCAAGAGTTCAAGACCAGCCTGGGAAACAAAGCAAGACCCCTGTCTCTACAAAACATAAAATATTAGCTGAGCACAGTGGCGTGTTCCAGTAGTCCCAACTACTCAGGAGGCTAAGGCAGAAGGATTGCTTGAGCCCAGGAATTTGAGGTTGCAATGAGCTGTGATTGCACCACTGCACTGCAGCCTGGGCAACAGAGTAAGACCCTGTCTCAAAAAAAAAAAAAAAGTGAAGGCGGGAAGGTTGGCTCGTTTCAGGAGAGGGATCAGCATGTATGAGAGCATGAGATAACATTACGCAGTTCAGGAACTGCAAGTAGTTGAATACAACTGAGTAAAGTTTAATCAGGAAAGTGAGTGAGATTATCCTGTGTAATTTTTAGGAAGGCTGCTTTGGCAGTGATTTTGAGGCTGGATTGCTAAGGTAAGGGGTAGGACTATAGGCAGAGATGAGTTATGTCATTGTTTTAAACTAGGTGAGATGTGATCAGGGCCTGAAACTAAGGTGATGAGAATAAGAGAGGGAGAGGATATTAAGACAGTAGAATTAGGCTAGATGCAGTGGCTCATGGCTGTAACCCAGCACTTTGGGAGGCCGAGGCAGGTGGATCACTTGAGGTCAGGGGTTCGAGACCAGCCTGGTCAGCATGGCAAAACCCTGTCTCTGCTAAAAATAGAAAAATTAGCTGGGCATGGTGGAGCATGCCTGTAATCCCAGCTAGTCATGGGGCTGAAGCAGGAGAATGACTCGAACCCGGGAGGCGGAGGTTGCAGTGAGTCGACACCACACCATTGCACTCCAGTCTGGGCGACAGAGTGAGACTCCATCTCAAGAAATAAATAAAAATAAAATAAAATAAAAAACTAGCCAGATGTGGTGCCATATGCCTATAGTCCCAGCCACTTGGGAAACTGAGGTGGGAGGAGGATTGCTTGAGCCTGGGAGATCGAGGCTGCTGTGAGCTATGCTTGCATTACTACACTCTAGCCTGGGCAACAGAGTGAGATGCTGGCTCCAAAAAAAAAAAGGGTAAAATTAATGGAATTTAGTAATTGACTTGCGATAAAGGAGAAGGTGATTTGAGGTTTAGGTCACTCTGTGGAAAGTGGTACCATTTACTGAAATAGAAAAATTCAGCAAGAACAGATTATCTTTTTGGGGAGGTGGATGTGAGAGGTAGCAGGATGGTCTTACCTAAAGTATATTCTCTCAGTGGCTGCCATCTTTTCATTGGCTTTGTGGTGATGGAATAAATCAGAATCGTGGAAGTGAGAGAGAATAGGCTATTTTAGATTGCTATAAAGTGAAAGAAAGATAAACTGGTAATTTAGAGAGGAACATTGAGTAAGATAAAAAAACTTGATTATGCATATATGCTGAAGGGAAAGGTCTATGGGGCTGCCTTTTCTGTTGACACATGAGGATGAGCACACGGGAGTATATATACTTAGACGTAAATACGTATATGAACACATGCTGCCTATAAGCTTACAATAGTGTTGGTATAGTTTTCTTCTAGGCGATTCCAAAAGGCTTATCTGAGTCTATTCTAGTCTGGCTCTAACCAAGAGCCCTAGTGCTTTATTTTTAAGTAGGATAAGAGAAAGTTGAGCAAGTAATTTGACCAGTGGCTTCGATTTTTCTCAGTGAAGAGAAGCAGAGTCTTTCTGGAACAAATGGGGAAGTGGTGGGGCAGTGGGGAAAGTGGGAATATGTTGGAGGACCTGCCAAGAAGGGTAGGAGAAAGTGGAATAGGGACACATGAAGAGAATTGCTAACAGCACGGATGCCCCCGTTATCATTGGTGCTACTGCAAATTCATAGACTGCAGTCTGCATCAGCCCAGGTGTCAGAGTAGAAAAATGAAATGGAAGACTGAGAAGGAAGCAAGAGAATGGTAATAGTAGGAGTGGTAATACTAATGGGAGTCATAATAGAGAGCAAATGAACTGATGGTTTAGAGACTCCTAATGAAATAGGAAAGGCAGAGTGGAACTGATATATCAGTGAAAACAACAGTCAGGAGACTGGAAAGAGAGGTACTGATAAGGCTGAAGAGTCAAATGAGAGATTAGAAAGGGAGACTTGAAAAAACAGGATGTGTTTGTTAGGGAATAGGATATGGCAGTTTAAGGTCAAGGCAGCTTTGAGGATCAAGTCCTGAGAGTGGGAAACTAAAGTAGAGTGGGGTGAAAGTCTTTGATGTGTATAGACTTTTTTGAGACGGGTCTCGCTCTGTTGCTCAGGCTGGAGTGCCGTGGTGCAGTCACAGCTCACTGCAACCTTGACCTCCTGGGCTCAGGTGATCCTCCCACCTCAGCCTGCTAAGCAGCTGGGACTACAGGTGCACACCGTCATGCCTGGCTAGCTTTTGTATTTTTTGTAGAGATAAGATTTCCCCATGTTGCCTAGGCTGGTCTCAAACTCGGGAGCTCAAGCGATCCGCCCACCTTGGCCTCCCAAAGTGCTAGGATTACAGGCATGAGCCACTGTGCCTGGCCTAAAAGAGCCATGTTAGGAAGATTATCCAGCATAGGTTTGCAGGATGGGTTGGAAGGGAGAACAGACCGAGAAGAACATGTCTTAATATCTCATTTTCTGGCAGCAATCTTTTTGGGTTCCTTCCGCATGCCCTATCAAGAGATTAAGAATGTCATCCTGGAGGTGAATGAAGCTGTTCTGACTGAGTCTATGATCCAGGTAAGGAGCAAGGTGGTTCTTCTGGAGCAGGCTCTTCTGTGTCGCTGGGTACTGGCCTCATCTCTGTGTAGATGAAGAGGATCCTCCTCTAGCATTGCTGACTTATGAGTGCTGGCTTTGAGAAACTCCCTTTTCTCTGCTGGTCAGGTTACTTCTGGTATATTTTGCAAAAGTCCCACCATCTCAGTAGCTGCCTCTCATCTCCCACCATATGTTTCCTTCTGTGTGGTCCTTGAGCAGAGTGTGGGATTGACAACAGAGTAAAAGTTGTTTAGGCTTGAGTTGTCAGGGAATCCCCCTCCAGCTGAGATGTCTCTTCCCTCTTTCAGAACCTCATTAAGCAAATGCCAGAGCCAGAGCAGTTAAAAATGCTTTCTGAACTGAAGGATGAATATGATGACCTGGCTGAGTCAGAGCAGTTTGGCGTGGTGGTGAGTGAGGCCTGTGGCAGTAAGCGGTTCTCCGCCCCCTATATTCCCCTCCCCTCTAGAGAGCAGCCTGGGCATATGCTCCTTGCTGCTTGTCTGTTTTTGAACCTGTCTTAATCTCTTCTCCCTGCTCTGGAGCTCTGATCCTCCCATAGGAGGCTCAAGCCTGTATCTTTTTCTGACTTCACTCTCTTTTCACTGTAATGGAACTGCTTGTGTTCTCTACTAGATGGGCACTGTGCCCCGACTGCGGCCTCGCCTCAATGCTATTCTCTTCAAGCTACAATTCAGCGAGCAAGTGGAGAATATCAAGCCAGAGATTGTGTCTGTCACTGCTGCATGCGAGGAGTTACGTAAGAGTGAGAGCTTTTCCAGTCTCCTAGAGATTACCTTGCTTGTTGGAAATTACATGAATGCTGGCTCCAGAAATGCCGGTGCTTTTGGCTTCAATATCAGCTTCCTCTGTAAGGTGAGCCAAAGAGTTAGAGCAGGACAACACAAGGAAGGCTGCAGCCTCTATGAGTTCAGTGTTGGCAGGAGGCCATCTTGGACATGTCAGGATTTAACAGTTTCTCCTCTTGCTCTAAGCTTCGAGACACCAAGTCCACAGATCAGAAGATGACGTTGTTGCACTTCTTGGCTGAATTGTGTGAGAATGACTATCCTGATGTCCTCAAGTTTCCAGACGAACTTGCCCATGTGGAGAAAGCCAGCCGAGGTGGGGCAGTTTGGGATGAAGCTAGAGCCCAAAAGTCTCTGCGTGGGGAGGGAAATAAGACACAGTCTAGATTTGAGAGCGTTTTCAGTTCAGACTATTTCAAGTGGAAATGAGATAGGATTTAGGCATGGTGCCTAAGTCACAAGGGCAGAGCGTAAGGTTGAGGAGAGATCTTTATGTGTAGAAATAGGAAGCACTCTTCTCTTCCTAAGGAAACACCAAACACCAAAAAACAGCTAGAAAGGCAGGTGTTTTTAGTCTAGGTTAACAGTTCTTTTCATTAAGAAAACATAGACTAGATTAACAAAAATTAGGCCTCACTGTCCTGGAACTAGACAAAGAAAAAGCAGCATTCATTGGAAATTGGAACAGATTTCTGCCCCCGCCTCTATATTTCTATGTATATCTCTCTCCTTCCAAACCCTGTTCTCTAAAATAAATGAGACCAAGATCTCAGGAGATTTCATAGACTCATGTTAAATTAAATGAAGTCTTTCTTCTGTTCCTAGTACCGCATACCTTGTGAAGGCTGGAGGTTCAATGATCAAATAATTTATAGTCTCACTGGAAAGATGAAAATTTAAGTATGTGACACAACTAAAGTACATAAGGAACTAAAATTATTAAGTGCCAGAATGTGTGTATAGACTGAAGCTCTGCTCTGAAAGGTGACACTAAGGGGTGTTGAGGCTGGGATTATTAGTAAGCTCTTGCTGTCTGTTTTTATGGTGTCTTTTCTTTTCTTTTTTTTTTTTTTTAGTTTCTGCTGAAAACTTGCAAAAGAACCTAGATCAGATGAAGAAACAAATTTCTGATGTGGAACGTGATGTTCAGAATTTCCCAGCTGCCACAGATGAAAAAGACAAGTTTGTTGAAAAAATGACTATATCCTCTCTTGAAAGGAGGGAGTTGTTCCCTACGAAGGGAAAGAAAACTTCCTATAGTGGGGGAAAAACAGGATAGATAGGGCAATATGCAATTTTTTTCTCTTAAAAAACTCTTTTTCTTTAAATACATAGTTTTTTGGATTTGTTAGTATTTTCAGAGAGGCTCTCACTGTGTCACCCAGGCTGGCATGCAGTGGTGCCATCACGGCCCACTGCAGCCTTGACCTCCTGGATTCAAATGATCCTTACCCCCTCAGCCTCCTTGGTAGCTGGGACTACAGGCATGTGCCACCAGGCCCAGCTAAACTTTTTTTTACCTTTTTTTCTTTAGAGACGGGGTCTCACTTTGTTGCCCAGGCTGCATAGTTCCTGAGAGCATTCCATTGTTGTGGAGTGGAAGCAAACCATGCAGATCAATGATAAAAGTCCTCCCGACTCCCCTGCCGGTACCCCATCTCCACTACACACACTCACACAGGCTTCCCTCTCCTTCCCCTCCCCAAAGGTAACCACTGCCACTGGACTTCATTCTGATTTGCACCTCATACATTTATTTTAAACAAAAACTGCATTGTATTGTGTTTTGCACATAATATGTCTTGGCCATGTTTCCATAATAGTATTTATAGAAAACCCCCTTTTAGGTCAAGAGATTGAGACCATCCTGGTCAACATGGTGAAACTCCATTCCTACTAAAAATACAAAAAAATTAGCTGGGCGTGATGGTGTGCGCCTGTAGTTCCAGCTGCTCGGGAGGCTGAGGCAGGAGAATTGCTTGAACCCGGGAGACAGAGGTTGCAGTGAGTCAAGATTGTGCCACTGCACTCCAACCCGGCAACAGAGCAAGACTCTGTCTCAAAAAAAAACAAAAACAGGAAAAAAAAAAAAAACAACCCTTTTAAACTGCCACCTTTTTTATAGGTGTACCATAGTTCATTTTATTAGTCTCCTATTTAGGCTACCTACATGGCTTTGGTTTTTGCTGTTATAAACAGTGCTGTATTGAACATGCCTTTGCATGCCAGTACTCATCTTTGAGTAATTCCTTGGGCTAGAGAAGTGGGTCTGCTTCTTGGTCTTGGTCCTTTACTCCTTGGCCGCACAGCTTTGTAAAGGATGCACAAGAACAGTATAACAAGCTGCGGATGATGCATTCTAACATGGAGACCCTCTATAAGGAGCTGGGCGATTACTTCCTCTTTGACCCCAAGAAGTTATCTGTTGAAGAATTTTTCATGGATCTTCACAATTTTCGGAATATGTTTTTGGTGAGCAAGGGATTCTTGCTGACTGAATCTTTTGTGGGCATTTCTCACTTTCCCCGGGTTCCTGTTGGCTGGTAGTAGGTGTACAATGCCCATGTGTTCCTTCCTCCCCTTCCTTGCCCCAGCAAGCAGTCAAGGAGAACCAGAAGCGGCGGGAGACAGAAGAAAAGATGAGGCGAGCAAAACTAGCCAAGGAGAAGGCAGAGAAGGAGCGGCTAGAGAAGCAGCAGAAGAGAGAGCAACTCATAGACATGAATGCAGGTGAGGCGTGAAGATGGGTTGATGGGTTGAGATAGGAATGTTTGGAAGACTTCTGCCTAAGAGTCTAGAGGCAGAGTCTCATGTCTGAGCTCACCTCCTGGCAAATGATTTTTGGCAGTCTTCTACCTCCGAGATCCCGATGCCGGACTTTAACCCCAGTTCAGATAATGCACATTCCAACTTGCCCTGGTAAAACTTTTACCTTTTCTCTCCTTTGCTGGCTCTTGTGTTCTCTCTC
The DNA here is from genome assembly GCF_008728515.1 of Papio anubis. Classification (NCBI taxonomy): domain Eukaryota; kingdom Metazoa; phylum Chordata; class Mammalia; order Primates; family Cercopithecidae; genus Papio; species Papio anubis. The sequence goes on along the minus strand of NC_044980.1, from coordinate 134,169,505 downwards.
ATTCCCCCGTGATTGTGGTATTGCTGTGATATATACTGTTTTCCTTCTGTCCATCCAAAGGTTCTTCTGGCCTGTTCTCATTCCCTCCACTAAATCTTTCGGGTTTTTTTCTTTAAAATATTTTCCTGACGCTCCTCCCATCTTTTAACTGTGGTGTGTCTTCCCTTTCTGCCTATTTCACAAAGTACTGTGTCCCTAGTACCTTAGCCCAGTTGTACACACAATTAGACTGTAAATGGATTGAACTTTTGGAGGGGGTGGGGAGCCGGTCACCCTCTTCTTTTTTCAGCAGAATCTCTATTTCACTACCAGAAGCATGTCTTTGTTGAAACATATGGTTTCAATTACTGGCCCTCTGTTTCCTGTCTCTGCTTCTTTCCTGCTGCAGATTCCCTACCCCTTCGCCCCCACTGCTCTCTCTGTGGGCAGCGGAAATACAGCATACGCTGCTCACACAGCACTGAGCTGATACCACCCTCCTCCGAACCTGAGGGGCCACGAGCCTTCTGCAAATGAAGAGGTGTTCACAGAGCTGCTGAGTTTGTTAGGAATCAGTATTTTACAGACCACGGACACAAGGCTCTGATACCTCTTGCTACCAGGAACTTTTCTTTATGCTTTTCTGGAAAGCAATTTCCTTGCCCTTAGTTGTAAGCCACAACTTTGTAATGCTATTAAAGCCCACACCAAGTATCCTTCACCTTCCCCTGGGACTCCAGGGTTTGCCCCCAGGTACTGGCTAGGATGCAGTGGGGGAAGGTGGAGTCCCGCTGACATGTGGGATGAGGGCTGCACCGGGTCAACAGGCGGCGTAATGGACCTTGCCCAGTTTCCAGTACCTGGGTCAATGAGGGTGGAATGTAGGTCAGCTGCAGTGGTGATGCTCAGCCAGCAGGTGGTGCTGGGAGCAGTGAGCCCCAGCCTTGGAACTGGCAGCCTATGGGCATTTTGGGATTTCACAGTTTCAGATTTCACTATCCTAAGCTGTTGCCATGGAAACCGAGCCGGCTAGAACAAAGATTTTACATTAACTCTTTGTGTTCCAGCCAGGCTGCTCCTCTTAGATGCAGAGGACTTAGACATCAGGAAGACTTAGCCACTGGAGGCAGTACTTCAGGGAAGTGTACTCTTTGATCAGTGGTCTTTCCTCAGCCCTGCTCTGAGACCTAACCAGGCGAAACACTTTAGGATAAAGAGGGAGTGATATAGTTGCTGACTAATTTCACAGTCATAGTCTTTACTTATCCTGGTCTTGGAGTTGGGCAGTTCTATAATTTTGTTGCTAGTCCTGATTGGGGTGGGGAGGATGGCATTGCGGGAAGATATCCCAAGGTTTGCATTGGATACTAGATCTTTTGTTTTAACCATTTGTAAGCAGATACAAGTAAATATGAACTTGTGAGACTTAAGGCTGAGCTCTCTTTGTCTCTTAGCTGCCAGCTGCTGTGAGAGAGCAATAGCCATGCATTTTGTGTGGGGCTTGGTATTTGCCATGCTGCTCTGGCCGAAGAGTTCACGTCTCCATCTTGTTCTTTATAACAGAGGGTGATGAGACAGGTGTGATGGACAGTCTTCTAGAAGCCCTGCAGTCAGGGGCAGCATTCCGACGGAAGAGAGGGCCCCGTCAAGGTAAGTAAGCACGTGGAGCTCATCCTGGGTGTCGAAGTGGGTGAGGGCTCTCTACTCCTGTCAGTCTGAGGCTGAAGAGCAAATAATGATGTTCTAAGCATCTTTTTAATCCCTGCATCCAGAACGGATTATCTAGTCCTCTTCTTCCCATGTTACAGAGTAGCGACTTAGAAAACGAGTTTAAAGGGCTGACAGTAAATCAGTTACATTGGATTATGCCGCATTTCTCCCCACTCTTGAAGCCGATGTTTGGAACAAAAGAACTGAGCTGCAGGACACAGGGATTTGGGCATTTGTGTGTATGAACAAAAGTTGATCTAAATACAAAATGTATATTAGGTATAGATTGAAATTCAAATTAAAAATAAGTCAGAGTCCGTACTCTGGACTTCACAAGCAGGAGGCATACATAGAGAGAACTAATAATAGAAAGTATACAATTTTGTAGAGAGGTTTAGGCATCATTATTCCCAGACAGAAAAATATAGAGGAGCACCTCTATTGAAGGATTATGCCGTGACTGAAAACTACCTTTTCCTTGAGTGCAGTTAGCCTCTGTTGCCCTTGCCTTTCCCCCATCACTGCCCTGCAATCTCCTTTCACATCTTTTGGAAGATCTAAGTGGATTACATTGAGCTAGAGATTCTAAAAAGAGCTAGGACAAATGATCCAGGTATTAGTATGGGAAAAGATTAATGAATAAGTTCCCCCTGAGGGAATCTTAAAGTGGCCAGGAGACTAATTCAAAAGAAGGTATAGCCAAGGCTGCCCCTCATGTGGAATTGACCTGCACCATTGTGTCTAGTGAAGGTCTTTTGAGGCTAGGAGTGGTAGCTTCTTTTCTAATTTGAAGAGTGGGAATTACAAAAAAGGCATCATTTAAAGGTTTCTACTTCAGAGGGACTTAAATCTATATTCCCTATTTCTTGGCTGTTGCATTGTGTAGGACCATTTGATAGTGAGTTTTACTTTGAGATTATTGTAAATAGAAGGAGTTACACAGCTTGCTTTGGCCAGTGCTCAGCTATTAGTGGTATCTGTAGGGCCTATAGTACCTGCCACAGCCTGGAAAGGGGGACCTTAGAGCATGCTAGCCTATATAAACTCAGTATCCTGGCCCAGCTGTTTCCATCACTGTGAGCTTCATCTGTAATGGCTGACTGCCCATTTCTACTTACACTCTGAATAACCAGAGTGATACTCCCTTCTGAGGGCTCTCTTGTATGACTTCAGAATGTTCCCCAAACTGAAAGCTCCCGAGTCAAAGTTCTTATCCATTTTTCTGGCATTCTCTAAAGGGGAGGAGAAGTGGATATGAAGAGCTGAGTACTCTCTGGGCTAGTGTTTAGTCTTACAGATAGGTGTTTGCAAGGAGAGTACAGCTAGAGGTACCCTTACTCCTGTATTTCATCTTATAGGTTCTTACAACATTATTTCCTACTGACCACATAAGGTGATGTGGCCTTAACATTAAGCATTTCTAGCCTTACAAAAATACATTGCATCTTACTGGGTTTTTTTTTTGACCCCGTCAGCTAAGTGCCTGCATCAGACTTTTGGTGGGGAATTCCCTTTTAAGCCTAATCTTCCTGTGGAACTATACTAGAATCCCAGATGCTTCCTGTACACAGGTAACCTGACATCAGTGGCTTCCCTCTGCTGGGGAAGCCCCATTCTTTCTTCTTTCCAAACGGAAAATCAGAACTCACAGGTGGAGGAAGGAGGAATTTTGTTGGAACCAAACCTTCCAGCAGAGGACCTGAATTAGTCAAAGTACTCTCTCCCATGCCAGAGGGAATAGGAGGAGACTTATACTAGGAGATATTAAATTGGAAAGTAGGTAAAATGACAATTACATATATTTTAAGTGGCTCTAGCCTATAAGCTTATCTTTCTAGGCTCTGGGTTCACTAAATACACTTGAATATATCTTGGAGTTATTCCGTTAACTCTTTAGACCTTGGTGCTTTCACATCATGTAAAGTGATGTGATGTTGTGGCCTCACATTAAACATAAACAGGAGGATAGCCATCAGAGTAGACTACAAAGAACACAGGGTAGGTAGGGATCAAAACTCCTAAAGTCATATCTAGTTGGGATGCTGTCTGTGTTATCCTAAGCAAGTCACTTAATGTTTCTGGGACACAGTTCCTCAGGTATAAAATGAGAATTGGACTAGAATGAATGGTCTCCAGAGTCCCTTCCAGCTCTAATATTTTTTTGTGCAGTGACAACAGGATTGAGAGGAGAAGAGGAGAGAGAGGCTGGACTTAGACGGCCCCATTTTCAAAATACAAAGGTTCCACTGGCTATAGGTTTCTCTGTGTGGCTACTGGAATTGGCTGTTCCACCCCTTGCCTGGCTGTCTCTGACTATTCCTCCTGGCTGATTGCTTTGAGCTAAAAAAACAGAGGCACTGTGGAGCATATCTGCCTCACAGCCCTCCTTTTTTCCAGAGAGACAGCTGTCCCTATTCAAAGACACTAGCTTTTTCCCTAGAATTTAAAGGAATGTTAAATTCTTCCGGTCTCTGGAGACCTGGGGGCGTGACCAGTATACAAAGACTCATTGAGGAGTTGGAAGAGGAGAGTTACTATCAGGGTTGGTTCATTAAAAGCAACATGTAAACTGCTGTGACCCGCAGGGTGTGGGAGAACAATGGTTTGAGTGTCAAGGGGAAGAATCCATGTGATTGTATTACAGCTGCTATTTTAGGCCCATGGTTGAGTCAGCTTGTGGTTTTAATGACTCAACTTTATCTCCTTGTCTGAATTGTGGCCTCTTGTGTACAAGTCATTTGCTCACTGGGATAAAAGCCAAGGGAAGAAAGAAATTCAACTCTTCCTTTCCTTCCCTCTACCATTTCCCAGCTTCCCTATAAGCTCCATCCATCTAATAGAATCATAGAATTGGAAAGACTCTAAAGACTTCCAGTGATTAGTATCTAACCTGCTCATAGGGAAAGGAATTAAAACCAGATAAGATGGCTAACACGGTGAAACTCTGTCTTGAAAAATACAAAAAATTTGCTGGGCGTGGTGGCAGGCGCCTATAGTCCCAGCTACTCAGGAGGCTGAGGCAGGAGAATGGCATGAACCCAGGAGGTGGAGCTTGCAGTGAGCCGAGATTGCACCACTGCACTCCAGTCTGGGTGACAGAATGAGACTCCATCTCAAAAAATAAAAATAAAAAACAGATAAGGTCTTGCCTAGGTCTACATGGCTATCTAATGACAGCACTGTAGCCCGCTTTTGTGACTCCCAAGTCCAGGGCTATTTCCACTCAGCCTGCATGATTGAACAGGAGATGGCAGTGAACCCCACAGTATGGGCCGGAAATATTCTTTCATACCTTCCAGCAAGGAGAGTCTTGGACATGATGACATTGCTTCAGGAAGGTGCTCTCATGACCACCTGTGTTAGTCTATTTCTTGTTATTATAAAGAAATACCTGAGACTGGGTAATTTATAAAGAAAAGGGGTTTATTTGGCTGACAGTTCTGCAGACTGTATAGAAAGCATGGCGCCAGCATCTGCTGTTGAGGCCTCAGGAAGCTTCCAATCAAGGGGGAAGAAGGTGTATCACAAGGCGGAAGTGGGAGCTAGAGAGATGCCAGGCTCTTTTAAAAACAACCGGTGCTTGTATGAGCTCTTTACTGTGGGGAGGGCACCAAGCCACTCATAAGGGATCCACCCCATGACCCAAGTGCCTCCCATTAGGCCCCACCTCCAACACTGTAGGCCACATTTCAGCATGAGTTTTGGAGCGGTTATACATTCAAACCATATCACCTCCTATCTAGAGAAGGTTGCTAAGAATGTTTCCTGTACCACTACTTATTCTCCCCCCTACTTTTGTAAATAGGACAAGAAACATAATTAGGAGAGTTTGAGACAAGAATGAGTTATTTAGTGTGATGATGATTGCCCCATCTGTCCTAGTTTCCTCTTCCCTAAGGAAGCTTATTTTATTCCTTCCTCTTCAGTAATAGTTCCTAGCCTATGTTTTATAAAGGTCTTTTTCAAATCACTAACCTTTTTGAAATTTAGCTACACTTGCGTTATATGGTTGATTTTGCTGGTGTTTTTATCCTAGCCCACCCCTAACTTCTAGGAATCTGTCCTCAGAGAGCATTCACCAGTATTTCAAGATTGTTCCCTTTTCCCACACAGCCTGTGGGACTGTTCTCTTTGAGTTCATGATCCTCCCTGATCATTAACTCCATCTAGTCAAAATATTTATCTGGTTCTATGGCTACTTTTCAATAGTCTTATAACAAGTAAGTTGGGGGAAGTGTGGGGAGGTCAGTTTTTCTTGATTGTTCAACCTGCTGAGCATAATGGTGACTGAGTGGAAAGCTGGGAGACCTGTTCCAACAAGAGCTTTCTCATCCCCTGACCTTAGGCCACATCACACCCTCCCTGGTGTACTGGCTTTCAAGGCTTAAAAGGGAAATTTTGATCTTCTCCCTACCTACTGTCTGCTCCTGGTTCTTAGAAAGTTTGTAATACATCAGAAGCTTCTTGAGTTCAGAAATGTCTAGAGACACCACTTGATTAGGAATAAATGGTATCTTTTTAATTTGGAGGAAGAAACCACAGAAAGCAGCAGCTTAAGACCTACCACATGGGAATTCTGCCTTCTCCTGTGTTGCCCAGGACATGTGGCCCAGTGTTCCTTTTCCCAAGGTCTGGAGTCAGATGTTATTTAAACATACATACACCACTAGAGTTACACACACACACACACACACACACACACACGCACACACACACACACGCACAGAGTCGCAATGTCTTCTCAACTGCTGGAGACTGAATTCAAAGAAATAATAAAATGATCTGAAACTGCTACCCTTCCGGTCATGAGAAATGGGATCTAGAGAGGGAGTACTTCATAAGAGAGTGGAAATGCAGGAGGCCTGAGGAAGATTTTGGTGGTAAGGACAATATGAGAAATGTACACATGTAGACCATCATAGTCACAATCACACAGGCTCCTTTTCCTCACTTGTCGGTCACGGAGCAGTAGTTTGTGTTCATAATCCAGTAAGTGGGTTTGTGAAATTCCCACAGTCTCGGTCACACACCTATGGTCTGTAACTAGATAAGTCCTGTGGCTTTCAGTCAGGGTCTTCACTATTCTTTCTCCTCTTGGTAGACAACCTCTTGTACCCCTGGGAAGTAAAGGAGGAGGAGCAGACCTTTAAATTGGTAACCTTGTGTGCATGCTGCGTGTTCCCTGCTTCATCTTCGGGCAGCCTCTCCTGTGATGAAAACAGTAGCCTGAGTCATGGCTCTGTAGGGGGAGAAGACCTGGTTAAGACTTGGGCTTTGGCAGGCTATGGTGACTCACGCTTGTAATCCCAGAACGTTAGGTTCCAAGGTGGGAGGATTGCTTGAGCCCAGGAGTTCAAGACCAACCTAGGCAACATGGAGAGACCCCATCTCTGCAAAAAATACAAAAATAGCTAGATGTGGTGGCACATGCTTATAGTCCAGCTACTAGGGAGGCTGAGGTGGGTGGATCACTTGAGTCTGGGAGGTTGAGGCTACAGTGAGCTATGATCCTGTTTGGCTTCTGCCTACCTAAAGCTTTTTGCTGGTCCAAAAAGGCACTTTGTTCCAGTCCTGCAACTGCCCCAGTCTTGGTCTTCATTTAGGAGTGCTCGGCTCTTTCATCTGGTCCTGCTTCTAAAACATTCCGGTGCTGCTTTCTCCACTCCAGCTTTCCCAGATCTCCAGGAAGTCATTTTTTTTCCCCCCCAATTGAGATATCATTTACATACCTAAAATTCACCATTTAAAAATGTATAATTCAGGGGTTTTAGAATATTCACAAGATTGTATAACCATTACTACTATCTAATTCCAGAACATTTTCATCATCCGCAAAAGAAAAACAATAATACCCATTAGCAGTCACTTCTGACTCTCCCCTCCCCTTACCTCTGGCAACCACCAGTCTGTTTTCTATCTCTGGGTTTTTCTGTGCTGGACATTTCATAGAAGCTGACCCATAACATATGGCCTTTCGTGTCTGGCTTCTTTCATCCCAGACAGCTCTTTGTATATACACAGTCGCTCTGTGCTGCTCCGGGGCATGGGAGGAGGAGACATCATGAGATGGGCGTGGTCTCAAGGAGTGGCCTTCCTGCTGCAGATACTGGGGCCATAAGCCTAGATACCATAAATGAATATGAGAGTCTTGGGGATGAAACCCAGCAGTTAGAACAGAAACTCGTGAATTGATTTGGTTCTTTTCCAATCTGGGATGACAGCTGGAACTTGACCATCCCTTAGCCACATGGGCTGAGATTTCTTTGTAGGGGTCCTCTCCTGTCCATCCTTGATCCCAGTTCTGCTTCCCTGACAGAGCTTTTATTACTACCTCCACTCCCCCCACCCCACCCCCACATACTCTATACACCTTGAAGGGCCCTTGGCATTTGTATCACGGCTGCTACCTTTGAAGAGGTGGGAAAAAGCTAAGGCGTGTGGGCATCTGTTGTTGGAGGAACACATAGGAGTGCGATGCCAATGCGTGACTGCTATTCCTCTTTGCAGGAGTCTCTCCAACCACCTACGGAAGGTCGCCTTCTGCTAGGGACAACCCTCCCAGGGCTGAATGAAAAGTGTTTTGGCCTAGGAGTTTCCTGGGACCTGTCAAGAAAACAAAAATAATACTACGTACTAAGCTTTAGTCTATTTAATTCCAACATCCCTATTATTAGAAAATAGACTTTGAGTACTTCATCTCTCCCTAAGTCACATAGCTAACACTTCAACCCAGTTCTGTCTGTCTAGCTGTGTTCAAACTTTTGTGCTATTTTCCCACAGGGAAGCAAGGGGGCAAGGCTTGCTTTTCCGTTGCACCATACTCTCTTACATTCTTTGCCACCCAAAAATATATTCCACATGCTGGATCTCTGCCCCTCTTTCTTCAGAGTAAAGCCCTCTATGAACTGGCCAACGTAGTCATGTCTGTGTGGCTTACGGCTGATTATCTGCTGTAGAGTTTGAAAGAAATTAGAAATGAGGCCTTCCACGGACAGAATCTCTCATCTTCTCTTGCAGCCAACAGGAAGGCCGGGTGTGCCAAGGACGATGCCATGGCCGCTGTTCCTGCCAAGGTGTCTAAGAAGAATGAGACATTCCCCACAATCCTTGAGGAAGCCAAGGAGTTGGTTGGCCGTGCAAGCTAATGTGGGTCCTGTGACGGTGGGAACTGAGGCGGGAGCTCCTCAGCGGCGTGGCAGACTGTCCTGCCCTGCAGCATGTGCCTAAAGGCTCAAGGGGATATTCCTCTGGGGTGGCCACTCCCACCACCCTGACCCTGTCTTTCTCTCTGGCCTGCTGCTCTCTCAACATCACATACAGCTTCAGCTGCCTGGAGGCCAGAAGGAAAGGGCAGTGTGGGGGAGGCCTGAGCCCAACCTAGCCAGCCCTGGCTGTTGTATTACCAAAGCAGGGTCCATGTTTGCTGCCTTAACCCTGGCTCCTCTCTGTTACTCAGAGGGCCTCATCTCAGACAAGGCCCAGCCTGCTTTTTCTCAGCCCTGACTTTCTAATGGGCTTTCCCCCCAGGTCAATCTTGCTGGATTTGTGCTTTTCTTTTGTGGTTTCTTTGGCCCTGAGAACAGCATGGGGCTTGTAAACCTTTGGGCAGATCCCTCCTTTCATTGCTGTCGTCTCTGCTCTTCCCTCTCCTGGCTGTGGTTATTTATTATTAGTGGTGTGGCACTGGGAGCTGCTCCTAAGGAAGCTGGGAGCAAATCCCACCTTTACCCCACCTTCCTGGGAAAGGCCTCCAAAGCAAAGGATCTGGACCACTTTCCCTGTTGTGCTGTGGCCCACGCCAGACAGAGCCTGTGGGCAGGCAGGCAGGGCATAGCGACAGTGTGGGACCTACCCCCAGCCTCTGCCATGCTTTATGCCCTTGCCTCTGTGGACCCTCTGCACCAACCCCAGGCTACTGAGCCACCTTCCCTCCTCATGCCTTCCCCGAGCTTTGGTGCATCTCATCTGGACTATGGGTTGTATTGTGACCATCCCAACACCTTACCCTCTGTCTACAAGGAAATGGGAGGTGGAGCCTCCTGGCTGAGAAATTGTTTTGCAAATGGATCTATTTTTGTATGAAAAAAAAATTTTTTTAAAGAAAACTCTTCCTTCCCCCTTTCCCCTCCATAATGTAAGAAGCTTTGGTGGCAGGTTCCAGAGTTCCTGGGATTTCTCCTCACAGGCCCAATACTGAATATGCCCCTGGACCTTCTGGACTCTTGAGTCCAAGGCAGATCCTCTCTCCCAGGGAATCCGACACAGGAGGAACCCCTTCTCTGGTTGAGCTGGACCAGGCCTGAGAGCGGGAGCTGTAAGACCATAGAGTTTTTTATAAATGTATAAATGTATCAAGCCAAATGTGCAGATGCTAACTGGACATTCTGGGGAACTGGGCACCAGGAGTGCCTTCATACACTGTACCCCAGCTCTCTTTTAAAAGAGAAGTGGGAGGGCACACCGAACTGTTTGGTGTCCCCAACCACAGGAAGCTCCAATATTCTGGCTTAGGGTGACACTTTTGTCATCCTTGTGCCCCTCTCAGCTTTTCATCCCCAGCTAGGAAGAAAGAATGGCACTCTTGGCTTTGGCCCAAAATTAGAGTTGTTAGAGCAAGAGAGAGCTTAGGAAGCATGAGGGCAACTATAGGTGAGGCCTTACTGCCAGGAGGGAGGGTTGTGGTTGCTGGCGCTTGTGTGTAAAGGGGCAAGAGCTGCTCCTTTGGCCTATTCCTTGGAGGACTCTGATGCAGGGCGTCTGTTGCTCCACTGAGTCACCTCCTCCCTGCTCGCTGACATCTGGGGCTTTGACCCTTTCTTTTTTAATCTACTTTTGCTAAGATGCATTTAATAAAAAAAAAAAAAAAAGAGAGAGAGAGAGATAGGTGTGGGGGACAAAATGCAAACCTATTTCCCTTGCCTCATAGGCTTCTGGGATGTCATCACCTCCAGTTTGTTGGTTTTGTTTCCAACTGTTAATAAAGCATTGAAACAGTACTGCAGTACAGCTTCCTGTGTGAATTTCTGAGCTGTTTTCTTTTCACTGTAGTCCAGGCTCCTCTAGTCTTTCCTGCGTCAAATCCCTGGTTGACCTGACAAATCCCTGTGAAAAAGCTAAAGGTGCCAGACACTTTGCTTGGGCACTGGGCTAGAGATGGTTGCTTCTACCCCACCAGAGCTCACCTCAAGGCTGTTTGGCCACAGTAAAGGAGTGGGCGCCCAGTTCAGCTCCCTGACTCTTCCACATTGCTGCTACTTGGCTTGGAGCTCTTTTTTGGAACTCACTTGTAACCTTTCATGTTCCCAGATGTCACACAAGGTTTCCTGGCAGTACCTGTGTCTCTTGCTGAGGGAAGCATCTGACTCCCACTTTCCCATCCCTCTGCTCTGTTGGTGGCCACAGACCACATTCCAGAGTAGAGGGGCTTACCCTGGGGTAGAAACCTGAGCCTGCCCAGCAGAGTTTGGGAGCCCGAGGTCATGCTCCAGATGAATTGCCACTTGGAGCCATACTTGTCTGAGCTTGTTATGACCTGCACAAAAAAGCCAGACCAGCAATGAGCAGGCCCAGGGTAGACAGGGAGGGGCCTGGAGAGGACCACACACCCATTCAGGCAGGCTCTGAAACTGGAAATAAAAGCCTTTAAAATAGCCCTGGAGCCTGGGCAGCTGCCTCCCCAGTATGGCCTAAGGTGTGGGGATGGGCTGCTTGCCGCCTCCCTCCTGTCCCCCAGAGGCCACGCGTTTCTGGCTCAAAGCTTTATAGGCACACATACCAATTAGGGGACCAACCACAGCTGCTCACGCGCTCTGCCAGTCTGCTGCTGTGCTGCCTGGAATAGAACCCAGGCGCCCGGCACCCCGCCCCTCCACAGCCTGGCTCTGAGTAACAAAACCCTGCTTCCATCTCAGCAACCTTGCACACCACCCTTTCTCCCACGCTAGAAAGTCGCTCCCAGATAATCTTAAGTTGGAACGTTTGGTTTCCATGACAACAGACTTGAGCTGGCAGAGTGGGTGACCTGGCTCTGGGAGGCTCCACAGCGTGGAGGAAGCCGCATAACCTCGCTGTCCGGTTAGATAACCCCAGTGGCTCTGTCTGCGTTCTTGGGTCCTTCCGGGTAGTTCCCTTATAAGTTCCCCTTCACCCCCAGCTCCGTGTTTTCTGCAGCTTCTCTGGCTGCAGCAACCTCGGAATCCCACAGTGCTTCGAGGAGGCAGGCGGAGGGGGCGGGGAGATGGGAGGGCAGGCGAGTGAGTGGAACAGCACCGAGAGGAAGGAGGGAGGGGAGCTGAGTCTGCGAGGGATCTCATTTCCTGCACGCCCTTTCAGTCCCCTTGACCCCGCAAGAAAAGGATGAGCCCACCAATTTCTTAGGCTTCGCTGCGGAGATGTCAGAGGGAAGGCGAATTCCAGGTGGGGAAACTGAGGCTCGAGCTGCAGACTTGGTTTTCGAAGAATCGCCTCCCGCATTCCCTTCCACTCCCGCGGCTTTCCCAAAACCCCTAGGCAGTGGGGGTGGGGGTGCGGGGGCAAAGGAGAGTCTACCCTCCTCCCGCGAAACCCTCCGGGGCGCTTCGAGTAGGTAATTTTAGTCGGGAAGGGGCGGGAACTACGGAAACGTTCTCTGTCCCCTCCCCAACCCGTTTGCCCGGCGCCAACCCGCCCCCGCCCACGCCGGGGTCTCCTCTTCTGCCTGGAGACAGCCGCAAGCGTAGACTGCACATTCAATTGCACACTGACACGCCGCACTCAGATCCCCACCCCCACAGCGGACCCGCCAGCCGATCACACAGCGGCACACGGTACACAGATCCACAAGCACACAGTCAATCGCACTGTCTCATAGGCACAACGGCATTGCAAGCATACACAGCCATATTGCACAGTCACACACACACACACGCGCGAGCGCAATTCGGAAACATCTAGATGCGCAAGGACACAAAGTCGCCTCCCGATTCCGTCCTTCTTCCAGCACCCACCTCAGCTCATCATTTCATGCACACATGCCAGGAGCTTCCATCGCTTATACACAAACGTTCAGCCTTTCAGAAGAAACCTTTTTATTATTTTTTTGTCGAAGAAAAAAAGCCATATAAATATTAGAGTATAAAACTTGCGTGAGACACAGGAAGAGGGTGGGGTAGGAGCTACGTGACTATGCGAAGAGAAGCGCTTATAGAAGGAGTCAGTATGGGGGAGGGGGTCGCCTTAGCGCGTGGACACAGCACAAAACACAACACGGGCCGCCGCGGGCAGATCAAGGACAGACGGCTGCGCGGAGCCCGCCGCCCGCTGCCCACCCGCCATCACGTAAAAGCACACCGTACTACACTACTGGCTATTCTACACCAGCCGAAAGAGGGAGAGGGCTCTACACTACTGTAAGGGCGGGTCTGGGGTTCTCTGGCAGCCCCGCTGAATGGCCGGGGACCGGGGGGCAGAAGGGGGTGGGAGAGGAAGGTCTATGCACAAGGAGGCACTGGGGAACTTTAACCAGGCTATGGCCACTAGGGGGCGCACCGGGGGCCTGGGCAGTGGCCTTCACGGAATAGAAACGGCACCTGGCAAGGTGAAGGACTGAGGCTTCAGGAGGGCAGGGGCCCTGTGAAGAAGCCCCATCCTGGGCTGAGACTTTCTGTTCATTTGGTCCCTGCCCTAGATCCTTGCCTCCCCAACCCAGGGACAAGAATGGCCTGGCTGGCCCGCCCTTCCTGCTGGGGCTCCACTGACCCTTCCACCAGTGGCACCTCTGGAGTACCCAGCACCCACAGAGGCCCCTCTGACCTCTCCAGGGGACCTGGTCCTAAACCTGCTTTGAGCTTCCTTGGACTGAAATGCCAGTTTAACCCATTGGTCCTGGTAGCTCAGCCCAAAGGTGGCTGCCTGGGCTGAGCCCTATTATGTAGTGGGAAGGATCCAGCCTAGTTCTTGGTTTATGGCTGGAATTTGGAGGATGTTGTCAGTCCCCTGAGGACATACAGAGCCTCCTCCAAGGCCTTGATGACTTGATGTGTCAAGCTTTGTCCATGCCCCCACCATCCACATCCACACACTTCCCTTCTTTATCTTACACCCCATACTGTCTTGGAACATGCAGTGGAGTCTCTTGTTTGAGGAGGAGGCGGGGGAAGTCACAGCATGCAGTGGGAACGTCGAACAATGAAAAACAAAACAGAAGACTGGTCCCCAGGGCGTTGGGAAGAGCCTTGGTAGCAAAATGCCCTCCCTAAATCCAGCAAGCATCAGTACCATGGGGATGGTGACCATGTCCTCCAAAACTTGAGCATTGATCTCAGGCTCTGGAAGGAGGTGAAGGGGCTGGCACCAAACCATGCTTTGGGGGAAGATTGAGAATCAAAGGAGAGGCCAAGAGGTCATGATACCCTTCCAACTCTTCAGAACTAGGAGTCTTATAGGTTACCTGGTACTTCAACACCCCAACCAACTTAGGAGAGAGGAACTGTTGGAGTTGGGTGGGGAGGAGGGAGGCATGGGATGGATGGGCCTGATTGATTTGGAAGATGGAGGAGTTCAGCTATAACTAAATGGGGTGTGGCAAATGGTTCTTGGTGTCTACACTAACCCCACTACCCCCATGGGTACAGCAATTGATTGGATGGGGGTTCCCAGCAGAACTCCCTTTGCATATTCAACCCCCGGGGGGTAAGGGGATGGGTGTTGACTGGGCACTTGTTTCTGTTTCCCAAGGGGAGCATGGCCTTGGCCCCTACCAGTATTCTGGGGGTGAGCCCTGAAACTCTGAGGCCTGGGTACAGGTAAGGAGAAGCTGGGCTGGTTGGGGGGAGGCTGCCCTGTGGCTCTTGGCCTGGCCTCCATGTTACTTCTTCTCCTTCTTGCCCGACTTCTTCTTGTTGCCATTGCCACCTGCTGGGGCCTTGCCATCCCGCTTGCCAGCTGCATTGGTCAGTGTGGCATTGCTGCCTGGGATGTAGACGTTCTGGCGGTAGTCGGGCACATGCTGCAGGGTGAACTGGGGTCCGTAGCGGGCGCTCAAGCCCATGGTGCCGGCACCGCCTCCCAGGGTGGAGCTCCCATCAGCGGCTTCTGCAGAGACAGAGGAAGATCAGGTGGGAGCTAAACTTAGGGTCCTCAACAGTCACTCTCTTATACCCCCAGCAGTTAACGAATGCCTACACAGCACCCTGGGCCCTGAACACTGGGAATACAAGGTAGTCTCTCTTCACAAGAGTTGAGGGTAGAGGTTAAGAGGCTTTGGAGTGAGAAAGTCTAGGTTTGATTCCTAGCTCCTTTCCTTACTCACTGTGATCCGGGGCAAGTCTACCTAACTTCCCTATGCCACTTCAGTTTTCTCATCTGCAAAATGGGGATGATAATGGTAACCACCTCTTGTGGTTTTAGTGAATGCTAAATAAGAAAATGTATGTAAAGTACCTAAAATAGTGCCTGGTAGATCTAAGTGCTCAAAACACATTCGCTAGTATTTCTCTCAGGGCTGTGACACAAGGCTCTCAGCTCCTTGCCCTGGCCTTTCTCAAGGGAGCCTCTGACTCCCACGCGAGACCATGGGCTCCTGGAGGGCAGCAGCCATGGTTTGTACATGCCCCTAGCCTTTGCCAAGCAAGGCCTGGCATGGAGTAGAGATTCAGTAGTTCTATTAGTAATTGTGTGGGGTGGGGGTGAAGAAAGCGCTCTTCCAAGCCTCCATTTCAAAACAGCATTTTTTTTTAATTTTTATTTTGTTTAGATGGAGTTCTGCTCTGTCGCCCAGCCTGGAGTGCAGTGACGCGATCTCGGCTCACTGCAACCTCTGCCTCCTGGGCTCAAGTGATTCTCCTGCCTCAGCCTCCTGAGTAGCTGGGATTACAGGTGCACGCCACTAGCCCAGCTAATTTTTGTATTTCAAAACAGCATTTGAGCACCTACTGTGTGCCAGGCACTCTGCCGGATGCTTCACATGCACAATCACTTTTAACCTCTACATAACAGCCCAGCCACGTATGTGGTATGACCCCCATTTTACAGATGAGGGAACCAAGGCTTAGAAGGACCAAGGCCATACCAGGCAGCATTTATTAGAGGGGAATTCAGGCCCAAGTGTACCTAAGCACATGCTGGAAGGGACAGTCAGTCACCACCGCCACCAGCAGCTTGGACCTTATCCCTACTCTGAGTGAACAGGAGGTAGAAAGAAGATGGAGAAGAGCCTTGCTCTATGAAGCTGAGGAGATGATGATCTCGGGGACTAGATATCTGAGGGACACTTTACGCACAGGCTCAGAGTGTCACAGCCAGGTAACATCAGAGAGCACCTCTGGCCCAATGTCCCACTGTACATAAGAAGAAACTGTGGCCCAGAGAAGTCCACACTCTGGCCCTGGCTCAGCATCACCCAAGAACTTGTTTAGAATGCAGCCTCTCGGAGTTGCCAGCTGATTTGTATGCACTGTGAAGGCTGAGAAGCACTTTACTACCTCATAGGGTTGCTGTGAGGACTAAATGAGATGGTGCTTCATCCTGTGCAATACATCATCAACAGCGTCATCATCCAGCATGCCATCACCTCTACCCTTCACCTACCCTGACTGGGTCAGGGGTGGGAGAGGAGGAAACAGGAGTTTGACTCCTTGGGGCTGGCTGCTGAAGGCTCTGAGATCCGCTGTGGTTAGGAGACAGTTAAAACCTCAGGGATGCCCAGGCCAGCCCAGGCCCAGCTGGCAGTAGAACTTCCCCCCCAGCCTCCCTCTGCTCCCACCCTAGACCCTGGGAGCGAGTAGAGAGAGTGACTAAAGCCGGAGAGGCTGAGTAATCCTGGGACATCAACCAGGGATTGAGAAATAGAGAGGCAGGAAATATTTTCAAGCCGGCATAAGAGGGGGAGGGCACACGGGAAGGGAGAGCCGGGATGCGTCTCGGTTTTCCTCTTCACGCACCAACGCTCAGGCTTCTACAGCCTCCATTTCATGTCGCAAATCCCCGGAGCTGAGAGCTTTCTGGGGGCGGGAGAGAGGGGTTGAATGGGAGGGAGCAGCTGCCCACTTCCTCCTCTCCTACCCCAGCTCGCCCCCACCCCCCAGCTCTTTCATTCCGCTGACATTTCTCTGTTTTCCCTAATTAACTCCAAAAGGGAGCCAGGTCCGCCACCGCCTCGCCCCCTCCCCTCCAGCCGTCAGCCTCTTCCAGCCTTTCCCAGCCTGGGATGGAAGGGGTAGGGGAGGGGGGCCCAGATCTGGCTTCAAAGAGCCAGGATTCCAGAGTGATTTAGGGGCTAGAGGGGAGACCTCGGAGGCGCCAGAGAAAGAGCGGGGTGGGGGGTGTGGTCTCCCTGCACACAGAAAAGAATGAGGAGGAACACGGAGAAGCAGGGAGAAGGGAGGCAGAAACAGAATGACAGGAAGGGCCTGACTGAGTAGCTAGAAGCTCGGCCCACCCACATCCTACGTGCACCCAAGATCTCTGAGTAGCACCCCAGTGGGTGAAAGTGACAAAACCATCCCCCGCCCACCTCGTGGGGGGGTGCCCTGAGGTTGGGCTAGACCAGGAGGGAGAAAAGATATGGACATCCAGAATGTAATAGAGAATTATCTGCTCTGCTCTGCAACTAAGGAACTGTGTGAGCTTGGTCAAGGCCTCTGCATGGCTCAAGCCTGTTTCCCCATCTATAAGTCTGAGGGGAAGAAGTTAGATTGCCAGCTTTGACCTTCTGTAGAGTCAGGTCTCCAGTGCGCCTCCCTCTACATCCCACTCCCCACAAGGCCCACCAAGGAGCGGGATTTTCTCTTGGTCCAAGGAGAGGCAGACTTAGGAGAGCCCCAAGAAGCTGGACATCTTCTGGCCTGGACAAGGTGGGGGTGATGCCTCCTCTCCTGTGCCAGCCTCTACTCAGGGAAACTCAGCTCCCAGCTCCCTGACCTCCCTGTGTCCTCTTAACCCACCCTATCCCAGGGCCGAGGCAGCAACTCCAGAGTAGCCCAGGGAGGCCTGATTAGCTGGAACACAGCTGGCTGAGCTGCAAACCGCAGCCTCCTTGAGAGCATCCCTCCCCCCAGATGTTTATTTTAAAAGCCTCCTCCCAAGTGTCGGTTTTTACTTTCCCTCTTACTTAACCCCCCTCAGCAGCCCCACAGGCCTGGCTGGGCTGGACTTCAGGAACCTCTCTGGTTTCAGGGCAAGGAAGCGGGTGTGAAAGTGAGAGCAGGACCTGACCCACTACCTCCCCTCCAAGGTCCGTTCCCAGGGCGCAGGCTCAGATGAGGGTCAGGCCCTGTGTGGGCCAAAGGAGGGAGGCCTTGACAGGGGAACGAGCTGCATGACTTGCTTTGGAGGGTTTGGGGCCATAAATACTGATTTCATTTCTGTTTTGAACATCTGGATTTAGGCTAAAAAGCTGCTTCCTGGCCTCAGGGCGCAAGGCCACAACAGCTAAATATACCTGTTTATTTCCCTCAAGAGCCCAACTTGGCATCTCCTCAGACCCAGCCGTCTGCCACTCAGTCTCTGGCCTCTCTGGAATCATAGCCCCACCAGACCTGGGACAGCTCTGCCTCAGGAGGCCAGCAGTCCCTGCCACCTCTCTGTCCTTCCACCAACCACAGGCCTGGCCCCACTTAACCTCGAAGACATCTGGGCTAGAGTTGCCAGATTTAGTAAATAAAAGCACAGGGCTCCCAGTTAAATTTGAATTTCAGGTAAACAATGAGCATTTTTTTTTTTTAGTACATTATGTCTCATGCAACATTTGAGACTGACTTATGCTAAAATAGTACTTGCTGTTTATCTGACATTCAAATTTAACTGGCCAGCCTGTATTTTATCTGGCAACCCTGATGTGGAAGAATAAAGCAGAGCTTGAGGAAGAGGTTAGCTTCTAGTCCTGCTCAGGTAATAGAGAAGCCGAGGCTGGATCCAAAGGCAGCCATGTTCCCTATAGTAGAAAGAGCATAAACTTGGGAGTTGAGCCAGGTTAGAACCTCAGCTTAGCAGCTCAAAACTGGGGACCCTGGGGCAAGTGCATTTGCGGTTCTCTCATCTGTCAAATGTGAGAAATCAGGCCTGCCTTGCAGAGCTATTGAGAGGATTCATTGACAGGAGGCCCCTAAAGTTTGTTTAGCGTGTGCGCAGGTGTGATGACAGTGCTTCTTGTGATTTCATCTGGTTCTCTACCCACCAGTCCTCCAGACGTGCTGGAGGGCAGGGCTATCAGTTCATGATATAGGGCAATGCCTTGATCCTCTGCCAGCCTCCTTATAAGCCCAGGATTTGCTGCTCCAGAAGCTAGTCTTTATTAACAGGCATTATTCTAATTCTGCTTTCTACCCAGTAAAAATGGGTTTGGGTCAGCAAAGATAATAATATATTGTGCCCTTACTCTCTGCCAATCCCATGCTGAGGGACTTGCATTTGGCCCTGGTAACACCACAATGAGATCCGTTAATACTGTGCCCATTAACAGTAAGTGAAACCGAGGGGTTTAATAACTTACCCAAGGACTCATTGCTAAATGGTGGTGCCAGGATTTGAATCCAGATTGGCCTGCCTCTAAAGCCCATGCTCTTTTTTTTTTGAGACAGCGTCTCGCTCTGTTGCCCAGGCTGGAGTGCAGTGGTGCAATTTCTGCTCACCACAACCTCCGCCTCCCAGGTTCAAGCGATTCTCCTGCTTCAGCCTCCCCAGTAGCTGGGGCTATAGGCGTGTACCACCATGCCCGGCTAATTTTTTGTATTTTTAATAGAGACGGGGTTTCACTATGTTGGCCAGGCTGGTCTCAAACTCCTGACATCATGATCTGCCCACCTCAGCATTCTAAAGTGCTGGGATTACAGGCGTGAGCCACCACACCCGGCCCAGGCCTGTACTCTTAAGGACGAATGATATTCTTCTTCCCCTGCTCTGGGCCCTAGTGACTCTTCAGGGACAACCACCATTGGTCGAATCTCTATTACAAAGGAAGCCCTTAGTCAACCTTATGGGAAAACCAGAATCCTACTCTTGAGTTAGGGGCAGCAAAAGAAGAGCCTCGCATAAGGAGGAGGTGTTTTCTCTGCTGGGCATTTCCACACCCACTTTCACTGCTTGAGGGCTTCTAAGCGCCAGGCCCAGAACTCTATGCTTTGCGGTATCATCTCATTTAATCTCTACAACAACCCTTTGGGGTCCCTGTCCCCACTTTCTAGACTGAAGAAACTGAGGTTTAGAGAGATTGAGCAAGTTGATCCAAGTCCCAAAGATAGTAGTAGTAGGTGGCAGAGCTAGGACCTGAGCTACGCTGTCCCATTCCAGAGCTAGACTTGTAACCACTATTCCCTCCATGAGTCTTTCCTTGTTCGCTCTCCTCCGGGCATCCCAGGACCCCCAATCCCTCTGCTGTTCCTTAGCCACAATTCCAGGCTTTACGTTTGGAATCATGGGTCCTCTGAGACCTGCTAAAAGATCTGGAGAAACTACACAGGTTTGATATCCAGTCCGTGGGCATGGTGGCTGTGAGAAGCACCCCAGAACCCCAGGTCTCCGACCCTTCCATACACGCACTGGCACCACTCACCACTGGCGGAGGCCAAGATCATGGCTTGCAGCATCTCTGTGTCAAACTGGTTGTTGGGCCAGGTGCCGGTGTCATCGCCATTTTGGGAGCTGGAGAGAGAATAGGATGGTGAGCACAGACTCCCAGGCCGACACAGCCCTCCTGTCCTCTCCCTGGGCTCCCAAACCTAGTACCCTAACCCTACCCCATGCCCAAGACCTTCTTCTCTCAGCAGGTAGGAGGCACTTCTACAGTCCTTCAGAAGCCAGAATCCCACAAGTCAGTCCCCCAAACCGGCTCTTTGCTGTCTCCGATGCTTTTTTTTTTTTTTTTTTTTTGAGACAGGGTCTGTCATCCAGGCTGGAGTACAGTGGTGCGATCTTGGCTCATTGCAACCTCCGCCTCCTGGATTCAAGAGATTCTCCTGCCTCAGTCTCCCAAGTAGCTGGGATGACAGGCACCTGCCACTGTGCCAGGCTAATTTTTGTATTTTTAGTAGAGACAGGGTTTCACCATGTTAGCCAGGCTGGTCCGATGCATTTAACATAGTGCATTCCCCCACCCACCATGACAGAGCCTGGCTTCCTGTCACAGTGAAGAAGATCAAACCCTCTCCAGGGAACTGTAAAGGTGGGAAATGGAAGAGAATGTTCCAGAGCTAAAGAAAAAGTGGGGACCTAGGAAGTACCTAGGGGGAGATGTAGGAGGCCCCAAGAGACCCTGGAGCAGGGAGAAGAAATTTCTAAAATTCAGTGGCTTCTTAAGCCCTCAGAGTAAAATCCACGGCGATATAAGAACCTGCCCCTCCTATTTTACAAGAACCCCCGCCCCCCATCCCACTCTCAAACACTCTATCATCAAACCTTTCCCAAGGTGCAGTTTCCTATCCCTCAAGTTCCCTCTTGCTGTGAATCCTGGGCAGATGGTGTTCCCTAGAATGCCAGTCCCCCAACACTTACCATGGTGACACGAATAAAATGTATCAGAGGGAATCCACTCAGACTGGGCAGTGCCTCCACTGTACTCCCATCCCAGCGGCTGCCCCACATGGCACTAGTCACACTGCAACTGTTGTTGTGCCTGTCTGTTCCTCCACCATGCTGACTTCTGTGAGGCGGGGACTCCGCCTGCTTCCTACCGAAGCACCTAGCACAAAGCCTAGCACTTGGACTTCATTGAGACTTTTAGAAACTCCAAGTGTTGAAAAAACATGAAATGATTCATAATTTTAAAAAATACTAAACCATAAGAAGAACTCTACTTCTTAGAAGGTTCAGCTCTACTTGGATTTTTCCCATAGTGACAATTTCCATGATTTGTTTTGAATTTCCAAGGATGAAATTATTTCAATTTGCAGGGGAGTGTTGGCGGGAAGCAACCCTGGCACACACACAGTCTGCCCTTTAGGTAACTGTTTGACACCATCTGGCTCAGAGAAGTTTTTCAATATTTGTTGCCTGAATGAATGGGAAGAAGCCAGCAGAGACAGTTAAGTGACTGTAAGGTAATAAGAAGGGTTTGGCACCATGGGAAAGGCTGTAGGGTAGGCCTTGAAGGCATGAAAATGTGTGTGTGTGTGTGTGCATATTTTGTCATGGTGGGTAAGCACAACCAAGAACTGCTTTACAATTTTTCCAAGGCCTGTCCCTGCTTTTGGTTTCACCCAATCTGGGATTCCCCATCCCTAAGTAGATGAACTCAGCCTAAGAACAGACACAGGCTGCCATGTGTGACCTCTATACCATCACAACAAACATAAAGCTAGGGTTGAAGGGGAAAGCAGGAATCTCAATTCTCCTTCCCAAAAGTGGGAAGAGTTGTAATTTTGTTTTCAGTGATTCAACGATTATTTCTCTTTTCTTTTCTTTTCTTTTCAACTAGAGTCTCGCTCTGTCACCCAGGCTGGAGTACGGTGGCGCGATCTCGGCTCACTGCAATCTGTGCCTGCCAGGTTCAAATGAGTCTCCTGCCTCAGCCTCTTGAGTAGCTGGGACTACAGGCGCATGCACGCCACCATGCCCAGCGAATTTTTGTATTTTTAGTAGAGACGGGGTTTCACCATATTGGCCAGGCTGCTTTCGAACTCCTGACCTCGTGATCCACTCGCCTCCGCTTCCCAAAGTGCTGGAATTACAGGTGTGAGTCACTGCACCCCTCCAACAATTATTTCTTGAGGAATTACTATGTACCAGACACAGAGCTAGGTATTGCGGTTATGGCTGTGAATATGATAGAAATTGTCCATCTTTACGGTGTTCATGGTGGGCACGGAGAGGCTGATTTTAAATAATTACACAGTACAGTAATTGCAGTTGTGACACTTGCCATGGGCTGTGTCAGGGGCTATCAGAGGGTATGAAGAGAGGCAGGGGCGGGCAGACCACGAGGTCAGGAGATCGAGATCATCCTGGTCAACATGGTGAAACCCTGTCTCAAGTAAAATACAAAACAAAACAAAAAAAACTAACCGGGTGTGGTGGCACACGCCTGTAATCCCAGCTACTTGAGAGGCTGAGGCAGGAGAATCACTTGAACCTAGGAGGTGGAGGTTGCCACTGCACTCCAGCCTGGCAACAGAGCAAGACTCCCTCTCAAAAAAAAAAAAAGAGAGGCAGTGTTAGGCAGCTCAGCCAGTCCAGGCTTCCCCGAGAGGAAAAGACAGTGAATTTAAATCTGAAGAAATTATCCAGGTAATTTTCAGAATACCAGCAAATACATGTAGAAGGAATGACAGAAAATCACCGCTTTGTAAAAACAGATACAGGCAAGGATTATCCGTGAATACTAAAATTGCATGAAGGGATGCCGCCTATCTCAAAGGCGGCATAAGTAATCTGTGAATCTATTTCACAGATTACTTATTAATCACAAATATTTTAAAATGTCTTTATAAAAATATATTTTTATAATGGAGAGATCTGGGACACCGTTTTCACCACGCGAACAAACTCGGCATCACTGACACTGGGACAGGCCGACGTTAGATGAGTCCCAGTGTGATGTCCCAGTGTGATGCTGCGGGAAGTATTCCTACCAAGGTGTGTAATCTGAATCTAACCATCAGAGAATAGCCAGCAAATCCAGGTTAGGGGACATTTTAAAGGACAACTGGCCTGGACTCTTTAAAAATATCCATGTCATTAAAAAAATAAAAAGACTGGGAGCTGGATCCAGATTAAAGGAGAGGAAAGACATGACGACCAAATGCAATCTATGCTCCTTGATGAAATCCTGGATTTAAAAAAAAGAAAAAAAGGATAAAAGAACACACAGAACATTTATGAAAATCTGCTGGTGGATTCTATATTATTGTATTAATGTTAAATTCCTCAACTGAATATCTGGGGTCCTTACTTCCAGCCCGACTGAGCTCTCTGTGGGCCTGGCTGAGGGTGCAGGGTCAAGGCCAGGTGGTCTCAGCCCCAGGTGAAGGGGGTTAGTGGGAATAAAGTAGGGAGAGCAGGGAAGCAGGGAGGGGTTGTAGAGAGGAGAGCATGGGGGTTGTCAGGGAGACAACGGGACCAGATGCCAGAGATTAGGAGGATGACCTGTCATGGGGGGCAGTGGTGTTGAGGGAATAAAGCTGAGTGGGGGCTTGAACCATGATGGTCAGGAGTGTAAGGAGGAGTCCTGGGAAATGGTTGAAGATTGAGGGCCAAACAGGTGGGTGGGCTGCCAACTCTGTGAAGCTGGGTAAGAGATGAGCAGAGGGAGAGAGACCTCTTTTTTAACCATTTACTGAGAGCTTCCTATTCTAAGCTGACTGTGTAATATGTTTGTCTGTTTTATCCTCAGAACCACACTGCAGGTAAGTGTGATGATTATCTATATTTTTCAGCAGATGAAAACAGGGCTCAGAGAGGTTGAGAGACTATACCAGAGTCACACAGGTGGAACTGGTAGAGTTGCAACCTGAAAGCCAGCCTAATATGATTCCAGGGCCTATGATCTTATACACAACAATGTACTGGGCTTCAGCACGGAGGCCTTGGAGCCCCAGCAGCAGATATAAGGGACTCTTCCAGGATTTGGGGAATAGTGAAAAGTAAAAATGGAAGAAATGGGCTACATTTAGTCAACAATTTTCCAAGCAGTGGCCTGTGACAGGACCTAGAATTTAAGAGATGATGAATATGGTTCTTGTCCTATTGAGTTTGGGGGGGGTGTGTGTGTATAAGGGAATATCCCATAGACTGGGCTATAATAAAATACTCCCTACATCATGCTCAAAAAACTGAGAAATCTAGGAAGTCACCCTGACAACAGCCTGAATTTAATTGTGTTAAAACGTAAATGAGGCTGGGTGCGGTGGCTCCTGCCTGTAATCCCAACACTTTGGAAGGCTGAGGCAGGCGGATTACGAGCTCGAGATCGAGACCATCCTGGCCAACATGGTGAAACCCCGTATCTACTAAAAATACAAAAATTAGCTGGGTGTGGTGGCGTGTGCCTGTAGTCCCAGCTACTCAGGAGGCTGAGGCAGGAGAATCGCTTGAACCTGGGAGGCAGAGCTTGCAGTTAGCCCAGATGGCACCACTGCACTCCAGCCTGGAGACAGAGTGAGACTCCATCTCAAAAAAAAAAAAAAAAAAAAAAGTAAATGAATGTGTATGTTTTCCAATGTAGCAAAAGCCCATTAGCATTAGAAAAATAATATGTATATTCATATGAGGACTTATTCTGCAAAATAATATGTATATTCATATGAGGAGTTACTCTGCAAATGACTTGGGAAGAATTCTGAAAGACATGGGGAAATTCTTATGATACACTGCAAAGAAGAAAAAAGCTATAATTCTGACAGACAGTATGGCCTCAGTTGCTATTTTTAAAAAACTAGTAGGAAATGTACCATATGACTGGGAATAACAGTTCTTGATATGTGAATAAAGTGTCACATAAAAGTGTGACAAGTTTGTGAACAATTTATTTAGGTAAATGAGATTTTTTTAAAATGAAGCTTGTGCATGTTCTTTCATTACACAAAGAAAAGTTTAGAAAGATACATATGAAAAGGTAAGGATTCAACAAATAAACTGCAAAAATGGAAGATGGAGGGGAAGTCTTTTACATTAAAAGAGCTTAAGATACTTAAGAGACACTCAGTCAAATATAAAATGTGGACCTTATATAAGAATCATCTGGCAGGGCAAGGTGGCTCACACCTGTAATCCCAACATTTTGGGAGGCCGAGGAGGGTAGGTCACTTGAGGCCAGGAGTTCAAGACCAGCATGGCCAACATGGTGAAACACTGTTTCTACTGAAAATACAAAATATTAGCTGGATGTGGTGGTGCACACCTGTAATCCTAGCTACTCGGGAGGCTGAAGCATGAGAATTGCTTGAACCTGGGAGGCGAAGGCTGCAGTGAGCCGATTGCACCACAGCCTGGATGAGAGAGTGAGACTCTGTCTCCAAGAAAAAAAAAGAAAGAAAGAAAGAAAAACAAGAAAAAAAATCATCTGTTAAAGATGGTGGAGACCAAGATGAAATTACATGATGTCTGAGATTTGCTTCAAAAAAATCCAAGGAGAGGATAAGGGTAGGGATATAGGTGAAACAAGATAAGGCATTAGTTGAAGCTAGATAGTGGTCTCATACAGGTTCATGACACCATTCTTTCTACTTTTGTACATATTTGAAATGTTCCATATTAAATTGTAGTTGGTAGTGGTTCTCCGTAGATTGTAAAATGATGGGTGGTTTTCCTTTTAATTTTTTTCTATTTTTCATGTTTCTATAACGAGCATGTACTGTTTTATAAGCAGAAAAAAATTAAGTTGCTATTTGTTTGTTGAATGACTGCCCAAACTAAGAGACAGCAGGGATACTGTCTCTCAGAGGAGGAGGGATGGTAGTGTGGAGCCATCAGAGAACAGGATGGGGACCAAATGGAGACTCTGTGCAGAGACTGGGGACAGCTGCAGGGCAGGGCCTGGGTTACAGCCTAAGAAGGGGGAAATGGTTTGTTGGGCTCAGAGCTTGAGACAACAGCTATTGGGATCAGATACCCAAAGGATGACCTGAGAAGGGATAGTGGTGGAGAGGAGAAGCATGTGCCAAGCAGGGACTTAAGAATGTAAGTCTTCTTCATTCTTTTCCCTTTCCCTCTTCTTTTTCTTTCTTTCTTTCTTTTTTTTTTTTTTTTTTTGAGATGGAGTCTCGCTTTGTCATCCAGGCTGGAGTGCAGTGGTGTGATCTCGGCTCACTGCAAGCTCCGCCTCCTGGGTTCAAGCGATTCCCCTGCCTCAGCCTCCCGAGTAGCTGGGACTACAGGTGCGCACCACCACTCCTGGCTAATATTTTGTATTTTTAGTAGAGAGGGGGTTTCATCATGTTGGCCAGTTTGGTCTCAAACTTCTGAGCTCAGGTGATCTGCCCACCTCAGCCTCCCAAAGTGCTGGGATTATAGGCGTGAGCCACGGCGCCTGGCCAGGTCTTCTTCCTGCTGTCTAGGCAGTGTGACCCAGTGCTGACTTGAACTTGAACAAGTTTACTGAAGAATGCAACGCTAGCCCTGCTTTGAAGCTGGTGTGTCTGACCAGACCAGGCTGGAGGGCAGTGGGCAAGATGGTGGGGAGGGAGTGAGGCAGGGCATCAACAGAAGACTGGAACCAGGGTTAGACTGAATGAAAGGAACCTCTCATCTTCATCCCCTCACTCCCAAGGCCAGCAAAGAGAAAACTCCGTGCCATTCCCTTGATCCCAGGAGGCCTCACCACAGGGCTTTTGCATAGGCTTTCCCATTTGAAATGCTTTTCCTTCTGTGTAGGCAGTGTGACCCACAGCTGGCTTGAACTTGAACTAAGTTTACTGAAGAACTCAACACTAGCCCTGCTTTGAAGCTGGTGTGCCTGGCCATCTGGAATGCTCTTCCTTCTTTTCTTCAGCTGGTTAATTTGTATTTGTCTTTCGATCTCAGCACAACTTCATTTCCAGGATGTCCTCCTGCTCCCTAAATCAAATCCCTATTATACGCCCACACCACCAGATACAATTCTACCTAGCACTATGACAGCTTCAGTCTCACATTTATTTCTGTAATTATTTGGTCAATATTTGTCTCCTTCAATGCACTGTAAGCTCCTTAAGGGCAGGGGCCTCCCACATCAAAAACACTGCCTAGCTAACAGAAAGTGCTCACTGACCATTTGTTGAATGAATGAAGGAGAGAAGTTGAAGTTACTGGACTAGATCCTAGTGCTTATTTCATATTGACCACTGAATCAAAAATGTGGCTAGGGGCAATGGCTTATGCCTGTAATTCTAGCACTTTGGGAAGCTGAGGCAGGTGGATCAGTTGAGGTCGGGGAGTTTGAAACCAGCCTGGCCGACATGGCGAAACCCATCTCTACTAAAAATACAAAAATGAGCTGAGTGTGGTGGCGCACACCTGCTGTCCCAGCTACTTGGGAGGCTGAAGCAGGAGAATCACTTGAACCTGGCAGGCAGAAGTTGCAGTGAGCTAAGATTGCACCACTGCACTCCAGCTTGGGCAACAGAGCAAGACTCCGTTAAAAAAAAAAAAATTGTTTGTTGCGTCCCCCACAAGTTAACTAAGGAAGCAAAGAGAGGAGAGAGAGAGAGGCTCCGCACCTTCTCCTCCATATTTCCAAGAGCTCCCACATGTATTCCAGGCCACTAAGCCTCTCATCTGATGAAAAGGGAGTTGAGGCAGAGGTAAGGTGCTCATCCCAGAGGACACATGAGAGGCAGTTGGTGGGGCTTCCAGGTTCAACAGTGAATTCTGCTTCAAAGTCAGTGTATGGCTTGGGGTGGAGGTAGGTAGAGGGAACATAAATGGCCTAGAACTTCTCAATGTCACCTCCTCCTAGAAGTCTTCCCTGATCTTCCCCCTATTACACTCACATTGTTCTCTGCCTCTCAGAACTTACTATGATTTGTAGCTAGATTTTTTTTTTTTTTCATGATCTCAGCTCACTGCAATCTCTGCCTCCCGGGTTCAAGCAGTCCTCCTGCCTCAGCCTCCCAAATTGCTGGGATTACAGGTGCCTGCCACCACGCTCGGCTAATTTTTGTATTTTTAGTAGAGACGGGGTTTCACCATGTTGGCTGCCAGGCTAGTCTCAAACCCCCACCTTGTGGGGGTGATCCATCCACCTTGGCCTCCCAAAGTGCTGGGATTACAGGCGTGGGCCACAGTGCCCAGGCTTTTTTTTTTTTTTTTAAGTGTTACTTGTTGCAAATTTTCTGTCTCCACTGCTGGCCTGGAAGCCTGTGAGTTCCGGGATCACATCTACTTGTTCACTCTTTTTTTTTTTTTTTTTTTGAGACTGAGTCTCGCTCTGTCCCCCAGGCTGGAGTGCAGTAGTACAATCTCACTCAAGCTCACTGCAAGCTCCACCTCCCAGGTTCACGCCATTCTCCTGCCTCAGCCTCCTGAGTAGCTGGGACTACAGGCACCCGCCACCACGCCCGGCTAATTTTTTGAATTTTTGTAGAGACAGGGTTTCACCGTGTTAGCTAGAATGGTCTCGATCTCCTGACCTCGTGATCCACCCGCCTTGGCCTCCCAAAGTGCTGGGATTACAGGCATGAGCCACCACGCCCGGCCTACTTGTTTACTCTTATAGCCCAATGTTTAACACAGGGCCCTGCTCATAGTAGATGCTCGATAAATATTTGTTGAATAAATGAATGAATGAATACATTAATGGCTTAATGGATAACTTATGAGAAGGTTGGCAAGGCCAGCTGGGAGAAGGACAATGGCTGGGGTCAAAGGAAGGGCAAGGGCAGCCCAAGGGCAAAAAGCCCAAGCCTTTTGATCTGCTGCTTTTTAAGGGGCTTCTAAGAAACGCTTTGTGTTCCTAAAACGGGTGGCAGGACTATGGATGCCCAGGAGCTGGAATCTCTGCCATACACCAAGGGCTCCTGGGTCCTTGTGGCAACAAGAGTATGGTTGGTTGTAGGATGGGGAGAGGGGATTCTTGGAAGCTCAGCATCTGTAGCAACTTGGCAAATGTGGACAGCAAGTACTCAACCATTGAGGAGATAGGGTAAGGTGGCCCAAGCTCCTGCTTCTCTCCCTGGGCTCTGAGACTCCTCCAGGCTCCTGACTTCTAACTGGGAGGCCTGGCCCACAGCCTATCCCACTCTGCTCAGACCAACTGAAGGTCTTTCTGCTGAATTTTCCCTCCCCTTCAGCCCGCAGGGGGTTCCTGTCTCAGCAGGAATTCATACCAGATTGAAATAAGCAGCTGGGGCTGCTTGGATGGGAGGGGGTATGGTGGAGAGCTGTGATCAAAGGCTCAGTGTGTGAGGGGAAGGGAAGGAAGAGAGCGGGGTGGTGGTGGGTGGTGCGTGGTGGGTGGGGGGTTGTGTGTGCTGGCTTGCCCACAAGCACAAAAAAATGAGAGAAGAGACAGAGGCTCAGAGAAAAAGATGAAATAAAAGAAAAAGAGAGATAAAGAGTAACAGAGAAAGAGGCAGAAAAAGACAACAGGCACAGAGAGATATACAGAGACAGAGGCAAAGAAAGAGATGCAGTGAGGCTGAGAACAGACAGGAAAGCAGAAATAGTGACAGACAGAGAAACATAGAGGCTGGGGATAGAAGAACACAAGGCGCTAAGAAATGGTGAAAGGAGAAACAGAAAAGAGGTCCAGGAAAAGGACAGGGAGGCAGAGATAGAGAAGGAGAAAGAGACGAAGAGTCCTGTGTAGTCACTCACTCCACATTAATTGAGCACTTATGCCATGGCAGGCACAGTGGGCGGCACAGATCAATGCAAGTAGACAAATGAAAGGGACTGAAGCTGAGGTGCAGAAATCAAGACCGAAGCTAAGACAGACAGGGAGAAGAGAGGGAGAGGCAGAGATTGCAAAGCGAGATAGAGACTGAGGGAAGGACCCAGAGGTAAGAGAAAGTGGCAAAGACAGAAACTCAAGAAAAAGGGGCAGAGACACAGAGACCCCACAGACAGAGAGGGCAGGACAAGTAGGGGCAGAGGACAGTGGGAGGAGCAGCCAAATGAGGGAGGCCTGCTCCATGCCCCACCCAGTCCTTCCTCAGTCCCACCTCCAGCTGTGCTGCCTCCACTCTCCCCAGGCTCCAATCAGCCTTGGCTCTGGAGGCTCTGGAGGAGGTGCTGACTGCAGACGGCCTCCTCCGGTCAAATGTTTTTCTGCCTGAGCCCCAGGTCAGAATGGAGCCCAGCTCAACTCAGAGGAGGGAGTTAGGCAGTACATGGGCATAGAAAGCCTCACTTTCACCCAGAGACCAGCTTAAGACCACCTTTGGTTCCACAGTGCCCTCAGGGGATAGGAAAAGGTGCCGGTCGTGGGGAGGAGGGAAGGAGCAAGCATGTGAATTGAGCTTCCTGAACAGTCAGGGCAGTCGCCTCTTCCTTCTGGGGTCTGTGTGCCAGCCCCCCACACACCAAGACCTCCCTGGGATCTCAAACTGAGGGAGAAGCCATTTGTAGCAAATGCTGAGCCCTCCCCCATCTCCTCCCATATCATCCCTGAGAAAATGCCGCAGAGAAGAGGGTGGGCTGGAGAATCAGTCACCTACCCGCTCGTGCCGGGTCTCTGGGCCTGAGAGAAACGCCAGTCCGTGTTGGGCGGGGCTTGCTGTGGAGAAAACAGAGGGAGAGGGGCTGAGTACCTGTGAGAAATTAGAATGTCACCCGAGCCCCTAGGGATGGGCCAGGAGAGAAGGAGGGGAGCGGGCACAGAGAACAAAACGGGCTAAGAGGGGGCAGGGGTGGACTCATCTCCAAAGACAAAATACACCTCAGGTCTCAGAGGTCTGAGGTACCAGAAACCAAGAGATAAATCACATTTCATCTGATCCACAGTGAGCAAGCTCAGACTCCTTTCCTAAAGAAATGGCCCCTTCCTCCCAGCCCCCAGAGTCAGAACTCCTGAGCCAAAATTCAAGGACTGAAGGCATCTTCTGTGGAACTGGGGGAAGAGGTGCAGAGAAATCCCCCTAAAGTGGCAGAGGAGGCTTTTCAATGATAATTCCAGCAGCCCTAGAATGAGTTTATTCAACTCCTCAGCTGCGAACAAAGCATCCTCTGCAGCAAGATGGCTGCTGCTCCTGGTAACCCTTTTGGTGCCAGGTTGTGCAGTGACACATTCACAGGGACACCTTCTCCGGGTCCTTGGCTCGCAAGGATCTCTTCCCACAGCTAAAGACATTATTAATTTGGGAGTCATGCCAGATTGGGCATTTGCATAGCATCCAAGTCCCGGGACACTTCTCACCCCTGGAACTCTGTGCCAGACAATGGTCTGTGACTAAGGAGAAGAGAACAAGGCTGCTCTGTCTGAGACGGAGAAAAATGGAAGGGATGCAGGGGGGAGGGATCCAGTTCCCATAACCTCCAAGCAGGGCCAACTAAGTCTCCAGGGCTCCCAAGGGGCTGATTTGTAGCCATCTCTCACATAGCTGAAGGTGTGGGGCTCTGGCCAGCCACTTCATTCCTCAGTCCCTTCTGGTCTTTCCAGAGGATGTGTTATCCCATCACACAATCTCATGGAGCACTCCTAGAGCCATCTCCTCACTGGTTCTGGGGTGGGCTGGTAATTAATACTCATACTTGCTCCCAGAAGTGCAGAGTGTGAGTATCTCAGATTACTCCAGGGAGAAGGAAGCTCCAGAACTGCCAGCGGCTCACTCTAAGGCCCACAGGTAGCAGTGATATGAGCAGAACCCAGAAACCTAGCATTCCAGGTACATCGGGAGTCACCAGCACCATTCTAGGGCTGCCATGGAGAAGGGCACAAGGATAGCCAGCCCTCAGCCACTGTATTCTTAGACACAGCAGAATCTACATGGAAATGCAAGAATTGTGGTAGGAGGAAAGGGAGCTAGGGGAAACTCAACCTACGTAAGGATAACTGGCCAAGTTTGCGCTGTGGGAACTGCTCAGAAATAAGGAGCCGCAGAAGACTTTCCCCACAGGTAAGGTCCTAAAAGGTAGGAACCCCACCCTTGCCCCATCCCAGCAGAAGCAAAATCCCAGCAGAGCCAACTCCCCTCTCCTGTCCTCAAGCTTTTAAAGTTCCAAGTGCCAAGAAATTAAAAACACAAATTCTGGAGTTAGATAGGGGTTAGAATCTCTCTTACTTGCTCTGTGAACTTGAGCAAGTCAGTTGACCTTTTTGAAGCTGTTATAACAGAGGCATGTTAGTACCTAGCCAACAGCAATGGTGGGAAGAGAGAATGAGATGAGATGCTCAAAAGAGTTACATAGTAAGTTTCTCTCAATCAGTTATCAAAATCACCTGGGGGTGTTTCAAACTACAGTTCTGATTCCCTAGGGGCAGAGTTAGGCATAGATATATTTTGAATAAAAGCTCCTAGAGTTGGGGAAACTTGTGTTTTTTACTACTGTAGTTTCCTCACACATAAGGGCACCCTGGCATCCGGCAGAGCCTACAGCTTTCCATCTGCCAGAGGAGAGAGGACTTGTTACAGTCTCAGATAGCTTGGTCACCTCCAAATCTCTGACCCTAGATCTCTGGACACATTGTGATCACGACGGCGCCAAAAGCCTGTATCTCTGGGCGTTGAGAGCCAGGGCGCTCCAGGCTTCCACTTCCTGCGGGAGGACGGGGCCGCTCTTGCCACTGGAGTCCCAGGCCTGCTGTCCTATAGAGGCTCACTCACTCGCCCAAGGCCGAGCCCTGCGCCTCGGGCCACTGGGCAGCTCTGCCTGTCCGCCCGCTGGAGGCTTCTGGGTTGAGAGGTCGCCACCCTTGAGACGGAGCCCCGGGACCATCCGGACCTCTGGCCCAAGGGTCGTAGAGTCCCGCCCGCCTGACACTTTGAGCGCGGAGTCGCTCCAGCACTCCTGGCCCCGCGCCTAGCTCAGGCCGCCCCCAGACGACCCAGCCCAGCCCGGGGCCCAGGTGGGAGAGGTGAGAGGAGGCTCCGGAGTCCTCGCCTGGTCCTGGGCGGCCGCGATCTGGGACCCTCACTAAGGCGCGCACAATCTGCTACGAATACCCCTGAGCCAGGCGGAGGGAACGGTCTCAGAGGGAGAACTGCGAGTGGGCCGGGACAGGCCTGTGAACCTGGCCGCGAGCGAGTGGCAGTGAAAGCTGGTATTCGTGTAAGCGCAAGTGTAAGGGGTGTGTGCGTGCGTCCGCGCATGTGTTGGCGGGGCGTGGCGAGCCCGTGCACCGTGCGTGGGCCGCGGGGGTGGCCTGCAGGGAGGATACGCATGAGCCCCGCGCGCACACCTAAGTCCTGCAGACGGATGCGGTTGGGTGATGCGGGAATAGGGAGGGTAACAGCGAAGTCACAGATGCTGGGGGTTGGGGAGAAATCGAAGAGGAAACCTCAAGACCGGCGAAGCGTGCGGGAGCCGGCGCCTAGGAGGCTGGCTGCATGGGTGGATCTGTGACTGCCTCCTCCCGGGACCCCCGACACCCGCAGAAATCGCCCGAAATTCACCGGAAGCTCGACGGGGGCCCCCGCCTTTTCTGAGTGTGGGGTGGGGGTCGGTCCCACCTCCCCTCGATCACAGTCGCCACCACCCCCGGTGCTCGAAGCCCCATCCCTTAATCGGCCACTCCTCTGGTTCCGCGCAAACGGTCCAATGATCCCGAGAATCGGGTGGAGCGCAGCCAGCGGCCAAGCCGCCCGGAGAGGAGTGGATGCCAGTTCAGTCCCT
Source organism: Papio anubis (assembly GCF_008728515.1). NCBI lineage: Eukaryota > Metazoa > Chordata > Mammalia > Primates > Cercopithecidae > Papio > Papio anubis. The sequence continues at coordinate 134,135,659 of NC_044980.1, read as the reverse complement.
TATGAGGACGGGCGGCTTCTCTAGTGCCGCCCCCAGGGGTCGCCCGGGGCGGCGCCGAGCCCCTCACCTGGCTCCGCTCCCGCAGTGTATTAGAGCGGGACCGGATGGCGTCAGGCTCCAGCGCCAGAGCTGTGGGCTGCTGAACGCTGAGGGGTCTTAGAAAAGTGAAGTCACTGCCGTCCGAGGCCGGTGAAAAGCACGTCCTGTAGCAGTGGCTCTGCGAGTCTGTGGGCCGCAGCGTCACCTCCATGTACTTGAGCGTGCCGTCCGAGCTCACTTGCAGGTTGGGGCTGGACTGCTTATAGAAGTCCCGGGAGGGTGAGTCCTGGCGCCTGCAGCACTGCCCTCCACCCCCGTCCCTGTCTGCGTTCCCCTGAAGGCACTTAGCTGACAGAAAGGTGAAGGTGACTAGGGATAAGAGACTGACGGTCGCTAGAGCCACAATGAGGTAAAGCGTAAGGTCTGAACGCTCAGGAGGGTGTTTGAGAAAGTCACTGGATTTGGGCATTTCCTCAGGGTCCTCATCCTCCAGAACCAGCAGCACTGTGGCTGTGGAGGAGAGTGAAGGGTCACCATTGTCCCTCACCAGGACCACCACCTGCTGGGTGTCAGAGTCATCCTCCAGTAAGGCCCGGGCTGTGCGCACCTCACCAGTGTGTGTAGACACGAGGAAGAGTCCTGGGGCTGTGGACTGTGGCAACAGTGAGTAGGAGAGCCACGCATTGTGGCCTGCATCAGCATCCACAGCTGTCACCTTGGTGACCAAGGAGCCAGGAGGAGCAGAGCGAGGGAGACGCTGGGGGGCTGAGTGTTCCCAGCCTGGCCGTGGGTGCAGCACAGCTGGGGCATTATCATTCTCATCCAGGACGAACACATGCAGAGATGTGTTGGCATGCAATGGGGGAGAGCCGGAGTCTCGAACCCCCACCACAATCTGCAGCATCTGTAGCAATTCATAGTCAAAGGTACGCTGGGCAAACACCCGTCCATCCTCTGGGTTGACATACACGAAAGAGGAGGCTGGGGCTCCCTGAATCTGATTTCCTACAATGGAGTAGGTGAGGCGGGCATTATCCCCAGTGTCTGGATCTGAGGCAGCCACAGTGCAGAGAAGGGAGCCTGGAGGCCGGTTTTCTAGGATGTAAGCAGTGTAAAGCTGCTGGTTGAAGTGGGGTGCATTGTCATTAACATCTGAAATGTTGAGCCTGATGGTGAGATGTTTGTGCAGGGGAGGTGAACCAGCATCGCTGGCCAGCAGCTCGATGGTATAGTGGGATGTGGCCTCCCGGTCCAAAGGCTGGCTGGTTAGTAGCGAGTAGTGGTTCTCAGAAGGCTTAATCTGAAATGGCAGGTCCGGAGAGATATCAAGGCTCACTTCACCATTTCTACCTGAGTCTCGGTCTCGCACATTAAACAACCCCACTACTGTGCCTACTGGTGTGCTCTCTAGGACAGGGTTGGCCAAAGAGGCCAATAGCACTTCTGGAGCATTATCATTGACATCCCCCACATCCACTTGAATCACACAGTGGCCCTCCATGGCAGGCTGTCCCTGGTCACGGGCTCTTGCATGAATTTCATAGAAACTTGACTCCTCAAAGTCTATGGGACCCAATACATGGATTGCCCCACTGCTAGGGTCTAGGCCAAAGAGGTTCCTCACTGCCTCAGATGTGTGGTCTCCAAAAGAATAGTCTAGTTGGCCGTTGGTGCCCTCGTCTGGATCAGTGGCATTGAGGCGGAGCAGCAGAGTACCAATGGGTGCATTCTCTGGGATTCCCACACGTAGAACTGAGGATTGGAAGGTTGGAGCGTTATCATTGATGTCCAGCACGATGACAGAGATAAGGGTGGTCCCTGAGCGGGCTGGGGTCCCCCCATCCACAGCAGTAAGCACCAGCTGATGTCTTGTCTGGGCTTCACGATCCAGCTGCTGCTCTAGCACCAGCTCTGGGAATGGTTTCCCATCTTTTAGGGTCTTCACATTCAGAGAGAAGTGGCTGTTGGGGCTTAGAGTGTAAAAGCTCACGGTATTGGTGCCCACATCCGGATCCTGGGCACTGTCCAATGGGAATCGTGCCCCAGGTGCTGCTGATTCTGAGATGCGCATCTCTCGCTCATGGGTAGCAAAGCTAGGAGAGTTGTCATTGAGATCCAGGATCTCTACCTCTACACGGATTAGCTCCAGGGGGTGTTCAGTCACCACCTGCACTGGCAGCAGGCAGCTGGTGCTGGCTCCACATAGGCTTTCTCGGTCAATCTTCTGATTCACTGCCAGGGCACCACTCATCAAGCTCAGGGAAAAATAGCGCCCATTCTCCTCAGAGCCCAACTGCAGCCGCCGGCTCAACAGATCTGTCATCTTTAAGCCCAGATCCTGAGCAACATTCCCCACCAGCGTCCCCGGCTCAGATTCCTCCACCACTGAGTAACGAAGCTGCCCAGACACCCAGCCCCAGCAGCACAAGGACAACATGCACAGCACTTGCCATTTCCCAGCGAGCTGTGGGGGTGTCTTGTGCCCCATGACCCAGAAGTCCCTTCGTGGAGAGTAAGTCTGTGCTGTCCTGTCTCCAAGGTAGACCCAGGGCTTGGAATGCAGCAGCTGAAGTCTCTTATGTCTCCTTCTAGCCTCTTAATAACTGCTCAGAGCTTTGCCTGCCTGCAGCAGTTCTTCTTAGTCACCGGGTGGCGGGGGTGGGCGGTGGGGAGGGGAGCTGAATTTGAGTGGAGCTGGGGAGCTGGAGGAGGAGAGGCGGGCTGGAAGAGCAGATCTCCCACCTCAACTCTGAGTCTGATTGGCCAAAAAGTCTATGTGTTCTCAACCAATTATGAAGTCTCCTCAAGCCTGGAAACCTTGGGAACACACGCTGCAAATCTGTGTCACAGAAGCTTCCTACCTCCCCACTCATTTCGTGCTGCAGGTTGATTCAGCCCCCTTGGCAGCAAAGTTTGACAGCTCAGATGGTGCTCAACAGGGAAGACAAAGTGATACAAAACTCCTCAGCGTTCTGTCCCAGCAACTTCCTGCATGACTTCAGAAGCTTCCACCACTTTGCTTGAACGAGCAAAATCTTGTCCTTCTGGGAGAGGCAAAGCCCATGTATTCTCCCTCCCTCCCCCATCCTGCTGAATGCTGCTAAGGTGAGAGAAAAGATTAGTAAGAACCTTGTAAAGTCTTGCCCTGACTCTCCAGCAATGCTTTGAGGAAATCTCAATGTCAGCTGACATGGGACTTAGCTTTTCTGACACCCCAGACCCCAAATGTGGAATGAGTGTTACAGTTTTTGGGTAGGGGAACATTTCTGGGGCTGAATCAGGTCACCCAGGACAGTGGTCAGAGGCCAAGCATGGATGGCCTCTAGGTTTCATGGTTTCACCAAATTCAGGAGAACTCAACTTAAAGATACACAGGGTGGCTGTTTCTATGAATCAGCCAACTATAAACCAGTTTTCTGTCATAAGTGATTTCACTTACTGCTTTTTTCCAAAGGTGATGACCAGCCCGCCCCAACCTTCCAATTTACTGCATCTAGTTCAAATCCCCAGTAGGGACTTTATCCGAGTCCTAAGATCCAGACCAAAAGATCTGTGCTACCAACCACTCTGATGTGTGCCTCTCTATTCCTTTAGTTCTCTCCTCTTTCTGCTGTATGCTATGTTTCAGATAGAGAGGTCCCTTCACAGTGTACTAGATACTGTGAGACAAAGATTTTATTTCCCCTCAATCCCTTGGGAAATGGTAACCTAGAGTTAAGGTACTTCAGAATCTGATCCCCTCTTTCAGGAAGAGTAGAGAAAACAGCCACCTTTGTCCAAGTGACTGCCTGGTGCACTGTACCCTGTGCCCTGTAGCCTTCTGTGCTCCCACATTCCATCAGCATGCTCCCACAACAGCCTGGCTCTTGATCACCAATTACTTTCATTTCTGACTCAGATATAGGCATGACCCACCCCCAGTGCTAAATTGTGACAACTCTAGTTAATTCATAAAACAGTTACAAAGCACAGCGTCTACCACATAGTTACCTCTCACAAAAATGGTGACATCACTATGGGCTCTTACTGAGAGGCCAGTACTCTTTAGGACATGGCCTAGCCACATGCCTGGATCAGAATAACTCTCAAGCATTGGTTGAGCCTGCAAAGGTCTCACCTCTAGCCCATAGAGAAGATCAGAGGGTGGGCAGCTTGGGCGAACAGGTTCCCCTGCCATAGGTGCACTGGGTGACTTCACCATCATGAAGCTATCACTCCGAGTGGGTGCAGAAGCCAAGGGTGTACAGCCGTGAGAGTGGCCTCCCACATCAACAAACTTGATAGGGTCATCTGACCCTAGCTGGATTCGGAGGATCCCATTGGAAGGGGGAAGCCCCTCCCTCCTTCGAGATCTGGTGAGACAAGCACAGGTGCCCGCAGGAAAGCAGGTCACTCCGCAGGCTGCCCCACGAAGGCACTTAGAGAGTAGTGCCACGAATGAGCCAAAGGAGACAAAGCAAATCGCCACTAGGGACACAGCCAAGTAGAGAGTTAGACGAGATTCTCCTTCCCTTGGAGCTGAAGATTCTCGAAGATCTGGGACAACTGGATGTGTGTCTTCCTCTAAGGACACTAAGAGAGTAACAGAGGTAGAGAGTGGTGGACTACCACTATCCTTTACCACAATGACCAGCTTCTGTGGTGGGAGGTCAGCTGGGATGGGAACAGCCGTCCGCACCTCCCCAGCATATCGAGAGACTGCAAACAGGCTGGGGTCTGGGGCCTCCAGGAGCTGATAGGAAACCCAAGCATTGTAACCTGAATCCAGGTCCACAGCAGTCACCTTTGTGATTAGGTGGCCAGCACCAACTGATGGAGGCAGTGCTTGGGGACATAAGGAACCAGGCCGGGCCCGAGGACGGAGCACAGCTGGGGCATTGTCATTGAGGTCCAGCACAAATAGACGAACTGTCACAGTGCTGCTAAGGGGTGGATTGCCCCGATCCCGGGCCTGCACCTCAAACTGCAGTGTCTGGGTTTGCTCATAGTCAAAGGATCGAGTAGCATGAACAGCTCCTGTCTGGGGGTTCAGAGAGATGAAGGAGGAAGCTGACACATCTCGATTCCTGGGCTCCAGGAGTGAGTAGGAGATAAGCGCATTCAAGCCAGAGTCTGGGTCAGAGGCTGCAAGGGAGCAAAGCAGGTCCCCTGGGCGATTGTTCTCAGGAACAAACACCTCATGTGACCTCTGAAAGAAAGAGGGTGGATTATCATTCACATCTGAAATATTGAGAAAAATAGTTCTGTGGGTACTGAGAGGAGGGTTCCCAGCATCAGAAGCAGTGACCATGATGTCATAGCTAGATTTGGCCTCTCTATCTAAGGGTCCAGCAGTCACCAGGGAGAACTGGTTCCTGAAGGCAGACTTGAGGGCAAATGGCAAGTGGTCAGGAATGCGGAGGCTCACATCTCCATTTGACCCTGAGTCTGGATCCTGCACACTGATAAGTGCCACCACAGTGCCAGGTTCTGCACTCTCAGGGAGGGTTCCAAGCTCTGAGGTCACTGTGATGTAAGGGGCATTGTCATTTACATCCAGCAGATCCACTCGAAGGCTGCAATGTTGCTCCATGGCTGGAGAACCCCCATCGCGAGCCCGCACATCAAATTCATAGTAATTCTCACTCTCAAAGTCTAGGGGCCCCAAAAGAGTAAGCTTTCCAGTAGTGGGGTGCAGGCTAAAGAGGTTTCTTACACGATCAGGGGTATGACCACTGAAATAAAAGGTGACGTTACCACTGGGACCCAGGTCCGGGTCGGAGGCATTGAGCTGGATGAGCACCATGCCCGCTGGTGCGCTCTCCAACACACTAATCCTGTAGCTGGATTGCTGGAAGGCTGGGGCGTTGTCGTTTACGTCCAACACGGATACCCGGAGCTCTGCGGTGCCAGATCTCGGCGGGTTCCCTCCATCTACAGCAGTCAGCACCAGGCGGTAGTCCGATTGCTTCTCTCGATCCAAAGGCTTCTCCAGGAGCAGCTCTGGGACCAGGCTGCCGTCGCTGCGCTTCTTCACATCCAGCGCAAAGTGTTCATTGGAGCTCAGCCTATAGCTGCTAATCGAATTGCTCCCCACATCTGCATCCTGAGCCTTTTCCAACGGGAAACGCTGTCCTGGAGGAGCTGCCTCCCCAATTTCCAAGTCCAGCTGCTGCCGCGGAAAACGGGGGGCGTGATCATTCACATCTACGATCTCTACCTCTGCTCGGTACATTTCCAAAGGACCTTCGGTGACAAACTCCAGGGGCACGATGCAGCTGGCACTGAGCCCACACAGTGCCTCTCGGTCGATTGGGTTTTTGATGAGCAGGGCTCCGCTGTCCAAATCCACACGGAAGTGTCTTTGGTTCACCTCTCCAGCGACCTGCAGCCTGCGAGCTGACAGACTGTCCGTATCCAGCAGGAAATCTTGGGCGACATTCCCTACAAAAGTCCCTTCCTGTGACTCCTCTGGGACCGGGTAGCGGATCTGCCCACAAACGTAACCCAGGTGGTAAAAGAGGAACAAAAGGGTAGCCCACCGCCAGATTTCTGTCCAGCTTCTCACCTTGCGGAGCATTGCTGCCGCCCGCTAATTCTCTACTTGCTCTTGAGACGCGGATGAAGCCGACCCGCCCCAAACAGCCACAGCAGCTGGAGACACCTATCTCGCTTTCCCCGCGCCAGCTCTGGCGCGGCTCGGCCGGCGCCGCAAGGGTTACGCGCCGTTTTTGCTGGTGGCGGGGTAGATTTGTCTGCCTTTCACCACCCGATTGGCAGACAGCGGCTCCCGGGCTCAGCCAATAGGCTGAACAGAGAACGTCCCAACAGCAGCAGGGTTAATGCGTCGCAGCATTGAAGGGGAAAAAGCCCACCCTATCCTCCTCGCTCCCCCACCCCCCAAAAAACCCAGCCTATCTTTTCGCCTTCCTCCCGCTCAACGGCATGTTTTTCCACGGGTTGTTACCTCTGTGGGGAGGCAGACAACATATATGGTTTTTCTTTTTTTCCTAACACATCAACTGACCCCGCCCCTTTTCGGCGGGGAAAACAGCCACAGCCTGAGCCCTAGCAACCTGCGGCCCAGTGAGAGGGAGAGTAGCCATTGGAGAGTGGTCACTTTGTTCAAGCCAGTGTTGTCATCAACCAGTATTCTAAATGAGTAGCTTCCGTCTCAGTCTGATTGTATTAGAGCAACTGCTAATTAGAACCACTGCCATATACTCAAAACTCTGCCCTTCTGCAGAATATTCAGAAACAGATCCATCTCTTTGCAGAAAAGGCTTACACATTAATGTAGCCAATTAAATTTATGCAGTACACGTTTTCATTGTAACAGGAGGCACAGCTGAAACCAAACCTCTCTTATTCAGACATTTGCTAGTGATACACTAGATACACTAAATTACCATTCATTGATTTCAAGGACAGTATGGAAGCTGGGTGGAGGAAGCCAGGAGAGGGAGATGTTTCAAAACAGTAAAGAATCAATGTGTCTGGGAGGTGCTAAGGACCAGATCTCTTTACCTGGCAGAATGTTAATGTTCACAGATTTAATAGCTTCCTTGAATGATTGACATCAGCTACCAACAGCATTGTGCCTACAAATTCCCTTTATTTGACACCAAGGTATTCTGGATATGTTGTTAATTACCAACAAAGACCATTTCAAAAGAGCAAGCTTTCCACTTAGCCCCAGACCTCTTGGAACTGGAGACTTGATCTCACCCCACCCCCACCCTCATCCAGACCTCCCAGCAACCTAGCTACTCCCTTGCACAAGCACAGAAACAGCACACTTCACACTGTAGGTACGTGCAACCTGCAATCTGAGTGGGAAACACACCAGAGCACAGAGAAAGAGAAAAATCCATCCGATCTGGACATGAAATTTCTTAATTCAATGAAGTCCTTACCTAGGTTACACTGGCTGCCAAAAAAAGCAGCAACAACTGGAGTTCTTATCCTTCCCCAATATTTTTCCAAGCCTCAATCTTCAGGAATATCCTTTTGACTATGATGGGAACCAATATTCTGGTGTCAAAGAGAGGAATCTGGCTTTCTGTGTTCTTTTACACACACACACACACACACACACACACACACACCCCTTTATACCTTCTCCCATGGGAATGATGGAGGTGTAAACCAGCCTGATCTATTAGGTGTATATGTCAGAATTCACTGTCTCTGTGAACGGCACTGTCATCCACCCAGCTGCCTTAGTCAGAATCTAGGGGGATCAACCTTGACTCATCCCTGTCCCTCACTTCCTATATCATGTCAATCAACAAGTCCTGATGATTTTACTGTAGTCATCTCCCTCCATCTGTACTGCCACTGTGCTGGTTCAAGCATTTATCAATCTCTTCAAATATTGCAATAGCTTTCAAACTGATCTCTTTGCCTCCAGTCCCAATGTCCCCAGTCCCTTCACTTATGACTGACAGAATAATCTTTCTAAAACAAACAAACAAACAAACAAAAAACTCATGATATCATAGGTATATCAGTTCAAAATTCTTCAATGACTCTCATCTATATGGAATAAAATAAAAACTCCTTGGCATGGCCTAAGGTAACTCAGGATCTAACTCCTGCCTACTTGCTTCACCTCATCTCCTACAAAGGCTGTCTGTTTTACACACACTTTTTTTTTCTTTTGAGATGGAGTCTCTCTCTGTCGCCCAGGCTGGAGTGCAGTAGCCTGATACCACCTCACTGCAACCTCCGCCTCCCGGGTTCAAGCAATTCTCCTGCCTCAGCCTCCCAAGTAGCTGGAATTACAGACACCGGCAACCACACCTGGCTAATTTTTTGTATTTTTAATAGAGATGGGGTTTCACCATGTTGGCCAGGCTGGTTTCGAACTCCTGACCTCAAGTGATCTGCTCACCTTGGCCTCCCAAAGTGCTAGGATTATAGGCATGAGCCACCGTACCCGGCCACACACACAGTTTAAAGTTCAGTGATAATGAAATACCATAATCACTCTGCATGGAATTTCTTGCAATGGCCCCTCCCTGCCCTGTCCCTTCCCCTCTACTATCTGACAAACTACTACTCAACCTTTAGTTCATAGCTCAAGCATCACCACCTCTATCATTTCTTCCTGGTTTCCCCAGGCTGATTTAGGTATTTCTTCCCATTTTGTCCCACTGCATCTTATATTATGCAGATCTCCATTTTTTTTTTTCTTTTTTCTTGTCTGTCTCATATTGTACTCTGGGAACCAGAATGATATCTTTTTTTTTTTTTTTTTTTTTTGAGACGGAGTCTTGCTCTGTCGCCCAGGCTGGAGTGCAGTGGCCGGATCTCAGCTCACTGCAAGCTCCGCCTCCCGGGTCTACGCCATTCTCCTGCCTCAGCCTCCCGAGTAGCTGGGACTACAGGCGCCCGCCACCTCGCCTGGCTAGTTTTTTGTATTTTTTGGGTAGAGACGGGGTTTCACCGTGTTAGCCAGACTGGTCTCGATCTCCTGACCTCGTGATCCGCCCGTCTCGGCCTCCCAAAGTGCTGGGATTACAGGCTTGAGCCACCGCGCCTGGCCCAGAATGATATCTTTTAATTGTTTACAGTATCTGGCACATAGGGATGCTAATAAATGGTGAATATCAGTATTATCATTTTTAGTTCAAAAAATAGTTATTGCTCTGTACAGGGACTTTATATGCATTACTTTTCACTCTCACAACAAGTTTGCAAAGTAGATATTCTCTTTATTTTATAGATGAGGAAACTGGAGTTTAAAGAGATTAAAAGACTTATCTAAAGCTAAACAACTAATATGTACAGTACTATACTTATATTGGCAATTTCACACCAAAACAAGTACCCAATCTGTTTTACTAGAACTAAAGCATCATAAAGCCTTAATCTTACATATCTTTGACTTGACCTTTTTATGCCAGCCATATGATTCTCCCATCTCTAGATTTTTTTTTTTTTTTTTTTTTGTGATGGAATGAGTTTTGCTCTTGTTGCCCAGGCTGGAATGCAACAGCATGACCTTGGCTCACTGCAACCTCTGCCTCCCGAGTTAAAACGATTCTCCTGCTTCAGCCTCCCAAGTAGCTGGGATTACAGGCACCTGCTACCACACCTGGCTGATTTTTTTTTTTTTTTTTTTTTGAGACGGAGTTTCGTTCTTTCACCCAGGCTGGAGTGCAGTGGCGTGATCTCGGCCCACTGCAACCTCCACCATCAAGCGATTCTCCTGCCTCAGCCACCACACCCAGTGAATTTTTGTATTTTTAGTAGAGATGGAGTTTCACCATGTTGGCCAGGCTGGTCTCGAACTCCTGACCTCGTGATCTGCCCGCCTCCGCCTCCCAAAGTGCTGGGATTTCAGGTGTGAGCCACGAGGCCCGGCCTAATTTTTGTATTATTAGTAGAGATGGGGTTTCACCATGTTGGCCAGGCTGGTCTTGAACTCCTGGCCTCAGGTGATCCACTGACCTCGGCCTCCCTGAGTACTGGGAGCCATTACAGGCGTAAGCCACTGAGCCCAGCCTCATCTCTAGATTTTTATTGAGATATAATTCATATACCATACAAATCACATATTTAAAGTGTACAATCCGATGGTTTTCAGTGTATTTACATATACTAAACTGATGCAGTCATCACCATAATCTAATTATACAACAACTTTGTCACATCCCTCCAAATACAACCCAATATCTATTGAACAGCTGTAGATGTTTAAAGAATAGTTGCCCAGGTGCTAGTGGATTAGGAAGGTTTTTCCCTTAGATGACGGAAATACCATTTTATGTCTTCCTACAGTGATCTTTTAGAGCTATTCTATGTAATACTTTAAGGCTAGGAGACCTTACTATATTTTTTTTAAAATTGGGCCTAGCCCAATAAAGCTGGATCCTGGTTCTGAGAATACCAGAATAACACTTTGCTTCACATATATGCTAAATGATGGATTGGCAGGTTCTAGAGTACTGTTTTTCTTTTTTCTTTCTTTCTTTCTTTCTTTCTTTCTTTTTTTTTTTTTTTTTTTTTTGGTTTTTTTTTTGTTTTTTCTGATGGAGTCTCACTCTGTCGCCCAGGCTGGAGTACAGTTGTGTGATCAGGGCTCACTGAAACTTCCGCGTCCTGGGTTCACTGATTCTCCCTCACTGATGCTCCCTCCTCAGCCTCCAGAGTAGCTGGGACTACAGGTGTGTGCCACCACACCCAGCTAATTTTTGCATTTTTAGTAGAGATGGGGTTTCACCATATTGGCCAGGCTGGTCTCAAACTCCTGATCTCATGATCCACCCACCTCAGCCTCCCAAAGTAGTGGTTTTCAAATTTGTCTGCACATTAGGATCAAGTGGGGACCTTCAAAAAATGATGTCTATGTCCCACCCCCAGAGATTGTGCTTTAATTGGTTGGGGTGTGGCCTGGGTTTCAGAATTTTTAAAAGGTCTCTAGGTGATTTTAATGTGCAACAAATTTGAGGACATTGTTCTAGGGAAAATGCCAGTTGTTTTCCAGGCTGACCAGAAGAGTGGCAGCTATTTCTTGCTGGTTTTCATGCTTTCTTAGCCTTTTCATATGTGCTTCTATTTTGTCATTTTTGGTTGTTTTCATATGTGTATTTCCAAGGTGTGTTTAAGATTTTAGGTGGGTGAAGAACTAATGAAAATAATAATAGTAATAGCTGATAATTTTTTTTTGAGACAGGGTCTCACTCTGTTGCCATGGTTGAAGTGTAGTGGTGCAATCACAGCTAACTGTAGCTTCTATCTCACAGGCTCAAGCAATTCTTCCACTTAAGCCTCCCAAGTAGCTGGTACCAAAGGTGCATGCCAACATGCCCAGCTAATGAAAACAATTTTTTTTTTTTTTTTTTTTTTTGTAGAAACAGGATCTCACTATATTGCTCAGGCTGGTCTTGAACTGCTGGCCTCAAGCAACCCTCCCACCTCAGTCTCCCAAAATGCTAGAAGCTGGCTAATAATTTTTAACAGTTATGATATGCCAGGCACTATGCTAAACACTTTGCATACATTATATCATGCATGAATCTTATAAAACACTTATTATTCCCTTTTGCATATGATGAAGAGGCTTAGAAAGGAGATTGAGTAACTTGGCCACAGACTCATAGTTGGTAAGTGGTAGAACCTCATTTGTCTAACTGCCAAATCCAAGAGTTGATAGCAATGATGCACTGAGTAACAAAATAACAGTGGTTCTCCTACAGTTGCGAGTATGTATAGTGTTCTCTCCAGGGCAAAGGCCTTGCAGTCACCTTGCATGGATACCCATGCCTTGGATAGTATCCTTGCATACCACCCTGAATTAATGAATGCTTTACCTTTCTAAGAATATGAATTTATCTACCTTTCACATTGTGCATATACTTAAAAAAAATAAGGCTGGAAGGACAGGGACTAACACTGGAGGCACCAAAAAGACTCTCCTTTTGTAGTTTCTGGGATTTTTGTTGTTGTTGTTATTGTTAAAGAGACAGGGTTTCCCTATATTGCCTAGGCTGGAGTGCAGTGACTATTCACAGATGTCATCCCACTACTGGATAGCACATCAGTTTTGACCTGCATTTTCAACCTGGGCCAGTTCACCCCTCCTTAGGCAACTTGATGGTCCTGCCTTCCCACGAGGTCACTGTATTCATGCTGAACTTAGTGCAGACAGTGTATTGATCAATTGATCAGCATAGTGTACCACAGCCCAGAACTCCTGGGCTCAAGCATTCCTCCCCCCTCAGACACTGAGTAGCAAGAACTACAGGTGCACATCACTGAGTCTGGCTACTTTATGTTTTCTTGGGTTGTCTAGATTTATTTTTGAAATAAATTATTACTTTTATAATTAAAAGTGGGTATCTTTGAGTTTGGAGATTGTAGTTTTAATTTTTTTTTTTTTTTTTTTGAGACGGAGTCTCGCTCTATCACCCAGGCTGGAGTGCAGGGGCCGGATCTCAGCTCACTGCAAGCTCCGCCTCCCGGGTTTACGCCATTCTCCTGCCTCAGCCTCCCGAGTAGCTGGGACTACAGGCGCCCGCCACCTCGCCCGGCTAGTTTTTTTGTATTTTTTAGTAGAGATGGAGTTTCACCGTGTTAGCCAGGATGGTCTCGATCTCCTGACCTCGTGATCCGCCCATCTTGGCCTCCCAAAGTGCTGGGATTACAGGCTTGAGCCATCGCTCCCTGCCTGTAGTTTTAATTTTTAAAATACTTTTCTGCATTTTCCGAATTTTATAGCAAACATGCATTACTGTTACAAGGTAAAAATATTTTGTAAGTAGGGTGCACATCATTTCCAGTAGAGTGCTTGAAATAAAATTTAAAGGATGCCTGGAATTTCATTTCATTCATAAAAAATTATCTGAGAATGAGGTACACGATCTGTGTAAACAAAGGAAAATTATCAAAAAGCTAGTTTTAATACAAATGTCACAATCACTTGAAAGGTGGAGGAATGAGGTAGTTTTTGTATTCCTAGAAGCTGCCTCTGGTTGGAGGTATCCAGCAGCTTATTCCTAATGTAAATGATACCAGGCTAAACTCTGATTGCTGAGATCTTGTTTTTTGGCTTAACCATCCCTTAGCAAGATTGGTTAGTTGTGATAGCAAATGAGTGCTGAGGAGGTGAATTGGGTCCATAGATGAGTCAAGTATCTTCCCCCTGAAATGGGACCACAAACCACACTCTGGCAGGCCACCATCTCACAAAGGCACTAACTTTGATCTAGGAAGGGCCAGGTGAAAGTCTGAATGCATCATCAGGAAAACATCTTCATCACTAAAAAACAGCTCCATTCCTTCCTCAATATGATGTAGGAATCAAAAAGCACTAACAGGGTCAAGCATGACTTGCTAAACCTTACCTGTCCGGGAGGGGCGCTCTCTGCGCCCAACACCTGCCTATAGAACACCGGATCGCAGCTCCGCAGCGTGTTCTGGCGGCTGGCCAGTGGGCTGGCTGCACCAGGTTTCTTCAGCAGCGGGTCGCTGCGGCGGGAGTCCGTGGTGAGATACACCTGATGGTAAAGGTGCGGCGACATCAGGCCTCCCCGCACGGCGTCCGCGTGCAAGGAGGGCCCTGGTGTTCGGTACAGTGAGCTCACTGGGGCTCGGTATAGGTCTCTAGACTGCTTCCACTTGTAAACTTTGAATATTATTACTCCGAACACTGTGACCACGAACCCCACAGAAACCAGGATTAGAGAAAGAAGTAGATAAAAGGTGAGATTTTTGTTCTGCTCCCGGGGGGCAGAGCCAGAGGGGAACTCGGCTCGGGCTTCAGGAGAGTCCTCGGTTACTGACACAGTGAGGGTAGCAGTGGTGGAGAGCGAAGGCTCCCCGTTGTCTTTGATCAAGACCGTGAGAGTCTGCCTGGGTGAATCTGTGTCCTGGACTGGACGGGCAGTACTGATTTGACCAGTGTGGAGCCCTATGGCAAAAAGGCTCTGGTTAGGGGCTCCCAAGAGACTGTAGGAGAGCCAGGCATTGTGTCCTGCATCCGCGTCCCAGCCTACCACCCGTGACACTAGGTGGCCTGCTGAGGTACCTCGAGGCAGCATCTCCACCGAGCTCCCACCCGGCCGAGGATATAGGACCTGGGGGGCATTGTCATTGCGATCAGTGACAAATATGTTCACGCTGATGTTAGTGGCCAGGACCGGGGTGCCCCCATCGCTGATATGAGCTGTTAATTCAAATTCCCGCCGATCCTCATAGTCTAGGGGCACTAAGGATGACACTATGCCATTGTCACGATTTATTGTGAAATAGCGACCCACTAGCCCGGTTTCAGCTCCTTGTTCCAAGAGAAAGAAAGAAAGCCGAGCATTCTGCGGGGCATCGGGGTCCCAGACACTTAGGTTTAGTATTGGAGCCCCGGGGAGGTTGTTTTCTTCGATGTAAACGTCGTAGGAAGATTGAGAAGATTGTGGAGGGTTGTCATTGATGTCGGACACTTGAACACGCACTATTGTAAGGGCTGAGAGGGAAGGGGTTCCCGCATCTCGGGCGGTGATGCTGAGGTTGTATTCTGGCACAGTCTCCCGATCCAGGTCTGCACTGGTTTTCAAAGTGAAGTAATTCTTGAGGGAAGAAGTAAGGCTGAAAGGGAGACCCGGTGGAACTTCGCAGGTCACCAGCCCGTTCTCGCCAGCATCCAGGTCAGTTACACTGAGCAAAGCGATGACAGTCCCCAGAGGGGCATCCTCGGGTACTGGGCTGTACACGGAGGTGACTGTGATCTCCGGGGCATTGTCATTCACATCCACAACCTCCACCAACACTTTGCAATGTGCTCCTTCGGGACTGGCGCCCTTGTCTTTGGCCTGGATGTAAATCTCATGGAGTTTGGTGTCCTCGAAGTCCAGTCGACCCTTGATTGTCAGCATCCCGGTTACAAGGTCTAAGGCGAATAGTTCCCGCACGCCGGCGCGGTTGTGGCTGCCGAAGGAGTAAATAATTTCACCGTTGGGGCCTTCATCCAGATCCGTTGCAAGGACTTGTACCACGCGCGTCCCGGAGGGTGCATCCTCCAGGACGCGCGCCCGGTACAAGGACTGGTTGAAGACAGGCGCATTGTCATTCGCGTCCAGCACCGTGATGTGAATAGGCAGGCTGGCAGAGAGAGCTGGGGTCCCTCCGTCCAATGCCGTCAGCACTAGCTGGAGACTAGGCTCGCGTTCTCGGTCCAGGGCGCGCTCCAGCACCAGCTCCGCGTACTTGGTGCTGTCCTCCCGCGTCTGCACGCGAAGCGCAAAGTATTCGTTTCGGCTCAGCTCATAGGTTTGTAAAGAGTTGCTTCCCACATCGGGATCGTGCGCGCTCTCAAGCGGAAAGCGCGTCCCCGGAGCCACAGCCTCGCTAATCTCCAATTTCATTTCCTGGGTAGGGAAAGCAGGATTGTTGTCGTTGATGTCCTGGATCACCACTTCCACGCTGAACAGTTCCAGCGGGTTCTCCACTACCAACTCCAGAGTTACAGTACAAGACGGCAGTGTCCCACACAGCTCCTCTCGATCCAGACGGTCGTTCACAAACATCTCTCCGGTCTCCCGGTTCACCTCAAAGAATCTTCGGCTAGCTCCAGACACCACCCGGAGCCGGCGGGCTGACAGGCTACCGAGATCCAAACCAAGGTTCGCGACCACGTTGCCCACAGCGAAACCCTTCTCTCTTTCCTCCAGGATCTCATAGTGAATGACCGTGGAAGCCTTGTTCAAGGCGCCAAGCAGAAGCAAAACTCCCACTACCCTCCCGGTGCTTACCAGTCCGCTCCTCCAGGCCTCTGGGACCATCTCACTCAAAGGCAGATCCTCTCAGCGGGGTCCAGATCGTCCCTGCGATTTCGTCGAGAAACTTTCAGCGGGTTAGCGCTAGGGCGCTGGGCGCCGAGTCCGACATGGCTTTCTGGATGCAGTTGATTTGCTCGCCGGCTGTTCAGTCTCTGCCTCATCCCGGGGCGCAGAAAGGGGACGGGCCGGGGCCCAATCTCCAGCGTCTTCATTGGCCGACAGCGGCACACAGAGTCCCAGCCAATAACTGCACGAAGAATGAGCTAGCGCCGGGCTCTCTGAGCAGGACACGCGCTAGCGCCAGGAACTTCACTTTCCTTTGGCTTCCTTCCAGAGTTTCCAGTCAAAGCGCCTTGCCAGTATCTGTGCATAGGAAACCTACCTTAAGGAAAGCCAGCCTTGGGGCGGTGAGGCTAACCGTTCTGCAAGTCTCCAATCCAAATCAAGACCCATTAAACACTTGAATCACTTTCTTTGATCACAAGAAAGGGGATCGAACCAAACCGAAAACTACACAACGTTGTCGGGGAAAACACCAACAAATCTGGTTTGTTGGAAGACAGACAATTAGCCAGACCCTACTTGTAAGGAGGCATTTAGCATTTCCGTGGAGACATTAATAATTTCAGTTTTATCTCTTACCAAATGAAATTAGCATTCCCTGTCACTTCCTCACTATCTGGAGCTACTATCAAATTAGCAGGAGTTACTATCTATTGGTTTAACTCTGGCTTATAAAATTTAAAAGTACAATTCAGATTTTATTTCTTTTAAAACTGGATGTCATTGTTAGCTCTCATTTCTTAAGAACCAGGGAGCAATAAGAAATTTCCCTACCCCACCTTTCACAAGGAGCATGATCTCAATTGTTGAGCACACTCTCTCTATAGTTTCCCTTTACTTGATCAATCCTTTTCCCAAGATCTTGCACTTATGCCACATATGCCACAAGAAGTTGCACTGCTAATGAAGAAGAAGACGGAGAAGATTTTAAAAAGAAAAAAAGCCAGGCCTATTTAACACCTAGGATCTTTATAAAATTATTGAAATAATGGCAGCAAAGCTCCACAAATCTTTAGAAAATACAAAGCCTTTAGTCACAGAATAAAGAGGCTTCAGTTTTCTGCACTTAGAATTGTAGTCACCAAACAAAATGATAATGATTATGATAGTGAATAAAAGAGTCCACTGTGATATCAGAGTTGAGATGTATATCCTTGAACAAGAAACGAACCTCTAAGCGTTCCTGGTCCTCTCCTATTAAATGAAGAAGGCAGGTAAAGTGCCTGGCACAGAGTAAGCCTCAATAAATGATGCAAACCACACCATTAGATGTAAAGTGTTAGAGCCTCATACTATTTCTTAGACATCACTTTGATTGCATAGAGTCCTTTTGAAGTATAACAGAACCTTGAACATAGGTGAAGGGGTAGGCACATAGGTTAGGTAGGTAGAAAAGAAGTAAGGATATATAGGATATTTCCCAAAGAGATGAAAAGCCATATGTGACCTACATTTCCATGCCTTTAACACTTCAACTCATCTCTGAAAACCCACAGTTTTAAATGCTCAAGTTTGATAATTAGCCAGGCCAGCAAGAGGGCTGATAGGCATTAGAAGACAGAATACATTTAGAATTTAGAATATAGAGTATGGCCCAGTCACTTGCTACTCAAAGTGTGAGGATCAATGGTCTAGGCACCACCAGGGAGCTTGTTAGAAATGCAGAAATGCCCTCCTCTAAACCTACTGAGACAGGATTTACATTTTAACAAAACATCAGGATGATTTGAAATCCCGTTAAAGTTTGACAAGCACTGATCTAGTGGGTTATTCAGAGATACACTGGTTTATCAATCTTTTCTTCTGCTATTCAGCATCACTTAATTCACAGTCTGGTTTTTGAAAATCAGCTTTTAAAAATGTAAGTCATTTTCTCAATAATAAGGCCTGCCATTTTCTTGATAATAAGGCCTGTAGTTTTCTGAGACTTTTGTTGTTGTTGTTGTTGTTGTTTGTTTTTTTGTTTTTGTTTCTGAGGCAGGATCTCACTCTGTCATCCCGGCTGGAGTACAGTGGAATAATCACAGCTCACTGTAACCTCTAACTCCTTGGGCTCAAGGGATCCTCCCTCCTCAGACTTCTGAGTAGCTGGGACTACAGGCCTGAGCTACTGCACCCAGCTCATAGTTTTCTTAAGACCTCTTCATGAACCAACAGAACCCTTGTATATCCATTCTCCACAATAGCGAGGTTGATCTTCCTAAAATTTTAGTTGGATCACACAATTCTCCAGCTGCTCCTCAGTAGCATCATACTGCTCTTGAATTAAAATACCAAGTCCTTTGCATAGTATTCAAGTTCTCATGTCTTCTCCCTCTCTAACTATACTCCATTGCACCACTTTGAGGGTGGTCAGATCCCCAGCCCTTTCCTGTCTCAGGGCCCTCACACAAGTTGTTCCTTTGCCAGGAAAGCTGCTTTCTCCTCCCTCCCTTTGCTTTGCTAATTTCTACAAATCTTTCCAGTCTTAGTTTAAATGTTATTTTCTAATAGAGGTCTTCCATTAGGCCCCAGTTAAGACCAGGATCCTTTGTTATGCTCTCTCAGAACACTTTATATTTTTTTCCATTGAACTTGGCACAACTTTAAATTTTATAATTATTTTTGCTTAAGCAAAATGTCTGCTTCTCCCACTGAAAAAGAAAAATAGAAGCTCCAGGAGGGCAGGGACCATGCTGTTTTCGTGGCCACTTGTATCCTCACTGTCTAGCACAGCAGGCACTTAATGCTTATTAATACAGGAATCTTTATGCTACTGGCATAGTACAATAATAGCATACACTAAGGACTATATATGTATTCATTTGTGTGGATCCAATCTCCCTGGAAGTAAGCATTTTTTGGAAGATACATTTACTCCTTCAAGTTACCAGTGGACCTAATGAGACTATTTCCCAGCCCTAATGATCTGAAGATATAATATAGTTTGCCAAAAAGCCAAGTAAGGTGTGATAATACAACTCACAGTGGATAATAAACAAAGATGCCATAACTTGTTGTTTCCTTCCTTTCCTTCTCTTCTTTTCCTTCCTTTCCTCCCTCCCTCCCTCCTTCTCTCTCTCTCTCTCTCTCTCTCTCTCTTGTTTTGCTCTTGTTGCCCAGGCTGGAGTGCAATGGCTTAATCTTGGCTCACTGCAACCTCCGCCTCTCAGGTTCAAGCAATTTTCCTGCCTCAGCCTCCCGAGTAGCTGGGAATACAGGCATGCACCACCACACCCAGCTAATTTTGTATTTTTAGTAGAGATGGGGTTTCTCCATGTTGGTCAGGCTGATCTCAAACTCCCAACCTCAGGTGATCTGCCAGCCTCTGCCTCCCAAAGTGCTGGGATTACAGGTGTGAGTCACAGTGCCTGGCCTGTATCACTTATTTCTAGGGGAAATGGAAGGACCAGTATACAGGATTTATATACTGATTCAACACAATTTCCCAGGCTTTATCTTTTTTCTTCTCTGTTTTATAATTTCAAGAGAGCTTCTGACCAATGAGATGCAGCATTTACTATATATATATATATATATATATATATGTTTTTTTGGGGTTTTTTTTGAGATGGTGTCTCGCTTTGTCACCCAGGCTGGAGTGCATTGGCACGATCTCTTCTCACTGCAAGCTCCGCCTCCTGGGTTCAAGCAGTTCTCCTGCCTCAGCCTCCCTAGTAACTGGGATACAGGTGTGTGCCACCATCCCTGGCTAATTTTTTGTATTTTTAGTAGATACGGGGTTTCACCGTGTTAGGCAGGATGGTCTCAATCTCCCAATCTCGTGATCTGCTTGCCTTGGCCCCCCAAAGTCCTGGGATTACAGGCGTGAGCCACCACCCGGCTACAATATAGCTTTAAAATAGGAAGTGGATGTATTATATGATCGAGAGTAAGGTCTTAGTGTCAAAAAGATTCAAATTCCAGTACTGGAATTGTATTGGAACTAGGTTCCAATACATAGAACCTAGTAGCTATGTAACCATGAAACTTTTATGTTTAACTTCTCTTTTATTTTCTTTATCTATAAAATGGGAATAATAATAGTACTCACTGACATAACCACAGACATGTCAATCATTTTTAAAATCTTTTCACAGCTTTCTACATACATAGTGCCCCTATAAAATGCAGGGATTTTAAATAAATTTATATAGTAATGCAACCAACCCCACAATCCAGTTTTAGAATACTCTCATCACCCCCAAAATTTCCCTCATGACTGTCTGTAGTCAATCTTCCTACCTTCAGCCTCAGGCAACCACAGTTTTGCCTTTTCCAGATATTTTATTAAAAAGGAATTATAAAATAGGTAGTCTTTTATATGTCTTTTATATGATATAGCATAATGTCAAACTCAGCTTTTGACCACACCCTCAAATACGTTATGTCTCCAACCTTCCTCACCTGGTAAGTGGCACTTCTATTCCAGCCAGAATTTCAGATGTAATTTTTAATATGTTTTTCTGCATCCCCACATCCAGTATATTACTAATCCATACCAATGCTTACTACTCCCAAAACATATTTTGAAACTATCAATTACGTATCCTATTTACTGCGAGCCCTGAGTCAAAGCAAACTTAAATGCTATCATAGCTTCCTTGCTATTATTTTTACTCCCTCTTTTGCATTCCCTAAATTCCACTTCACATGCAGAGACCTGAGTAATCTTTCAAAAATGTACATGAGATTATATACCTTCCTTGCTAAAAACATAACTAGGCCTAGCTACATAACTTGTAGGGTCAGTGCAAAATAAAAATAGGGGGCTCGGAGGCCGGGCGCGGTGAGTCACATCTGTAATCCCAGCACTTTCGGAGGCTGAAATGGGTGGATCACTTGAGGTCAGGAGTTTGAGACCAGCCTTGCCAACATAGTGAAACTCCATCTCTACTAAAAATACAAAAAATTTGCCGGGTGTGGTGGCAGGTGCCTGTAATCCCAGCTACTAGGGAGGCTGAGCCAGGAGAATCACTTGAACCTAGGAGGCAGAGGTTGCAGTGAGGCAAGATCACACCACTGCACTCTAGCCTGGACAACAGAGGGAGACTCTGTCTCAAAACAAAACAAAATAAAACAGGGGGCTTGGGCTTGTTGTTAAAAATGATTGACCAGGCACAGTGGCTCATGTCTGTAGTCCCAGCACTTTGGAAGGCTAAGGCGGGAGGATCACTTGAGGCCAGGAATTTGAAATCAGCCTGAGCAACACAGGGACAGCCTCATCTCTAAAAAAAAAAAAAAAAAACTTATCTGAGCACGGTGGCACATGTTTGTCGTCCTAACTACTCAGAAGGCTGAAGTGGGAGGATTGCTTGAGCCCAGGAGTTCAAAGTTGTAGTGAGTCCACTACACTCCAGCCTGGGTGACAGAGCAAGACCCTGACTCAAAAACATAAAATAAAAATTATTAAGAATTTCAAGATAATAACAGCAGAGCCCTAACCAAAGGGTAGGGGCCTTCAAAGCAAGGGGGCCCATCTAAGCATGAATCCCTGTGTCCCTGCACAGGTTGCCTGCCCATGAAGCTGACCCTGCTTGACACAGAGGAAACTCTCAATAAATATTACCTAATATATATTTTAATATTAGCTAACTGTCTAATTACCTAATATTATTCCCAGAGGGTTAGTAATATCATAAAATCCTATTCAAGATGCTATTAAATTACTGCACACAAGTAAAAATAAATAAAATCCTCTTAAAATCCTAAATATCATCAAGTAGTCTTTCCATTCTACCTAATGTGTCTATTTGAACAGCTTCCTAAGGTCAAATTATGGGATCATTTGAGGAAAAATGGAATAAAAACAGTTAACCAATAAATCAAACAAGCACGTATCTCAATTTAGACAGGTGGGACATTCAAGGATTTGGTGAAGAAGCTGAATGGTTTAGCCTTCATATTTATCTGAAGTTTACCTGAATATTTTGCATACTTTGATTTGATAAGATGATCTGTGAATCTTTTTGTTTTGTTTTGTTTTTTTGAGACGACGTCTTGCTCTGTTGCCCAGACTGGAATGTAGTGGCATGATCTCGGATCACTACAGTCTCTGCCTCCGGGGTTCAAGCAGTTCTCGTGCCTCAGCATCCCGAGTAGCTGGGATTACAGGCGTGCCACCATGCCCAGCTAATTTTTGTATTTTTGGTAGAGACAGGGTTTCACTATGCTGACCAGGCTGGTCTCAAACTCCTGGCCTCAGGTGATCTGCCTGCTTCGGCCTCCCAAAGTGCTGGGATTACAGGCATGAGCCACTGCACCTGGTCTGAATCTTAAGAATAAATTTTATATGACCTCCATTCTATCTACAATGTTTTTGCAATTAAAAATAATGCTGTAATAAATAACCTGGTATATATGTATTTTTGTAATTTTTGAGGTACGTATTTATGATAAATTCCTAATAGTGTGATTGCTAGGTCATAGGACAAATGCATATGTAGTTTTGTTAGAACAAGAAGAAATTATGCCATCGAAATGTTTTGGGACTACAAACATTTATTTTATTTTACTTATTTTGTTTTATTTATTTATTTATTTATTGAGAGGCAGAGTCTCGGTCTGTCACCAGGGTGGAGTGCAGTGGCACAATCTTGGCTCACTGCAACCTCCACCTCCCAGGTTCAAGCGATTCTCCTGTCTCAGCTTCCCGAGTAGCTGAGACTACAGGCATGCGCCACCACGCCCAGCTAAGTTTTGTATTTTTAGTAGAGACAGGGTTTCACCATGTTGGTCAGGATGGTCTCGATCTCTTTACCTCATGATACACTCGCCTCGGCCTCCCAAAGTGCTGGGATTACAGGAGTGACCCATCGTGCCCAGTCTATTTTGTTTTATTTTTTTGAGATGGGGTCTTGTTCTGTTGCCCAAGCTGGAGTGCAGAGGGGTGATCATGGCTCACTGAAGCCTCAACTTCAAAAGGCTCAAGCAATCCTCCTGCCTCAGCCTCGCGAGTAGCTGGGACTACAGGCATGTGCCACCATTTCTGGCTAATTTTTAAATTTTTGTAGAGACAGGTTCTTGCTTTGTTGCCTAGAATGGTCTCAAACTCCTACGCTCAAGCAATCCTCCCACCTTGGCCTCCCAAAGTGCTGGGATTACAGGAGTGACCCACCGCGCCCAGCAAAAACAATAATTTTGGACTGTTTTGTTAGTCAAACATTGATTTGTTAGTCAAAAGCCTAAAGTAAAAAAAAACACAGGTTTACCCCATCTCCCACTTTAGTGCTATTCTCTTCTAGTCTGGATCATATTAGTACCTTCTTATTGTTTACTATATTACAAATGTTAAATATGTCAGGAAATTACCTGCAAAAAATTTACTAAATTTGTCCACATGAAAATCTTCCATGAGACCTACACTCTCCTAAGAAATAATTTGTTTCAATTTTGTACCCACATTTTGCTATTACATTGCTATCTAACTTATTATTAGTTCTCACCAAATGGGTAGCCTTGTATGGTTGAGTTATTTCTTTTTTCTTTTTCTTTTTTTGTTTTTTGTTTTTTTTTTTTTGAGATGGAGTTTTGCTCCTGTTGCCCAGGCTGGGGTGCAACGGCGTGGTCTCGGCTCACCACAACCTCTGCCTCCCAGGTTAAAGCGATTCTCCTGCCTTAGCCTCCCAAGTAGCTGGGATTACAGGTACTCACCACCATGCCCGGCAAATTTTTCTATTTTTAGCAGAGACAGGGTTTCACCATGTTGGCCAGGCTGGTCTCAAACTCCTAACCTCAGGTGATCTGCTCGCCTCAACCTCCCAAAGTGTTGGGATTACAGGTGTGAGCCACTGTGCCGAGCCTAGTTTTCTAAATGAAGTAATTTACTTCAACATATAAGAGAGGAAGAAAGAATTGTGGCTTTCTGATCATTAAAATTTTCTGGCAGCTGGGTGTGGTGGCTCATGCTTGTAATCCTAGCATTTTGGGAGGCTGTCGTTGGTGAATTGCTTAAGCTCAGGAGTTTGAGACCAGCCTGGGCAACATGGTGAAATCTCATTCTACAAAAAATATAAAAATCAGCCTGGTGTGGTGGCATGTGCCTGTAGTCCCAGCAACTTGAGAGGATGAGGTGGGGGCACTTGAGCTTGTGAGGTGGAGGTTGCAGCAAGCTGAGATTGTGCCACTACACTCCAGCCTGGGCAACAGAGCCAGATCCTGTCTAAAAAAAATTAAAATCTTCTGGCACTATAGAAATTTAGTACATGATAAAGATGCTATCTCAAATCACTGGGACAAAGATGAAGTGCTTAATAAATGGCATTAGGACAACTGGATAGCCATTTGGGAAAAAAGATACAATCAGATCCATATCTCAGCACACACAAGAATAAACTCCAATTAGGTCAGGGATCTAAATGTGGAAACCAAAAACCATACAAGTACTAGCACTGGAAGAAAAAAGTAACGAATGTTTCTATAACCTAGGTGTGCGGAAAGGCTTTCTAACTATGACTTAAAACCTAAATGCAATATAAGAAAACATTGATTTGGCTGGGCGCAGTGGCTCACGTCTGTAATCCCAGCACTTTGGGAGGCCGAGGTGGGTGGATACCTTGAAGTCAGGAGTTTGAGACCAGCCTGGCCAAAATGGTGAAACCCCGTCTCTACTAAAAATACAAAAATTAGCCGGGCATGGTGGCATGTGCCTGTAATCCCAGCTACTTGGGAGACTGAGAGATGAGAATCGCTTGAACCTGGGAGACAGAGATTGCAGTGAGCCGAGATTGCAACACCGCACTCCAGCCTGGGTGACAGACTGAGAGTTGGTCTCAAAAAAAAAAAAAAGAAAAAAAAGAAAAAAGAAAACATTGATTCATTTCATTACACAAAAAACAAAAACAAAGGGAAAAAAATTGCATTGCAAAAAAATGCCAAAAGGTAAATGACAAGCTGTAAGAAAATATTTGCAGTCTATTCGTTGGACAAATGACTAATATCCCTAATACAAGGAGTTTTCAAAAACTTCATGGAAAATGCGTATTATGAAAAAAAATGCGTGGATTGCAAAATATTTCTAGCACCAAAATAAACCCATACTAACATGTTATAACATGTCTGAATAGGATCTAGTTGGAGGCACTAAGAATAGTAAGATATCAGTTTGAAAAGAGCCCCTATCAGAGTAACATGAATTCTGCTAAAATGGAAACAAGAACAGACATCAGATTTATGATGAAGCTTGAGTGGAAGAATGATGAAATCATTGATGTTTTGTGAAAAGTTTACGGAGACAATGCTCCAAAGAAATTGGCAGTTTGCAAGTAGCTAACTTGTTTTAAGAAGGGATGAGGCAATGTTGAAGATGAAGCCCACAGCAAAAGACCATCTACATCAATTTGGGAGGAAAAAAATGTGCTCTAATTAAAGAAGACCTACAATTAACAGCAGAAACAATAGCCAACACCATAGACATCTCGGTTCAGCTTACACAATTCTGACTGAAAAGTTAAAGTTGAGTAAACTTTCCATTAGATGGGTGCCAAAACCATTACATCTAGATTAGGGACAAGAAAATTAGCCAGGCATGGTAGCATGTGCCTGTAGTTCTGGCTACTTGGGAGCCTGAGGTGGGAGGACTGCTTGAGCCCACGAGGCCAAGGCTGCAGTGAGCCATGATGGTGCCACTGTACTCCAGTCTGGGTAACAGAGCAAGGCTGTGTCTAAAAAAAAATTAGAATAAAATAGATCAGCTGCAGTAAGACCAGAACTTTCACTTGATTTTTTTTTTTTTTTTAGATGGAGTCTCGCTCTGTTGCCCAGGCTGTAGTGCAGTCATGTGATCTTGGCTCACTGCAAGCTCTACCTCCCGAGTTCATGCCATTCCCCTGCCTCAGCCTTCCGAGTAGCTGGGACTACAGGTGCCTGCCACCACTCCCGGCTAATTTTTTGTATTTTTGGTAGAGACGGGGTTTCACCATGTTAGCCAGGATGGTCTCGATCTCCTGACCTGACCTCGTGATTCGCCCCCCTCGGCCTCCCAAAATGCTGGGATTACAGGCGTAAGCCACCGCACCCGGCCTCAGTTGAAATTTTAAGCAAATGTGATAAAGATCCTGAAGGGTTTCTTCAAAACAAAAACAAAAACAAAAACAAAAAACAAAAAACTGTAACAGGAGACGAAACATGGCTTTACCAGTGTGATCCTGAAGACAAAGCACAAGAGGTCGAAGTGGTCTAGTCAATGCAAAAGCAGACTGGTCAAGAGCAAATATCATGGCAATGGCTTTTTTGGGATGTTCAAGGCATTTTGCTTGTTGACTTACTGGAGAGCCAAAGAGTGATAAGATCTGCTTAGTATGAGAGTGTTTTGAGAAAGTTACCAAAGCTTTAGTAGAAAAAATGCCTCAGAAAACTTCCCCAGAATCCTACTTGACCACAACAATGCTCCTGCTCATTCCTCTCATCAAGCAAGGGCAATTTGGTGAGGGTTTTCTTGGGTAATTATAAAGCACCCACCTTTCAGTGCTGATTTGGTTTCTTCTGACTTGTTTTTGTTTCCTAATCTTACAACTCTAAAGGGCACCCATTTTTTCTTCAGCAGCCAACATAAAAAAGACTGCATTGACATAGTTAAATTCCCAGGACTCTCAGTTCTTTAGGGATGAACTAAATGGCTAGTATCATTGCTTACAAAAGTGTCTTGAAATTGATGGGGCTCATGTTGACAAATAAAGCTTATATTTTTATTTCTATCTTTTAATTCAATTTCTTCATAAGCATTTAGAGTCCCTTCGTATATTCCATAAACTTTTTACAAATTTAGGCTAAAACACTTTAAAAAAAAAAAACCTACTAGAAAAATGAAAATAAGACATCAACAGACAATTCAAAAAAAATACATAGGGTCATTTGTGGTGGTTCATGGCTGTAATCTTAGCACTTTTGGGAGGCTGAAGTGGGAGGATCACTTGAAACCAGTAGTTCAAGACTAGCCTGGGCAACACAGTGAGATCCCACATCTCTACAAAAAAAAAAAAAAATTAGCTGGACGTGGTGGCATCCATCTGTAGTCCTAGCTACTTGGGAGGCTAAGGTAGGAGGATTGCTTGAGCCCAGGAGTGCAAGGCTACAGTGAGCTATGATTGCATCACTGCAATTTGGCCTGAGCAACAGAGCAAGATTCTGGTCTCCAAATAAATAAAAAGATATAAACTAGCTTTTAAACATATGAAAAACTATTTAACCTCATTCATAATGAGAGAAATTTTAATTAAAATTATTTGGAGATATCTTTTTACCCATCAGGTTGGCAACAATTAAAAATCTTGACAATATACTCTGCAAAGGAGACTATGGGACAATGGACATTTTCATCTATTTGTAGGAATGCAAGATGGGGAATAGTTATATTTAACAAAACTACATATGCCTTTACCCTATGATCCAACAATCACACTACTAGGAATTTGTTATGCATACACACCTCAAAAATAACAACAACAACAACAAAAATATGTATATATATCTCAGGTTCTTCATTAGCATTTTTTATAATTGCAAAAATATTGGAAACTACCTAAATGACAAGTCATAGATGGGTTGAACAGATTATGACATGTACACATAAAATGGAGGGTTTTTTTGTTTTTTTTTTTAAACGAGTCTCGCTCTGTCGCTCAGGCTGCAGAGAAGTGGTGCGATCTCCGCTCACTGCAATCTCCACCTCCTGGAATCAAGCGATTCTCCTGCCTCAGCCTCCCAAGTAGCTGGGACTACAGGCACCCACCACCACGCCCAGCTAATTTTTGTATTTTTAGTAGAGACTGGGTTTCACCATGTTGGCCAGGCTGG
Organism: Papio anubis; assembly: GCF_008728515.1. Lineage (NCBI taxonomy): Eukaryota > Metazoa > Chordata > Mammalia > Primates > Cercopithecidae > Papio > Papio anubis. Next base: position 134,107,526 of record NC_044980.1, on the reverse strand, counting down.
CCTTGAACTCCTGACCTCAGGTGATCCACTCGCCTCGGCATCCCAAAGTGCTGGGATTACAGGATGAGCCACCACACCCGGGTTTTACAATGGAGTTTTATGAAACTATTTTAAAAATGAAGATTTCTATACATTTATATAGAATGATTTCCAGGATATATTATTAGTACAAAAAGCAAAGTGAAAACTTTTCCTTTCAACCATGTGAAACCAGATATATCACTATTAACAACTAGGAAGTGGATCAAAATGTTTGATAAAAGCTTTTAGACATTGGCCCAAAAGACAGTGCAGGATTCTAATCCATAAGAGAAGAGAAGCAGGCCGGGCGCAGTGGCTCACGCCTGTAATCCCAGCACTTTGGGAGGCTGAGGCGGGCGGATCACGAGGTCAGGAGATTGAGACCATCTTGGCTAACACAGTGAAACCGCGTCTCTACTAAACAAAATACAAAATATTAGCCAGGCGTGGTGGCGGGCGCCTGTAGTCCGAGCTACTCGAGAGGCTGAGGCAGGAGACTGGCGTGAACCCGGGAGACGGAGCTTGCAGTGAGCCGAGATCGCACCACTGCACACCAGCCTGGGTTACAGAGCGAGACTCCGTCGCAAAAAAAAAAAAAAAAAAAAAAAAAGGGCGGGCGCGGTGGCTCACGCCTGTAATCTCAGCACTTTGGGAGGCCGAGGCGGACGGATCACAAGGTCAGGAGATCGATCAAGACCACAGTGAAATCCCGTCTCTACTAAAAATACAAAAATTAGCCGGGCGCGGTGGCGGGCGCCTGTAGTCCCAGCTACTCAGGAGGCTGAGGCAGGAGAATGGCGTGAACCCGGGAGGCGGAGCTTGCAGTGAGCCGAGATCGTGCCACTGCACTCTAGCGGGGGGACAGAGCGAGACTCCGTCTCAAAAAAAAAAAAAAAAGAAGAGAAGCAAATGAGGATCTGCAAACTAGGATCTCCATTTTTTTTGCCTGGAGACAACTTTCAGACTGTGGGACAGGAAAGGGGAAATCCAAGAATAACACCATGGTTTTGCTGAGTTGAGGAATAGATGTTAGAGTTTGGGGAGACTGAGGCAGCCAGAATTTATGGGACAGAGTACTAAAGAGAATGGAGCTACACAAAGAACTCCAGGAATATTAACATGGATCCCCAAGTCTTTGGCTAAATAATAATCTGAGCATACATAGAGTGCACTGACACTACTCTGCAGCTGGGTGAAGAACAACTGCCAGGGAGCTATTAGCTGAATTCTTGGTGGTCACATAGGACTAGAAAATGTTTGAATTCCATTTAGGCATAATAAAGAGACCCTGCTGAATACTCAGATTAATCAAAAAAGTCAGAATTAAGTGGTAGGTCTTACATTAGCCCAAGGCAAAAGTTACTACAGACCTGTCCTAACAAAGCTTAAAAACAAGCCTTGAAAAGATCAACCTGATCTGCAAAACACATTATAGCCTTCCGAAACAAACTGCAATAGTTCTTAAAGAAAGATAAAATCCAAACACTCAAAAATATAACATTTACAATGTCTGCTGTCCAATAAAAACATTATTAGACATGGAAATAAGCAACAAATTGTGACCCCAAGCCAGGAAGAAAATCATCACTAGAAATTACAGAGGTGACAAAATTAGTAGACAAGGGCTTTAAAACCTCCATTATAAATGTGCTCAAAAATTTAAAGAAAAATATGAAGATAATGAGGAGAGAAATGAAAGAGTCAAATGGAACTTCTAGAAGTGAAAACTACAATATATGAAATGGAAACTTCACTGGATGGGATTAGCAAATACAGTAAACACTAAAGAAGAAAAGATCACTGAATGACACTGTTACTAACTTGATCTTGTTGACAATTATAGGATACAACAACCACAAGTAGCAGAATATATAGTTTTCAGAGTCACACAGTTGTGCGTAAGCAACACTCACCAAGATAGACCATATTCTGTGCCATAAAAGACATGTTAACGAATTTAAAAGAATAGAAGCCATACAATGTATATTTTTGGATCACAATACAATTAAATTAGAAATCAGTGAGAAATATATTTGGGTAATACTTACATATTTGGTGACTAAACAATACACTTTAGGCCGGGCATGGTGGCTCATGCCTGTAATCCCATCACTTTGGGAGGCCGAGGCGGGCAGATCACCTGAGATTGGTAGTTCAAGACCGGCCTGACCAACACGGAGAAATCCTGTCTCTGTTAAAAATACAAAATTAGCCTAGTGTGGTGGTGTATGCCTGTAATCCTAGCTACTCATGAGGCTGAGGCAGGAGAATGGCCGGAACCCAGGAGGCAGAGGTTGCAGTGAGCCGAGATCGTGCCATTGCACTCCAGCCTGGGCAACAAGAGTGAGACTCTGTCAAAAAAAAAAAAAAAAAAAAAAAATTAGCCAGGTGTGGTGGTGGGCACCTGTAATCCCAGCTACTTAGGAGTCTGAGGCAGGAGAATCACTTGAATCCGGGAGCAAGGATTGTGCCACTGCACTCCAGCCTGGCCAAAAAAAGCGAAATTCTGTCTCAAAACAAACAAACAAACAAACGTTAAAATAATCCATGGGTCAAAGAAGAAATTGCAAAGTGTATTAGAAAATACTTTGAACTAAATTATAATGGAAATATAACATCTAAAATATTATCTTTGCAAACTACACATCTGTCAAAGGACTAGTATCTAGAATCTAAAAGGAACTAACAAATCACCGAGAAAAATAAAGCACAATCCCATTAAAAAGTAGGCAAAGGACATGAATAGCCACTTCTCAAAAGAAGGTATACAAATGGCCCACAAATGTATGAAAAAATTCTCAACATTACTAATCATCAGGAAAATGCAAATTAAAACCACAATGAGATACCACCTTGCCCCTTCAAGGATGGCCATTATTAAAAAGTCAAAAAACAACAGATGTTGGTGTGGATGTGGAGAAAAGAGAATACTTATACGCTGCTGGTGGGAATATAAATTACTACAACCTCTATAGGAAACAGTATGGAGATTCTTTAAAGAGCTAAAATAGATCTACCATTCAATCTAGCAATCCCACTACTGGGTATCTACCTAAAGGAAAATAAGTAATTATATGAAAAAGATACCACTTGGACACATATGTTTATAGCAGCACAATTCACAACTGCAAAAATGTGAAGCCAACCTAAGTCCCTATAGACTAATAAGTGGTTAAAGAAAATGTGATATGTGTGTGTGTGTATATGTATTTTATATATATATATATATATAAAAAATGGAATACTACTCAGCCATGAAAAGGAAAGAAAGAATGTCCTTTGCAGCAACTTAGATTGAACTGGAGGCCATTACTTTAAGTGTGTGTATATGTGTATACATACATATATATACTTTGTGTGTACATATGTATACATACATATGCAATATGTATAAGTACACATACATATATAATGTGTATATATACTTACAACAATAGTTTATTCATTCAACTGTTGCTGGATATATAGATATATAACTGTGTTTACAGTTACATATGTGTAGACACAGTTATATATCTATATCTGTCTGTCTATCTAACACAGAGAGCCCAGAAAAAACCCACACCTACATATATACATGGCCAAATGATTTTTGATTAAGGTGCCAAGATTATTTGGTGGTGAAAAGATAGCCTTCTCAGCATATTTTTCCAAAGAGACAATTGGACATTCCTTTGGAAAAAATAAGAATCTTCATTGTTACCTAACACCATACACCATACATAAACATCAACTCAAAAGGATTCATAGACCAAATTATAAATGGTAAGACTATAAAACTTATAGAAGAAAATATAGGAGAAAATCATCATAAGTTTTCAGTAGGCAAAGTTTTTGAATAGGACATAAGAAATACAAACTATAAAAGAAAAAAATATATTGAGCTTTATCAAAATTACAGCATCTGCTCTTCAAAAGACACAACCAAGAAAATGAAAAGACAAGTCATAGTCTGGGATAAAATAGCCACAAAATATGTGTGTGACAAAGAGCTCACATCAAGAATATATATATTATATATAATAAAAATATATAATTATATACATAATTATTATTTTTTAGAAGAAGTCTCACTCTGTTGCCCAGGCTGGAGTGCAGTGGTGCAGTCTCGGCTCACTGCAACCTCCAACTCCTGGGTTCAAGCGATTCTCCTGCCTCAGCCTCCTGAGTAGCTGGGATTACAGGCGCCTGCCATCACGCCCAGCTACAAGGATATATTTTTAAACTGCCATAGCTCAATTTTTTTTTTTTTTTTTTTTTTTTTTTTTTTGAGACGGAGTCTTTGCTCTGTAGCCCGGGCTGGAGTGCAGTGGCCGGATCTCAGCTCACTGCAAGCTCCGCCTCCCGGGTTTGTGCCATTCTCCCGCCTCAGCCTCCCGAGTAGCTGGGACTACAAGCGCCCGCCACCTCGCCCGGCTAGTTTTTTGTATTTTTAGTAGAGACGGGGTTTCACCGTGTTAGCCAGGATGGTCTCGATCTCCTGACCTCGTGATCCGCCCGTCTCGGCCTCCCAAAGTGCTGGGATTACAGGCTTGAGCCACCGCGCCCGGCCCATAGCTCAATTTTAAGAAGGCATTCAGCTCAGTTAAATATGAACAAATACTTCAAGAAGATATACAAATAGACAATAAACACATGAAAAGATGCTCAGCATTTCTAGTTAACAGGGGAAAAACAGTTGACACTTCAATGAGATAGTATTACACACCCACTAGAATTGCTAAAATTAAAAAAATTGACAACAGGAAGCATTGGTGAGAAAATATAGCAAGCAGAACTCTTTATGCATGGTTCATGAAAATGTAAAGTCATATTACCACTTTGAAAAATAGTTTGGCAGCTTCTTATAAAGTTAAGCATATACTTCCCATTTCATATGACCCCCAAAGTAATTCTGTTTTTGGGTATTTATCCAAGAGAAATAAAAAAAAAGCCTACAAAAATGCTTGTACATGGTTGTTCACATCACTTTAATTCAGAATAGCACTAAACTGGACACAACTCAAATGTCCACCAACAGTTGAATGAATGAACAAATTGTGATACATCCACACAATGCAATACTGCTCAACAATCAAATGGAACACGCTGCTGATACACACAGCAGCATGAATGAATTTCAAGAACTTTTGAGCAAAAGAAGACGAATACAAAAGAGTGTATGTTATAGGATTCCATTTAGATGAAATTCTGAAAGAGGCAACACTAATTTATAGTGACAGGAAGCAAACCAGTTGTTGCCTGGAGCTGGAGAAGTAGTGAATTGATTGCAAAGGGGCATGAGGGAACTTTTGAAGGTTATAGAAATGTTCTATATTTTGATTGCATGGTGGTTACACAGATGTAAACAATTGTCAAAATTCATTGTACTGTATAATTTTAAAAGGTAAATTTAATGTTATATAAATTATATTTCAGTACAGCTGGTAAGGCTGGATGTGGTGGCTCATGCTTATAATACCAGCACTTTAGGTGGGTGAGGCAGGAGGACTGCTTGAGGCCGTGAGTTTGTGACCAACCTAAGCAACATAGTAGACCCCATCTCCATAAAACATAGAAAAAATTAGCCGCGCATGGTGTTCATGCCTGTAGTCCCAGCTACTTGGAAGGTTGAGGTGGAGGATCACTTGAGCCTGGGAGGTCAAGGCTGCAGTGAACTCTGATCACACCACTGCACTCCAGCCTGGGTGACACGGCAAGACCCTGCCTCAGAAACCAAAACCAATAGCTGGGTGTGGTGGCGAATGCCTGTAATGCCAGCTACTCAGGAGGCTGAGGCAGGGGAATTGCTTGAACCTGAGAGGTGGAGGTTGCAGTGAGCTGGGATCGTGCCACTGCACTCCAGCCTGGCTGGCTGACAGAGTGAGACTCCATCTCCAAAACAAACACACAAACAAAACCCCAAACCAAAACAAACAAACAAAATAAAGCTGATAAGTTTTTAAAAAACAAAAGTGTGAAACAGTATGTGCAGGCGGTCCTCGCCTTCTGCAGTTGTTTGGTATCTTAAAAATTGCTAATGCAGGGGACCACCTCTTTTGGCTTTGGAACACCCCCTCCCTCTGTCTCTGTGAGGGGAAGCATCTTCCTTCTGTCTTCTCCCTTCCTTCTTGCTTATTAAACTCTCCACTCCTTAAAACCACTCCACGTGAGTCCGTGTCATTTTATCTAAACCGGCATGAGGACTAGGAACCCTGTTGTTCTTCCACTCATCAGAGTCGTATCATTTTGGTGTATGGACTGGGAAAGGAAATTCAATAATCAGATGGAGTCAAGGAAACTTATTTTAAACTATTTATGGCCTTTAATAATCAAGTAAGGTATCCTACTGTGAACAAAATTTGGAGCATGTTCATTTTTCTCTGCTTTGTTCCTCTAAAATTTGGAGACTATCTGTAAGTACTCTTAACTTATGGCAATATAGTTGTTCACATCAGTGCAGTAAGAATGCATTTTTCTTTGTCAACAGAACACAATTGGAAAAACTGATTATTCTACCAAGGCTTTAACTGAAAGGGTATGTTTCCCTTTAAGGAATCAAGCTTGACATGCGGAGCCAATAAAAGCCCCTTGGGGAGACCTGGCCTCACACCTCGTCTACACAGTCCCCACACAGGGTTCCTAACCTGTGGTCAGTGAAGAATGTCACTTTCTAACAGGTCTGGAAGCTCCGAGTTTAACTTGGGATCTCAAGAGGAGAGGATCACCCAACTCGCAGGTATTAGAGGATACAAACCCATGGCTGGGCTCAGCTTTAAAAGTCTTATCTGAAATTCCTTGTGGAACAGTGTTTCATCAAAGCCAATCCAAAAGTCCTATGTAGAAATAACCATTCTTGCTGCACTTCATACAAATAATCAGGCCAAGTATAAGACTAAATTTCATTCACAATTAGTTTTTACCAAAAATGAGGCCTGGAGAGAAAAATTTTGCTCCAAAGCTTATCATACATTTGTCATTAAATCCTAGTCTCATTAATTGTTTTTAAGCTTTTTGCCTACATTTTAGACTAATCCTGCTTATTCCTGTGAATCAAGTGGTGATCTTCTGCAGCTTGGGGAAAAAAAAAAGGGGATGGGTAATGTAAAAATGTGAATCAATACACTAGTTCTGGGCAATTAGTTTGCAAATTGTGCCAGGTAATGAAAGTAAGGTGCCCATAACCCGGAGGTTTCTTTGGGAAAGTAAAACCAAGGAACTTTGTAGGCCCACAGAGGGGAATTCTATATATTGGCAAGTAAAATTTTAGATGGAAATTACCTACCACATCACACTTGTGGGAACTGCTGTCCTTGCTCTACTATTTGCAATAGGGTTATCCATGGTAGCACCTTCTAACTGAAATATTGGACAGAGTTTCCATTGCTGTTGTATTTTGCTTAATTAGTATCCTTATAGCAGGGATAATAGTTACTGGCAAAAAGGAAGCATGAAAGTTTTGCTATCACTGACCCTACTAGGACTTTTAATTGGATTTAGTAATGTAGTTTTTGTTTTTTTGTTTTGTTTTGTTTTGAGACGGAGTTTTGCTCTGTTGCCCAGACTGGAGTGCAGTGGTGCGATCTCAGCTCACTGCAACCTCTGCCTCCCAGGTTGAAGTGATTCTCTTGCCTCAGCCTGCCAAGTAGCTGGGATTACAGGTGCCCATCACCATGCTGGCTAATTCTTTGTATTTTCAGTAGAGATGGGGTTTCACCATGTTGGCTAGGCTGGTCTTGAACTCCTGACCTCATGATGCTCCCGCCTCAGCCATCCAAAGTGCTGGGATTACAGGCGTGAGTCACCACGCCCGGCCAGTAATGCAGTTTTAAATGAAACATTCTGCTTTGGGATTAACACCCCTAGTAAAGTAGAGAAAAATCTACAGGTACTTAAAAATCAAATCAAAATTATTGACAGGCTCAGGGAAAATGCGGGCTTCAGCCCCGAGTGGCTACAATCTCTCTTTAATTACTTCCAGTCTTCTTTATGGAATTGGTTAACCCCTTTATTAAGCACTCTCTTGCTTATATGACTTGTATTGATATTTGGACTCTGTATACTCAATACTGTAACTTGAATTATTTCTTCTCGCCTAGAAGCAATCAAACGCCAAATGGTGCTGTAAATTGAACCACACATGGACGCCATTCTTCCGAGGTCCCTTAGATCAGCCGCAGGAGGACCCCTAGCTGCTGTTCCCCATTCGAGGCCCCTTTTCAGCAGGAAGTAGCCAGAAACAATGGTCACCCAAAACCCCCTAACAGCAGTTAGTTTGACATCGCCACAGGGAGGAATGTGGTTGGAGTTATTAAGAAATTATTCTGTAATCCCAGCACTTCGGGAGGCTGAGGCGGGCGGATCATGAGGTCAGGAGATCGAGACCATCCTGGCTAACACGTGAAACCCCGTCTCTACTAAAAATACAAAAAATTAGCTGGGCGTGATGGTGGGCGCCTGTAGTCCCAGCTAGTCGGGAGGCTGAGGCAGGAGAATGGCGTGAACCCGGGAGGCGGAGCTTGCAGTGAGCCGAGATCGCCCCACTGCACTCCACCCTGGACGACAGCGCAACACTCCGTCTCAAAAAAAAAAAAAAAAAAAAAAAAGAAACAAATTATTTTATGCAGATAGACAGGAAAAGAGGTCCTTGGGAAGTTTTCATTTTTTAAACCATCTCCGGAAAAGTTTCTTTTAAAGCCCGGGCTCTTAGAGCCAGGCCGGCAACCTTTGATATGCAAATACCGGCCATTAGAAGCTGGGTCCATTCAACATGGCGATTCCCACAGCCTTCTTGCCCTTGCCCCACAAGTTCCTGGCCACATGGTTGCCCCCACGTATCTCCACGTGTGTAGAACATCCAGGGCGCCCTGCATTTGCATATTAAAAGACTAGGGCGGGAGGGCCAGATTTTTCTCGGGCTACCTGAATGACATGCCTGGTCAAACCAATCCTCTGAGCTCTATGCAAATCAGACATCACCTCTTCCAGTCTCTGCATATATTCCTGGCTGGCCGTGGTAGGTGGGGACCTCCTCTTTCGGCTTTGGAGCCCCGCTCCCTCTGTCTCTGTACGGGGAAGCTCCTTCCTTCTGTCTTCTCCCTTCCTTCTTGCCTATTAAACTCTCCGCTCCTTAAAACCACACACACACACACAAAATTGCTAATGCAAGATGAAACTATGTAAAGTGATGTTAATAACCAATGGGAAAAAATGTGATTGTACTATGACCTTTAACATTTTTTGTCAAAGCATTAAAAACTCCTATTATTGGTTGTAAATTTGTAGGGAAATAAAAAATTTTTAAAAATACAAACATATTTATTTAATACAGTGTAATTTCAAACATTAGAACCATGGAGAATGATTTCCTTGTAAAAAATATATCAAGATGAGTTTGGCCTCTTTTCATCCTATAACATATAATATGGAATAAGCAGGTGGGGCGCGGTGGCTCACGCCTGTAATTCCAGCGTTTTGGGAGGCCGAGGTGGGCAGATCACCTAAGGTTGGGAGTTCGAGACCAGCCTGACCAACATGGAGAAACCCTGTCTCTACCAAAAACACAAAAGTAGCCGGGCGTGGTGGCACATGCCTGTAATCCTAGCTGCTCCGGAGGCTGAGGCAGGAGAACCACCTGAATTCGGGAGGCAGAGGTTGTGGTGAGTCGAGATCATGCCACTGAACTCCAGCCTGGGCAACAAGAGTAAAACTCCATCTCTAAATAAATAAATAAAAAGGAATAGCACCTTTTCTTCATCTTGACAGGTTGCCATATTCTTTTCTAATTCTGGATCAGCTTCCAACATTTATTATTGGAGGTTTCAATGTTGTGGACTATCTGAGAGTTCCTTTAATGAGAAGTTTTTGCTGGCATTACTTTCTCTGGGACATCTTCTTCCTTTTCATCACAACTACTTTTCTCATTCATGTCAATAAATTCACCTTCACTAAGCTCCTTTGGCTGCCCTTCTAGAGATTCTTGAAAGTAGCAGTATGAACATTCCCATGGTCAGGTATTTCTTCTATAACTCCATTTATGTTCAATTCAAATTTCACTGAAAACATTATCACTTTTGTTTCTTTGCTGCACTTTTATCTTTGCTGGCCAATTCTTAATACAGTTTTGTAAAATGTTACGTGGGTTTATCACAGTGACTAATCACTGACATACTTTGAAAGAAGTCATGTGATTGGTCACATTATTTTGCTCATCTGTTATTTTCTTTTTTTCTTTTTTTCTTTTTTTTGAGACGGAGTCTGGCTCTGTCGCCGGGGCTGGAGTGCAGTGGCCGGATCTCAGCTCACTGCAAGCTCCGCCTCCCAGGTTCACGCCATTCTCCTGCCTCAGCCTCCCGAGTAGCTGGGACTACAGGTGCCCACAACCTCGCCCGGCTAGTTTTTTGTATTTTTTAGTAGAGACGGGGTTTAACCGTGTTAGCCAGGATGGTCTCGATCTCCTGACCTCGTGATCCATCCGTCTCGGCCTCCCAAAGTGCTGGGATTACAGGCTTGAGCCACCGCGCCCGGCCTCATCTGTTATTTTCAAAGTGATCTGTGGACTGAAGGGCTAGCAGCCAAGTTTATCCTTTTTTTTTTTTTTTTTTTGAGACAGAGTTTCGCTCTGTTGCCCAGGCTGGAGTGCAGTGGCACGATCTTGGCTTACTGCAAGCTCAGCCTCCCAGGTTCACGCCATTCTCCTGCCTCAGCCTTCCCAGTAGCTGGGACTACAGGCACCCGCCACCACGCCCCGCTAATTTTTTGTGTTTTTAGTAGAGACGGGGTTTCACCGTGTTAGCCAGGATGGTCTCGATCTCCTGACCTCGTGATCCATCCACCTCTGCTTCCCAAAGTGCTGGGATGACAGGTTGAGCCACCATGCCTGGCAAGTTTATCCTTTATGGAACTACTCAAAGTTAATATATCATGGTAACCAAAATTTGAATTATTTTTAGAAGACTCATGTCATTTAAGCTGTAGTAACCAATATTTTTATAGTGAAACTGTTCGAAGCCAGGACTACCTGCATAGTGTGTTACCTTTTGTGTAAGACAGAAGAGGACATAAGAACATATAAATATGTTTTTTTGTGTGTGTTTTGCAAAAAGAAACACAGGGAGGATAAACCACAAACTAATGAAATTGATTATCTACAGAGTATGGTGTGAATGAGGCAGAAGGTGTAGGGGAGGAGTGACAATTTTCTGAGTACACTTTTTTTTAAAAAATGGTTTTGACTTTATGTTAATGTTTTACATATTCAAAAAAGAATACTAGGCTAGGTGTAGGCTTATGCCTATAATACCAGTACTTGGAGGCTAAGGCAGGAGGATCACTTGAGCCCAGGAGTTCAAGGCTAGCCTGGGGCAACATAGTGAGACCCCATCTCTAAAAAATAAAAAATAAAAAATTAGCCAAGCATGGTGGTGTGCACTTGCAGCCTCAGCTATTTGGGAGGCTGAGGTGGGAGGATCGCTTAAGTGCAGGAGATTGAGGCTGCAGTGAGCTGTGATTGTACCACTGCACACCAGCCTGGGTGACATATCAAGACCCTATCTCAAAAACAAAACAAAACAAAGCAAAAAAGCAAGAGAAAATATATTAATCAACTGGAGTGGAGCAAAACTCTAAAACTGCACGTAATAGAAACAAACTTTATTTTAATGAATCACATATTTTAATAAATCACCTTCAATCACGTTGAAGGTGACACTTCAACACAGTACTTTGACAATATACTCTCAGTTTAAAGACAACCAACTGCAAGCAAATCTTCAACAGCTCTTTCTTACTGTATAATGCCAACTAATAAAAGTAGAATACAGGCCGGGCGCGGTGGCTCAAGCCTGTAATCCCAGCACTTTGGGAGGCCGAGACGGGCGGATCACGAGGTCAGGAGATCGAGACCATCCTGGCTAACACGGTTAAACCCCGTCTCTACTAAAAAATACAAAAAAACTAGCCGGGCGAGGTGGCGGGCGCCTGTAGTCCCGGCTACTCGGGAGGCTGAGGCAGGAGAATGGCATGAACCCGGGAGGCGGAGCTTGCAGTGAGCCAAGATCAGGCCACTGCACTCCAGCCTGGGCGGCAGAGCGAGACTCTGTCTCAAAAAAAAAAAAGTTAAAAAAAAAAAAAAAAAAAAAAGTAGAATACATTATTACAAATGGAGTTAGAAAATCACCTCCCCAGAGTGTGAGATGGACCAAGTGATTTTGCTTCTAATGAACAAACTACAGCAAAAACGATGGTATGTCACTTTCTCAGTCTTTCCCTCCCTCCCTCCTTCCCCTCCTTCCTCATTCCTTCCTTTCTTTCTTAACAGGGTTTCATTCTGTGGTCTAGGCTGGAGTGTAGTGGTGTGATCTCAGCTCACTGTAACCTCCACCTCCTGGGTTCAAGCAATTCTCTGGCCTCAGCCTCCTGAGTAGCTGGGACTATAGGCATGCACCACCAGACCAGTTAATTTTTGTATTTTTAGTAGAGGCAGGGTTTGTCATGTTACCCAGGCTGGTCTTGAACTCCTGGGTTCAAGCAATCCACCTGCCTCAGCCTCTCAAATTGCTGGAATTATAGGTTTGAGCCACCATGCCTAGCCTGGTATGTCACTTTCAAAATTAGGTTAATAAAAAGATCGTGGCTTTCATCACCTTTGCCCTCTCTGGCACTCTCCTTTACTTGCTCTAACAGAAGCTGGTTGCCCTATGGAGGTCCACATGGCAAGGAACTGAGGTAGACCTCAAGCTAACAAGCAGCAAGAAACTGGAACCCTTATTCTAACAATCCACAAGGAACTTAATTTTGCCATTGACTATGTGAGAGAGATTAGAAGTGAATCTATCCTCTGTTGACCCTTAAGATAAGACAATAGCCTTAGGTGACGCTTTAATTGCTGCCTTGTAAGACTTTGAGGCAGAGGCACCCAGCAAAGCTATACCCAGTCCTGATCCACAAAATTTATGAGATAATAAATGCTTCTTTTAAGCCACTAAGTTTTGGGATAATTTGTTACACAGCAATGGCTAAATAATATACTACCAAAAAGAATGTCTAGTTTAAATACAATCATGAGGCTGGGCACAGTGGCTCATGACTGTAATCTCAACACTTTGGGAGGTCGAGGTGGGTGGATCACAAAGTCAGGAGTTCGAGACCAGCCTGGCCAATATGGTGAAACCTCATCTCTACTAAAAAAAATACAAAAAGACGGCACACCCAAGACGGCCGAATAGGAACAGCTCCAGCCTCCAGCTCCCAGTGTGAGTGACACAGAAGATGGGTGATTTCTGCATTTTCAACTGAGGTACCGGGTTCATCTCACTGGGGAGTGCTGGACAATCGGTTCTGGTCAACTGGTGCAGCCCGACCAGAGAGAGCTGAAGCAGGGCGAGGTATCGCCTCACCTGGGAAGCGCAAGGGGGAAGGGAATCCCTTTTCCTAGCCAAGGGAAACTGAGACTCACAACACCTGGAAAATTGGGTAACTCCCACCCTAATACTGTGCTTTACCAAGGGTCTTAGCAAACAGCACACCAGGAGATTATATCCTACACCTGGCCCGGAGGGTCCCACGCCCACAGAGCCTCCCTCATTGCTAGCACAGCAGTTGGAGATCTAACTGCAAGGTGGCAGCGAGGCTGGGGGAGGGGTGCCCACCATTGCTGAGGCTTAAGTAGGTAAACAAAGCAGCAGGGAAGCTAGAACTGGGTGGAGCCCACCACAGCTCAAAGAGGCCTGCCTGCCTCTGTAGACTCCTCCTCTGGGGACAGGGCATAGCTAAACAAAAAGCAGCAGAAACCTCAGCAGAGGTAAATGCCCCTGTCTGATAGCTTTGAAGAGAGCAGTGGATTCCCAGCATGGAGGTTGAGATCTGAGAACAGACTGACTGCCTGCTCAAGTGGGTCCCTGACCCTGGAGTAGCCTAACTGGGAGACATCCCCCACTAGGTGCAGACCTACACCTCACACCTCACATGGCAGGGTACACCCCTGAGATGAAGCTTCCAGAGCAAGAATCAGTCAGTAAGACTCACTGTTCAGCAATATTCCATCTTCTGCAGCCTCCGCTGCTGATACCCAGGCAAACAGGGTCTGGAGTGGACCTCAAGCAAATTCCAACAGACCTACAGCTGAGGGTCCTGACTGTTAGAAGGAAAACTAACAAACAGAAAGGACACCCACACCAAAACCCCATCAGTACATCACCATCATCAAAGATCAAAGGCAGATAAAACCACAAAGATGGGGGAAAAGCAGTGCAGAAAAGCTGGAAATTCAAAACATCAGAGAGCATCTCCCCTTCCAAAGGAATGCAGCTCATCGCCAGCAACGGAACAAAGCTGGATGGAGAATGACTTTGACGAGTTGAGAGAAGAAGGCTTCAGTCGATCAAACTTCTTAGAGCTAAAGGAGGAACTACGAACCAGTGCAAAGAAACTAAAAACCTTGAAAAAAGAATGGATGAATGGATAACTAGAATAATTAATGGATAACTTCAATAATCAATAAGAGAAGACCTTAAAAGAACTGATAGAGATGAAAACCGTAACACGAGAACTACATGACAAATGCACAAGCTTTAGTAACCAACTAGATCAACTGGAAGAAAGAGTATCAGCGATTGAAGATCAAATGAATGAAATGAAGTGAAAAGAGAAGCATGGAGAAAAAAGAGTAAAAAGAAGTGAACAAAGCCTCCAAGAAGTATGGGAGTATGTGAAAAGACCGAATCTACGTCTGATTGGTGTGCCTGAAAGTGACAGGGAAAATGGAACCAAGTTGGAAAACACTCTGAAGGATATCATCCAGGAGAATTTCCCCAACCTAGTAAGGCAGGCCAACATTCAAATTCAGGAAATACAGAGAACGCCACAACGATACTCCTCGAGAAGAGCAACTCCAAGACACATACATAATTGTCAGATTCACCAAAGTTGAAATGATGGAAAAAATGTCAAGGGCAGCCAGAGAGAAAGGTTGGGTTACACACAAAGGGAAGCCCATCAGACTAACAGCAGATCTCTCGGCAGAAACTCTCCAAGCCAGAAGACAGTAGGGGCCAATATTCAACATTCTTAAAGAAAAGAATTTTCAACCCAGAATTTCATATCCAGCCAAACTAAGTTTCATAAGTGAAGGAGAAATAAAATCCTTTACAGATAAGCAAATGCTTAGAGATTTTGTCACCACCAGGCCTGCCCTACAAGAGATCCTGAAGGAAGCACTAAACATGGAAAGGAACAACAGGTACCAGCCACTGCAAAAACATGTCAAAATGTAAAGTCCATTGATGCTAGGAAGAAACTACATCAACTAGCGAGCAAAATAACCAGCTAATATCACAATGACAGGATCAAGTTCACACATAACAATATTAACCTTAAATGTAAATGGACTAAATGGTCCAATTAAAACACACAGACTGGCAAATTGGATAAAGAGTCAAGACCCATCAGTTTGCTGTATTCAGGAGACCCATCTCACATGCAGAGACACACATAGGCTCAAAATAAAGGGATGGAGGAAGATCTACCAAGCAAATGGAAAACAAAAAAAAAGCAGGGGTTGCAATCCTAGTCTCTTATAAAACAGACTTTAAACCATCAAAGATCAAAAGAGACAAAGAAGGCCATTACATAATGGTAAAGGGATCAATTCATTAGGAAGAGCTAACTATCCTAAATATATATGCATACAATACAGGAGCACCCAGATTCATAAAGCAAGTCCTTTAGAGACTTACAAAGAGACTTAGACTCCCATACAATAATAATGGGAGACTTTAACACCCCACTGTCAACATTAGACAGATTGAGACAGAAAGTTAACAAGGATATCCAGGAATTGAACTCAACTCTGCACAAAGTGGACCTAATAGACGTCTACAGAACTCTCCACCCCAAATCAACAGAATATACATTCTTCTCAGCACCACATCACACTTATTCCAAAATTGACCACATAGTTGGAAGTAAAGCACTCCTCAGCAAATGTAAAAGAACATAAATTATAACAAACTGTCTCTCAGACCACAGTGTAATTAAACTAGAACTCAGGACTAAGAAACTCAATCAAAACTGCTCAACTACATGGAAAACAAACAACCTGCTCCTGAATGACTACTGAGTACATAACGAAATGAAGGCAGAAATAAAGATGTTCTTTGAAACCAATGAGAACAAAGATACAACATACCAGAATCTCTGGGACACATTTAAAGCAGTGTGTAGAGGGAAATTTATAGCACTAAATGCCTACAAGAGAAAGCAGGAAAGATCTAAAACTGACATCCTAACATCACAGTTAAAAGAACTAGAGAAGCAAGAGCAAACACATTCAAAAGCTAGCAGAAGGCAAGAAATAACTAAGATCAGAGCAGAACTGAAGGAGATAGAGACACAAAAAACCGTCCAAAAAATGAATGAATCCAGGAGCTGGTTTTTTGAAAAGATCAACAAAATTGATAGACTGCTAGCAAGACAAACAAAGAAGAAAAGAGAGAAGAATCAAATAGACACAATAAAAAATGATAAAGGGGATATCACCACCAACCCCACAGAAATACAAACTACTGTCAGAGAATACTATAAACACCTCTATGCAAATAAACTAGAAAATCTAGAAGAAATGGAGAATTTCCTGGACACTTACACTCTCCCAAGACTAAACCAGGAAGAAGTTGAATCCCTGAATAGACCAATAGCAGGCCCTGAAATTGAGGCAATAATTAACAGCCTACCGACCAAAAAAAGTCCAGGACCAGACGGATTCACAGCCAAATTCTACCAGAGGTACAAGGAGGAATTGGTACCATTCCTTCTGAAACTATTCCAATCAATAGAAAAAGAGGGAATCCTCCCTAACTCATTTTACAAGGCCAACATTATCCTGATACGAAAGTCTGACAGAGATACAACAAAAAAAGAGAATTTTAGACCAATATCCCTGATGAACATCAATGCAAAAATCCTCAATAAAATACTGGCAAACCGAATCCAGCAGCATGTCAAAAAGCTTATCCACTATGATCAAGTGGGCTTCATCCCTGGGATGCAAGGCTGGTTCAACATATGAAAATCAATAAATGTAATTCAGCATATAAACAGAATCAAAGACAAAAACCACATGATTATCTCAATAGATGCAGAAAAGATCTTTGACAAAATTCAACAGCCCTTCATGCTAAAAACTCTCAATAAATTCAGTATTGATGGAATGTATCTCAAAATAATAAGAGCTATTTATGACAAACCCACAGCCAGTATCATACTGAATGGGCAAAAACTGGAAGCATTCCCTTTGAAAACTGGCACAAGACAGGGATGCCCTCTCTCACCACTCCTATTCAACATAGTGTTGGAAGTTCTGGCAAGAGCACTCAGGCAAGAGAAAGAAATCAAGGGTATTCAGTTAGGAAAAGAAGAAGTCAAATTGTCCCTGTTTGCAGATGCCATGATTGTATATTTAGAAAACCCTATTGTTTCAGCCCAAAATCTCCTTAAGCTGATAAGCAACTTCAGCAAGGTCTCAGGATATAAAATCAATGTGCAAAAATCACAAGCATTCTTATACACCAGTAACAGAAAAACAGAGAGCCAAATCATGAATGAACTCCCACTCACAATAGCTTCAAAGAGAATAAAATACCTAGGAATCCAACTTACAAGGGATGTCAAGGACCTCTTCAAGGAGAGCTACAAACCACTGCTCAGTGAAATAAAAGAGGACACAAACAAATGGAAGAACATATCATGCTCATGGATAGGAAGAATATTGTGAAAATGGCCATACTGCCCAAGGTAATTTATAGATTCAATGCCATCCCCATTAAGCTACCAATGACTTTCTTCACAGACTTGGAAAAAACTGCTTTAAAGTTCACATGGAACCAAAAAAGACCCCGCATTGCCAAGACAATCCTAAGCCAAAAGAACAAAACTGGAGGCATCACACTACCTGACTTCAAACTATACTACAAGGCTACAGTAACCAAAATAGCATGGTACTGGTACCAAAACAGAGATATAGACCAATGGAACGGAACAGAGCCCTCAGAAATAATACCACACATCTACAGCCATCTGATCTTTGACAAACCTGACAAAAACAAGAAATGGGGAAACGATTCCCTATTTAATAAATGGTGCTGGGAAAATTGGCTAGCCATAAGTAGAAAGCTGAAACTGGATCCTTTCCTTACTCCTTATATGAGAATTAATTCAAGATGGATTAGAGACTTAAATGTTAGACCTAAAACCATAAAAACCCTAGAAGAAAACCTAGGTAATACCATTCAGGACATAGGCATGGGCAAGGACTTCATGTCTAAAACACCAAAAGCAACAGCAACAAAAGCCAAAATTGACAAATGGAATCTAAACTAAAGAGCTTCTGCACAGCAAAAGAAACTACCATCAGAGTGAACAGGCAACCTACAAAATGGGAGAAAATTTTTGCAATCTACTCATCTGACAAAGGGCTAATATCCAGAACCTATAAAGAACTCAATCAAATTTACAAGAGAAAAACAACCCCATCAAAAAGTGGGCAAAGGATATGAACAGACACTTCTCAAAAGAAGACATTCATACAGCCAACAGACACATGAAAAATGCTCATCATCACTCGCCATCAGAGAAATGCAAATCAAAACCACAATGAGATACCATCTCACACCAGTTAGAATGGCAATCATTAAAAAATCAGGAAACAACAGGTGCTGGAGAGGATGTGGAGAAACAGGAACACTTTTACACTGTTGGTGGGACTGTAAACTAGTTCAACCATTGTGGAAAACAGTGTGGCGATTCCTCAAAGATCTAGAACTAGAAATACCATTCAACCCAGCCATCCCATTACTGGGAATATACCCAAAGGATTATAAGTCATGATGCTATAAAGACACATGCACACGTATGTTTATTGTGGCACTATTCACAATAGCAAAGAATTGGAATCAACCCAAATGTCCATCAGTGACAGATTGGATTAAGAAAATGTGGCACATACACACCATGAAATACTATGCAGCCATAAAAAAGGATGAGTTCGTGTCCTTTGTAGGGACATAGATGCAGCTGGAAACCATCATTCTCAGCAAACTATCGCAAGAAC
Organism: Papio anubis; assembly: GCF_008728515.1. Classification (NCBI taxonomy): domain Eukaryota; kingdom Metazoa; phylum Chordata; class Mammalia; order Primates; family Cercopithecidae; genus Papio; species Papio anubis. The sequence goes on along the minus strand of NC_044980.1, from coordinate 134,088,421 downwards.
AGAAAACCAAATACCACATGTTCTCACTCATAGGTGGGAATTGAACAATGAGATCACTTGGACTCAGGAAGGGGAGCATCACACACCAGGTCCTATTGTGGGGAGGGGGTAGGGGAGAGGGATAGCATTAGGAGATACACCTAATGTAAATGATGAGTTAATGGGTGCAGCACACCAACATGGCACATGTATATATATGTAACAAACCTGCATGTTGTGCACATGTACCCTAGAACTTAAAGTATAATAAAAAAAAAAAAAATACAAAAAATTAGCCGGGCATGGTGGCACATGCCTGTAGTCCCAGCTACTTGGGAGGCTGAGGTAGGAGAATTGCTTGAATCCGGGAGGCAGAGGTTGCAGTGAGCTGAGGTCACGCCACTGCACACCAGCCTGGGTGACAGAGTGAGACTCCATCTCAAAATAATAATGATGATGATGATGATAATAATAATAATAACAATAAAAATACATACAGTCATGAGGTCCGGGCATGGTGGCTCATGCCTGTAATCCTGGCACTTTGGGAGGCTAAAGTGGGCGGATCACCTGAGGTCAGGAGTTCGAGACCAGTATGGGCAACATGGCAAAACCCCCCGTCTCTACTAAAAGTACAAAAATTAGCCAGGCGTGGTGGCAGGCATCTGTAATCCCAGCCACTTGGGAGGCTGAGGCAGGAGAATTGCTTGAACCGAGGAGGCGGAAGTTGCAGTGAGCCGAGATTGCGCCACTGCATTCTAGCCTGGGTGACAAGAATGAGACTCCATCTCAAAACAAGCAAACAAACAAACAATATATAAAATCATGAGGAAACATACAACAAATATAAATTAAAGCCATTATACAAAATAAATGGCTTCTAGTCTTTACAAATGTTAGTTTCATATAAACAAACAAGGCTGAAGAACTGTTTCAGATTAAAGTAGACTAAAGAGACATGGCAACTAGGCCAGGCATGGTGGCCTGTAATCCCAGCACTTAGCTGAGGTGGGCAGATCACTTGAGGTCAGGAGTTCAAGACTAGCCTGGCCAACATAGTGAAACATTGTCTCTACTAAAAATACAAAAATTAGCTGGGTGTGGTGGGGGTGTGGTGGCACATGCCTGTAGTCCCAGCTACTCAGGAAGCTAAGGCAGGAGAATCATTTGAACCTGGGAGGCGGAGGTTGCAGTGAGCCAAGATCATACCACTGCACTCCAGCCTGGGCAAAAGAGTGAGACCCTGTCTCAAAAAAAAAAAAAAAAAAAGAAAAGAAAAAGAGATATGGCAACTAAATGCAATGTGTGATAGTTTGGACTAAAAAAAAAATTACTATAAGGTATAGTAAAATATAGTACAAGGTATGGTAAAATTTAAATATGGACTATAGGCTAAGTAATTATATTGTATTGACGTTAAATTTTCTGATTTTTATTATTGAAATTTAATTATATAAAAGAATATCCTTGTTAGGAAATACATAATGAGGTGTTTAGGAATAAAGAAACGTGATTTCTACAACTTACTCTCAAATGTCATAAAAATAATCAGGTCATTAAAAAAATCATATCATATGAAAATAATGTGTGTGTATACATACATACAAACATATACCCATACACAACATATATCCATACACACTTGGGTGTGTGTATAGATACATCTTTTTAAAAAACTTTATTACATTTTTTATTTTTATTTTTTTGAGACAGAGTCTTGCTCTGTTGCCCAGGCTGGAGTGCAGTGGTGCAATCTCGCTCACTGCAACCTCTGCCTCTCAGGTTCAAGCATTTCTCATGCCTCACCCTTAGGTGTGGGGTACCAGGCCTGGTTATTTTTTTGTATTTTTAGAAGAGATGGGGTTTTATCATATTGGCCAGGCTGGTCTTGAACTCCTGGCCTCAAGTAATCCACCTGACTCAGCCTCCCAAAGTGCTGGGATTACAGGAGTGAGCCACTGGCCTATAGATACATTTACATAATACACCTATATATATATACACACACATACACAGAGTGATAAAGGAAATTCAGCAAAATACCAAATATTAACAATAGGTGCATCCGGGTGAAGGAGATACAGTTCTTTGTACAATTCTTGCAACTCCTCTGAAAAGTTGAAATCATTTCAAAACAGAAAGTTAAAATGAACACTTCTTGTGAAAATACCTATGAAAATTACACCTATTTACTCTTTGACCCAGCAATTTCAATTCCATTTCTGGGAATACATCCCAAAGATATACTGCATATGTAAAAACTGATGTAGGTACAGGGCTATTCAATAGCGCTCATTTATAAGCCACTGGTTAATAATCCAAAGGAATACTAAGCAGCTGTTTAAAAAAAAAATAGCTTTCTATATATTAATATGGATTTTTTTTTTTTTTTTTTTTTTTTTAGATGGAGTCTCGCTCTGGAGTGCAGTGGCGCGCAATCTCCACTCACTGCAAGCTCCGCCTCCTGGGTTCACGCCATTCTCCTGCCTCCTGGGTTCACGCCATACTCCTCCCGAGTAGCTGGGACTACAGGTGCCCGCCACCACACCCGGCTAATTTTTTTTGTATTTTTAGTAGAGATGGGGTTTCACCATGTTAGCCAGGATAGTCTCGATCTTCTGACCTCGTGATCCGCCCACCTCGGCCTCCCAAAGCGCTGCGATAATAGGCGTGAGCCACTGGGCCTGGTCAATATGTTAATATTTTTAAAGGATATGATGTGAAGAAGGGAAGATACAGAGTGGTGTATAGTATTTTATCTTTTTGTAAAAAAAAAAAGTGGGGAAATAAAAATATATGTACATATTTGCACAAAGAAATGTTGACAGCATACTTACAAAGTTATAAAATGTTTACCTGCAGGGAGAGGAGGAAGCAAGGGTAGAATAGGAGTAGGATAGCGATGGAAGTCAGACTTCTCGATATGTACATAGTATATTGTTTTGATTTTTTAAACCATGTAAATGTATCTCCTATTCAAAAATAAAATAAAGGAAACTACTAAGATTGAGGTAAATGGCAGACTTATAAAGATTCAAAGAAAAGGTTCCTTGAGATATTAAGTGGAAAGAGCAAGTTGCAAAATAGTATATATATTGTAAAATGATCCCTGTTGTGCAAAGAAAACCCCACACATACATTTGCATACACATAGAAAATGCTTGTAAGTGTATATAACCAGGTATTAATAGTAGTGATCTTTCAGGGGTGAGTCTGAGGCATAGTGAGGGTGGGGGAGGCTAATTTTCTTTTCTTTTAATCTTTTTTTTTCTTTTGAGATGGCATTTCATTCGTGTCGCCCAGGCTGGAGAGCAATAGTGTGATCTCAGCTCACTGTAACCTCCACCTCCTGGGTTCAAGTGATTCTCATGCCTCAGCCTCCCCAGTAGCTGGGATTATAGGTGCTCGCCACCACGCCTGGCTAATTTTTGTATTTTTAGTGGAGACAGAGTTTCACCATGTTGACCAGGCTGGTCTTGAACTCCTGACCTCAGATGATTTGTCCGCCTCGGCCTCCCAAAACACTGGGATTACAGGTGTGAGCCACCACGCCCAGCCAAATTTATTTTCTTAAACTTATTTTCAATTGAAATATAATTTATATACAGACACATGCAAGTCTCTTAAGTTCAATGAGTTTTGGAAAATGTGTACATCCTTATAACCCATCCCTCTATCAAGATATGGAACAGTTCTAACTTCCTGGGGGGAAAAAATTCTACCATCATTAATACTGTTGGTTTCAACTTTAAAATGCTGAGGACTCTATAGGATGTTTAAGGTATGTGTGGACATAGAATCCTCCAAGCGTACTCATAACATTAAAACCCAACAACTTTGTTATGATTGTTATGCATCTTTTATCCTAAACATTCCTTCTATGCAGTTTTACAGATGGTGAAGAAAAACTGAGGTTAAAAAGTTCTGTGGGCATGGTGGCTCATGCCTGTAATCCCAACACTTTGGGAGGCCGAGGTGGGCCGATCACCAGAGGTCAGGAGTTTGAGACCAGCCTGACCAATATGATGAAACCCGTCTCTACTAAAAATACAAAAATTAGCCGGGCATGGTGGCATGCGCCTGTAATCCCAGCTACTTGGGAGGCTGAGACAGAAGAATCGCTTGAACCCGGAGGTGGAGGTTGCAGTCAGCCGAGATCAAGCCATTGCACTCCAGCCTGGGCGACAAGAGCAAAACCCCGCCTACACAAACACAACACAACACAACACAACACAACACAACAAAACAAATCCATGGAGCACATAAAATCGTGTGAAAGAAAATTAAATAACAAAAATTAAGACAGCCTGACACATTTTAATCCAAATAGAATTCCAGACACAGAAAACAAAAACAAAAACAAAAACAAACTGAACACTAAGACTAGTCTGAAGAGTGGAGTATGAATTAGACAGCAAATTTCCCTGAGTGTGGGATGTTTCTTACAGTGAAAAAGAGATCAGGAAGATTAAAACACAAAAGTAGCTCAGCCATGAACCTCAAAACATACCAGCATAGAGCTATCAGGAAGGTTATTATGCTCAGCCTTATAAGGATCTACTCATCTGACTAGATGATCACAACAGAGGAACTCAGAGTAAAAGAATGGTAACCAGCCGGGTGCGGTGGTTCACGCCTGTAATCCCAGCACTTTGGGAGGCCTAGGCGGGCAGATCACAAGTCAGGAGTTCGAGACCAGCCTGGCCAATATGGTGAAACGCTGTCTTTACTAAAAACACAAAAATTAGCCAGGCATGGTGGCGCACGCCTGTAGTCCCAGCTACTCAGGAGGCTGAGGCAGAAGAATGGCTTGAACCTGGGAGGCAGAGATTGCAGTGAGCCGAAATAGCACCACTGCACTCCAGCCTGGGTGACACAGCGAGACTCCATCTCAAAAAAATAAAATAAAATAAAATAATAAAATAAAATAATGATGACCATATGTCTAACCACACACTGAATATCTGCAGTGTTTCTCAGATCCTTCAAATGAACACGCCTGGAACTCAACTCTTGATTTCTCTTAAATCTAACATTCTGTAGTCTTCCATTCTCACCAAATGGTAGCTTTGTCCATCCAGTTCCTTAATGTGGAAACCCAGAAATCACTCTTAATCCCTGCTCCCCATTTATCCATTGTATTTATTCAGTTAATAATATTTAACTGAAGATCTACCACTTGCCAGGCAAGACAACAATCTTTTCAGACACCCAGGAATATAATAATAAACAAAACACCCCCTGCCCTCATGAAATTTATATTCCACCTATTCCATTATTAAGTCTTATTGAACCCATTTCCTAAATATATCTATAATTCATCCATTTATTTCTACATCCACTGCCTCCCCTTTAATCCAAGTCATCTTTTCTTCCATTTCTTACCAGGAATATTGCCATAGTCTCTTATCTTGTCTTCCTATTTCTATTTATAACCCTCATAAATCAATTGTCCATATAGCACCCAGAGTAAGCTTAATAATTCAAATATCTTGTCACTGCCTTGTTTAAAATGTTTTAATAGCTCCTAAGTACACGGGTATTTAGAACAAAATCCAGAATTTTAAGTGTGATTTACAAGGTTCTCCCTGCCTTATTAGTCTCATCTATTTATTTTCTATTTCTAGCCTCCCTAGCTCTTTTCAATTGCTTGAGTCACACCTTTTATTTTATTTTTTTAAAAGATCTTTACACATGCTGTTTCCTCTGCCTGACAATTTCTTTTTTACTCTCCTTGTTACCTAGATAACTTCTACTTATCCTACTCATCTATTCATCTCTCTAAATATCACTTTCTGAAAAAAAGAAAGCCTTCCTTGACCTTCAGATTAGTCCAAGCTTCCCTACTATAAGTTTTCTCTTAGTGCTCTTGTATTTCTCCTTATTGGCTTTTATCAGACCTGTAAAATACCATGTATTAGAACGGGGACCATTAATTCAGGAATCATATATGCCTTGTTCATTGCTGCATCCTTAGTCCATAGGTCAGTGCCTTGCATATAGCAGAAAGTTAATAAATATTTGTTATGTAAATGAAAGAATGAACCACCCAGGGCCAGACTTGGGCAGACACCAATGTTTACTGTTTCTGGATGAGTTCTCTCAACCTACAAACTGAAGAGAATGGAAGCCTGAACTTATGCAGAGTGGTTTCAACTTATAGTCTCACACAACATAGTGTAAGAATAGAGCATCTTGCACCTCTTCATTTTCAAAAGCATATAGAGTACATAAAGACAATAGTTTTTAGTTTTTCTGTAAACTAGAAATGAACAATTAGAAAATACAATTTTAAAAATACTATTTACAATAACATTCAAAAACATCAAATATGTAGGGACAATTTAATGAAAGATATATGTGACCTCTCTACACTGAAAACTATACAACATAGCTGAGAGAAATTAAAGAAGACCTAATTAAATGGAAATATATACCATGTTCATGGATTGGAAGTGTCAATATTGTTAAGATGAGCCTCCTCCCTCCTTCCCTCTTTCCCCGATAAAGCTATAGATTCAATGCCATCCCATTCAAAAATCCGTACAGGTTTTGTCCTGTAGTAAGACTTTGTAGCAAGACTTACTATAAAGCTACAGTAATTGAGACAGTGTGCTATTAGTAAAAGAATAGACAAATGAAACATGATCAAGAATATAGAAATAGAACTACGTATATCAGTGAAATGACTTTCAACAAAGGCACCAAGCCAATTCAACAGAAAGAGGAAAATCTTCTTAATAAATGGTATTGAAAAAATGGGAAATAAAGAATTTCAACCCCTACCTCAATGAATTAGTGCCTCATGCCACATGCAAAAATCAATTTTACATAAGGTAAGTAAAAAGGAAGAGTCAAAAGTGTCAAATAAGTGCCCTTTTGCTCACTAGACACAGTCACTGTCTCACCTACTATACTGCTAGAGCAAAGTATTACACAATATAAATCCAGTATGCACAAGTGACACATATCTGTTGAGATGCTTCACTTTTCTTGGTTTCCAATCCTTAGCAGACTTTTCAGGTGAGCATCAGAATCTAGATTGAAGATGCCAAATCATCTGATTCACTGAATTCCTTTTAGAGGCCAATACCCAGGTAGCATTTAAAATAAAATTAACATAGCTTAGATGGACCACAGAACCCATAGCAATCCTGCTGTGAATAGTCAGACACACTTTTATGCATTTTCCTACTAATATTCCTTTTCTCTTGACTTACCAGTAATTTTTTCACTGTTTTCAGACTTTCCATATTACCTATTTTACCTAATCATGTTTTCCAAAGGTAACTGTTTCCTTTTCACTTTTTTTGTCTTTTTGGTAATATTTTATATTGTAAGATTCCAATTCACTGATAGGGAAATATATGAGGAATTTTATATGCAAATGTTACTCTATAATTTTTGACGTGTTTGTAAACTACTAGTTCAGTAAAATGCTATGCTAACATTATCTGGATCAATTTGTACAATCACCTGATTATAAGAACATTACATATACAACATTCTATTTTAGCTCAAATCCATTTAAAGCATTTGAATTGGAACAATTTCTCAAGCTTTAAATAAGTCATAAGGAGAGAAGCTCTTCATTTGTTTGTTTGGGGACAGGGTCTAATTCTGTCACCCAGACTGGAGTACAGGAGCGCAATCAGAGCTCACTGCAGCCTCAATCTCCCCAGACTCAGGTGATCCTCACACCTCAGCCTCCCAAGTAGCTGAGACCACAGGCATGGACCACTATACCTTGTGGATTTTTGTATTTTTTTGTAGAGATGGGTTTTTTCCATGCTGTCCAGGCTGGTCTCAAACTCCTGGGCTCAAGTGATCCCACCTTCGTCCCCGAAAGTGCTGAGATTACAGGTGCATCTGGCGAGACAAGCTCTTTGTACTATAGAGAATGATGCAGTGGACATGGGTAGGAAAACAAAATGCAGTATAACTTATGATAGTGTTCTTAATCTGGTTTGAAGAGCAAGGTTCAGCTTGAGGAGACTGGAACACTCAGTCATAAGACGCTCTTCAGTGGAACAATAATTTTCAAAGTTTAGGTCTGGCAACTTCCATTAGTCATATTCTTAGATTTACTGAAATTATAGGCTAACTTTATCAGCCAGAATGTCTTTTTGCAGTGAGAGGAAGTTTCTTAAATAGAACATGAAACAGTTGTGTGCTGAAGGAGAAGTGATAAACAGGGATTCTGAGTAGTAAATTTAAATCTCTCATACTACAATGGCCAAGATTTGTCCCTCCCTTATTTTTGGATCAGTACAATTTGAATATCAAAAGTAAAATTATAAAATATAATCAAACACATATAAATATATAAAATCAAAACATGTTCCCTACCTACAGGCCCCAAACGGTCTGGCATGCCTGATACTCTTGTCGGCCTGACTACTGTCCCTCAAGCTCACCATGCCAAGTATTTCTCATCTTAGGCCTTTGGTCTTGCTGCTAGAAATGCTTTTTACTGAGATCTCTGAAAATGTCTAATGCTAGAAGAAAACCTGCTTGTGACCGAACTGAGTTTCATCAAGAACTTTTCACCTTGGAGAGTGGATTCTGCCCAAGCAGTTAGAATAACCACAATCATCCCCTCCCCAACGTGCTTTCTGCAGTGAAGGTGCTACTGAGTCCTGAGGGGTAGGGATTCAAAAAAGAAGTTCACTCAGCCCTGGATTCGTAGAAGAAGCACACACCTGGTAAGAACATGGCGTCATAGAGCTACAGTTACCCAGAAACCTGGAGCTTAGCGCGGGATAGACATCCGTGGGAAAGACTCAAAGACAGGATCATTTTGGGGTGTTTGGCACTTCGAAACCAGCACAAACAATGCAATCAGGAAGAATAAAAAGGAAATTAAAGCTAAGGCAATCACCTGATAGAAATTACTTTTGGATTTAGACCGTAATTTTGCAGAGTGATCGCTGAGGTCTGGCAGAGCCTCCTGCAGGCTGTTGGCGAAGAGGGGCAGTGGTGGTGGTGACGTGGCGGTGGCGAGAGGAGCGGCTGTCCACCGCAGTGCACCGCGACCAGTAGGCGCTGGCGAGTCGCTTACCTGTGGCCCAACGCGCTAGCTGTCCGCACCTCGTCGGTGCGCATTCCAGGCTGAAGAGCCTTGGCTCGCTGGCCTGCAGCACGTGATAGGACAGCCACGCATCTCGCATCTGCGTCTACCGCCACCACCTTGGTGATCAGGTAGCCACGCTCGGCGGCACGCAGTACCATATCCAAGAGCGCGAAGCCATCGCGCTCCAGAGCTGGGGTACAGCACCCGCGGTGTGTTGTCATTGAGGTTGTCCACCAACACGCACAGGCTCATGTTGGCGCCGAGCGCTAGCTAGTCCTGGTCATGGGCCTGCAGCGTGAGCTTGAAGGCTCGCAGCTGCTCTTGGTCGAAGGCGCGCTGCCTGCTCATGGACACCTAGGACCACAGCGCCTGTGGCTCCAGGTCACTGGCCACGATCGAATAGGGGACTTGGCTGTTGGGTCCTAAGTCTAGGTTGGAGGTGTCTACTTGCACACTATGGAGGCTTTGGGAAAATTGGTCTTGGCCACGTGGACGACGTAGGAGGCCTTGTAGAAAACCAGAGCATTGTCGTTGACATCGCCAGTGAGTAGGGTGACGCTTGTTCTGGAGAAGAGGGTTGGCTTGCCTCGGTCAGTGGCAGTGATGCTGATGTTATACCTTGGGTCTGTTCCTGGCCCACGGCCCCATTTGTTACATGCATGTAGTTAATTATTGGAGGAAGATTTTTCTCAAGGTGCATTTTCTTGTATCAGACATGGGACCTCATTTTCTCCTGAATTCAGATCTTGTCATTTAAAGATCTTCTGATTTAAATCTTGGACAGTCATTACTGTCCAAGGTGCAGAATCTTTGGGAATCATTGTGGAATTAGAAGTAAAAATCGCCTCTAGGATATTTCATTATCTTCTAGAATTTTGGTCTCAACTGTACACTGGACAATGAGTCCCTCTCTGTCACCTGCTACCAAAATCATGGAAATTTAAAAATCTTTAGAAGTCCAATGTACTTAAAGTTTTCATTTCTCCACTATTTGATCAAGGCCAAACTAGATATGGGTACTCTGGGTTGTGAAGCCATATGTGATCTCTGCCTTGACACTCTAGTCCTGGTCGGTGGCCCTCACTCTCAGCACAGAAATGCACGGATGCACATCTTCCTGAAGACTGATGCTGTATACATCCTAGCTGAACACAGGGTTGTCATTGGCTTCAACCAATAGGATCAGGAGCTGAGTGATGCTACTTTGCTGGGGGGCCGTCTAAGGCTGCTAGCACTAAGGAATGGGAGCTCTGCTTTTTCTAGTCAAGTGGCTTCTCTAACATATGATCAACATATGTCTTTCCACTGTTGGTCTCTTTTACTTCAAAGAGAAATATAGAGTTGCTGCTAAGGTGATAATTTTGTAAGGAAATTCTCTCAACATCAGGATCTTCTGCAGGTTCTGTTGCAAACCTTGTTCTGAGCTGGGTCACCCAGAGATATGTAACTTAATAACATTCCTGCTGAACCATGGTGCATGATCCTTCACATCCTGAATCTCTATATTAATGTGAAAAACATTTAAAGAATTTTCAACTACTGTTTATTCATTTTTTTGAGACAGAGTCTCGCTCTGTCACCCAGGCTGGAGTGCAGTGGTGCGATCTTGACTGATTGCAACCTCCGCCTCTCAGGTTCAAGCGATTCTCTCGTCTCAGCCTCCCGAGTAACTGGGATTATAGGCATGCACCACCATGTCTGGTAATTTTTGTATTTTTAGTAGAGACGGGGTCTCACCATGTTGGTCAGGCTGGTCTTGAACTCCTGACCTCGTGATATGCCTGCCTCAGCCTCCCAAAATGCTGGGATTACAGGTGTGAGCCATTGTACCCGGCCTTCAACTATTTCAGAGCTTTACGGTCCAACCTATAATTGGGGGGCATATCTGCTCCTGATCCATTCAGTCACTCACAAGTAAGTCTCCACTTTCTCCACTTAGAATGAAGTATTATTTCTCAGCATTAACCCAAAGCTTTCAAGCGGGCATGTCCTGGACACTGAGTCCCAGATCCTTGGCAAGGTTTCCCATCACCAAACTCTTGGCCAGCTCCTCTGGGACTGAATAATGGATCTGCATAAAGAATGCCTAGCAGGACAGAAATAGCAGGAAAGGAAGCATTAGTTGCCTTGGTTCTACCCAGCCTATTAGTCCATCACCATTACTCATCTCTTCCACAGTTAGAGTTGCTGCTGCTCCAGCCCAGATAAGCCCCTTTTCAAACTATTCTTGGATTATAGAGTCTCCAGCCAAGAAGGAGCTGAACTCATTGCCTGTAAATCCATTCCGTTCCTGCTTATAATTTGTAGAACTAGGAGCCATAATAGGAATGTTGTGGGTCTGCTCTTGGATTTGCATTCCATGAAATTAGAAAAGCCACCAAGCGGGAATGTTTGGGGATTGGCTCATTTATCTCTGTTTCCACACTGGCCAACAGTGGCACTCTGAGTCCCTACTCTAGAACCGCAGCCTGAAGAAATGAGAGGACAGCGTTCTGTAGAGTTAGTTGAGAGCAGATAGAAAGACGTTTCTCACTGGAACTTGCAAGCTGAAAGGCAGTAGTGCGGTCTTGCTCCTGCAATAAAATATTCCTGGGAATTTATAACCTCAGTGATGTCAGCACATGAAGTCAAAGTGATGACTTATTTTTATTTCTTCTTGACGTTTGAGTATTTGTAGGCTGAGAATCTTTCTTTCTATTCCCACCTCCATGCCTGGGCTTTACTTTTTCCATGGAACACAGTCTCAGAATGAATTGTTGGCTGAATCTTCAGCTGAAATTACATAGGAAGCTTCTAAGAGGTTTCACAATATGGATTTTTTTTTTTTTTTTTTTTTTTTTTTTTTTGGTCAGAGTCTCACTGTGTCGCCCAGGCTGGAGTGCAGTGGCATGATCTCAGCTCACTGCAACCTCTGTCTCCCAGGTGCAAGTGATTCTCCTGCCTCAGCTTCCTGAGTAGCTGGGATAACAGGTGCCTGCCACACAATATGGAAATCTTATGAACTGAGGCGTCTATTTTCAAAATTTGACAAACAAACCAGGTCCTTAGCCTTTTAAGATAAGTCAGACAGTTGGCAGGATGCAGTGGCTCATGCCTGTAATCCCAGCACTTTGGGAGGCCGAGGCAGGCGGATCACCTGAGGTCAAGAGTTCAAGAGCAGCCTGGCCAACTTGGTGAAACCCTGTCTCTATTAAAAAAAATTTTTTTTTTTTGGGACGAGTCTCACTCTGTCGCCCAGGCTGGAGTGCAGTGGTGCGATCTCCGCTCACTGCAACTCCACCTCCCGGGTTCACGCCATTCTCCTGCCTCAGCCACCCAGGCACCCGCCACCACACCCGGCTAATTTTCGTTTTGTATTTTTAGTAGAGACGGAGCTTCACCGTGTTAGCCAGGATGGTCTTGATCTCCTGACCTCATGATCCGCCTGCCTCGGCCTCCCAAAATGCTGGAATTACAGGCGTGAACCACCGTGCCCAGCCTACTAAAAATATTTTTAAAAATTAGTCGGGCATGGTGGTGGGTGCCTGTAATCCCAGCTACTGGAGAGGCTGAGGCAGGAGAATCGCTTGAACCCGGGAGGCAGAGGTTGAACCCGGTTGGCAGAGGTTGCAGTGAGCTGAGATCGCACCACTTGCACTCCAGCTTGGGCGACAGAGTGAGACTCCGTCCTCCCCCCCCCCCCCCCCACAAAAGGTAAGTCAGACAGCTGCCTCTTATTAGGGTTTAGATATAGAGGAAAAGCCCGTGTAAAATAATTGGTTTTGCACTATGATTCTTTTTTTCTCTGAGACCACTTTCCAATAATTGAACTCAAGTATTGCATTGAGAACTTAGAAGGTGTACAAACTACTGTGTGAAATACTTCAGAGAGCTAATGATGAACTAAGAAATTATATCTGCCCTCAATGACAGTACACAGAGTAGATCCTTATATGACATGTCTAAGAAAAATTATGGGCCGGGCGCGGTGGCTCAAGCCTGTAATCCCAGCACTTTGGGAGGCCGAGGCGGGTGGATCACAAGGTCAGGAGATCGAGACTATCCTGGCTAACATGGTGAAACCCCGTCTCTACTAAAAATACAAAAAACTAGCCGGGCGCGGTAGCGGGTGCCTGTAGTCCCAGCTACTTGGGAGGCTGAGGCGGGAGAATGGCGTGAACCCGGGGGGCGGAGCTTGCAGTGAGCCGAGATCGCGCCACTGCACTCCAGCCTGGGAGACACAGTGAGACTCCGTCTCAAAAAAAAAAAAAAAAAAAAAGAAAAATTATGGTGGTACTAACTTCTTTTACATACAGATTAAACTATTTTGTTTGATTCTATGGTCTCTTCAATGACAGTTTTTTAAAAACATTTTCCTGAACCAGAGCCCTTCCCTTATGCTATCCAGAAGTCTCAGCCTTTATAAAATATTTTTTCCAATTAGCTTTGCCAAAGGCTGGCTATCTTTTGCCATCAATATTTTAGGAATGCATCCTAAACAGTATGCCCTGTTATTGGTAATTTTCCATTAAGTATGGTTTCTTAAAAGTGAACTCAAAGTGGCCGGGCATGGTGGCTCACACCTGTAATCTCAGCTATTTGGGAGGCCGAGGCGAGTGGATCACAAGGTCAACAGATCGAGACCATTCTGGCCAACCCCATCTCTACTAAAAATACAAAAATTAGCTGGGTGTAGTGGCGCGCCTGTAGTTCCAGCTACTCGGGAGGCTGAGGCAGGAGAATCACTTGAACCCGGGAGGCAGAAGTTGCAGTGAGCTGAGATAGTGCCACTGCACTCCAGCTTGGTGACAGATCGAGACTCTGTCTCAAAAAAAAAAAAAAAAAAAAAAAAAAAGTGAAAACTCAAAGTGTAGCATTAGAGAGTAACTGTGTCTCTTTCTTGAGATTTAGCCTCATCAGTTTGATCAACATCCCTTCGAAACTATGTGTTTGCTTTTCTAAACCTGACATCTTATATGAGGATAAAGAAGATTTTGCACCAGAACTATTCAATTCATGATCACAGCTATACTCTGTTACATGTCATAAAGAAAACTGATACACTTCGCTCATTTGTCATTAGCCTTATAATTTATTGAAAAGTGATGTATGAGATTAAATACACTATAAAAGTGTTGTATAGTTTCCTTAACATTCCTATGCTATTGCTGCTTCAAAAAGCATAATACTTCTGGAAAGAAAGCAGTGGAAGAATGTCTTCTGACTGATTACGTTCCAATTTTAGGTTCTATAAAACAGTGAAGCTAAAAATTTTAAATTATAGCTGAACGCTTTAACTTATTAGATGAAATGGATACATATCCACCTGTCATACACATAAGAAGACAAGAAAAGTCCTTGACATAATTTTATGACTGGAATCAGAAGAAATGTAAACATATCCAAACCCATTGCCCAGTTAGTCTCAGAAAACAATCAACACATATCTTAATTACCAATCCTAAATTATCAACAAGTGTCCTAAAAATCCTAAAGCTAAGCCATTAGTTTCAGTTCTTATATGGCCTAAACCAAATAATGATCACCAGCCTTAAGGTTTCGGTGATCCATTTTCTGGTGAAATTATCTAAGATCCCATTGAAGTAAACTGCTTCTTTAAAATAAGTTTCCTAGGATCCTTGTTTAGATTTCACTATGGTTCAGACAAAGAAAAAGTAACACTCACAAAATTGTCTCATACAAAAATATTTTCCCCATCTTTTATGGCCTAAAACTGTGGCTTCTCAATCAAGAATGTACCTAGGCACTTAAGATTTTTAAACCAGCTTTCAAAAAATTTTAGAATAGTTTTATTTCCATCCACAAATCATTCCATTGTACCACATGGAGAAGCACAAAAATCATTATTACTTTTCCCAACAGGACATCGAGTGTGCTGGCATTGAAAATATAAATCCTTTTTTTTTTTTGTCAACCACTAAAAATGGCTACTGTTAACTAATTGCATGCTGTGAATCAGATGATTTTTGTTAGCTCTAGCCATCACCAGGACCTTTCAAATTAGATATGATTATTTGTACTTTGCTGAAGCTCAAAGAGATTAAATAACTTTCTAAAGGTGACACAGTTAAGAAGTTAGCTAATTGCAAAGCTGCTGTCCTTCTACGACTTATCTGAAAATTCAAAATCCTGGTATCAGGTAATCCCCAGAGTACATTATTTGTTTATCCATTCATTCAACAAATATTTAATAAAGTCTATTCAGCTCAAACTGGAAACATAGTTGATTGAAATCACTGATATTTGAGATATCGTCTAAAGGTCTTGACTATTATGCTCTAACTCTCAATGATTTGTTCCTAAATCAAGTTAGGTGAACAGAGGTCAGAATAATTAGACCATGTTAGCTTAGCTTTCCAAATCATTTGTTTTCCTATTATGTCTTTCTTTCTATTTGACTACATATGAGAACTGTCCATGTGATAAACATTTTGGTAGTTCCTACAAGACGATGGAGAAGGGAGGGTTCATTGTCCTCTATTTCTTTCAATATTACCTATAGAACACTGTACTTATTAAATTTTATTTGAAAACTAATGTAAACACAAATTTAGAATGTTTAGATAAATTCAAATACTTTCTTTCAAAAAATCACACAAGTAGAACCACACACTCTATATTTTGTCCCCTTTTTTGGTCTCAGAAGCAGCAACTGCCTCATTTTAGAGCCTTTGGATGTCTTTCATTCTCTAAGTGGTATCCAATCTCTTTTCTGAGTTTTAATTATTGTATGTTTTGTATGTTTCACAGTAGACAGGCAGCAAACAAAGAAGAAAGAAAAAATAATTGGGATGTTATGTTTCCCTACACCTTTACAGAATTCACCAAAAGAAATCAGGCAATGCTTTTCAAAGAGTAATACACTTTAGCATTCAGTATCTGTAAACACTCTACAATAAGCATAAAGTTCTCAGAAAACACTTAGAATCTGTGCACGTTTCAGAAATTTTCCCTTAGTTGTAATAGTTATGGGGAATTTAATGTAGAAAGCAAGGGAAATTACTGCAAATTTGCCCCAGTACTAAAAAAGTACTCAAAACACATTTTGTTAATTCTGAATATTCCACAAAGTCATCATTAATATCATTAATGTAGGAAATGGGCAAAAGAAATGTCTAACTTGGAAACACACACAGATATTGTATTAATGAAATGCATAACAGAAGTGAAAAATAGTCTTTACTGTTTTTTGTCATGGCAATACAGGATATTGTATATTTAAGTGATAAAATTTTAAATGCAGAAGAAATAAATTCACTATATTTGGAAGTTCATAAATGATTTAAAACCATGAAATGACTTGGGATACTGAGAAAGTATAAATGGACATATCCCTAATGGCCAGAAAGAATTACTGCACTTTGAAAGAAACTAAATTCACTTTATGAATTTGCTAGCAATCTCAAGTGTAGTTAAAAGCCACTCTATTTATAAAAGTTTACTAAAATTTTATTTATATTTTCCATTGAATTAGATTTCTCCCCTCTAGATAAACAGATCAGTTGTTATCAGATGTTCTACACAAAACTGCTGCATGGTCAATGGGAAAAAAATTAAAAGTGGGAAAAGAGCATTACCATTGATAAATTAAGCTAGAAAATGATATAGAGTATTAATGTTATAAATTGTTAATAAATTATATCTATCATTTAAAATATATGTACATAAATAAGGTATGAGGGAAGGTGGCTGGATTGTTGTTGGTGTCTGTCACATATGTATAAATTTATTGATGTCTGCTTTATAAATTCCAGATGTGCTAAGGGATATATTTCTCCAGGCTCAGAAAAGAATATTTGATAAGGGCGGGGCACTGTGGTTCATGCCCCTAATCCCAGCACTTATGGAGGGTGAAGCAGGAGGCTCACCTGAGCCCAAGTTCCAGATCAGCCTGGCCAACATAGTGAGACTCCTGTCTCTACAAGAAAGTAATAGATAGATACATAGATAGATAGATAGATAGATAGATAGATAGAGAGACAGGCAGATAGATAGACAGATAGATAGCAGGGCTGTGGCTTGCAACTGTAGTCCCTGTTACACCGGAGAAGGCGGGAGAATTGCTTGAGCCTAGGAGTTTGAGGCTGCAGTGAGCTATGATCGTGCCGCTGCATTCCAGCGTGGGCGACAGAACAAGAAAAGAAAGGAAAGAGAGAAAAGAGAGGAAAGAGAGGAAAGAAAGAAAGAGAGAGAGAGAGAGAGAGAAAGAAAGAAAGAAAGAAAGAAAGAAAGAAAGAAAGAAAGAAAGAAAGAAAGAAAGAGAAAGAAAGAAAGAAAGAAAGAAAAGAAAGAAAGAAAGAAAGAAAGAAAGAAAGAAAGAAAGAAAGAAAGAAAGAAAGGAAAGAAGGAAGGAAGGAAGGAAGGAAGGAAGGAAGGAAGAAGAAAAGATTTGATATAAACTCACCTGAATTAACGCACGACTGTCTTTAGAAAATACGGAATCACCTGACAGCAAAAGGGACTCGCTTTTTCCACCGCTCTCCTGGCTGACGAGCGTGTCTGCATAGTTGGGCTGGGGCAAGATCGGGTGACTCTTGCGCGAGTCCGAGGTGAGGGAGACCTTGTGGGAATAGGTCTGCAGAAAAGCCTGCACCCCGTCCACGCCCACAAAGTGCGACGCCGGGGCTCCTGTGAAGCCGCCTTCTGAAGCCTGCAGCAGGCGTGACTTGTGCCAGCGCCGCAGCCTGAGCGCCAGCAACACGATGACGAAGGCCAGGAAGACGCAGGAGACCGCGGCCACCGCCACCACTAGGTACAGCGTAAGGTCCGAGGTTTCAGAATTAACTGGAGACTCGAGGCTGCCGAGGTCCGCCAGGACTTTGGGGATGCTGTCGGCCACAGCCACCGTGAGCGTGACGGTGGCCGAGAGAGGGGGCTGGCCGTGGTCCTGGACGGCCACCACGAGGCTCTGCTTGAGCGCGTCTCTGTCCAGCAGGGCCCGCGCCGTGCGCACCTCGCCGGTGTGCAGCCCCACCGCGAAGAGTCCTGGCTCGCTGGCCTTGAGCAGGCGGTAGGACAGCCAGGCGTTCTGGCCCGAGTCTCTGTCCACCGCCACCACCTTGGTCACCAGGTAGCCGGGCTCTGCGGAGCGGGGCGCCAGCTCCACGCCAGTGGAACCGTCTGTGGGGAGGGCGGGGTACAGGATCTCGGGCGCATTGTCGTTCTGGTCCAGCACAAACAGACTCAACGACACGTTGCTGCTGAGGGGTGGGTGCCCGTTGTCCCGCGCCATCACTTTCACTTGCAAGTCTCTCAACTGCTCGTAGTCGAAGGAGCTCAGCGCATACAGTACCCCAGAGTCGGAGTTGATGGACACGTAGGACGATAGGGGTGCCCCTTGGACGGTGTCCTCAGCCAGGGAATAAGTGATCTGGGCGTTCTCCTCACAGTCGGGGTCGTGGGCGGTCACGGAGACGAGGGAAGCTCCTCTGGGATTGTTCTCTGGGATATAAGCGGAATAGGAGGCCTGAAGGAAGACCGGCGGGTTGTCGTTGGTGTCTGCCACGTTCAGCAAGATGTGAATTTCCGTAGATAGGGGCGGGGTTCCCCGGTCAGTGGCGGTCACTGTGATGTTGTAGCTAGGAACCTGTTCCCTATCCAAGACTATGTCTGTGACTAAACTATAGTAATTTCCGTAAGATTTTTCTAATTTAAAGGGCAGATTTCCTTGGATGAAACAGATCACCTGTCCGTTTACCTCAGAATCTTGGTCATTTACATTTAAAAGGGCAATTAATGTCCCTCTGGGAGAGTTTTCGGGAACCGAGCTGGCGAGAGAGGTGAGGACCACCTCTGGGGCGTTGTCGTTCACGTCCAGAACAGTGATCAGGACTTTGGCTCGCGCAGAATATCCTGCATTATCCATTGCTTGCACTTCCATCTGGTAGAATCCTGACTCCTCGTGATCCAACTCCCCTATTGTTGATATTGTCCCTGAATTACAATCTAGTTTGAAAACTTGGGCCGCCTTGTCGTCCACATACCGGAAGGAATACCTCACTTCCGCATTGACTCCTTCGTCAGGGTCGGTAGCGTTGACTACAAGCAGCTGCGTGCCCACGGCCAGATTCTCCGGAACGCTCGCGCGGTACTCGGGCTGGGCAAACGCTGGCGCGTTGTCATTCGCATCCAGAACCGTCACGCGGATGCGCGCGGTGCCTGTGCGCACCGGATCGCCCCCATCCGAGGCCGTAAGGACCAGGTGGTGAGCAGCCTTTTCTTCGCGGTCCAGGGCGCGTTCCAGCACCAATTCGGGGTACTTACTACCGTCGGCTCCATTTTGCACCATCAGGGAGAAGTGAGTATTCGGGCTGAGCTCGTAGCTCTGGAGAGAGTTCTTCCCAATATCCGGATCCCAGGCGTGGGGTAGAGGGAACCGCATATCAGTGGCTGCGTTTTCACTGATTTTTATTTCTAATTCACTTTCACGAAAATAAGGCGCATTGTCGTTAATGTCCCTTACTTCTACTTCTACTCCATATATTTTCACTTTATCCTCAATCAGAATGTCTAGATTTAATTGACACTTGATGGCCCCCATACAGAGCTCCTCCCGGTCTATCCTGCCCGCCGTGACCAAGCTGCCGCTGCGCGGGTTCAGGGCGAAAAGCTGCGTTCTATCTCTGGGGACGATGCGGACTCCGCGCTCCGCCAGCTCCCGGGGCTCCAGCCCCAGGTGCTTGGAGATGTCGCCCACCCTAGAGCCTTTCTCCAGCTCTTCCGGAACTGAATAGCGTATCTGGGTGCATCTGGTCTCCCACAGAATCCCGAGGAGGATTCCCAGCAGGACCAGATCTTTGCAGTCCCGGTGCGGTCGCTCAGGAATCATTCTCATCTTCCTCCAGAATTATTTTCAATTCTGCCCTTAATCACTGAAGTCAGGAGCAGTTCTTTCGCCTCTAGAATGGGACAGTTTGGAAGTCAGAGCTCCTCCGTTGTTTCCTCATAGTCCCAGAGATGGTTCATTCCTAGCTATCTGCTTTGTGCTTCAGGCGCGTGCAAGGCGAGCAGGAGCTCCGCTTTTCTCTCCCCGATTGGTGAACAGCGGCGCTCAGAGTCCTAACCAATTACTGCACAATCTTGAACTTCCAGAAAGGATATTTCGTTTTTATATCTTAAATAGCTCCACCTACTGTTCTTCAAAAGGGGATGGAAATCTACAGTATTCGCTTTAGAAGAAACTTCAGTGAGCTTTTTTTTTTTTTTCCCACCCAATGAGCTTTTTTTTTTTTCCCCCAATGAGCTTTTAAATGAATTAGAAGTTTCTGTAAACAATTATTTTAATCTTATAATTTTAGTGCATCTGCTTTGAGATTACTGTTCCCCCAATACACCTATCATGGGGGATGTCTCTCGAGGAGTTTCTCTTTTTTGACATATCATATAATAGAATAATTTAAACTTTCTGATTCAGCTATAATTTGGGGAAAACGTTTTTAAATAGATTCCTTGAACAAACCTGAATGGAAGGATTACTTTACCAGGTTGTTGAAATTTAACGCTTAAAAATCAAATTTTCATGAAAATATGGAAACCTAAAAATGAGATATGTGATTGTATACATTATCAGAATCACACTTAACAAGAACCCAAGTGAAAAAGAAACATTAATATTTTTAGCATAAAGTGGAAGTATTCCAACTTGCATTGACTGGAAATAACGGAAGTACTCCAGGATTCTATTAATACATTATATTTCAAAAATATTAAGTGTTGAGGAAACTTAGTAAAAGAAAATTGGTAGTCCAAAGAATGTTACACTTACCTTTTCCTGGGTAACTGACCTAATTGTAATTACTGAGAATTACTGGTAATACTTTTGGAAGCCCATCAAAATATAGGGAAAAAATTCTGCCTAAGAAATAACTGGCTACTGTACTTTCATGAGCATAAATATTTATACTGTAAGGATAAGATGTTTGCTAGGCATAAAATAAAATAATATATTTTAAATTGGGAAGAAATATATAGGTAGCTGTGAGAAAAGATCAAACGCAAAATTGAGTTTTCTTGAATTACAAGAATCACAAGTAAACGTAACTGAATATTATCAAATCATTACCATATTCTTATTTTTTTAAGCTTTTTTCTCTGCCAGGCACAGTGTCAGGCAACTGTAGTCTCAGCTACTCTGGAGATCGAGGTGGGAGGATTGCCACCACCCAAGAGTTTGAGTCCAGCCTGGGCAACATAGTGAGACTTTAATCTCAATTTTTTTTTTTTTATAAAAAGCATTTTCTCATGCATTTTCCTCAAAATTTATAGTTAATGGATTAAAGAAAAAGCCTTATATACTCAAGATATTGATGTCCCAAGAAACACCACAGGAAAAAAATTTATTCTTCAATTAAAATATCTCAATGACAGCAGTATCATAATACCCACTTCTCACGTGTGTGTGTGTGTGTGTGTGTGTGTGTATAAAGAATGTCTCTGGGTGGGGCGCAGTGGCTCACACCTGTAATCCCAGCAGCACTTTGGGAGGCCAAGGCGGGCGGATCACGAGGTCAGGAGATAGAGACCATCCTGGCTAACATGGTGAAACCACGTCTCTACTAAAAATACAAAAAATTAGTGGGGTGTGGTGGCGGGCGCCTGTAGTCCCAGCTACTCAGGAGGCTGAGGTAGGAGAATGGCCAAAACCTGGGAGACGGAGCTTGCAGTGAGCCACTACACTCCAGCCTGGACCACAGAGCGAGACTGCGTCCGGAAAAAAAAAAGTATCAGGTAAAAATGGTCAAAATACATGAAAGCTAATAATGAAGTTACTCGCCCACACAGAAAGGAGTAGGAAATATTAAGAGTGAGCAAACAAACCTGAAGCAATAGTAGATATAATATGTTTAAGATTTTCTTGCCAAAATATTGGTTTGAAAATTAAACCACACCCATTTGTAAAAGAAAGACATTCATTGGAACTCAGGTGAGTAGGAGCAACAGAGTTAGAGCTTATCTTGTTATTCTCTTCAGTGAAGCTTGCTACCAGAGAAACTTCATTAGAAAGATCTTGTGGGGGGACTGTTTCTGGTGTCACGGTGAGAAAATTATTATTATTATTATTATTGTTTTTTGAGACGGAGTCTCGCTTTGTCGCCCAGGCTGGAGTGCAGTGGTGTGATCTGGGTTCACTGCAAGCTCCGCCTCCCGGAACTACAGGCGCCTGCCACGTCCCCCGGCTAGTTTTTTGTATTTTTTTAAGTAGAGACGGGGTTTCACCGTGTTAGCCAGGATGGTCTCGATCTCCTGACCTCGTGATCCGCCCGTCTCGGCCTCCCAAAGTGCTGGGATTACAGACTTGAGCCACCGCACCCGGCACGGTGAGAAAATTAAATCTTCTTTTTCTAGAATCCGAGGGAACATACAGATTGCAGGAATAAAGCAAAGTTCCCTCATTGTAGTTGGGAGAAACCTCGGTCGAGTCTCAGAACACAGGCCAGGGTGAAACCAACCCCAGGCAGAGGGGCTGGACAAGGCGACCGCCAAAATCACTGCGAGGAAGAAGAGCATAGAAATCAAGGCCAAGGCCACGACCAAGTAAATCTGCAGTTTTGCCTGGGAATTAGAGGCCACAGGACGGTCAATGAAGTCTGGCAGTGCCTCCTGCAGGCTGTCTGCGAAGACTAGGTGAAGTGTAGCGGTGGCAGAGAGGGGCAGCTGTCCTCCGTCATGCACAGCAACCAGCAGGCGCTGTCGGGCCGAGTCACTGTAGCCCAAGGCACGCGCAGTGCGCACCTCGCCCGTGGGCAGCCCCAGGCTGAAGAGCCCGGGCTGGATGGCCTGCAGCACGTGGTAGGACAGCCAATCTTCGTGTCCCGAATCTGCGTCCAACGCCACCACCTTAGTCACCAGGTAGCCAGAGTCTGCGGCGAGTGGCACCATATCGAAGAGTGCGGAGCCATGGGACCCCAGCGCGGGGTACAGCACCTGCCGCACATTGTCATTGAGGTCGCCCACCAACACGCGCAGGCTTACGTTGGCACTGAGCGCAGGCGAGCCCTGGTGGGCCTGCAGCTTGAACTCCAAGGCGCGCAGCTGCTCGAAGGCGTGCAGTTGCTCGTGTTCGAAGGCTCGCTGTGCGAACACCATCCCGCTCTGTGCACTCACGGACACGTACGACGACGGTGCCCGCAGCTCCAAGTCACTGTTAACAATGGAGCAGGAGACTTGGCCATTCAGCCCTAGGTCCAGGTCAGAGGCGCTGACTTGTGTGATGGAGGCTCCGAGAGGGTTGTTTTCGGCCACGTGGACCCCGTAGGAGACCTGGTGGAAAATCGGAGCACTGTCGTTGACGTCACCAATGCATAGGGTGACGCTTGTGCTGGATGAGAGCGGAGGCTTGCCCCTGTCAGTGGCAGTGATGGTGACCTTGTACTCCGGGGTCCCAATCCAGGGTCCCATCTGTTACAAGCTTATAGTCATTATTGGCGGAAGATTCGATTCTAAAAGGAATTCTTTCGTTTATGAGGCATGTAACCTCCCCATTTTCTCCCGAATCTTTATCATGTGTTTTGAACAGAATGATCGCCGTCCAGGGTTCTGCAACCTCAGTTACAGAACTGGACACCGAAGTAAAAACCACGTCTGGGGCGTTGTGGTTCTTATCTAGGATTTCTAGCATAATTTTACATTCGCTGGTCATGCCTCCACCATCCTTCGCCTCTATGCTCATGGTGTAACTGCTATAAATTTCGAAGTCTATTAAGTCTTTGGATTTAATTTCCCCATTTTGATGGTCTAGCACAAACATATTTCCAATATCATCTGGTAGGGATTTGAAAGACTAGGTGATCTCTGCATTGACATCCTCATCCTGGTCAGTGGCTGTCACCTTCAGTACACGGGTGCCTGGGGGCACATTCTCTCTAAGGCTGACTTTGTATACATCCTGGCTAAAAACTGGGGCATTATCGTTGCCATCAGTGACCTTAATTTGAATTGCAGCAGTGCCAGTTAGGACTGGGTCACCCCCATCTACTGCTTTCAGGACCAGGAGATGAGAGCTCTATCCTTCCTGGTCCAGGGGCTTCTCCAGTACTAATTCTGGAGCATTCTTGCCTTCAGTCTTGTCCATCATCAGAGAGAAATGTTCATTAGAGCTGAGCTGGTAACTCTGGAGATAGTGAGCCCTACATCTGCATCTATAGCAGATTCCAGGCCAAACCGAGTGCCTGGAATTGCTAGCTCATTGATTTGTGAAACAATGCTATTTTGGGGAAAATAAGGTGGATTATCATTTATATCTTCTATCATCACATTTATGTGAAAAACATTTAGAGGATTCTCTGGTACAATCTCTGAGGGTATGACACAGGATTTTGAGGACAGAGTGACTCTCGATCTATTCTGTCACTCACAAGAATGTTCCCATTCTCCGTGTTCACGGTACAGTACTGTTCCTCTGTACTAACTCTAAGGTTTGGGGTCAATAAATCCTGAACATGCAGCCCCATGTCCTCAGCAACGTTCCCCACCACCGAGCCCCGGACCGTTTCTTCTGGATTAGAGTAGTGGATCTGCTCCGAGGGCATCCCGCAGAACAAAGGCAGCAGGAAAGGGAAGAGTATTTGCCGCCGCCGGGTCCTGCTTCTCTGCTTCACCCTGTTTCCCATCCTTCCCGTGCGTTGCTGCAGTCTCCGACGTTAAGAGAAAATGTTTCACAAAGTGCTTTTAAAATATTTACTTCCACACATAGAAAACCCAATGCTCCCAGTTTGAAGGCACCCCAATCCGTAAGGAATCAGATTTGAGGGAGCAGAAAGCCCAAGTCTTGGCCACTTTCCTTTCCGACTTTCTTCTGTGACTGAGCACAATATAGTCCTGGTAGATCCGAGGCTCCAGCTCTTGCAGCACATTGGCCAACAGCGGGGCTCTGAGTCTATTTAGAAAACTGCACCGGGAAGACTTTGCTAATTCAATAGGATTCAGAATTTAGACTGATGTGTTGGACTAATGTATAGGAAACTAGACACTTTAAGAGTTTTGGTAGTGACTATTTTCCAGTGTTTACTACCAAAGAAGATTCCTTAGAGATGGGATCCTATAGAACAGTCATTAACCCAGTAAAGAGAAGGGAAACGTTTTTTTCTTTTTTCTTTTTTTCTTTTCTTTTCTTCTTTTTTTTTTTTTTTTTTTTTTGAGATGGAGTCTCACTCTTTCGCCCAGGCTGGAGTGCAGTGACACGATCTCTGCTCACTGCAAGCTCTGCCTCCCAGGTTCAGGCCATTCTCCTGCCTCAGTTTCCCCAGTAGCTGGGACTACAGGCGCCCGCCACCATGCCCGGTTAATTTTTTGTATTTTTAGTAGAGACAGGGTTTCACCATGTTAGGCAGGATGCTCTCTATCTCCTGACCTCGTGATCCACCCACCTCAGCCTCCCAAAGTGATGGGATTACAGGCGTGAACCACCGCGCCGGCCCAAGTTTCTTTTTTTCTAAGCAGAAGCAATGCACATATTGGAAGAACTAGGCAAAGTCTTCCCTCCTGATGTACAACAAAAACAATGTGGGAAAACATCCCCACCAAGTGGTATGGGAAAATTTTGACCACTATGAAATGATATGCAGTATTATTTTCAATCTGATGTGCAGATAATTTTCCTCTTAGTTTTATCAGAGAAAACTGGAGGAGCACTGAAAGCTATATAGGGCATATTCAGAATAAAGATAGCCAAACCTTTCTTATCACTTATAAAAGAGGTTTCTGAAAAGGATTATTAAGTGTTTTACACTTTAATCATAAAGAGAATATAAAGGTATAGCCTAGTAGGTAGCCTTAGGAATTTAATAACATGAAATGTGAGGGTGTTTTATTTTTATCCTCTATTTAATGGGACTATATGTTATACCTTAACAGAACTTTATCACTACCTCCAAATCAACATAACCATCTTAATATCACATTTCAAAGCCAACCCTTACTTTTTGTTCTCCAAGGTCTTGGGTGCAAGCTTCCAGTTAGTTTAGATGAGGTTTTATAATATGGAACAATCTCCTTTTCCCAGCCAAATACCTCATATCCTTTTTATTTAGTTCCAGTCAAAGTACAATGCCTTACATCCATTTTCTCAGTTTGGAATTCCACAAGTATAAATCCTATCTCTAGATGCTCAAAATACCCCAACATTTTTCTTGACTTCAAGACGAATGTAGGCATCTGTTGGAAGACTTGCCTTTCCTACAGTTGAAATTATTTTTTGTGCAAGCCCTAGATAGTCAGTTTACAACTAATGACATAAGGTAAATTTCTAAATGAGAAAAATAAACTTGAAAGGGAACATAAATAAGCAAGTAATTTGGGGCAAATACCTAGAAGTGATGCGAGAGTGTTAAGTGAATTGATGATGGAAATTATTCCTGTGATCAAAAACCCTAGATAAGTCTCCATTCCTCATTTGACTTTCCTAGACATTGCTTCAGATAACATGTATGTCAGGCAATTATCAAGCTTCAGTAACAAGTTGGTCTGAATAAAAGAACTGAATGTACTATTTGCCATAAGAAAGACCTTATAAAGGAAAGAAAGAAGGAATCTATGACTCCCAAGTACACTGAAAATGAACAAAAAATAGCCAGAAGGATACTAGCTAAATCAGTTTCATTAAAGTCCAAATACCTTCAATCTATTTATATATTCACAAACTATTCTATTTGAATAAATCTATAGACATCTTTAGCATATTTGAAAATAGCTTTTTGAGAAGCACTGAATCAAAATCAAGTCATTTCTATATATGGATTTGCTACATTAAAAAGCCTTCCATACATACAAACGCAGACACCAAAGTAAAAGAATAAAAGGAAATAATACCAGTTCAATAATTCAATTATTTCCTCAGACCAGTCAATGCAACTTCACCATAGTAATGGAAAAGATATCTAGAGCTTAAGAAAAAATGTCATCTAAATTTTATCTCCCAAGGAAATCCAGTAGTTAAAAGCCAGTAAATATGTCTGTGTTGATAGGATGAAGAAATGAGACAAAGTTGAAATAGTCAACAGGATCTAAACATATTACCAGCCAACAAGAATCAAAATAAAATTGCTCAGAGAAAAGCTTACATGTGTAAGTGTGTGTGTATGTGTATAGATAGATGAGAAAGAGAGCTAGAGGGAGCATGCTATTAAATTGACAGGATCTAAATTTGAACATTAGCAGTAATAGCAAATAATGGTGGAATATAACTACAAATCAGTGAAGGCACTGCAAAATTGAAATGGAAATAAAAAGTGTTTGTGAATCATTAATTTGTATCTATATATAGTAAATTGATAGCCTCATACACTGATAATAGAAAAATAATACTAAAATTCAACTTACTACAAACCAAGCCAGCATAGTTGAATGGCCCCTTTGAAATCAAAAGAAAATATGCCAGGATTGAAAAATGACTTTCACAAAAACGTTCTGAAAGATTATGGTAATCTCATGAAAGGCAAAGTAAAACTCACATGTATTGCTCTAAATATAAATGAACTAAATATATGCCGCCCCCCCAAACAGTTTTCATAATAGGCTCAATAAACATCTCCTTAAAAGACTTGTGCCAAGACACCAACAATTAGGAGGCAGAGAAATAAATCTCACCTGATTACTTGTCGGGTCACATTTGCCTAAAATGATAGCTGAGTCTTCAGCTATCAAGAGTGGTTCGCTTTTCTCACAGCTCTCCTGGCTGATGAGCGTGTCCCCATAGTTGGGCTGGGGGAAAATCACGTGACTCTTCTGCGAGTCCGCAATGAGAGAGACCTCGTGGGAATAGGTCTGCAGGAAAGCCTGCACCCCGTCCACGCCTACGAAGTGTGAGGTGGGCATACCTGCCAGCCCGCCTTCAAAAGCCTGTAGCAGGCGTGACTTATGCCAGCGCCACAGCCTGAGTGCCAGCAGCACGACGACAAAGACCAGGAAGATGCAGGAGACTGCGGCCACCGCCACCACCAAGTACAGCGTGAGGTCTGAGGTTTCAGAGTTAGCCAGAGACTCGAGGCTGACGAGGTCCGCCAGGACTTCGGGGATGCTGTCGGCCACGGCCACGGTGAGCGTGACGGTGGCCGAGAGAGGGGGCTGGCCGTGGTCCTGGACGGCCACCACGAGGCTCTGCTTGAGCGCGTCTCTGTCCAGCAGGGCCCGCACCGTGCGCACCTCGCCCGTGTGCTCCCCTACCGCGAAAAGTCCGGGCTCGCTGGCCTTGAGCAGGCGGTAGGACAGCCAGGCGTTCTGGCCTGAATCTTTGTCCACCGCAACCACTTTGGTCACCAGGTAGCCAGGTTCTGCAGAGCGGGGCGCCAGCTCCACGCCAGTGGAACCGTCTGTGGGGAGGGCGGGGTACAGGATCTCAGGCGCATTGTCGTTCTGATCCAGCACGAACAGGCTCAGCGACACATTGCTGCTGAGGGGCGGGTCCCCGCTGTCACGTGCTATCACTCTCAGTTGTAAGTCTCGAAACTGCTCATAGTCGAAAGATTGTAGGGCATAGAGAACACCAGTGTTGGAGTTAATAGAGACATAAGAGGATAGAGGCACCCCCTGGACAGTGTCATCCGTCAGAGAGTAAGTGACCAAGGCATTCTGTTTGCTGTCCGGGTCGAGGGCAGTCACTGAGAAGATGGAGGCACCCCTGGGGTTGTTTTCGGGAATATAGGCAAAGTAAGAGGAGTGAGGAAAAACAGGAGGGTTATCGTTGTCATCTGCCACATTCAGCCAGATATGAGTTTCTGAAGACAGAGGCGGGCTTCCCTGGTCTGTGGCTGTCAACGTTATATTGTAGCTCTGGACCAACTCCCTGTCCAGCACTCTGCTTGTTATCAATTTGTAATAATTTCCATAAGTCTTTTCTAATTTAAAAGGCAAGTGGTTAGGAATAAAACAGGAGACTTGACCATTTTCTCCAGAATCTTGATCTTGCACATTTAGAAGAGCAATGACTGTACCTGGAGGAGAGTTTTCCAGAATTGAATTAATAGAAGAGGTGATAGTTATTTCTGGAGCGTTATCATTCACATCCACAACAGTGATCAACATCATCGCGGTGGTAAAGAGACCTCCGCCATCTTGGCCTTGAATTTCCATCTCATAGAATCCATATTTTTCAAAATCCAGAGACCCCCGTACTAGAACTTCTCCAGTTTGTGAATCCAATTGGAATATTTCAGAAGCCTTGCTTTCCATGTTCCGAAATGAATACATTACTTCCCCGTTGATTCCCTCGTCTGGATCCGTTGCATTAACCACCAGCACCCGAGTTCCAGAGCTGATGTTTTCTGGAACGCTCACGCGATATACGGACTGTGTAAACACTGGGATGTGGTCATTTACATCGAGGACCACCACACGAATAGGAACTGAGCCCTTTCGGATGGGATCGCCTCCATCTAAAGCTGTGAGGAGGAGCAGGTGAGCAGCCTCTTTCTCTCGGTCCAGGCTTCCCTCCAGTACTAGCTCTGGATTCTTGGCCCCATCCATTCTGCCCCGTAGTTGCAAGGAAAAGTAACTATTAGGGCTGAGCTGGTAGCTCTGGAGGGAGTTCACGCCCACATCTGGATCCCTAGCATTAGGAAGAGCAAATCGCGCCCCAGGAATTGCGTGCTCACTGACTTTTATCTCCACTTCGTCTTCCTGGAAGCTGGGGGCGTTATCATTAATGTCGATTATTTCCACCTCCACTCCGTAAATCTTCAAGGTATCTTCCACGAGAAGTTCCATATTTAAAAAACAGGAGGACACCGTCTCACAGAGCTCCTCCCGGTCTATCCTGCCTGCCGTGATCAAGCTGCCGCTTCGCAGATTCACAGCGAAAAGCTGCGTCTTCCCTCTGGAGACGATGCGGACTCCGCGCTTCGCCAGCTCCCGGGGCTCCAGCCCCAGGTCCTTGGAGATATTGCCCACGAAGTAGCCTTTTTCGGTTTCTTCGGGCACCGAATATCGGATCTGCCCGGCCCGGAACCCCCGCAGCGTCCCCAGGAAAATGCACAGCAGCACCAGCCCACTGCGGTCCAGGCGCTGTAGCCGATTCGCCATGGCAGGCTCTAAGCCGATATTCCGCGATTTCTCGAGCTGGTTGGTTGTGAATCGGTTTATGTATCTATGAAGTCCTAGGCCGACTGCATCCAAAATATATCAGAAAGCGCAGGAAAATACTTCTAAGTCTCCAGTAAGTATCCATCTCATTCTGCTTTGTGTGGTAGAGGCGGGGGAGGGAGGGACTCAATAGCGCGCAGCTTCCCATTCCCTGATTGGTGAACAGCGGCGCCTAGAGCCCATTCTTATTATTGCAACGACTAAGAAATTCCAGAAGAAATGATTACGCTCACCTCTTCATGAATCTCACGTATTTGTAGAGCTTAAAAACGATTATACACAATGCTTATATTATGTGATGTTAAAACTTTACCAAGAACACCCACGAAAGGAGTAATTATTAAAAGGACTTGCTTAATTTTAAGAAAGTTTTCAAAACATTACTGGAGCTGAAAACTTGTAGGTTATAATTGGTTCCAATTGATTTTAACCGACTGAAAAGAATGACATTTCTGGAAGTGGAAATAACATGGTCCCGATAAAATCATCAGGTAGGATGCCTAACTATAATTCTTACAAGTGTTCCTTTATTGAGTAAATGAAACACTTGAGAAAAATTGAGTAGCATCAGGGTTTCAATTAAAATACCATGCCGTGAAAATATACCTGTATTTTATATTTTTAACCAAAAGGTATTTTATTTCATAAAAAATGTCACCAGAGATTACCCATGTAGATGGCCTTAAAATGTCTTTGAATAGTAGGAAGATTGAGGCATTTAATTTAAACTTTTGTTTTAACAATGATAGCCATAAATTTGACCTATATTTTGGGAACTCTATGAAGAGGTTATCTAGAATCTTAAAATAATATCACTATATTGGAATATATTGGCATATTGTAATATAAAAAGGATTAAACACATTTTTAAATACTTACCTGTTTAAGAATCTTATTTGCTTCCAAGCTAGGAGTTAAAATGCTAGCCAGTAGCATGGAAGAGCTATCTTTGTTGAAGTTATCTTGTGTGGCTGGACAATGATCAACAGATGTGACGAAATTAAATTCAGGATTCATTTGATCCCCAGGCACACAAAAATTATAGGCATAGGGCAACGTTCCCTCACTGTAGCTGGGGGAACCCACAGGTCCGGACTTGGAGCAGAGAACTGACTCAAAGCAGCCCCCTGCAGTAGGGCTGAAAGACTGTCTTAGGCGTAGAGCGATAGCTAGAATCACCGCGAGTAGAAAGAGCACAGAAATCAAGGCCAAGGCCACCACCAGGTAAAACTGCATCTCAGCCTGGGAGTCAGAGGGTGTGGGACGGTCGCTGAAATCCGGCAGTACCTCTTGCAAGCTATCTGCGAACACCAGGTGCAGCATGGCAGTGGCTGAAAGAGGTGGCTGTCCTCCATCTCTTACAGCGACTAGCAGGCGCTGGCGGACCGAGTCCTTGTCACCCAAAGCACGCGCCATGCGCACCTCGCCAGTTCGCAGCCCCAGGCTGAAGAGCCCGGGCTCACTGGCATGCACCACGTGGTAGGACAGCCAGGCATTGTGCCCCGAGTCGGCGTCCACGGCCACCACCTTGGTCACCAGGTAGCCTGGCTGTGCGGCCCGCGGCACTGTGTCGAAGACCGCGGAGCCGTCGGGACCCAGCGCAGGGTACAGCACCCGCGGTGCGTTGTCGTTACGGTCGCCCACCAACACGCGCAGGCTCACATTGGCGCTGAGCGCGGGCGAGCCCTGGTCGCAGGCCTGCAGCGTGAGCTCGAAGGCGCGCAGCTGCTCGTGGTCAAAGGCGCGCTGCGCGAACACCACCCCGTTCTGCGCGCTCACGGACACGTAGGACGACAGCGTTCGTGACTCCAGGTCGCTGGCAACGAGAGAGTAGGAGACACGGCCATTGGGCCCGAAGTCTGGGTCAGAGGCACTGACTTGCGCTATGGAGGCACCTGGCTGGTTGTTTTCTGGCACATGGACCAGGTAGGCGGACTGTCCGAAAACGGGCGCGTTGTCGTTGACGTCAGTGATGTGCAGGGTTATGGTTTTGCTGGAGGAGAGCGGAGGCTTGCCCCTGTCGGTGGCTGCGATGGTGACGTTGTACTCTGGGGTCTGCTCCCGATCCAGGGCCCCATCTGTTACTAGCTTGTAGTAATTATTAGAAGAAGAATGAATCTTAAATGGAACACCTCTACTTAAACTACACCTGACTTCCCCATTTTCCCCTGAGTCTCGGTCCCGTGTTTTGAAGAGGGCAACAACCACTCCTGGAGGGGAATCCTCCATAATCTGATCAGGGAGTGACGTGATGATTATTTCTGGGCTGTTGTCATTTTCGTCTAGAACTTCTATAATTACTTTACAACGTGTTGAGAGAGATCCTCGGTCTTTTGCCTCTATGTTCATCGTATATCTTTCCACTTCTTCAAAATCCAAAGGCTGCTGAGTTAGAATGTTTCCTGTAGCGTAATCCAGAGAGAACACGTGCTGAGCTTTGTCAGCCACACCAAGGAAGGAGTAAGTGATCTCCGAGTTGATGCCCTCGTCCTGGTCAGTGGCCTTCACTCTCAGGATGGAGGTCCCTGGAGGCACGTCTTCCCGTAGGCTGACCCTGTACACGTCCTGGCTGAACACTGGGGGGTTGTCATTGGCATCTATTACCAGGATTCTTATCTGAGCAGTACCGCTTCGGGGAGGGTCCCCACCATCTAAGGCAGTCAGTACCAAGTGGTGAGCGCTCTGCGTTTCTCGGTCCAGAGTCTTCTGCAATACTAATTCTGGATATTTGCCACCATCAGGATTGTCTTTCTCCACCAATGAGAAATACTCGTTAGGACTTAGTTGGTATTTGCTCAGCGAATTCATACTAATATCAGGATCTTCTGCAGACTCAAGAATTGTTCCCATCCCCGGGCTGACAGATTCACTGATTTCTAAGTTTATTTCATCTTTCTGGAATTGAGGGGCGTGGTCATTAACATCCTCAATCACCACAATGATATGAAAAATATTTAAAGGATTTTCCACCACAGCTTCCAATTGCAACTCACATCTTCTTCTCTCTTTGCATATTTGCTCACGGTCTATTCGGTCCTTCACAAGTAAGTCCCCGCTCTCCGCGTCTACGCTGAAGTGCAGCTTCTCCGCGCTAACTCGCAGCTTGCGAGCCGACACATCCAGGACACTGAGCCCTAGATCCTTAGCGAGGTTCCCCACCACCGAGCCCTTGGCCAGCTCCTCCGGAATCGAGTAGCGGATCGGCTCACACAGCGCGGGGTAGAACAAAGGCAGCAGCAAGGGAAATAGTACCTGCCGCGGGCCGGCCCGGCGCCTCTGCGCGCAGCTCCCTCCCATCGTTTGCTTGGGTTCTCGCTGGGTCCCCGCTTTTCCAGCTGGAGAAAGTGCACTCTACCGCGCCAAAAGAGCATTCGGCCCAGGACAGGAGGAGTCCCGGGTCTCGGAGCTGGGAATCTGGTGTGCTGGGCAAAGTCTGCCCAGCCGGGAGCCTCTGCGTGTGTGCTGGTTTTCTTCTTTCTGTTGTTGGCTGCGCAGGGAATCCTAGGCTAGAGGCTGAGGGATCCCCGGCGTCAGCGCTTGCTCTGCACTGGCCGACAGCGGCGCCCAGAGGCTCCGTGTGGGACTGCAGCTTGACTTTAATCTCTTTCAAGGAATTTTTTGAGTTGACAACCAAAATATTTGAATCTTATTCCTCAGTGATTCCTTTACATCAGGAAATATATTTCCACGTGGTCATAACTAGTTTATCTTTTTATGTACTAAAATTTACATATATCTTGAAAAAATGAATATTTTTTCTTCAAAATTTAAAGAGGCACAAAAGAATAT
This sequence comes from Papio anubis, assembly GCF_008728515.1. Taxonomy (NCBI): domain Eukaryota; kingdom Metazoa; phylum Chordata; class Mammalia; order Primates; family Cercopithecidae; genus Papio; species Papio anubis. Next base: position 134,054,508 of record NC_044980.1, on the reverse strand, counting down.
AGCATGAAGGTTTATAGGTCTCCTATCCTATGGCCCATTGCTCTCCACTTCCTCCATCCAGAGGCAGTCATTCTTGTTCCTTTTACGAATAATTATCTATGAAGCTGGAAGTACTGAAGATAAGCAACATTTTTTTTTGTCTTCAATTCTAACCTATATTCACCTAGAAAGTAATAATTCCTAATTTCATATTTAAGTACTGGAATGTAACCATTGCTCTAGTCATTACCATCATCCAGGGTGTCCTGTATTGCTTTTAAATAACCATATTTAAAAATATTTTCTTACAACAGCTACAATGTCAAAAGAGTAGTTTTTTAAAAAAAATCTGTATTTTTCATTTGAGATGAATGCACAATAATTTTGACTCTTATGAACACAAATATGAAATAATAGTTTCAAAGGTTTAATAGTTAATAACTATGATCCTAAAGAGTGTGCTTTCCTTCCACAGACCTATCATTGAACAAATGTTGACTGGCCTGAAAAAAGTCATGGTCTTCAAAGGGTCTTGAGAAACTTTGGAATGCTTTTTGACCTTATGCTACCACATTTAGTAGAATATTAGTAATGAAATTAAGAGATCAATACAACACATGTATTAAGAGATTAATACATCACTATTTTCATTGAACTAAATGAACTCATCAGTACCTCCACTGATCCTTTGTTTAGGTAATTTCCCTTACTTATTTGCATATATTATTTTCTTTTTTATTTTTGGTGCTTATATTCTGATCTGCAGAAATGGCATTTCTTTCTTGACTCTAAGTTTATTTTGCCTCTCAATTTCAGAATTTTCAGAGTTTCAGGTGTTTGCCTCCCTATACATTAAACAGCCACTGAAATAGCTTTGTCATATATCTGTTGCTCCTGTTCTTGGGAACATGTACAAATTTGTCTGTCTTCCCAATCCATATTTACTTTCAGCCTTAGTGATTAGAACATTTAACAAAAAAGACAAAAGCAGAACCCCAAATGTTCTAATTTCACCCTCTATAGCCTCTTCAGGATCCCTATTGAGCAACACAAGTTACATTAAAATGCTGTATCTTCCACATAGTAGTGGGAAATTAGAGAATTGTATGCAAAAAGGATGCTTCAGTGTTATCAGGTATAAATAGGGCAGGAAAAATCTAAGTATACATAGATTATAAATAAGTTAATTCAATATTAATGAAAAACAGTATATTCAACTGCAGCTATCGCCACAAAGTATAAATTTAAAAACATATAAAAGGTAGTTTGGAAAAGGCCTATTGCTCTTCTCCTTGGGAAGAACTGCGTTGAGTAATCTTGGATTTGGGTTGTGTTTCCAGAGACCATTTCTTTCTGATACTTACCTATTCTTACCAGACTGCCTTCAGAACAAGAGGGATGCTTAAGGGGCTGGAGTTTCAATGTGTGACCACCCAGGAGGAAATATAAATCGACAGACACTTCTGTATGGAAGTCTGTCTTAAGAATTGTCAATATTGTACTCAACAACACTATAAACTACAAGGTTCTGCAAAGCTAATCATAACAAAGCCTGATGACATACAGGCCTTGATTGAGACTAGGTGAATTTTACCAGAAAGTTAAAAAAAAAAACCCTTAATAAACAACAAATTCTACTCATCAGTGTTTTAGCATTTGCATGTTCCACTATCATGCTGCAAACTTAAAAGTAAAACCAATCTTTTTTAACAACAGAAAAAGAGTAAAAATAAAAGTAAAACTCACTGGAACCAATGGGGTATCCTCTAAAGGAAACTTCGAATCATTTAACAAAGACAAAGGATCCTTTTTCTCACAGCTCTCCCGGCTGATGAGCGTGTCAGCGTAGTTGGGCTGGGGGAAGATCAGGTGACTCTTCCGCGAGTCCGCGGTGAGGGAGACCTCGTGGGAATAGGTCTGCAGGAAAGCCCGCACCCCGTCCACGCCCACAAAGTGCGAGCCGGGTACGCCTGTCAAGCCGCCTCCTGAAGCCTGCAGCAGGCGTGACTTGTGCCAGCGCCGCAGCCTGAGCGCCAGCAGCACGATGACGAAGGCCAGGAAGACGCAGGAGACCGCAGCCACCGCTACCACCAGGTACAGAGTGAGGTCTGAGGTTCCAGAGTTAGCCAGAGACTCGAGGCTGCTGAGGTCCGCCAGGACTTCGGGGATGCTGTCGGCCACGGCCACGGTGAGCGTGACGGTGGCCGAGAGAGGGGGCTGGCCGTGGTCCTGGACGGCCACCACGAGGCTTTGCTTGAGCGCGTCTCTGTCCAGCAGGGCCCGCGCCGTGCGCACCTCGCCGGTGTGCAGCCCCACCGCGAAGAGTCCTGGCTCGCTGGCCTTGAGCAGGCGGTAGGACAGCCAGGCGTTCTGGCCCGAGTCTCTGTCCACCGCCACCACCTTGGTCACCAGGTAGCCGGGCTCTGCGGAGCGGGGCGCCAGCTCCACGCCAGTGGAACCGTCTGTGGGGAGGGCGGGGTACAGGATCTCGGGCGCATTGTCGTTCTGGTCCAGCACAAACAGGCTCAACGACACATTGCTGCTGAGTGGAGGATCCCCGCTGTCGCTGGCTGTCACCTGCATCTGTAGCTCATGGAATTGCTCATAGTCAAAGGATCTGAGTGCATACAGGACGCCAGTGTCTGAGTTGATGGATATGTATGAGGACAGAGGTGCCCCCTGGATGGTGTCTTCAGCCAGGGAGTAAATAATCCGGGCATTCTCTTTGCTGTCCGGGTCCAGCGCTGTCACTGAGAAGATGGAGGCACCCCTGGCGTTGTTCTCTGGGATATAGGTAAAGTAGGATACATGAGAGAAGGTAGGTGGGTTGTCATTGATATCTGCCACTTGTAGCATAAAGTGAATTTCCGTTGATAGAGGTGGACTTCCCCCATCTGTGGCTGTTACTGTGATATTGTAAGAGGATACCTGTTCCCTGTCAAGGGCTCTGTGTATCACCAATCTGTAATAACTATCAATGGACTTTTCTAATTTAAATGGTAGATACGCCAAAATGGAACAGGTTACCCGTCCATTCTGCTCAGAGTCTAAATCATGCACGTTTAAAAAGGCTACGACTGTTCCCAGAGGTGAATCTTCAGTCACTGGACTAAATAGAGACGTGATGGCTACCTCTGGACTGTTGTCATTTACATCTTCTACTGTAATCAACACTTTTGCAGTTGCAAGATACGCTCCTCCATCTTCTGCTTGTATTTCTATTTCATAGAAACCAGTTTCTTCATAATCTAGATTTTCTGATATTTTTATTTCTCCAGTATATTTGTTTAGTTGGAACTTCAACAATTGCATATCAGGTAATTTTCGGAATGAATATGTCACTTCTCCATTGGCACCTTCGTCCCTGTCGGTGGCTGTGACTGTCAGCAGCTGAGTGCCCACAGGCAAATTCTCAGGAACACTCACTCGGTATTCTGGTAAGGTGAAGACCGGCGCGTTGTCATTTGTATCGAAGACAGTCACGCTGACGAGGACAGTGCCAGATCGGAGAGGGTCACCCCCGTCGGAGGCGGTGAGGACCAGGTGGTGAATGGCCTCTTCCTCGCGATCTAGGGCATGCTCCAGTACCAGCTCCGGGTACTTGACGCCATTGGCACGGCTCTGAACTCTTAGGGAGAAGTGCCTATTGGGGCTGAGCTGATAGCTCTGCAGGGAGTTCACGCCCACATCCGGATCAATAGCTTCCGGGAGAGGAAAACGCATTCCCGTGGCGACATTTTCATTAATTTTTACGTCTAGATTTTCTGCTTGGAATTTTGGAGCATTGTCATTTATATCAGTTACTTCTATTTCTATCCCAAAAAGTTTCACCCTTTCTTCCACAAGGATATTAAAACTCACCAGGCACCGCGCGCTCTGAGCGCAGAGCTCCTCCCGGTCTATCCTGCCCGCGGTGACCAAGCTGCCGCTGCGTGGGTCCAGAGAGAAAAGCTGCGTCCTACCTCTGGAGACTATGCGGACTCCGCGCTCCGCCAGCTCTCGGGGCGCCAGCCCCAAGTCTTTGGAGATGTTGCCCACGAAAGAGCCTTTCTCTAATTCCTCAGGAATTGAGTAGGAGATCTGCCGGGCTCCAGCCTCCCATGGAATCCCGAGGAAGAGGCAGAGCAAGACCAGCTCACTGCAATCCTTTGATTCCTTTGAGCGATTCCTTTGAGCAGCCATTGTAGTCTGGTTACAGAATTCTGCAAAGTCCTCACTGGACACGTTGTGTGTTTAAACCGGTTCCTTTGTCTTTCTATGGCTTCAGGGTGTCTCTGTAGCCTGAGCACTTTAAATTCTGGAGTGAGCTTCCCTGCAGCCCAGCAGCCGGTTTGTGGGGCTTTGTGTAGTTGGAGCCCTGAGAATCCGGATTGAGCTCTGGCTGCGTTTTCTCTCCTAGTAGGTGAACAGCGGCGCTCAGAGCCCTAAGAAGTTACTGCACCCAAGTTATACATGGACTGGAAAGTAAACTCCATTCTGTCGGATTATTATATTTTACATAGATTCTTTGGTTTCCCCACTCCTATCTTTAAATAATTTACTATATGTAGGTTTCTTACTGGAGGTGTGACAAAGTGGAGTGAAAATATTGTAAATATTTCACAATAATGTTTGGTTAAATATATATTTGCAACACGTTTTCCCAACAGAAATGTACATACTGTAATAAAAGGTAAATAATACTTATTTTAGGTCATATGAGTGTCTAGGTATATTCAGAAAAGTGTTATAATTTAAAATTGTGATTTAAATAGTCCAATTTTATTTAGCATACATTCATACAAGACTATATTAAATAAACTCTTCATGACATAGTTCACTCTGAAGCTTTATAATTTTAACTACTTAATTCATTAAATTTATTTAGCTTAGGATTATGTAAGAGGTTTTTAAAGTACTCTTCTAGAATAGTTTTACTGAGCCTTAATGAACCTTTTTGTGTAAAATGTACTTTATCTTATAGGGATACAAGTTAAGTGGACCTATTTAAATGATTAAGCAGGCAATCACAAACTAAAATGAACATATATTACAGTTGCAAATTAAAATGTTTGCATTGTAATGAGAAAAGAAATATGTAGAATTTGAAGTACTGAAAGTTTTAGAAAACAAAGTTAGATGTAGTGATATAGGTTTTCAACAAGTAAGTGTTTATGTCAAATGACCTGTTTTCATCAGAGCATTAATACCAGTATAAATAATGTCTTCTCTTAGGCAGTTTGTATGAGAGGCCAAAGTCCAGTGGTTCACATATCTTCAACTGTGTGTGCCCATCAACCCAGTAGCAATTATTCCCTCAAACGCAAAGGGTATAGAAGTTTACTTCTTTCACACAGAGAACAGGATGTTCAGAAGTGTTTATGTCACTATGCCTTCCAAGTATAGAACTCTTCAAAGATTTTATCTTTTTTCTTCAAAAATCTTCTATCAGCGAATCAGAGACAGAGACTGAGTGCAACAGTAATAGTATTTCATTTCATTTCTTAGAAATGTCTTTTTTTTTTTTTTTTTTTGAGACAGGGTCCCGCTCTGTCACCCAGGCTGGAGTGCAGTGGCACAATCATAGCTCACTGCAGCCTAGACTTCCTGGGCTCAAGCGATTCTCCCACTGCAGCCTCCAGAGTAGCTGAGACCACAGAAATGTGCCACCACACCCTGCTAATTTTTAAATTTTCGGAAGCAATGGGGTCTCCCTATGTTGCCCAGGCTGGTCTCAAATTCCTGGGCTCAAGAGATTCTCCACCTCCACCTCCCAAAGTGCTGGGATTACAGCACACTTGGCCCTGCCTGCATATTTATTTATTTACTTTAGAGACAGGGTCACACTCTGTCACCCAGGCTGGAGTGCAGTGGCAAGATCAGGGCTCACTGCAACCTTGACCTCCTAGGACCAAGCAATCCACCCAGCTCAGCCTCCCAAGTAGCTTGGACCACAGGGGAATGCTACCACACTCTGCTAATGGTTTTGTTTTATTTTTGTTTTAGTAGAGATGGGGGGGTCTCCCTATATTGCCCAGGCTGGTCTCAATTCTTGGGTTCAAGTGATACTTTCTGCTTCAGCCTCCAAAAGTGCTGTGATTATAGGTGTGAGCCACTGGGCCTGCCTTCTGAATATTTTTAAGCTTTAAAAATATATAAATAAGATATGGTAAATTCACTAAGTCTTGGCAAATTTGAATAGATAGGTTACTTGTTTGTTTTCTTAGTTGCCAAGACCACTGCTTCTGTTCGATAGTCAGAACTTGACAAAATATGGTGGCTCACACCTGTAATCCCAGCACTTTGAGAGGCCAAGTTGGGAGGATCATGAGGTCAGGGGTTTGAGACCAGCCTGGTCGACATAGTCAAACCCCATCTCTACTAAAAATACAAAAAATTTAGCCATGGTGAGGGGCGCCAGTAATCCCAGCTACTTGGGAGGCTGAGGCAGGAGAATCGCTTGAACCCAGAAGGCGGAGGTTGCAGTGAGCTGAGATCGCACCACTGCACTCCAGCCTGGGCAACAGTGAGAGACTCCATCTCAAAAAAAAAAAAAAGACAAAGACTAAATATCTTCAATCGGGTGACATTCTACAATTGACAAAACATTGAGAAAAGATGATAAAAAGCTATGAGTTTTAAACATATAATTCTAGGTATGAAAATAAAGTAGTATGCCTAAAATATGAGAAACTAGTAGACTATTAGATAAATCACACACAAAAAAGAGAAACTCACCGAAGTTAGAGTCTCAGAATGTGAAGTCAAATCCTCCCCACCATGAGGTGGAATTAAGGCTCCAGGAGAAACACTGCAAACCATGTCTTCATTGGAATGTATGGGTGCACTACATTTTAGGAAATTAAACTCTTTTGTATCCGTATGTGCAATGCACAGATTATAAGAATAAGGCAAAGTCCCCTCACTGTAGTTGGGGGGAACTACAGGTCCAGACTTGACACAGATACCAGGATGGAAGCAGTCCCAAGTAGTAGGGCTGAGAGAGCGTCGCAGGCGCAAGGCAATGGCCAGAATCACCGCAAGGAGGAAGAGCACTGAGATTAAGGCCAAGGCCACCACGAGGTAAAACTGTAGCTCAGCCTGGGGGTCAGAGAGTACAGGGCGATCGTACTCTCTGAGGTCTGGCAGTATCTCTTGCAAGTTGTCTGCGAAGACCAGATGCAGGGTGGCGGTGGCAGAGAGTGGCGGCTGTCCACCATCACGCACAGTGACCAGCAGGCGCTGGCGGGCTGCGTCCCTGTCGCCTAAGGCTCGAGCCATGCGCACCTCACCAGTGCGCAGCCCCAGGCTGAAGAGCCCGGGCTCGCTGGCCTGCAGCACGTGGTAGGATAGCCAGGCGTTGTGTCCTGAGTCGGCGTCCACCGCTACCACCTTAGTCACTAGGTAGCCGGGCTCTGCAGAGCGAGGCACCATGTCGAAGAGCGCGGAGCCGTCGGGACCCAGAGCTGGGTACAGCACGCGCGGTGCGTTGTCATTGCGGTCTCCCACCAACACGCGCAGGCTCACGTTGGCGCTGAGCGCGGGCGAGCCATGGTCGCGGGCCTGCAGCGTGAGCTCGAAGGCGCGCAGTTGCTCGTGATCAAAGGCGCGCTGCGCGAAGACCATCCCGCTCTGCGCGCTCACGGACACATATGACGACAGCGCCAGGGGTTCTAGGTCACTTGCCACGATAGAGTAGGAGATGTGGCCGTTGAGCCCCAAATCCGGGTCAGAGGCGCTCACTTGCGCAATGGAGGCTCCTGGCGGGTTGTTCTCGGCCACATGAACCACGTAGGACGTCTGGTCGAAAACTGGGGCGTTGTCGTTGATGTCAGTGACATACAAGGTGATGCTTCTACTGGAAGAAAGGGGCGGCTTGCCCCTGTCAGTGGCTAAGATGGTTACATTGTATTCTGGTGTCTGCTCTCGGTCCAGGGCTCCATCTGTCACCAGCTTGTAGTAGTTATTGGAAGAAGAATAAATCTTGAATGGAATGTCTGTTTCTATATTACACCTGACTTCTCCATTTCCTCCGAAATCCAGGTCCCGTGTTTTGAAGAGGGCAACAACCATTCCTGGAGGAGAATTCTCCAAAATCTGATCAGAGAGAGAAGTTATGATTATTTCTGGGTTGTTGTCGTTTTCATCCAGGATTTCTATGATTACTTTACACTGGGCAGAGAGACCACCTCCGTCCTTCGCTTCCACTTCCATGGTGTACCTTTCTACATCTTCAAAATCAAATGACTGGTTATTCTTAATCATACCTGTTTTCTCATCTAATAAGAACATATGTTTTGTGCTCTGGGCAGTGCTTCGGAAGTAGTAGTTTATCTCGGCATTGACCCCCTCATCCTGGTCAGTGGCTGTCACTTGCAACACAGGGGACCCAGGGGGCAGATTTTCACTAACACTAATTCTATATTCGTCTCTACTGAAAACCGGGGGGTTATCATTGGTGTCCTTGACAGAAATTTGTATGTGAGCGGTGGCACTTCTTGGTGGGTCACCTCCGTCCAAGGCAGTCAATATCAAGCTATGAGATCTCTGTTCTTCCCGGTCTAGGAGTTTCTCCAGAGATAACTCTGGGTATTTGCCACCGTCGGAATTAACTCTAACCATTAATGAAAAATAAGGATTAGAGTTTATCTTATAATCTTTAATTGAGTTTATGTTTATATCGGGATCCGTGGCAGGGTCAAGCGATATTCGTGCACCAGCGGATGCAGATTCGAAAATTTCTAAATGTATTTCCTTTTTATCAAATTGAGGGGCGTGGTCATTAACATCCTCAATCACCACAATGATATGAAAAATATTTAAAGGATTTTCCACCACAGCTTCCAATTGCAACTCACATTTTCTTCTCTCTTTGCATATTTGCTCACGGTCTATTCGGTCCTTCACAAGTAAGTCCCCGCTCTCCGCGTCTACGCTGAAGTGCAGCTTCTCCGCGCTAACTCGCAGCTTGCGAGCCGACACATCCAGGACACTGAGCCCTAGATCCTTAGCGAGGTTCCCCACCACCGAGCCCTTGGCCAGCTCCTCCGGAATCGAGTAGCGGATCGGCTCACACAGCGCGGGGTAGAACAAAGGCAGCAGCAAGGGAAACAGTACCTGCCGCGGGCCGGCCCGGCGCCTCTGCGCGCAGCTCCCTCCCATCGTTTGCTTGGGTTCTCGCTGGGTCCCCGCTTTTCCAGCTGGAGAAAGTGCACTCTACCGCGCTAAAAGAGCATTCGGCCCAGGACAGGAGGAGTCCCGGGTCTCGGACCTGGGTATTCGGTGTGCTGGGCGAGGTCTGCCCAGCTGGAAGCTTCTGGGTGTGTGCTGGTTTTCTTCTTTCTGTTGTTGGCTGCGCAGGGAATCCTAGGCTGGAGGCTGAGGGATCCCCGGCGTCAGCGCTTGCTCTGCACTGGCCGACAGCGGCGCCCAGAGGCTCCGTGCGGGACAGCAGCCCGGTTTTTCATTTTGAATTCGGTCTCCAAAATGTATATATTCTTCGAAAGTGCAGGTGTACGTTCCCCCCAAATTTTGCTCTCACCATAGTATTATAGTAGATATTTCTATGCTTTGTGTTGCAAATAAATGTATTATGCACAATTTCAAACTTATACAACAGTAGGGAGTATATGTAGTGAACCTTCACATAGCCACCCCACCTTCAACAATGATCACCACAAAGCCAATCTTTGTCAGTATATACTGCGCTCCCCCATTATTTTTAAGTAATGCAAGATATAGAATGTCAATCAATGCTTCTTTTTAAGACGAGACATTAAGGTCAAGAATTTTATCTTTCAGCTTATGTTCTACAATCTGTTACCAATGCACAATAAGTTAAGTCCTACATAGTTCAAGAAAAAAAGAAGTAAACATTTTCCATACTCCGCTCAGTTATCTGTCTGGTGAGCCTTGTGTTCTGGTTTTAAGGGCAAGAGACATTTTTGTACTATTGAATAGTAACTACCTACCATGACATATAAGCCTTCATTGTATGTTATGTTTTCCTCAAATTAACACACATTTCAATATTTATAAATATTAAGTATGAAGGTTACTCCTCAGAACAGAAATTGTAATAATTTTCTTGTTATATGGTTAAAAATATGAGCCTGAAGGATGCTTTATTTTTTGCTACCCGCTTCAGGGGGAAGACGTGTTTGAAATAATTAAAATGTCTGTATGTCATAAAGGATTTCCAGACAGTTTAGCTTTTTTTTTCTTAAAAATAAAGCAACAGAAACCCAAGTAATTGCAAACAAATAAAATAATTCTTCATTTCCACAGAAATGCCAGCAGTCGTCAATGTATCTATGGATCACATGTTTAGCATAGAATTTTGACTCAACTTCAAAGCTTATTTTCAAACGTCTTGTGAAATGTTATTTACTACTTGAAATGACACTATGTTTAAAATAACACTAAATCATACATTATTCTCTTCCTTATAGCTAAAAACAGTAAAAGAGTTTTAGAATCTTCCCAGCAGTTCCTGAGACTATTTTCTTAAATTATATCTGATATGCAAGTTCATTTCTAGCCTCAAAAGTTGGAGAATTGAGCCAGAAATAACATATAAGTGAAAGAAATATTTTTATTTCCTTGTTTTGTCATTTCACAGTGTCCAGTCTCAGAAATTTCTCTTGAGCAAGCATATACTATAGAAAAGAAGAATGTCCTACTATTCTTCATAATTTAACATTAAAGTGTTAGGAAATTAAGACCTTTGAAGATATGAGAATAAAAAGTGTTACAACTTTCACCATTAAAGGGAAAAAAATTGGTTTACTAGGATTTGGAAGTGGATAACTGAAGTTTGAATCTTCATCAGAAAATATCTATAAATACAAACAGACTTTACACACTTGTGATCTGAAAAATATAACCTCAAAGGGGTGTTTTCTTATCATAGAAATGGAAGAATAGAAGCAATAAATCTGGGCTTTCAGCTTTTTCTCTAAGAAGAATACATTTACCTTTCTATCAGTTAACCCTTACAAACATAGTATGACCTGAATAAATGATCTTAGGAGTAAGAATTTGCTGGGTGAGGTGGTTTACACCTCACCGTGCAGTGCTTTGGGAAACTGAAGCAGGAAGATCATTTGAGACTACCCTGGGCAACGTAACTTGCTAGTCCTCCCACCTCAGGCCTAGCTACTGTGAAGGTTGAGGTGGGAGGATAGCATAAGCCCAGGAGGTTGAGACTGCAGTGAGCTTTACGCACACCACTGCATTCCACCCTGGACAACAGAATGACACCCCCATCTCTTAAAAAAAAAAAAAAGGAGTAAGAATTTTATGACGTGAGTCCACTGCAACCAATCAAGCAACCCTACCCAAAAAGCCCACATCAATGCAGACTGAGAGCTGCCCCATGAAAAATGGTTTACGTTGACAGCAAGGTTAATTATGAGAACATGAAAATTATATCAGCAAATATAATGAATAAATGCCTCCTTTTGATGTTGGAGCAACAATTAGGCTCAGTGAAAAGTGATGAGAAACACACTGATATCAACTTATACTACCTTAAGTACAAACAGTTAAAGAGAAAGCTAACTATAATAGAAAGTAAGGGGCCAGGCGCAGTGGCTTACGCCTGTAATCCCAGCACTTTGGGAGGCTGAGGTAGGTGGATCACTTGAGGTCAGGAGTTCAAAACCAGCCTGGCCAACATGGTGACACCCTGTCTCTACTAAAAACACACAAAAAATTAGCCGGGCATGGTGGCACGTGCCTGTAGTCCCAGTTATTCTACTTGGGAGGCCTGTAGTCCCAGTTATTCTACTCTAGTCCCAGCTACTCTACTTGGGAGGCTGAGGCAGGAGAATCGCTTGAACTTAGGAGGCGGAGGTTGCAGTGAGCTGAGATCACACCACTGCACTCCAGCCTGGGCAACAGAGTAAGACTGTCTCAAAAACAAAACAAAACAAAAAACAAACAAACCAAAAAAAAAAAAGAAAAGAAAGAAAAAAACTGAACTCACCGGAACCAAAGGGGTGTCTTCTATAGGAAACTTGGAATCAACTGAGACACACAAAGGCTCATTTTTCTCATAGCTCTGCTGGCTGATGAGTGTGTCTGCATAGTTGGGTTGGGGGAAGATCAGGTGGCTCTTCCTTGAGTCAGCAGTGAGGGAGAACTCCTGAGAATAGGTCTGTAGGAAAGCTCTAACCCCATCTACACCCACAAAGTGTGAGGTGGGCACACCAGCCAACCCATCACTTGTAGCCCGCAGCAGATGTGAGGTGTGCCAGTGCCTCAGCCTGAGGGCCAGCAGCATGATAACGAAGGTGAGGAAGACACAGGAGACCACTGTGACAGCCACAACGAGGTAGAGGGTAAGGTCTGAGGCCTCCAAGTCTGCAGGGATCTGAAGACTGCCCAGGTCAGCCAGAATGTCTGGGATGCTGTCAGCTATGGCTACTGTGAGCGTGACAGTGGCGGAGAGAGGGGGCTGGCCATGGTCCTGTACAGCCACCACAAGGCTCTGTTTGAGCACATCTCTATCTAGCAGGGCCCGAGCTGTGCGCACTTCACCTGTGTGCAGCCCCACCGAGAAGAGCCCTGGCTCACTGGCCTTGAATAAGCGGTAGGACAGCCAAGCATTCTGGCCTGAGTCTCTGTCCACTGCCACCACCTTGGTCACCAGGTAGCCGGGCTCTGCAGAGCGGGGTGCCAGCTCCACACCAGTAGAACCGTCAGTGGGGAGGGTGGGGTACAGGATTTCCGGGGCATTGTCGTTCAGGTCCAAAACAAATAGTCTCAATGACACATTGCTGCTAAGTGGTGGGTTTCCACTGTCACTTGCCCTCACCTGCATTTGCAAATCTCTAAACTGCTCATAGTCAAAGGAGCACAGAGCATACAGCACGCCAGTCTCTGAGTTAATAGAGACATAGGTGGAGAGAGGAGACCCTTGGATGATATCCTCTGCCAAGGAGTAAATAACTCTAGAATTCTCATTGCTATCAGGGTCATAGGCAATCACCGAGAAGATGGAAGTACCTCTGGCATTGTTTTCCGGGAGGTAGACTGAGTAGGAGGCTTGAGAGAAGGCAGGTGGATTATCATTGATGTCAGTCACTTGCAGAGTGATGTGAATTTCTGTGGACAGGGGCGGAGTTCCTCTGTCTGTTGCAGTCACCGTGATATTATATTCTGAGGCTTTTTCTCGGTCAAGAATTTGGGCCGTCAACAATCTATAATAATCTTCTTCTGAATTTTCTAATTTAAAAGATAGATTCTCCTGGATAGAACAGACAACTTGACCATTCTTTCCCGAGTCTCGGTCATGAGCATTGAAAAGAAGAATTACTGTTCCCTGAGGTGCATCTTCTCTCACTGGGCTAAACAGAGATGTAATGGTCACTTCAGGTCTATTGTCGTTTACATCTTCCACTGAAATGAGCACTTTTGTCCACCCTTTCAATCCCCCACCATCTTCAGCTTGTATTTCCATTTCATAAAATGAACATTCTTCATAATCTAGACTTTTTGCTATTGATATTTCCCCAGTATTTTCATTAAGCTGGAATAACAGAGATTGTTTTTCATTAATTTTCCAGAATTTGTATGCCACTTTTCCGTTGGTTCCCTCATCCAGGTCGCTGGCTGTTGCAGTAAGCAGCCAGGTGCCTGGGGGCACGTTTTCAAGGACTTTCACTCTGTAAATCGGTTGAGCAAAAACCGGGGCATTATCATTTGTATCCAGTACTGTCACATGGATGCGCACGGTGCTGGAACGACGCGGCTCGCCGCCATCTGAGGCCGTGAGGACCAGGTGGTGAGCAGCCGCCTCCTCCCTGTCCAGGGCTCGCTCCAGCACCAGCTCTGGGTTTATGGCTCCATTGTCTCCAGTCTGCACGTTCAGGGAGAAGTGGTGATTGGGGCTGAGCTGGTAGCTCTGGAGGGAGTTCACGCCCACATCCGGGTCAACAGCTTCTGGGAGTGGATAACGTGCTCCAGGAACCGCGACTTCGTTAATTTTTACTTCCAGACTTTCCGCCTGGAATTTTGGGGCACTGTCGTTAATATCAGTTACTTCTATTTCTATTCCGTACAATTTCACTCTGTCTTCAACCAGGACTTTAAAGTTCACCAGACACCGCGGGCTCTGGGCACACAGCTCCTCCCGGTCTATCCTACCCGCGGTGACCAAGCTGCCGCTGCGCGGGTTCAGAGAGAAAAGCTGCGTCCTACCTCTGGAGATGATGCGTACTCCGCGCTCCGCCAGCTCCCGGGGCTCCAGAGCCAGGTCCTTGGAGATGTTGCCCACAATATAGCCCTTTTCTGTCTCTTCAGGCACTGAGTAGCGAATCTGACTGGCCCTGGCCTCCCATAGCATCCCCAGGAGCGAGCATAGCAGGACTAATCTTCCGCGGAGCTGGCATTTGGTTGGAGCTGCCATTGCTGCCTTGCTTTGGAATTTTCTCAAAATACTCTCTGTGCGCGCTGCTTCATCAGGTTCTTTCTTCCCTCCTGCGAAGTATGGTGATCCTTTTCCTTAGGAGAAAGCCAGAGTGCCCTAAGTTAAGAGGCTGAGTTTTGCTGCAGTCTGGGAGCAGGTTTGTGGGATCTGCCGGGTTTTGTGTAGTCACATAACTGGAAATCCGGTTGGAGTCCTGATTTTTGCTTAGAGTTGATCAACAGCGGCGCTCAGAGTCCTAAGTCGTTACTACACCCACTGATGTGTAACAGATGGCTGATAGAGAAAACACTACTCTTTTCTAATTATGATTTTAGATTTCTCCAATTGTTTCTTGCATTTGTATTTCAAAAGCAATCCATTTTTTAGATATCTGAGTTGTAAATAAAGTGCAATAAAATTTCTGTGTGTAATTAAATCACAAACCATCGCTTAATATTAATTTACTCTTATTCTTCGTAGAATTTTGCACTCTATTTCTAGATATGTAAATTATTATAATTTCCTTTTTATGATGCTTCAATTTTTTCTGTACATCAACAATTTTCTGAAGTAATTTTTATGTTCAATCTTGTTTGGAAATACATTCATTTTTAATTTTTATACCTATATGTTTGTAAATGTAAAATATATGATTGTATTGAATACATATATAAGGATACATTATCCACTTTGAAATTATTTTCTGGGGTTAATTTATTTTGGTGGTAAAATTCCTGGAAAAACGTTTCTTTTAAATTTTTGTGTTATAAAAGTAATGTTAATTCAGCAATAGTTACAGATGTTCTCACCTAATATTGCTAAATAGGAACAGGATTAAAGTTTTTTGGAAATTTTTACATTTTTGTGATTGCTTAAACTTTTCTGCTATTTCAAAAAATGCTTAATTTTTAAATGTGAATACGTAATGCATGCACAGACTGTGTTTCAATGATTCAAATGCACATACACTGAAAAGCAAGTTTCTATTTTAATCCTCCATCAATAAATTATGCAATTTTAAAGTGGTTTTAAACATTATTCTAAGGGTCATTTAAACTTATATAATAATTTGGGAAAAAGAACACAAAATATACAACAAAGAAAACTACTGAAAGGTTAAAAATAACTGGTAACGCTGAAATCTCAGCGTTTACTGAATCACATACTAAGGGAAACCAAGCAAAATACTTATACCATGTAATGGGAGCTTTGTATGTACACAAGACTAGTAGTTTTTGTCTTAAAAATGGAATAATTCTGCATTCTCCTTCTTTCCTACAAGGATGTTGAGAAAACATCCAGCCATTTATAGTTAGAGCTCCAAACGACAAGACAAATCCGGTGTGTTTTCCCCCTTCTTCAAGAATATATGTCAGGATTCCGAGCAAGAGAAATTCAGGCAATAGCGATTATATAGAGGTAGAGAAGGATTTTGCATCCAAGAAAACCTGGATAAACTTAGAAATGATTAGGATGATTTGGACCTTCTAAGTTCAGTGAATCAGTCTCTCTCTTTCTCTCGCATACATGTAACATATAGTCTCCTTCTTCTTCTGCTTCTGCTTCTGCTTCTGCTTCTCCTCCTCCTCCTCCTCCTCCTCCTCCTCCTCCTCCTCCTCCTGCTTCTTTTTTTTGAGACGGAGTTTCGCTCTTGGAGAGATCTCAGCTCACCACAACCTCTGCCTCCCAGGTTCAAGCAATTCTCCTGCCTTAGCCTCCTGAGTAGCTGGGATTACAGGCACCTGCCACCACACCCAGCTAATTTTTGTATTTTTAGTAGAAACGGGGTTTCACCATGTTGGCCAGGCTGGTCTGGAACTCCTGACCCCGTGATCCACCCGCCTTGGCCTCAGCCTCCCAAAGTGCTGGGATTACAGGCATGAGCCACTGCACCCGGCCAACATATAGTATTTTAAATTAAATTTTAGGAGATTCAAAAATCATAAATCCATTAGGTAGGAATAAGAAAGTATATATGAGGAACATGAGAAAGAGATGGAAACTACCAGTGAAATCAGTGAAGAAAGACAACTACTAGCAGTTTCTTTGCTTTGAAAGATGAATTAAATGATTACATACATTAAATTTAATATTTATCTACAGATAATAAAATATAAACATGTTAAAGAATGAGACAATCAATGGGTAAAAGCTAATTTCATTAGCTTTGAGAAAGAGGACAAAAAAACCAAATGTTTTTGCTAGCTAGGAAGCTAAAAGCAAACTCTCACTACTTTGTAAACCTATAAGCCTACTTCTTTTATGTGACAATAACAACTCACAATTCACTGCTCCTCTTAAAGAATGGTTGGACAGCTTTTCTGAGCAGCTACAACTTTCCTAAGACAACTCATTAGACCTGAAAATGTACGGTATTTTCATGTAAATACAGAAAATTGGGTGGGTAATGAAAAAGAATAGACATAAATAAAACTCACCAACTCAGGATGGGAAGTCGACTCACTGGAATTACAAAGTGGAAATAAGGCCCCAGATGAATCACCACAAAGTATGTCTTGTCCTGAACTCAATTGGTCACTACATTTTAGGAAATTAAACTCCGTCTTTCCTGTATGTGCAACACATAGGTTGTAGGAATAAGGCAAAGTCCCCTCGCTGTAGTTGGGGGGAACCACAGGTCCAGACTTGACACAGAGACCCGGTTGGAAGCAGCTCCAGGCAGCGGGGCTGGAGGAGCGTCGCAGGCGCAAGGCAATGGCCAGAATCATGGCCAGGAGGAAGAGTACTGAGATCAAGGCCAAGGCCACCACTAGGTAAAACTGCAGCTCAGCCTGGGGGTCAGAGGGTACAGGGCGGTCAGTGATATCCGGCAGCACCTCCTGCAAGCTGTCGGCAAAGACCAAGTGCAGCGTGACGGTGGCGGAGAGTGGCGGCTGTCCACCATCACGCACGGCGACCAGCAGGCGCTGTCGGGCCGCGTCCCTGTCGCCCAAGGCACGCTCCGTGCGCACCTCTCCCGTGCGCAGCCCCAGGCTGAAGAGCCCGGGCTCGCTAGCCTGCAGCACGTGGTAGGACAGCCAGGCGTTGTGTCCTGAGTCTGCGTCCACCGCCACCACCTTGGTCACCAGGTAGCCGGGCTCTGCAGCGCGCGGCACCATATCGAAGAGCGCAGAGCCGTCGGGACCCAGCGCGGGGTACAGCACCCTAGGCGCATTGTCGTTGCGGTCGCCCACCAACACGCGCAGGTTCACGTTTGCACTGAGCGCAGGCGAGCCCTGGTCGCGGGCCTGCAGTGTGAGTTCGAAGGCGCGCAGCTGCTCGTAGTCAAAGGCGCGCTGCGCGAACACCACCCCACTTTGCGCGCTCACGGACACGTAAGAGGCTAGTGCCAGAGGCTCTAGGTCGCTGGCCATGATGGAGTAGGAGACTTGGCCATTCAACCCCAAGTCCGGGTCCGAGGCGCAGACTTGCGCGATGGAGGCCCCAGGAGGGTTGTTTTCGGCTACACTGACTAAGTAGGACGCCTGGTGGAAAACCGGAGCGTTGTCGTTGACGTCGCTGATATGCAGGATGACGCTTATGCTGGAGGAGAGGGGCGGCTTGCCCCTGTCTGTGGCTGTGATGGTGACGTTGTACTCCGGGGTCTGCTCTCGGTCTAGGGTTCCATCTGTTACCAACTTATACGAATTTTTGGACGAAGAGATAATCTTGAAAGGGACTTCGCCTTGTAATTGACAATTAACTTCCCCATTTTCCCCAGAATCTTGGTCATGTATTTTGATCAAAGCAATTAGTGTTCCAGGCACCGCGTTTTCCAGAATCATCTCAAGTAGAGAATGGAATGTAACTTCTGGGCTATTGTCATTTTCATCTTGAATATTAATTTCAACTGTACATTGTGCAACCAGTCCACCACCATCCCTCCCTTCTACTATCATTGAATATTCCTTGGTTTCTTCAAAATCCAGTTTCTTTTGAGTGGTAATTTCCCCGCTCTTTGAATTCAGACCAAAGATTTGCCCGGTTCTGTAGAAGGAATAAGTAATTTCTGAGTTGATGCCCTCGTCTTGGTCGGTGGCTGACACTTGCAGCACAGTGGTGCCTGGTGGCACGTTTTCCCGAAGGCTGACTCTGTACACATCCCGGTTGAATACCGGGGGATTATCATTGGCGTCAGTTACCTGGATACGGAGCTCAGTGGTGCCGCTTAGGGGTGGATCTCCACCGTCCAAGGCAGTCAGGACTAAACGATGGTAACTCTGTTGTTCCCGGTCTAAGGTTTTCTCCAATGCCAGTTCCGGGTATTTGCTACCATCTTGCTTCTCCTTAATTATTAATGAGAAACTTGGGTTAAGAGAGAGTTTATACTTCTGTAGAGAGTTTAAGCCAGTATCTGCATCTTCTGCTACTTCTAATATAAATCGTGTGCCAGGCTGTGCAGACTCACTTATTTGCAGCTCAAAGGAATTTTGCGTGAATGTTGGCGTGTGGTCATTAATGTCCTCGATCTCCACATTCACGTGATAAAAGTTCAGTGGATTTTCAGCAACAGCCTCAAATTCCAGAGCACAAGCTGGATTCTTCCCGCATATCTCCTCCCTGTCTAGCCTGCTGCTCACAAGCAACTCCCCTCTCTCTGCGCTCACAGTGAAGTAAGGCTTCTCCGAACTGACGCGCAGTTTTCGAGTCGGTAACTCCTGGAGGCTGAACCCCAGGTCGGTGGCGAGGTTCCCCACTACGGAGCCCTTGGGCATTTCCTCGGGAATCCTGTAGCGGATCTGCTCACAGAGCGCCGGGCAGAACAAAAGCAGCAGGAAGAGAAAGAGCATTGGCAGCCTCTCAGCCCGGCCCAGCTCCCCAGCGCCGCTCCCCATCCCTCTTGCTCTCCTCAGCTTGCTCACCAGCCTGGAGACGCCGAGTTACAAATAACCTCTTTATTGCAGATTTTCGGATCTCCGAACGGACTTTAGTTCCAGTTCCAGTTCAGGAAAAGATTCTTCTTTTTCCGAGGAGGAAGCGGTGCAAAGGCTGGCGCTGGGGAGTCTGAACCGGGGGCTGCCCTGGAAAGCGCGTTGCGGCTGCGCGAGGAGAGCTGGAGGCCAAGCTCTCCACTTTGGCCAACAGCGGCGCCCAGAGTCGGCACTAGGAAACTACAGCCTCTGCTGCTTCAGTTTAACCAGTGCAGTAATTGTATTTGAGGGCCTAACTTAACAAGTCAAGTTTTTACGTTCATATATTTAATAACAAATTATAACACACTCTTTAAAGTATATTTCTCTGTTTTTCAAATTGTTAGAAATATCACGTTGGGTTTTTATGCAAACCTGCATCCATTAGTCCATTCTTTCACCATTCTGCAAACATACCTTGAACTCTTAGCTAGAACTAAGTATTGCCCTTGTCACTGCAATATAATAATTAACATGTTACAGTTCTTGCTCTCAGAGGCTTCATAATATATTGATTTCAAAAACTGATTTTTATTAGCTATGGCGTGTGGAAACACTTTTATCATTCTTCTGTTCATTTATACGATTTCCGACCCCCCAATATTTCTACTGTTTTATATTACACATATTAGGGAAATCTATACTATTTAAAACTATTTTTTAAAGTTGTGGCAATTTTGTACCAATCCTCAAACATCTCCTCTTCCTGACAATATTAACATTCTTTATAAAAATAAATTTTCTTTACTCTTCTACTTCACAAAATATTACTTCAAGTATACTGCCCATATGATGCAGCCAAGAAATGATATACCCTTCTACATTGCTCTTCTTCATATCTCAAAATACTTGTCTTATGTCATATCTTTTACAGTACATAAATTCATTCTTAAGAGTTACTGGGGAAATGCTTATCTATTCTGCAATACAAGGTACAAATGGATATTCTAGTGGATTGCATTATTGTCCTATCTATGTACCATCACTGTAGTGAAGAAGTGACTTTGGAATTGGATAAATGAAGCTCATAAGTTTGTTTACATAAATTTATGGAATATAGTGACATTGGTCAACCTTCTTTAGTCAATTTGTCAGATTAATAAAAACAACTAGCCAACATTTTTAGGTAGAGTAAGGATTTTCTTTCCTACCAGGGCAACTTTCATCACAGTTTTTTAAATTGCAAAGTGCCAATAATATGTTGTTCTCTCAAATGTGCATCCAAATGGTACACAAACTATGAAGTTAACTCCCACTCCACTGAATATGCACCATACAGTAGAACACTACACAATCCTTAGGAAATGTCCTTTTCATTAATAACAAACATTTACTGGGTCATCTACTTCTACCTTACGTCAATCAATTCAGGGATTAGCTTTATTCAAATGCTACAAGAAGGTATGCAGGAATATAATAATGGGTAGCCTATACTGACTTTTTACTATTAATATTCTGTTTTTTTTTTTTTTTTGGAGACGGAGTCTCGCCCTGTTGTCCAGGTTGGAGTGCAGTGACACAGTCATGGCTCACTGCAACCTCCACCTTCCGGGTTCAAGTGATTCTTTTGCCTCAGCCTCCCAAGTAGCTGGGACCACAGGCATGTGCCACCACGCCCAGATAATTTTTGTAATTTTTAGTAGAGACAGGGTTTCACCATGTTGGCCAGGCTGATCTTGAACTCCTGACCTCATGATCCACCCACCTCGGCCTCCCAAAGTGCTGGGGTTACAGGCGTGAGCCACCGTGCCCGGCCTAATATTAGTTTTTTTTTAGAGACAGGGTCTAGTTCTGTCACCTAGGCTGGAGTGCAGTGTCATGATCATAGCTCACTGCAGTTTCAAACCCCAGGGCTCAAGCTGTTCCCCTGCTCCAGGCTCCCGAAGTGCTGGGATTTCAGACATGAGCCACTGTGTCCAGCCAAGACTGAATAACTTAATTGAATTGATCAGCTTATTCAGAACTTGTGTACCTGAAACGTTGGTTCTTAAAATCAACATTCTCACCATTTCACGTCAATGCACAACCAAAACAGCTCTTTGGAATTGTATTGAAATATGTTATTTCGTATTTTACAAAAGTCACTTTCAATAGTTTAAAATTACATTTTAATCCAGATCTAATGTTTTAGCTTTTGTTTTTTGTTTAGGGGAGCAATGGACATTCTAGGCTTTAGATTTCATGTCTCCATGGGCATGGAGCCCAGGTGACCACTGACACACATACTTAATATTTAGTAACCAGTCTCATCTCCCACCAAGATCCATCTTTAAAGTTTGTTCATATTTTGAAAGATGGTAAGAAGTATTAAAGTTTTGAAGGGCACTGGTACAGAAACAGGGCTCAGAAAAGAGGTTTAAAGTGAAAAAATCTACAAGAGCCTAGTTATAGGTTCAAATGCTAAACATAACCCTAAAAATTCTGAGATATATTTTACTTTTGCTAAGCTAATACAAGGCTTTAGACTTCTTGATAATTTTCTGAAGTTCTAGTTTAGGAAACACACACACACACACACTCACACACATGTACACACAAACAATAGCAAAATTACCGGCATGGATGGGTAGGTACTTCTTAAGTGAATGAGTGATAATAGGAATAAAATACTGGAAGGCTTAAAATGGTTCAACAATCTTTTCCAAGTCGTTTAAAAGCAAATGAAACAACAACCTATGACTATTAGAGCTTAACTTTATAGTAACACCAACAAAATAAACCTGAAACTCTGTGATATGCCTTAAAAATTATTTTCAACTATCTTTACAATGTTTTTCAAAACATAATTTATGTCAAATAAAATTCATCTGGAAATTAAAAGCAAGCAAAGAACTAAACTCACCTGACCACGATCAGCTTCATTCTTACATTCATGAAAATCTACGGATGTTAACAAAGAATCGTTTTTCTCACAGCTCTCCTGACTGATGAGCGTGTCTTCGTAGTTGGGCTGGGGAAAGATCAAGTGACTCTTCCGCGAGTCGGCGGTGAGGGAGACTTCGTGGGAATAGGTCTGCAGGAAAGCCTGTACCTCCTCAACACCTACAAAATGTGAGGCAGGCACACCCACCAATCTGCCACCGGAACCCTGGAGCAGGCGTGACTTGTGCCAGCGCCTCAGCCTGAGCCCCAGAAGCACAACGACAAAGGCAAGGAAGACACAGGAGACCGCAGCCACCGCCACCACGAGATAGAGTGTAAGGCTCGAATCGTTCGGGTCGACCGAAGGCTTCAGACTGCCCAACTCGGTCAGGACTTCGGGGATGCTGTCAGCCACGGCCACGGTGAGCGTGACAGTGGCGGAGAGAGGGGGCTGGCCGTGGTCCTGGACGGCCACCACGAGGCTCTGCTTGAGCGCGTCTCTGTCCAGCAGGGCTCGCGCCGTGCGCACCTCGCCCGTGTGCAGCCCCACCGCGAAGAGTCCCGGCTCGCTGGCCTTGAGCAGGCGGTAGGACAGCCAGGCGTTCTGGCCCGAGTCTCTGTCCACCGCCACCACCTTGGTCACCAGGTAGCCAGGCTCTGCGGAGCGGGGCGCCAGCTCCACGCCAGTGGAACCGTCTGTGGGGAGGGCGGGGTACAGGATCTCGGGCGCGTTGTCATTCTGGTCCAGCACGAACAGGTTCAGTGACACGTTGCTGCTGAGGGGCGGGTCCCCGCTGTCGCTGGCTGTTACCAGTAGCTGCAGGTCTCGGATCTGCTCATAGTCGAAAGATTGCAGCGCATACAGGACACCGGTGTCAGAGTTGATGGAGATGTACGAGGATAGGGGCGCCCCTTGCAGCGTGTCCTCGGTCACAGAGTAAGTGACCTGGGCATTCTCCTGGCTGTCGGGGTCGTGTGCAGTCAAGGAGAAGATGGAGGCTCCTCTCAGGTTGTTCTCTAGGATATAAGCTGAGTAGGAGGCACGAGGGAATGTAGGAGGGTTGTCGTTAATGTCTGCCACGTGCAGGGCGATGTGAGTTTCAGTGGACAGAGGCGGTGTTCCTAGATCTGAGGCCATCACTGTGATATTGTAGATAGAGACATTTTCTCGGTCCAAATATTTCCTTGTCACTAATCTATAATAATTATCTATTGACTCTTCTAATTTAAAAGGTAAATTATCACGTGTGTAACAGACAACTTGACCATTCTTTCCAGAGTCTTGGTCATGCACACTCAAGAACGCAATTACTGTCCCGGGAAGAGAATTTTCTAACACTGGGCTAAACAAAGACGTAATGATCACTTCTGGTCTATTGTCATTTACATCTTCCACCGAAATGAACAATTTGGTCCTCCCCAGAAGTGCCCCCACATCTTCGGCTTGTATTTCCATTTCATAAAACGAACATTCTTCATAATCTAGACTTTTTGCTATTGATATTTCCCCAGTATTTTCATTAAGCTGGAATAACGGAGTTTGTTTTTCATTAATTTTCCGGAATTTGTATGCCACTTTTCCGTTGATTCCCTCATCCGGGTCGCTGGCTGTTACAGTAAGCAGCCGCGTGCCTGGGGGCACGTTCTCAAGGACTTTCACTCTGTAAATCGGTTGAGCAAAAACCGGGGCGTTGTCATTTGTATCCAACACTGTCACATGAATGCGCACTGTGCTGGAGCGACGCGGCTCGCCGCCATCTGAGGCCGTGAGGACCAGGTGGTGAGCAGCCTCTTCCTCCCTGTCCAGGGCGCGCTGCAGCACCAGCTCTGGGTTTATGGCTCCATTGTCTCCAGTCTGCACGTCCAGGGAGAAGTGGTGATTGGGGTTGAGCTGGTAGCTCTGGAGGGAGTTCACGCCCACATCCGGGTCAACAGCTTCTGGGAGTGGATAACGTGCTCCAGGAACCGCGATTTCGTTAATTTTTACTTCTAGATCTTCGACCTGGAATTTCGGGTTATTATCGTTAATATCAATTATTTCTATTTCTATCCCAAAGAGTTTTCCTTTATCCTCAACCAGGATGTTAATATTTATCAGACACCGCGGGCTCTGAGCGCAGAGCTCCTCCCGGTCTATCCTGCCCGCGGTGACCAAGCTGCCGCTGCGCGGGTTCAGAGCAAAGAGCTGCGTCCTACCTCTGGAGACGATACGGACTCCGTGCTTCGCCAGCTCCCGGGGGTCCAGCCCCAGGTCCTTGGAGACATTACCCACGAAGGAGCCTTTGTCCGTCTCTTCTGGCACCGAGTAGCGAATCTGTCCCCTCCCGGTTTCCCACAGCGTCCCCAGCAGCGCGCACAGCAGGATCAGCTCGCCGCGTCTGGGGCGACTCTGTGGAGCGGCCATTGTTATTTTGCTGCAGAATCCCCTCAGAATCTTCACTGTGCATAAGTGGGTATTTAGTTTCTTGCCGCAGCTATGGAGATGATAATCCTCCGGAAACCTACAGTGCCTCCAAACAGGGGTGGGGTTTCGCTACAGTCCCGCAGTTAGTTTGTGGCATCTGCGGGTCTTTGCGAGGTGTGAGATCTGAGTGTTTTCGGTC
This sequence comes from Papio anubis, assembly GCF_008728515.1. NCBI lineage: Eukaryota > Metazoa > Chordata > Mammalia > Primates > Cercopithecidae > Papio > Papio anubis. The sequence goes on along the minus strand of NC_044980.1, from coordinate 134,029,762 downwards.
GCATTTCTCTCCCAGTAGGTGAACAGCGGCGCTTAGAGTCCTAAATAGTTACTGCACTGAGATACAGATGACTTCTAAATGTAATACTCTACTAGATTACTGAGAAAAAAATACCATCTGCTTATTACTTTGTTTTGAATTTATTTGATTTATCCCTAAACCCATATTTTAAAAGAAACAGCCAAAGAATGTGAGATGAAGGTTTTATTTAGTGTTATTAAATGATCAGATTAGATCAGAATGATCAGATTGTAGCATTGGATTAAATTACTTACATTTCTGCAATACATTTGGTCTTAAAAAAAAAATAACATGATACTTTCATTTCCCATTGTGCTCTAAGCTTTATTGTAAATGTCTCCAATATATACTAACAAATAACTAAGAACTTCAGTTGTTACCAGAAATGAATTTATCTTGAGACTAAAATAGACCTACTGGGGATGACTGACTCAGAAATTGTTTTATTTGGTTTAAACTACTTAATCATTTTAGAAGCTTTCCAGAGAGTTGTTGCTTTTAAATTATTCTTCTAAATGCCACTTGAATTACATGTTGATAATGTTTTCAAATAAAAATTGTGGAATTTCAATAGGATAAATGCTTTTACCATTGCAGTTTTATGAGATATTATATTGTTTTGCTATTTTATTTACATTGTTTATATTTTTCTACTTGAATACTTTAAAGGTACAGATGAATATATGATAAAAAGCAAAGCTCCATCCCATCCCTTTCACCAGAGATGATTAAATTTAAAGCAGACTTGACTTTTTAAGGTAGACATATATTCTAAAGTTAATGTAGTTAACTTTACCTACATTAATACTTTGATCTAATGAACTGCAAAAAGTAATGACTACATAATACTTACTAAGAAGCCAAACAGTAAGTATGACTACAAAAAATCTGTTTCCCTTCAAGACCAGCCTGGGCAACATAGCAGATCAGCCTACTTCACCCTTCCTTTGAATAATGGTATGATAGTTTTTTCACTGACTGAAACTTTCTTAAAACAATTCATGAAATCTGAAACCTTTATATTTTCCTGTGAAAATATTATGCATATGGAAAACTGGGTAGACAATGGAAACCATATTAGTTAAATTAGTGAAGGAAAATACTGTCTGTACTAAAAACAGAGAAATTAGACAGGTCTGGTGTCATGAGCCTGAGTTCCAGCTAGTCAGGAGGCTGATGCGGAAGGAATACTTGAGCCCAGGAGTTTGAGGCTGCAGTGAGGTATCATTGTGCCACTGTACTACAGCCTGAGTGACACAGAGAAACTCTGTCTCAAGAAAGAAAGAAAGAAAGAAAGAAAGAAAGAAAGAAAGAAAGAAAGAAAGAAAGAAAGAAAAGAAAGAAAGACAAAGAAAAAAGAAAAAGAATCAAAAGAAGTTTCCTTCCTTCAGCAATTTGTAAAGTGGCCATTAACTGAAGCAGTTGCTTAGAGATACCTAGCAAAAGGCTCATATAATGTTCCTTCATATTTTGTATATATTTTGTATGCACACCAGATTGGCAGTTTTCAAGACTATATTTCTCTCCTAGAGGTAGCAGGATGATTAGAAGACCCATAGCTATATTAGTTTAGGGCTGCAGATAAGGCAGTTACACATTATATATTAGGGCTGTGTGTGAGAGGGACAACAGACACAAAACATTGTCTTTTCTTTGATGGAGGATATGGAATGAGCTTGAATACAGGTTAATCCTGAAACTCCTATGTTGCAAGTAAGGAGATTCTGCTTTTGATCTTCTCATGAGCATAGCAAACCCTTTGCTAAGTAAAAGGATCTCTCTCTCTCACACACACAGCGTACACTGCATATAATCACAAGGGGTCCATGGACATAAAAATCCAGTTGACCCCTTATTCTAAGAGCTCTTGAAACAAAAGGGAAGTTAACACAAGAAACAGTAGACTACTATGGAGACCATACCAGTTAAATTAGTTAAGAAAAGTGTTGGCCGGGCGCGGTGGCTCAAGCCTGTAATCCCAGCACTTTGGGAGGCCGAGACGGGCGGATCATGAGGTCAGGAGATCGAGACCATCCTGGCTAACACGGTGAAACCCCGTCTCTACTAAAAAATACAAAAAAATAGCCGGGCGCGGTGGCGGGCGCCTGTAGTCCCAACTACTCGGGAGGCTGAGGCAGGAGAATGGCGTGAACCCGGGAGGCGGAGCTTGCAGTGAGCTGAGATCCGGCCACTGCACTCCAGCCTGGGCGGCAGAGCGAGACTCCGTCTCAAAAAAAAAAAAAAAAAAAAAGAAAAGTGTTGATTTTTAGCTTAAATTCTTTGGCTTTATTATTTTTATATTTATGGTATATCCAAGCTGAAAAAAGTATTCATCATATATTAGGCAACAAGAAGGAAAATGTATGGGAAAAATCTCATTCACTTTTTAGGAGAGAGCCCATAATTGTCTAACATTTTCACTTTGTGGTTAAAACCACACCCTCATTGCTTTGTAAATCTAAGCTTGGCTAAAAAGCAAACAAACAAATGTTGGGCCATTGCTCCTACTTCACTCCTCTTTTGAAGAATGATATGACAGCTTTTTAACTGACTACAACTTTCCTCAAATGATTCATGAGATCTAAAAATTACATATTTTCCTGCAAATATGTATATTTTCTTGTGAATATGGAGAAATGGGTAGGCAATGAGAATTAAGTTATACTTAAAGGAAACTCACCTGATGGGAAGTCAATTCACTGGAATTACAAAATGGAAATAAGGCCGCAGATGAATCACCGCAAAGTATATCTTGTCCTGAACTCAACTGTTCACTACATTTTAGGAAATTAAACTCCGTCTTTCCTGTATGTGCAACACATAGGTTGTAGGAATAAGGCAAAGTCCCCTCGCTGTAGTTGGGGGGAACTACGGATTCGGATTTAACACAGTGACCAGGCTGGAAGCAGCTCCAGGCAGCAGGGCTGGAGGAGCGTCGGAGGCGCAAGGCAATGGCCAGAATCACGGCCAGGAGGAAGAGTACTGAGATCAAGGCCAAGGCCACCACTAGGTAAAACTGCAGCTCAGCCTGGGGGTCAGAGGGTACAGGGCGGTCAGTGATATCCGGCAGCACCTCCTGCAAGCTGTCGGCAAAGACCAAGTGCAGCGTGACGGTGGCGGAGAGTGGCGGCTGTCCACCATCACGCACGGCGACCAGCAGGCGCTGTCGGGCCGCGTCCCTGTCGCCCAAGGCACGCTCCGTGCGCACCTCTCCCGTGCGCAGCCCCAGGCTGAAGAGCCCGGGCTCGCTAGCCTGCAGCACGTGGTAGGACAGCCAGGCGTTGTGTCCTGAGTCTGCGTCCACCGCCACCACCTTGGTCACCAGGTAGCCGGGCTCTGCAGCGCGCGGCACCATATCGAAGAGCGCAGAGCCGTCGGGACCCAGCGCGGGGTACAGCACCCTAGGCGCATTGTCATTGCGGTCGCCCACCAACACGCGCAGGCTCACGTTTGCACTGAGCGCAGGCGAGCCCTGGTCGCGGGCCTGCAGTGTGAGTTTGAAGGAGCGCAGCTGCTCGTGGTCGAAGGCGCGCTGCGCGAACACCACCCCGCTCTCCGTGCTTATGGACACGTAGGATGACAGCTCCCGCTGCTCCAGGTCACTGGCCACGATGGAGTAAGAGACTTGGCCGTTGGGCCCCAAGTCAGGATCGGAAGCGCTGACTTGTGAAATAGAGGCTCCAGGCGGGTTGTTCTCGGCCACGTAGACTATATAGGAAGACTGTGAGAAAACTGGAGCGTTGTCGTTTACATCACCAATGTGCAGAGTGATGCTGGAACTGGAGGAGAGGGGAGGCTTGCCCCGATCTGTGGCCGTAATGGTGATATTATACTCTGGATTCTGCTCGCGGTCTAGAAAAGCATCTGTCACTAATTTATACGTGTTTCTTGAAGAAGTTAATATCTTAAATGGAACATCATCTTCCAATTTACAAGTAACTTCACCATTGTGTCTGGAATCCTTGTCACGGACTTTGAGCAAAGCAATATGTGTTCCTAGCTCAGCGTCCTCCATAATTAGGTTGGGTAGAGACTGGAATATCACTTCTGGGGCGTTGTCATTTTCATCTATGACTTCTACCTCCACTGTGCATTGTGCAATCATTCCTCCACCGTCCCTTGCTTCCAAAACTATGGAATATTCGTTGACTTCTTCAAAATCTAATGTATTTAAAACAGTAATTTCCCCGGTGTTAGAGTTCAGGTCAAATTGGGTGATCTGGCTAGCTTCACTGAAAGAGAAAGTAATCTCGGCATTGATACCCTCATCCTGGTCTGTGGCAGTCACCTGTAGCACCGTTGTCCCCGGGTACACGTTTTCCGAAAGGCTCACCCTGTATACGTCTTGACTGAACACTGGAGCATTATCATTGGCATCAGTCACTAGAACGTGTATCTGTGCAGTGCTGCTTAGGGGTGGAGCTCCAAAGTCCAAGGCAGTCAAAGTCAAGTGGTAAGATTTCTGCTTTTCTCGGTCCAAAGGTGTCTTCAATACCATCTCAGGGTATTTACTGCCATCTGATTTCTCTTTATTTATCAGTGAGAAATGATCACTGGGATTGAGTTGGTAATTCTGCAGTGTGTTGCTACCAATATCCGCATCATGGGCAGATCCTAATATAAATCGTGTGCCAGGCTGTGCAGATTCACTTATTTGCAGCTCAAAGGAATTTTGCGTGAATGTTGGCGTGTGGTCATTAATGTCCTCGATCTCCACATTCACGTGATAAAAGTTCAGTGGATTTTCAGCAACAGCCTCAAATTCCAGAGCACAAGCTGGATTCTTCCCGCATATCTCCTCCCTGTCTAGCCTGCTGCTCACAAGCAACTCCCCTCTCTCTGCGCTCACGGTAAAGTAAGGCTTCTCCGAACTGACGCGCAGTTTTCGAGTCGGTAATTCCTGGACGCTGAGCCCCAGGTCCGTGGCGAGGTTCCCCACTACGGAGCCCTTGGGCATTTCCTCGGGAATCCTGTAGCGGATCTGCTCACAGAGCGCCGGGCAGAACAAAAGCAGCAGGAAGAGAAAGAGCATTGGCAGCCTCTCAGCCCGGCCCAGCTCCCCAGCGCCGCTCCCCATCCCTCTTGCTCTCCTCAGCTTGCTCACCAGCCTGGAGACGCCGGGTTACAAATAACCTCTTTATTGCTGTTTTTCGGATCTCCGAACGGACTTTAGTTCCAGTTCCAGTTCAGGAAAAAATTCTTCTTTTTCCAAGGAGGAAGCAGTATAAAGGCTGGCGCTGGGGAGTCTGAGCTGGGGCTGCCCTGGAAAGCGCGTTGCGGCTGCGCGAGGAGATCTGGAGGGCCAAGCTCACCACTTTGGCCAACAGCGGCACCCAGAGTGATCACTAGGAAACTACAGCCTCTGCTGCTTCAAGTTAACCAGTGCAGTAATTATAATTGTGTGCCTAACTGAAAGAACAAAAACTACATGGATATGTCTATATATTTAATGACGTCTAAAAATGTACTCTTAGGAATGCCTTCATCCCAACTTTGAAGATTTTTAGGCAAATCATGTAGATTAAGTACATAAACATCTGTCTATTGACATAAGCTTTCCCCAATCTTCAAACATGCACTATCTATTTAAAGATAGCCATAACACCAACTTGGCCTAAACCATCTCAGAATACAGTAATTTTCCATACTTACTCATTAGAAATATACTGGATACATTTTATCTTTCTTTCATTATTCCCAACATTTTTTCCACTTTTCTAAGTACCTCCAAATTGATTTATTTCAAGTTTTTCTGGAGAGTATCAGTAATGCCAAAATTGCCTTTTAGAAGGTGCAATTTATACTTATCTTCAAATACATCCCCTTCCCAGTATTTTCAGTGATTTCATTACAGGAATATTATGTGATTCTCATTTCGATGATCACAGGCAATAGCCTACTCCTCTCCTCATTACACAATTATTTTCCTGGTTATGAGATACAACATTCATCTTCAGAGTTATCAGGGGCATAATACATAGCCTCAAAACACAAAGTCACTGAGATCTGCTGCACTGCAGCACTGCTTCCTACCTCTGCAGTTATTTTACATTCCTTGGTGACCTCTGAATTGAAGGAAACAATCCCTGGAAAATTTGATTTCAATAGCTCACTGAGTTTAGTGATTATTTCTCTCCGTTGCTTAAAAGCAATTTTATGCATCTAATAAATTTTTGTCAGGAGATTTTCTTTCACAAAATACCTTATAACCATATTTCTGGCATAGGACCTTCCCTCAGTAACATTGTTAGTGTCAGCAACATTGTCTGCTACCCCAAGTGATTGTACATCTGAAATGTGAACACTGCAGAACTTGTAAAATATATCCCCCACATTATTGTACAGTTTATCGTGTGCAAAATACTACCAAATACAACACTAGTCTAAAAAGAAGTCTTTTTTGAAAAGACAGAATCTTGTTATATTATCTAGGTGGGCCTCCAGTTCCTGGGTTCAAGCTGTCCTCTTGCCTCAGCCTCCCATGCAGGTGGACTATAGCTTGCAACACCATGCCTGGCTAAAAGTGTCTTTTTAATTAATACTCAAAGGTCTCTGGAATCAAGATTACCTTGTCATCCACCCCTTCTGGATGACAATCACTTGATATATTGAGTTTTACTAAAATGTTACACAAAAGAATACGGAAGTAGTTAATCCCAGATTGGGTTATTTCCAACTGAATTTTTCAGTAGACCTAATAAATAAAATCAACTACTGGTCTAGGATCTGTGTACATAAGATAGTCGAGGGTTTGAGTAAATGAGACAGTTGAAACAAAGCCAGTATCCCCAATCTCCCACTTTGATAGCCCACAGACACACTTCACCTGGCTGTACCACTAAAACAGCACACTGGAATTCTCTGTTAAAACATGTAATTGCCTATGTCAAATGCCAATTACAACACTTGAAATGACATTTCATTTGACATATTTTATTGGTTTTGTCTGATGGCCTTTAGTGTGGCATCTGTCTTTGATATAGATCTTAGTGAAGTGTGATACACACACATTTCATTCTTTAGGCATAACTCTAACCTTCTACTACCACCCCATTAATAGGTGATTATACTGTAAATAGGTCAAGAAGCAATCAAGATTTTTTAGGACCACCAAGCTGAGGTACATGGAGGCAGAATCAGGCACAGAAAAAATCTTCACATGGAAGAAATCTTGCAGAACCTTTTATATATTTAAGTGCAAAAGAGAATCCTGAGAAGGCAGCTGAGGTGTGTTTTATTCCTGCTAACCTTGTGCAATGTGAAAGACTCGATTCATTCTAATTTATAAAATATATGAGTGAAGAAAGTAGGTTGGAACATAGATTGGAAAGTAGGTGGAAATTATAAAATGTGATAGTCCACTTTTTCATAATCTTGTCCACAGGTTTTCACTAAAGAAATGCTATATCCTATGTGTTCTATATTAAAGTGTCACAACTGAAGGAAACTGGTAAACTCAGTTTTACCTCTACAAAGTTTTTAAAATCCCTATTTTCAAAACACTTGTTTTGCAAAATAATAGAGAAATATCATGCAAACAAATTACTCATGGAAATAAAGGAAGGGCTGGGCTCACCTGAATAGTTGGCACTTTGTCTTTACATTCATGAAAATCTACGGATGTTAGCAAAGAATCATTTTTCTCACAGCTCTCCTGGCTGATAAGTGTGTCCGCATAGTTGGGCTGGGGGAAGATCAGGTGACTCTTCCGAGAGTCCGAGGTGAGGGAGACCTCGTGGGAATAGGTCTGCAGGAAAGCCCGCACCCCATCCATGCCCACATAGTGTGAGGTGGGCACACTCGCCAGGCCACCTTCTGAAACCTGCAGCCGGCGTGACTTGAGCCAGCGCCGCAGCCTGAGCGCCAGCAGTACGAGAACGAAGGCTAGGAAGATGCAGGAGACTGCGGCCACTGCCACCACCAGGTACAGCATGAGGTCAGAATTGTAAGGACCGTTGGAGGGCTCAAGGCTGCCCAGGTCGGCCAAGACTTCGGGGATGCTGTCGGCCACAGCCACGGTGAGTGTGACGGTGGCTGACAGAGGAGGCTGGCCGTGGTCCTGGACGGCCACCAGGAGGCTCTGCTTGAGCGCGTCTCTGTCCAGCAGGGCTCGCGCCGTCCGCACCTCACCCGTGTGCAGCCCCACCACAAAGAGTCCTGGCTCGCTGGCCTTAAGCAGGAGGTATGACAGCCAGGCGTTCTGGCCTGAATCTTTGTCCACTGCCACTACTTTGGTCACCAGGTAGCCGGGCTCTGCGGAGCGGGGTGCCAGCTCCAGGCCAGTAGAACCGTCTGTGGGGAGGGCCGGGTACAGGATCTCGGGCGGGTTGTCATTCTGGTCCAGCACTAACAGGCTCAGTGACATGTTGCTACTGAGAGGTGGGTCCCCGCTGTCACGTGCGGTCACTGTTAGTTGTAGTTCTCTCAACTGCTCATAGTCAAAGGATTGCAGCGCATACAGGACTCCAGTGTCAGAGTTTATAGAGACATAGGAGGACACTGGTCCCCCCTGGATGGTGTCTTCAGCCAAGGAATAAGTGACCTGGGCATTCTCCTCACTGTCGTGGTCCTGTGCAGTCACTAAGAAAATGGAGGCCCCTCTGGGGTTGTTCTCAGGGATGTAGACTGAGTAGGATGAGTGGGGGAAGGTGGGTGGGTTATCGTTGGTGTCTGCCACCTGCATGGAGATGTGAGTTTCCCTGGACAAGGGAGGAATTCCGCCATCTGTGGCTTTCAGTGTGATGTTATACAAAGAGAGTGTTTCCCGGTCCAAGTTTTTGGTTGTGACCAATCTATAATAATTATCTATTGATTTTTCTAATTTAAAAGGTAGATTTTCTGGAATGGTGCAGGTCACCTCACCATTCTTCCCAGAATCTCTGTCTTGTAGGTAGAAAAGAGCAATTACTGTTCCAAGAGGTGTGTCCTCAGGGATTGAGCTACTTAAAGACGTCATAATCACTTCTGGAGCATTATCATTTACATCTAAAACTGTGATCAGTACTTTTGCCTTTGTCAGACTACCAGGAACATCTTGAGCCTGAACTTCCATTTCATAGAAGCCAGTTTCTTCATAATCTAATCCTTCTAAAGTTGATAATTCTCCTGTAAGCGAGTTCAGATGAAACATCTGTAGAAGTTTAGGAGTTATTTTCCGAAAAGAGTATGTCACTTCCCCATTGACTCCCTCGTCCAGGTCGATAGCATGTACCGTGAGCAGTTTTGTGCCCACTGGTACATTCTCGGGGACAGTTACTTGGTACTGAGGCAGAAAGAAGACAGGCGCGTGGTCATTCACATCCACCACTGTTACCTGGATGCGGGCGGTGCTGGATCGGGGCGGGTCGCCGCCGTCAGAGGCTGTGAGGACCAGGTGATGAACCCGCTCTTCCTCCCGGTCCAGCACCCGCTCCAGCACCAGCTCCGGGTACTTAGTTCCATCGTCTCCACTTTGCACAGCCAGGGAGAAGTGGCGATTGGTGCTGAGCTGGTAACTGTGGAGGGAGTTCGTGCCTACATCTGGATCCCCAGCCTCGCTTAACGGAAACCGAACCCCGGGAGCTGTATTCTCCATTATTTTTACATTTATTTCTTCCGTCAAGAATCTTGGAACGTTGTCATTAATATCTATTATTTCCACGTCTATAGGGTAAAGATTCATTTTATCTTCCATCAGGATGTTAAAGTTTACCAGACACCGCGCGCTCTGAGCGCAGATCTCTTCCCGGTCTATCCTGCCCGCAGTGACCAAGCTGCCGCTGCGCGGGTTCAGGGCGAAAAGCTGCGTCCTACCTCTGGAGACGATGCGGACTCCGCGCTCCGCCAGCTCCTGGGGCTCCAGCCCCAGGTCCTTGGCGATGTCACCCACAAAGGACCCTTTGTCCGTTTCCTCCGACACGGAGTAGAGAATACGTCCTGCCCAGGCTTCCCACAGGGTCCCCAGGAGGATGGAGAGCAGGAGGAATCCTCTGTAGTCCCCGCCCCTTGGCTGAGCCGCCATAGTAGTCCTGCTTCTCCTGCTCAGGCGCCAGTCTCGGGAAGTGCTTCAGAATGCAGGTGTATCTGGGTGGACACCTCTGTCTTCGGAAGGGGAGCTCAGAATCCAGCAGGATAGAAGCTTGAGTTTAGTGCAGCCTAGAAGAGGGCTTATCGCAATCTGTCGTTTCTCTGTGCTCGGTGGTTTCTGTGGGATCTCTCGCACAGTTTTTCCCTGGTTGGTGAACAGCGGCGCTCTGAGTCCTTACTAAGTTACTGCACCAGATTGATGCACACAATACACTGATTTCATAGAAAATTGTTTCATCTTTCAAAATTTCCCTGTTAAATTTCTTTGCTCTAGATATCCCTGATAATTTAAAAATCCATTTTAAGACACTGAATTAATGCAACAGTACTCATGGATGGGTGTTTGATAATCTTAGATAATTTTTTTAAAAACTGCTTTGCTTTGCAACTTTCAAGTGACTCTTTTGGGCACTGACTCACACGTTATTGCACATAGGAAAATCAGTCATTGAAGGCAAAAAGGTAAATTTTATTTAAATACATATGAAAAATTTTACGTAGAAAATATTTACATCAGTGTATATAAATTTTAATTAATTCAGTATTAATTGAACACATATGTTCTAGACACCATCATGCAGGATTCAGAAAGTCAAAATTGTTGTAAAATATATAGACCTATTTTAATAAATTTTTGATTGTATAGAACCTTAGAGATGGTCTAACACCTTCATTTTAATGAGAGGTAGGGGGCCAGACGCGGTTGCTTACTCCTGTAATCCCACACTTCGTGAGGCCGAGGCAGGCAGATCACCTGAGGTCGGGAGTTTGAGACCAGCCTGACCAACATGGAGAAACCCCATCTCTACTAAAAATACAAAATTATCCGGGTGTGGAGGCGCGTGCCTGTAATCCCAGTTACTCAGGAGGCTGAGACAGGAAAATCGCTTGAACCCGGGAGGCGGAGGTTGCAGTGAGCCGAGATCACACCATTGCACTGCAGCCTGGGCAACAAGAGCAAAACTCCGCCAGAGAGAGAGAGAGAGAGAGAGAAAGAAAGAGAGAGAGAGAGAGAGAGAGAAAGGAATTGCCTTGTTCCTGATTATGGATTATATGGTAGTAGAACAATGTCGGAATCCAAATATTCTCACTCACAATATTGTGAGAAAAAAAAGAAAGAAATCATTGTTTGTCTTGGCTGCAACAATCAGCTATAGAAGCAACCCATTTTCTACAGAAGGCAGAAATCTGCAGAGATCCTACTGGGCTGTGAATTCATAAGAAAGTGGATAATGGATTGGTTGATTCTTTTCATTATGCAATTCATTTCAACTCTTCATCCTAGTATGCAATTCAAATTTTCAACCTACTCTATTCTAGTGTAATTGAGAAAACAGGGATCTCTAGACAGCATTTGAGCAAAATGCAGGACTGTCCTCAGAGGATCCTTAGAGGTACTCGTCTCTCCACTGATGTTGATAGAGTAAAACTAAATTATTGATGGATCCGAGGCTACCCTCTGCTAGCAGAAAGAAAAGAAAGCTCCTTTCACACAGTTGCAGAATAAAAGAGAATGACCTGCTCTGGAATAAAGACCTGGCAAGAAACAGTCTTGGTTTGTAAATTATTTTAGGTCCTAGAGAGTAGCTGGTGGAACCAGGAGAATCCAGAACTAACACTAAGAAAGCTTAACTTAGTTTTGTGGGAGTCTCCTAAGTAACCTATTTCTGCTTTCTGGCGGCATTGCTCCAGAATACAGGGAATACTTTGCAGGAGATTATGTTTCCATCTATCAAAATAATCCATAGTTATCTTTGCATTCACAAAGTAGACAAATTTTGTTTAAAGGAACTAATAGAGGTATTACAGATGAATTCTGTAAACTGGAGTTAAATTCTATTTGTTTAATAGTACTTTTGAAATTCTTGTTGAGGCAAGCAAAGTGTATGATTATTAAACAACATAAGCGCTTGTTGTAGACATTTTCAAACAAACTTCCATGTTTGGAGGTTATAGCTCTCAATGTCTTGATCCATTTCTACCTGATGCCTCAGAATTCATAGTTTCATCTCACATTTGTTTCTTATTCTACTGTTTTAAAAAAGTCTCAATTAACTTATTGTGTCTTGGTACCTTCTTTGGAGAAAAAGAAATAAGATCTAGTTAAATTAAATTATAGACTACTCTGAACACAAAGCATACATACTCTATGGAGTAAATGGCTTCATCATCTCTAGCATTCACATTTTCTAAGTTATTGAACATCATACAATTAAATATTAAAGATCTTTACTAGACCACCAAAACATGTTTAATAAAATCTGACATAAGCTCATTATATCAAATTGAAATCATTTCATAGTTTAAAGAGTGTATATTATTGTTGACTAAGATATTGGGAAGAATCCTAACCATTTGTTTGGTTGCATTAAAAAGAATTCTATGTAAAGTCTATTTGGCTTCCTGGGCATTGAATTGATTACCTTCTCTCTTTTCTTTTTGGGACTTTTTTTTTTTTTTTTTTTTTTTTTTTACTAAAAAACTAACAAACAACAAAACAGTTCTTTGAAGTTCCATTTAGATTTTCATTCTCAAGCAAAGATAAAGGTATTTTCCAATGTTTCTCCTCTGAGATTTTACTCCTTCCCCTTTGACAATTACTACCTCAACAGAAGCCTGATCAGAAATGAATGCCTTTCAGGCCAGGCTCAGTGGCTCACGCCTGTAATCCTAGCGCTCTGGGAGGCTGAGGCGGGTGGATCACTTAAGGTCAGGAGTTTGAGACCAGCCTGGCCATCATGGTAAAACCCCATGTCTACTAAAAGTATGAAAATTAGCTAGGCATGGTGGAATGCACCTGTAATCCCAGCTACTTGGGAGGCTGAGGCAGGAGAATCAGGGAGGAGGAAGTTGCAGTGAGCTGAGATTACACCACTGCATTCCAGCCTGGAACACAGAGCAAGATTCTGTCTTTAAAAAAAAAGGCTTTCACAGACCATAAAATAAGACAATAATTTGGTAGTTTTTTTCCTGATGTTTCAAAATTCTATAATGAACTGTCAAAACCTCAGATAGCCTATCTTATTATTAATGATCTGTATTGCAGGTGGATTAAAGAACCTCATTTAGTCAGAACTTAGCAAATTCCATGATTGCCAGGATGTTTAACAGTTGGTCAGTCCACATGAATGAATGACTTTTGCTAGAGTAGAAGTTGGTAGTTTTTCCATCAGTGAAATGTTTTATTTGTTTAAATGAAATGGTCACAGGTAAAAAGAGAATAAAATAAACCAGTGTGGTCTCCATGAAAAGTAGTTAGTGAGCTTTCCCTATAACAACAAAAGCTCAAGATGTAGTTTAACATCCCAAATTGGTGGTATAATAAAATGACATTCACACTTTCAGAGTTTATGAAGTAATCATACATATAACAGCCCATCTAACTCACGAGACTAATATCCAAGATTCAAGTTGTTTAAAATTGTTATTTTATCAAAGTATATCACAAAGATACAAAAAAATGAGCTTTTGAAGATGTGTATGATTAGATCTCTTGGTTAGGTATACACATTTGGAAACTTGAGATAAATAAATCTATAATAATTCCTTAAATGTAAATACCACAATATTGGTTTAGAAAAACACATATTACTCTTAGCACCTTATTTAAAAACACATCAACTCAATGTTATCTTTATGAAGACTGACAAAGTCAGGTTACAAAGGAGGTTCCATTTATTTTCAAGGTATCATCTCAATTACTTTTTTCTTACACATTCATAACAAATTCAGATGCACAAGTGGCCAATCCATTCTATAATGCCACTAGATTGTAGAATCTTCCAACTCATGACTGGAAAAAAATCTTGACTATAATGTAGTTCAACAGTCATCAAATTATAAAATTCCCTGTACTCCATTAATTCCAGGGCCATCAACTTGCTTTTGAAGACTGCCGGTAACAGAATCTCCTATCTCCTTAGTGATCCGTTTTCTATTCGAACATCATTGATAGTCAAAAACTTTGCTGTTTTCTGTTCATGAAACAATGATTTTGTTTGCACATTTCAGTCATAATAAATAAGACCAATCAGTCTTCTAAATGATAATCCCCTTTTTCTTGAAATATTTCAATAAACAGTTACTATGTGATGGAAGCCTTATTGTCTGGGTTAAAATGCTAAAATATTTAAATTTTTATTTATTTGAACCTCATTAACATTTGTTCTCCCATTCACCAGTCATTATTTTTAGAGACATGTCCTGTAAGCAGACACTACCAAGCATGTGTTAAAATTCATTTTCACTCTTTATTTATTTATTATTAGTAGTATTTTTTGAGACAGAGTCTCACTCTGTCACCCAGACTGGAGTGCAGTGGCGCGATCTTGACTCACTGCAACCTCCACCTCCAGGGTTCAAGGGATTCTCCTGCCTCACCCCCTGAGCAGCTGGGATTACAGGCCCATGCCACCCCACCCGGCTAATTTTTGTATTTTTAGTAGAGACAGGGTTTCACCATGTTGGTCACGCTGGTCTTGAACTCCTGACTTTGTGAGCCCCCCACCGCGGCCTCCTAAAGTGTTGGGATTACAGGTGTGAGCCACTGCACCCAGTCATTTTCACTCTTAAATACTATCAGGCACACAGTATGCAAAAGACATCGTAGTAGGCACACAGCATCGGGTGCTTAGTTATTTCTTAACAACCGAATAATTATAATAACGGTGATGTCAACAAATACTTGTTCACTATGCTGCTTTATAGTTTAAAAAAAAGTTATAAAATTATTTTCTTAGAATTTGAGTCAGATAGATAAGGAAAGTCTTGTTTTAAAAAATAATATAAGTAGAGCTTATTTGGGCCAAGCTTTAGGATTGCATCCCAGGAACATAGATTTAAGTTGCCCTGGATACACACTCTATGAGCAGCAGTTAGAAGTGGATTTTTACTCTAGACTGGGCAACAGAGGGACATCCCATCTCTAATAAGGGAAGTCTTTTAAGTCTTAATTTTAGTTGGAAGATAATGGCGATTGTAACTGGCCCAAGTAAATGACAGATAGTTACAGGAATGTTATTCAAGTCTTTTAACGCCAAAGATCAGGTGCTCCCTGCTGCAGTTACCAACGATTCTTATCTTTTTAAAAATAATTTTTGATTCCTAAGTAGTAAAGGTGAAAGATCTCTTGTATGAACCTCCGTCATTTACAATTATTAAGTAACACCGAAAAAAACAAAATCTTTTTTTTTTTTGAAAGAGAGAGAGGGAGAGACTCATTCTGTCTCCCAGGCTAGGGTGCAATGACACAATTATATCTCACTGCAGCCTCAAACCCCTGGACTTAAGCAATCCTCCTATCAGAGCTTCTCGAGTAGCTGGGACTACAGGTGTACACCACACATCTGGCTAATTTTTTTTTTCTTTTTGGTAGAGACAGAGTGGTGCTATGTTGCCTAGGCTGGTCTCAAACTCCTGGCCTCAAGGGGTCCTCCCGTCTCAGCCTCCTGAAGAGGTGGGATTACAGGTGTGAGCCACCATGCTAGCTAAAACCAAGATCTTGATAACACTGACCTAAATTAAGATTATTTTTCCCCACATTAGAAAAAGAAAGAAACTTACAAATGTCACATAATAGGAAAAAACCTAAGAAACGAGATGTACTCAATCCAAGACACAAATAGTTTGCCAAGAAGAGAAAGGTAAAGAAAAACTAGGACATGCATTATTTTCCCCCCACAAAATTAAGACTTCAGAACATTCTTTTGATATAAAAGAAAAACATTAGAATTATGTGATTCCCTGCAAAGGACTAAGAAAATTAAGCACTAATCAAAGATAATCTTTAATTTTCATGCCAACCAATAAAAACAATTCCCTCACCTGAACAAGGGAGTCTTCCACTTTACAAAATCACGAATCTTCCTGTACCAAAAGAGGTTCACTTCTCTTACAGCCATCCTGGCTGATGAGTGTGTCTAAATAGCTGGGTGGCGGGAAGATCAGATTACTCTTCCGCTTCCGCCTGGAAAGAAACTCACCTGAAGTCGCCTGGAGTCTCCTTTCGTTTCAAGTAAATCCTGAGTTGTGAGAAGAGACTCGCTTTTCTCACAGCTCTCCTGGCTGATGAGCGTGTCCGCATAGTTGGGCTGGGGGAAGATCAGATGACTCTTCCGCGAGTCTGCAGTGAGTGAGACCTCGTGGGAATAGGTCTGCAGGAAAGCCCGAACCCCGTCTACGCCCACAAAGTGTGAGCCGGGCATGCTTGCCAAGCCACCTCCCAAAGCCTGCAGCCGGCGTGACTTGTGCCAGCGCCGAAGCCTGAGCGCCAGCAGCACGATGACGAAGGCCAAGAAGACGCAGGAGACCACGGCCACCGCCACCACCAGGTACAGCGTGAGGTCAGAGTTGTGAGAACCGTCGGAGGGCTCCAGGCTGCCCAGGTCGGCCAGGATTTCCGGGATGCTGTCGGCCACAGCCACGGTGAGCGTGACAGTGGCGGAGAGAGGGGGCTGGCCGTGGTCCTGGACGGCCACCACGAGGCTCTGCTTGAGCGCGTCTCTGTCCAGCAGGGCCCGAGCCGTGCGCACCTCGCCCGTGTGCAGCCCCACCGCGAAGAGTCCCGGTTCGCTGGCCTTGAGCAGGCGGTAGGACAGCCAGGCGTTCTGGCCCGAGTCTCTGTCCACCGCCACCACCTTGGTCACCAGGTAGCCAGGCTCTGCGGAGCGGGGCGCCAGCTCCACGCCGGTGGAACCGTCTGTGGGGATGGCAGGATACAGGATCTCGGGCGCATTGTCATTCTGGTCCAGCACAAACAGGCTCAGTGACACGTTGCTGCTAAGAGGCGGGTCCCCGCTGTCGCTGGCTGTCACCCACAGCTGTAGGTCTCTCAACTGCTCATAGTCGAAGGAGCGCAGGGTGTACAGAATCCCAGTGTCAGAGTTGATGGACACGTAGGAGGACAGGGGCGCCCCCTGGAGGGTGTCTTCTGCCAGTGAGTAGGAGACTCGGGCGTTCTGGTCCATATCAGGGTCCAGTGCATTCACAGAGAAGATGGAGGCGCCCCTGGGGTTGTTTTCAAGGACATAGACTGAGTAGGATGAGTGGGGGAAGGTGGGCGGGTTGTCGTTGGTGTCTGCCACATTTAGGGAGATGATTGTTTCTGTTGACAGAGGTGGTGTTCCTTTGTCCGTGGCTGTCACAGTAATGTTGTATAAGGATACCTCTTCCCGGTCTAGAGCTGCATTTGTCACTAATCGATAATAATTGCTAACTGACTTTTCCAATTCAAATGGGAGACTTCTCGGGATGGAACAGGTTACCAGGCCATTCAGGCCAGAGTCTCGATCGAACACTTGAAAAAGAGCGATGACTGTTCCTGGAGGTGCACTTTCAGCAATTGTTCTGCTTCCAGATGTAACAACCACTTCTGGTACATTATCATTGACATCCAAGATAGTTATTAAGACTTTCGCTCTGTCTCGAAGACCTGGCTGATCCCGGGCTTCAACACCCAGCTCATAAAATCTCGATTCCTCATAGTCTAGATTTGCAGAAGTTGAAATTTCTCCAGTCAAAACATTCAAACAGAAAATTTGTGAGATCTTTTCTGTAATCTTCACAAAGTAATAAGTTACTTCCCCGTGGACTCCTTCATCCTGGTCGGTGGCATTTACTGCCAACACTGGTGTGCCTACTGGCAGGTTTTCAGGAACACTTATACGGTAGACAGGCTGAGTAAACACTGGAGCGTTGTCATTTACATCTACAACTGTTACCAGAATTCGGGCAACGCTTGAGCGGACAGGGTCACCGCCATCCATGGCAGTAAGGACCAGGTGGTAAACGGCTTCTCCTTCCCGGTCCAGGGTGCCCTCCAGCACCAGCTCCGGGTACTTGGGCCCATGGCCTTCGCTTTGCACGTCCACTGAGAAGTGACTATTACCACTGAGCTTAAAGCCCTGAAGGGAGTTTATTCCCACATCAGGGTCATAGACCTCCGTTAGTGGAAAACGAGAGGATGGAGCTGCATTTTCGAGAATTTTCACTTCCAATTCTTCTTTTAAGAATTGGGGTGTATTGTCATTAATGTCCACTATTTCCACTTCCACGGGATAAAGATTCAGTTTATCCTCGACAAGGATGTTAAAACTCACCAGACACCGCGGGCTCTGAGCACAGAGCTCCTCCCGGTCTATCCTACCCGCGGTGACCAAGCTGCCGCTTCGCGGGTTCAGAGAGAAAAGCTGCGTCCTACCTCTGAAGACGATGCGGACTCCATGCTCCGCCAGCTCCCGGGGCTCCAGTTCCAGGTCTTTGGCGATGTTGCCTACGAAGGAGCCTTTCTCCAGCTCCTCGGGAATAGAGTAGCGGATCTGCGCTGCCGCGGCCCCCCACAGCGTCCCCAGGAGCGTGAGGAGCAGGACCTGCTCGCTGCGCAGCGGACGCCTCTGCAGAGGCGCCATTACTGGCTTATTAGAGACTTCTCTGGGATTAAGAAGAGGAAAAACAGGTTTTCATCACTTTTGCTCTTCTCAGAAATAGCGGTGAAGTTCCTTCAAAAAGCAGAGACCGGATGCGAAGCGTTTCAGGTCAGAATTTCCGCACAGCTTTCCTGCTTTCCTGTCTGATTTGCTTTGTGGTTGGAGGATGTAACTCAAGTTTCCGTTGATTTTCTTGCCCGGGTTAGTGAACAGCGACGCTCAGAGTCCTAACTTAATACTGCATCGTTTTGTGAAACTATCATACAGAGGCTTTTATTTCTGCTAAATCTGCATAGATGACACTCATAATATTTCCCTTCCCAAGACAATGAAGCATTTAGAAGAGTGCAAGAGATTATTCTGAATAATTTTAAATGTTCTCTGATGTTTACCATTCATTTTTATGAAAATATCTCTTAGGATCTTGGGGAACAGAAATAATATTACAATCTTCTGTAAATTTTGAATTATCATATTTCACCATCATTTACACTAGTCTCACTTTCAATAAGGGTACCAACAACCACAAACACATTTTTTTGAGACAAACTCTCTCTCTGTCTCCCAGGCTAGAGTGCAGGGGCACAATTATAGATCATTGCAGCCGCAACCTTCTGGGGTCAAGGGATCCTCCCACCTCAGCCTCCCGAGTAGCTGGGACTACAGGCATATGCTACACAAACACATTTTGAACCAATTCACTATAGTACCCAATACAAGAGTTGCCATTTGAGATCCATTATTTCTTTTGATTAGCATAGAAATTAAAAACTGCCCTGACACAGGCAACATCTGTGTATACTTTAAAAAACATGCAAAGAGAAGTAAAAATATTATATATAGGTTACATTAAAAATGTCTTAAGATATACATTATGTTTAATATATTTTAGGATTGACTGCATTAAAACTAAGTAAACCACTTAATTGTGCAGATTTGTGTCTAATTCTGGATAGATATGTCTGAAAATGACAGTGTGAGACAATACTGTATTAAAAATGTTTCAGATTATAGTGTATTAGGATTAACAAAAATTTCAAGACTATCAAAAGGAGGCTTTCTATGAAAGAACAACTGCCATACAGATATTCTACAGGAAATTCTACAAAGAATTTCCTAGGCACCCTACTCCACACCCAGAAAATCAATAAAATAATGTAATCAGGAAATATTTAATCTGTAAACATTTTATCTCTAAATCAATGAATTGAAACCCAATTATATTTATGGAAGGAAAGGTTTGAAGAAACTCACCTGTTGCAAATTGCCTGAATTAGAAGGCATTTTTGGATTGTCATTACTTTCAAACCAAGACGCTTCACCACATAGCAGATCTTGTGGTGCAGCATCTTCAGCCTTTATATTGAGAAATTTAAACTCGGTGTTTGAGGAATGTGAGGCAGCACACAGACTGTAGGAATAAAGCAAAGTCCTTTCACTGTAGTTGGGGAGAACTCCAGGTACAGTCTTGGAGTAGAGACCAGGCTGAAAGTAGCCCTCAGTGGCGGGTCTGGAAGAGCGTCGCAGGCGCAGGGCGATGGCCAGAATCACCGCGAGGAGGAAGAGCACTGAGATCAAGGCCAACGCCACTACTAGGTGAAACTAGTACTGCCTGAAGGTCAGAGGGAGTGGGACGGTCGCTAAGGTCAGGTTGTATCTCTGGCAAGCTATCTGCGAAGATTAGGTGCGGCGTGACGGTGGCTGAAAGAGGCGGCTGTCTTCCATCACAAACAGTGACCAGCAGGCGCTGGCGGGCGGCCTCCCTGTCGCCCAAGGTACGCGCCGTGCGCACCTCACCGGTGCGCAGCCCCAGGCTGAGCAGCCCGGGCTCGCTAGGCTGCTGAATGTGGTAGGACAGCCAGGCGTTGGGTCCCGAGTCTGCGTCCACCGCCACCACCTTGGTCACCAGGTAGCCAGGCTCTGCAGCGTGCGGCACCATATCGAAGAGCGCAGAGCGGTCGGGCCCCAGAGCTGGGTACAGCACCCGCGGTGCATTGTCGTTGCGGTCGCCCACCAACACCCGCAGGCTCACGTTGGCGCTGAGCGCCGGCGAGCCCTGGTCGCGGGCCTGCAGCGTGAGCTCAAAGGCGTGCAGCTGCTCGTGGTCGAAGGCTCGCTGCACGAACACCACCCCGCTCTGCGGGCTCACGGACACGTAGGACGACAGCTCCCGCGGCTCCAGGTCACTGGCCACGATGTAGTAGTAGACAAGGCCGTTAGGTCCCAAGTCGGGATCCGAGGCGCTAACATGAGCAATGGAGGCTCCAGGCGGGTTGTTCTCAGCTACATGCACCGTGTAGGAGGCCTGGTGGAAAACTGGAACGTTGTCGTTGACATTAAGGATGTGCAGAGTGATGGTCTTGCTGGAGGAGAGCGGTGGATTGCCTTTGTCGGTAGCTGTGATCGTCACATTGTATTCTGGGATCTGCTCCCGGTCCAGGGCTCCATCTGTCACCAACCTGTATGTGTTTTTGGTATCTTGAACGATTTTAAAGGGAAACTTTCCTTTTAGTTGGCATAGGATTTCTCCATTAAATCCAGAATCTAGATCATGTGTTTTGATCAGGGCAATAGCAGTCCCCAGCTCAGCATCTTCTTGTATATGTTGGGATTCAGAAGCCAGGGTTATCTCCAGGGCATTGTCATTTTCATCTGAAATATCTATCTGTACTTTACAATATGTAGTGTGATGTCCACCATCCTTTGTTTCCACCCCAATTGTGTAGCTATCACTCTCTTGAAAGTCCAGTTCTCCAACAGTGGTGAGTTCCCCCGTTTTACTGTCCAGCTTGAACAATTGCCTCACTGCCTTACCAATACTGATGAAGGCATAGATGATCTCAGCATTAACGCCCTCATCCAAGTCAGTGGCCATCACTTTTAATACCAAGGAGCCAGTGGGCAGGTTCTCTGCAACACCGACCCTGTACATGTCCTGAGTAAATACTGGGGGGTTATCATTTGCGTCTGCGACAATTACCCTGATCTGGGTGGTACAGCTTCTGGAGGGCTCGCCCCCATCCACAGCTGCGAGGACCAGGTGGTGATGCGGCTGCTCTTCCCTGTCCAGGGGTGCTTTCAGTACTAGTTCTGGGTACCTACTGCCATCCAGGTTCTCCTTCTGAATTAAAAAGAAGTGCGGATCAGGGCTGAGGTAGTACTCCTGCAGCGAATTGACACCTACATCAGGATCCTGAGCAGATTCCAAGGCAAAGGTGGCTCCAGTGATCGCCAGTTCGCTGATTTCCAGCTCAGTGATATTTTCGCTAACGGTCGGTGGGTTGTCGTTAATATCCTGGATCAGCACGGTTACATGAAAAAAGTTTAAAGGCTTTTCAGCAACCATTTCAAATTCCAGAACACACGTTGACTTCTTGCCACAAATCTCCTCTTGGTCTATACGGTCGCTCACAAATAAGTCCCCATTTTCGGGGCGCACGGTAAAGAATTTCTTCTCTGCAATAACCCGCAGGTTCCGAGTAGGTAAATCCCCTACGCCAAAACCCAGGTCCTTGGCGAGGTTCCCTACCAGGGAGCCTCCTCCGCTATTCCGTCCAGCTCCTCGGGAATAGCGTAGCGGATCGGTTGGGAGAGCCCCTGGCCTAACAAAGAGAGCAGGAAGAGAAACAGCATTCGCCTCCGCTCTGCTGGGCCGCTCCATCCGGAGCTATTTCCCATCCCCCTCTCCGCGCCTTTGCCTTTCTAAATCCGAGGAGAGGAGATCTTTAAATAATCCCAAGACCTCTCTGAGCAGAACCAACTATTTGTTTTGTCTTGGTGCTTCGGTTCTCTGATGGGTGTCTCCGCTGCAGGAAGCCGGATAGAGAGTACACTTTTCTTCCAAGTTGGCTGCGGCGGGAGGAGTCAATACTTTGCACAGCACTAGCCAAGACCGGCACCCAGCGCCTCCGATGCAGAACTGCAGCAGTGGTGACTAAATCCTCTCCAAATAAGGAGCCAG
Organism: Papio anubis; assembly: GCF_008728515.1. Taxonomy (NCBI): domain Eukaryota; kingdom Metazoa; phylum Chordata; class Mammalia; order Primates; family Cercopithecidae; genus Papio; species Papio anubis. The sequence goes on along the minus strand of NC_044980.1, from coordinate 134,007,292 downwards.
TTAGGAGAAAAATCGGCAGTGTACTGATAGTGATACTTTCTTCTCATTTTAAAAGAACTTTTAAAAAACATTAAATATATTTACTATATCTTTAGTCTGTTATTTCTTTTAATTTGAGCTTCATCCATCCAAATCAAGTACCTTTTACTTGTCAAAGGGCAGAGATAATCTTGCTCAATCCCGTCATGTTTTTTAGTTTCTATTTTCATAAAATGGTCATAATAACATCTTCTCTGCTTACTTTAGTAGAAATGAGGACCAAATAAAATGATACATAGAAAAATCATACGAATGAAAGCTATTTTTGGTGATGGCAGAAGACGCAGTATAAAGATGCTTGAAATATCAGCTTCACGTGTATTGTTATTGCATTCTATTTCCTTTTCTTCTAACTTCTAAAAGTTATAATCTCATAGCTTTTAGTTTCATCCTATGTTTCACTTTCTTCTCTTTTATCTTTATTATTTCGCCCCAAAAGAAGTTACAGGTAATGAGGAAATGATTGACCTTATAAAATAGAAGTATAGCAAGAAGCAAGAGGGTCTCTTTTCCTTTGTTACCAAGTGTCTACTTTTAATTAAATAAGTATGATTGAAATTTTTTCTTTTTTCTGTAGAGGTGGGGTCTCACTATGTTGCCCAGGCTGGGCGTCAACACCTGGCTTTAAGCAATCCTCCCACCTCAGCCTCCCAAAGTGCTGGGATTATAAGGCATGAACCACAGATGAAAAACTTTCACAGAAGACGTTTTTTCATACTACATCACAATTGTTCTGAACCGTACTGCTTCTTCTCAAGTAGCCTGACAATGATGTGTTTATTAGGATTGGGGAGTGAATTGTGAGTCCTTATAATTATATTATTTAATTATGTAAGTAATCTTCCTGTCCACTTTTCCTTGGTCCCCAGTTTACCATCTGATCATACCAACCTTTTGTTATTTACACTTTTCCCTGGTCAATAACATGCCATTTTCCATGTTTCTCACAGGTGTCTTATAGTTTTAATTACATTTCCAAACCAGAAAATGTTCTTAAAGAAATTATCTTTAGCCTACATAATGTATTGTTATTCTAAAACCAGTGCAGCAATAAGCAATGAGTTCCACACTGAATTTACCTTATAGTGGAAAAGCATTATAGCATCTTAAACTAGTCATGATATCCAGAATTCTGGACAGCCACCCATTGTCACCTTTATACAAACATCAAAAACATAACTGACTCAAGACTTTGCTCCAAAACATTCCAAAGCAAGGGCCTTCCCACACAATGCCAAGTGTTCATTGTATGAACACTTCAATTAGTATGAAAAATTATTCTTCAGAACACATATAAAACTAAATACTCAGATATTTAAAAGTATATGGTATATATAGTACGTACATTCAGAATGTATGGATCAAGCACTTTATAAAGTCTGCTAGTAGTTTATAGAGGGTTTAAAGATATTTTTCCATTGCACAAAAAAGTTAACTCAGAGGAAGTGTACCCAAATCTATAACCTTTACTTTTTTTCCAAACACCCTACTCTGAGAAGCATATAACATTTTCTTTAAAAAAAAAATGGAAAAGCAAGTTTTCACATAGGAGTGAATGATGTCACACCTATTCTATAGATTCTCTTGTTACTCTTTGAATGCATTCACTATTCAGTGAGTTTGTACATTTTACATTTTGGTCAGAATGTCCGTGTGTGTACGTATGTGTGTTTGTGTGTGTGTATGTGTGTATATGTGTGTGTGTGTGTGTGTGTGTATAATTGACTGCTCTTTAATAATGTTTAAAAAATAAAAATCAAGTGATCTTAGGTTCTTTAATGTGTCAATTAACCTTTCATGTGGTTGAGTAATGTAGCTTACTATCCCATTTGTAATATTTTATTACCTTTTCCCCTTATTTAGTCATTATTTGAAGCTGATGCTCAAGGTGTTAAAAGTACAAAATTTGAAGGATTAAGAATATTTTAATAAGAAGCATCTGAAAATCATCTTCAGCAAATCAGATGCAGAATGGAAATCTAGTAGTCCTTTCATTACATAACACATCCTCCTGGAATTTGAGGCACTTAGACCAGTATTTCATTAAGGCACATCTATTAATTTAAGATGAACACATCCCTTAGATATGAAATTTAAAATTTTGAACCATCCTTAAATTGAATTCTTTTTTCAAATACAACCTTAGACTCAAGTAATAAAGAAGAATTGCACCTACACTTAAAGAAAAGCTAACATTTCAGTAGGTGCTGATTTTAATAAGTAAAGGGTTTGTCTACAACAGAAGATGCCAGGTATGTGACATATTTACATCTATTGAATGCAGCAGTATGTAACTCTTTGGAGGCTTTACATCACAGAACAAAGCCCAACTTTAAGGTTCCTTTACCCTGATTTCTTCTCTCAACAAGCCCACATATCCAATAATTACATGGCTTAACACAAACTTTCCAGACTTTAGAATGCTACATGTTATCATCACTATAAATTTAATCTACTTTTCTGATATTTATGATGCAGAAGTTCTCTGTACCTTTCCACTGATTTATGTAAATACTGTAAATTATTTCCTTAAACAAATTGCAGGTAGACTAAAATATCAATCCAACACATTATCCTTTCCAAAACACGTACACTAACGGTGTCTACGCAGACACTCAAAAGAGAACAATACATATAACAATTTGAATTAATAAAACATCTCTGCTATTAATAGAACTGCAGTTCCAATATAGCAAAATATTTGGGTAAAATGATTATATTTAACCACTTTCCTTTAAAGTATTTGTTTCACTTAAGTCTACAGATATCAGCTAGACTTCCCAAAACAGAATTTGAAAACAAATGGAGAAAGAGTGAATTGAAAAAAATTAATCTCCAATAGAGCAAATAATATTCCACTATTTGCATAACTAGCTGATTTTGAATATGACAGATAAATGAAAAAAGAAACAAACAAAAATGTTCTGGTCATCCTTACCGAAAGAGAAAACTAACCTGAACTCGCCGTTCTTCTTTGTTTGCATCTACCTTATCAGACATCAGAAGAGGCTCGCTTTTTTCACAGCTCTCTTCACTAAGGAGCGTGTCTGCATAGTTGGGCTGGGGAAAGATCAGGTGACTCTTCCTCGAGTCTGCGGTGAGGGAGACCTTGTGGGAATAGGTCTGCAGGAAAGCCGGAACCCCATCCATGCCCACAAAGTGCGAGGCGGGCACACTCGCCAACCTGCTGCCTTCAGCCTGAAGCAGGCGTGACTTGTGCCAGCGCCTCAGTCTGAGCGCCAGCAGCACAATGACAAAGGCCAAGAAGACGCAGGAGACTGCAGCCACTGCCACCACAAGATAGAATGTGAGATCCAAATCCTCAGGGTCAATGGGGGTCTTCATACTGCCAAGGTCAGCAAGGATGTCAGGGATCCTGTCTGCCACGGCCACCGTGACTGTGACGGTGGCTGACAGAGGGGGCTGGCCATGGTCTTCCACGGCCACTATGAGGCTCTGCTTGAGTGCGTCTCTGTCCAGCAGGGTCCGCGCTGTCCGCACTTCGCCTGTGTGCAGCCCAACCGCAAAGAGTCCCGGCTCGCTGGCCTTAAGCAGACGGTAGGATAGCCAGGCATTCTGGCCTGAATCTTTGTCCACCGCTACCACCTTGGTCACCAGGTAGCCAGGTTCTGCGGAGCGGGGCGCCAGCTCCACGCCCGTGGAACCGTCTGTGGGGAGGGTGGGGTACAGGATCTCGGGCGCATTGTCGTTCTGGTCCAGCACAAACAGGCTCAGTGACACGTTGCTGCTAAGTGGAGGGTTCCCATTGTCGCTGGCTGTCACCCACAACTGTAGGTCTCTCAACTGCTCATAATCGAAGGATCTCAGCGCATACAGGACACCGGTGTCAGAGTTAATGGAGACATAGGAGGACAAGGGCGCCCCCTGAAATGTGTCTTCAGCCAGGGAGTAGGTGACTCGAGCATTGTCGCCGCTGTCGGGGTCATGGGCTGTCACAGAGAAGATAGAGACACCTCTGGGGTTGTTTTCTGGGAGAGAGGTGGAATAGGAGGCTTGAGGGAAATTGGGTGGGTTGTCATTGACGTCTGCTACTTTCAAGGGGATGTGGTTTTCTGCAGAGAGGGGCGGGGTTCCATGGTCAATGACGGTTAAAGTGATATTATAATCTGAAGTCTCTTCTCTGTCCAGGTTTCTAGTTGTTAATAGGTGATAGTAATTATCAACTGACTTCTCCAGTTTAAAAGGCAAGTTCCTAGGAATAGAGCATGCAATCTCACCATTTTCTCCAGAATCACCATCATGTACACTAAACAGCGCGATTACAGTTCCTGGAAGACAGTCTTCAGAGAGGGAACTGGTCAGAGAGGTGAGGATCACTTCGGGGGCATTGTCATTCACGTCCTGTACTGTGACCACCACCTTAGCGCTGGCAAGAAGAGCGCCTCCATCCTGAGCTACCACTTCCATGAGGTAGAATCTGGATTCTTCATAGTCCAGCGGTTGTAGAGTTGAGATTTCCCCCAGGTTGGAATCAAGATGGAAAGTCTCCGAAATTTTGTCTTCTTCATTGCGAAAAGAGTAGGTCAATTTCCCGTTTATTCCCTCATCTGGATCCGTGGCGGTTAGCGTGAGCAGCCGAGTGCCCACAGGTATGTTCTCCGGAACACTCACGCTGTACTCGGATGGCGTGAACAGGGGTGCATTGTCGTTTGCGTCGAGTACTGTAATACGGATGTGCGTGGTGCCGGAGAGTACCGGGTCTCCGCCATCTAAAGCTGTGAGGAGGAGGTCGTGAACAGTCTCTTTCTCGCGGTCTAGGGGCTGTTCCAACACCAGCTCCGGATACTTTTGTCCATCAGTTCCGCTTACCACATCCAGAGAGAAGTGCAGATTGGAGCTGAGCTGATAACTCCGGAGGGAGTTCACACCCACATCTGCATCCCGCGCGAAGGGAAGCACTAAACGTGTCCCTGCAGCCGCATTTTCATTAACTTTGACTTTTAACTCCTCATCCCGGAAACGCGGGAAGTTATCATTAATATCGATTATTTCTACTTCTACTACAATAATTTTCATTTTGTTCTCAACTAAGATGTTAAAGTTCACCACACACAGCGGGCTCTGAGCGCAGAGCTCCTCCCGGTCTATCCTGCCCGCGGTGACCAAGCTGCCGCTTCGCGGGTTCAGAGCGAAAAGCTGCGTCCTACCTCTGGAGACGATGCGGACTCCGTGCTCCGCCAGCTCCCGGGGCTCCAGCCCAAGGTCCTTGGCGATGTTGCCGACGAAGGAGCCTTTGTCCAGCTCCTCCGGCATCGAGTAGCTGATCTGCCCGGATCCCGGTTGGCACAGCGTCCCCAGGAGCATGAAGGGCAGCAGCAGCTCTCCGCAGGCCCAGCGCCTCGGTGGACTCGCCATTGCCTTCTCTCTGCCCAATTTTCTCTTAGTTCTGGTTCAGCCTGCTGTTTCCTTATTTATCTAAAGCCGATGGGTACATATTCCCCGACGAAAATGGGCGTGGAGCGTTGGCTTTTCGTAGGAGCTTGTCTGGTTTGTGTGTTTAGTATGGAGGGAGCAGAGTCGGGTCGCCTCTGCTGCAGCTCCTTTCCCACTTTGGTCAACAGCGACGCTCAGAGTCCTAACCAGTGACTGCACCAAATTCCATTTTTATTTCTCCTAAGTTTAGTTGTAATTTTATTTCTAATAATGTTGCCATATCCTTAATGTTTAACTGTGTAACATTGTCTATGACTGTTAATTCAGCTTTAATTCTGAAATAGCAAGACTTCCACAATTACTGAGATCAATATTATTAGATTCCAATACCTTACAAAAATTTTATTTAATGTGTCACTGGGGGAGCCTATGTCCTTTATTTACTTCTTACCTATGTTTAGTCCTTTAAATTAGGACATTCAAATTCTTACCTTTGTAGAATTCAAGATTTCATCTCTTTATTAGGATGCATTTAGGAAAACGTGCTTATTTGCACATAAGAATGCCAAGGAAACAAACCCAATTCTCAATGCACCTTTCCAAACAGGACTACTGATTTATGTAAGTTATATTAGCTGTCATATGCAGAAGAAATACAGATCTTTATTACTTGTGAGGACTTTGAGAAAGTTTCTCCACTATCTCAGACAGTGTTAGAGTAGGGTTAACTAAGCATTTTTACATTTTTCTATTATCATGTTCAAATATTTGTAGTTCCAATGACAATCAGTATAGCAACTGTGGAGGGTGGGGCTTTATTTCATCATCTATGCAGGAAAGCATGACCAGATACTTATTGAGCAGTACTGAGTGGCCTTTCTATGTTGAGACAGTTATTTAGTGCTATCATCTTTATATGACAACAGAAATAGAAAAACCTCTTGATTGAAAAAAATGAACATTTCAGAAAGTCATTTTGTTTAATGACACTTTCATAGAAAACTAAGAAAATAAAAATTCTATATAATTAGGAAATTCAAAAGCAAAGATTTGAGTAATATTTGGTAGAAAATGATGTGAACATAGGTTGTAAGATTTTTCTCAATGTGTAATTTTTCTCAAGAGCAATTTGTTAAAATGCATGTTAGAGAATGATTTCTCACATTTGTTAAATGCACTCTTTATAGCAGACACCTCAGACCTCAAACATTGCCTATCCTTTAGAAATATGCTTGTGATTCCAAGACACTTAGCTTACCCAGTGTGGGTCTTCAAGTCAATGGGACAATGTCCTACCCATGCCCTGCAATTAACAAGCCATGCCATTATGTAAAAGTCTTTCATCTTTGGTTCCCAATTTCCAAAAACTACTAAAATGAAGACTCTCTTTACTCTGAAGTACTATGATGCTAAGAGGAAGTAAAACAAAAATTTGAATAATAAAGAGCCTGAAGGTGAAAGTAATTGCCTAAAGTCCCAATCGTAACAAATCTTCAGAGAGAAGCAAAGACGAGGAAGAAAAAGAAATACAGTGCAGTATCTCATGTGATAAAGGTTTGCAATTATTGCTAAATAAATCTCACACTTCAGAGAGAAAACACTTAAAATTAAGTTAAATAAGATTAAGATAATTAAGGCACAACATTGACCAAATCTAACTCACAGACAAAGAAATTGCAATGGAACTTCCTACCCAAATTAGGTGAAACAATAAAACCAGAAGTGAAAATAAATTAATTAAAGCTCACCTTTAAAATAGTATCTGAGGCAAAAGGGACCCCAGCGTCTGCATGATTTGTATTTTGTTCCCAAGAGGCATTGTCACAGAGGAGATCTTGTGAGGGAACCAATTCCGGGGTTACGTTCAGAAAATTAAACTCTGTCTTGGCTGATTGTGAGGCAACACACAGGTTGTAGGAAAAGGGCAATGTTCCCTCACTGTAATTGGGGAGAACCCCAGGTCCAGGCTTGGAGTACTGACTAGACTGAAAGCAGCCCCAAGCGTCTGAACTGGAAGAGCGTCGCAGGCGCAGGGAGATTGCCAGAATCACCGCGAAGAGGAAGAGCACTGAGATCAAGGCCAAGGCCACCACCAGGTAAAACTGCAGTTCCGTCTGGGGGTCAGAGGGCTCAGGGCGGTCGCTAAGGTCTGGCAATACCTCTTGCAGGCTATCCGCGAAGATTAGGTGCAGCGTGGCGGTGGCGGAGAGTGGCGGCTGTCCTCCATCACGCACAGCGACCAGCAGGCGCTGGCGGGCCGCGTCCCTCTCGCCCAAGGCACGCGCTGTGCGCACCTCACCCGTGCGCAGCCCCAGGCTGAAGAGCCCGGGCTCGCTGGCCTGCAGCACGTGGTAGGACAGCCAAGCGTTGTGTCCCGAGTCTGCGTCCACCGCCACCACCTTGGTCACCAGGTAGCCGGGCTCTGCTGCGCGTGGCACCATATCGAAGAGGGCGGAGCCATCGGGCCCCAGCGCGGGGTACAACACCAGTGGCACATTGTCATTGAGGTCGCCCACTAACACGCGGAGGCTCACGTTGGCGCTGAGCGCAGGTGAGCCCTGGTCGGTGGCCTGCAGTGTGAGTTCGAAGGCGCGCAGCTGCTCATGATCGAAGGCGCGCTGCGCGAACACCACCCCGCTCTGCGCGCTCACGGACACGTAGGATAAAATCTCCCGCGGCTCCAGGTCGCTCGCTACGATGGAGTAGGAAACTTGGCCATTGGGGCCCAAGTCAGGGTCAGAGGCACTGATTTGAGCGATAGAGGCGCCAGGAGGATTGTTCTCTGCCACGTGAACCATGTAGCAAGTCTGTTGGAAAAGTGGGGCATTATCGTTGACGTCGGAGATGTGCAGGGTGACAATTATGCTGGAGGAGAGAGGCGGCTTGCCCCCGTCGGTGGCTGTGATGGTGAGATTGTATTCTGGGATCTCCTCCCGGTCCAGGGCGCCGTCTGTTATTAGTTTGTAATAGTTCTTTGAGGAAGATTTCAAAATAAACTTGGCATTTCCCAACACTTGGCAGTAAACTTCTCCATTTTCTCCAGAGTCTCTGTCTCTCGTTTTTATCAAGGCGATGACCGTTCCTGGTGGCGAATCCTCTGGTAGGGGAGTAAATACTGAAGTCACAATAACTTCAGGTGCACAATCATTCTCATCAAGAATTTCAACTTGGATACTGCAGTGGGCTGCTAGATCTCCAGGATCTTTTGCTTCAATACTCAGAGTGTAACTACTTGCAATCTCAAAATCCAAATCATCCTTTGTCGTGATTTCTCCTGTTTTTTCATTTAAGTTGAAAAAGCGTTTGACTTGTTCGTCCACATTATGAAAGGAGTAGGTGATCTCCGCGTTTATGCCTTCATCCTGGTCAGTGGCCGTCACTTGAAGCACAAAGAAGCCCGGGGGCACGTCCTCCCTCAGGGTGACCCTGTACACATCCTGGCTGAACACCGGAGGGTTATCATTGGCATCCGTGACTTGGATTCGGATTTGGGTCGTGCCGCTTTGAGGTGGGTCTCCGCCATCCACAGCTGTGAGGACCAGTTGATGGAAACTATGCTCTTCTCTGTCCAGAGAATGTTTTAGAATCAGCTCAGGATATTTACGTCCATCTGGAGTCTGTTTCTCAGCGAGATCAAAGTACTCGTTGTCATTAAGGTGGTATCTTTGTAGTGAATTAGGACCAACATCTGAATCCAGGGCTGGGTCAAGTGGAAATGTTGTACCTGGCTTAGTGGATTCGCCAATTTTTAAATGAATCTTACTCTGTTTGAATAGTGGGGTATTATCATTTATATCCTGCACAATTACTGCTATGTGGAAAATATTTAGTGGGTTTTCAGCGACAGTATCGAAATCCAGAACACACAGAGGCTGCTTCCCGCATATCTGCTCTCGGTCTATTTTGTCACCCACAAGTAAGTCCCCGCTTTCTGGGTTTACTGTGAAATATTCCCTCTCTGCGCTAACCCGCAGCTTCCGGGCAGGCAAGTCCCGGACGCTGAGCCCCAGATCCTTGGCGAGGTTTCCTACGACAGAGTTTTTGGCCAGCTCCTCTGGAATTGAATAGCGGATCTGGTCTGAGAGAGCCCCGGGGAACAAAGACAACAGGAAGGGCAACAGTACCTGCAGCCACCACACCAGCCCGTATCTCCCTGCGCTAGCCTTCATCTTCTGTCTCCCTCGGGCTCCCTGTGCTCCTTTGCCCATAGGAGGAATAAGCCTTCCGAGGATGGCAGAATCCGGGCTCAGGTCACTTTTCTGCTTTTGTTTTCTGTTTCCGAATCTACACTGGCCTCCTCTGCGTGGTTGGTTTGTGCAGGAAGTTCCCTTCTAAGAGGCTCCCAAAAGCTTCTCTGGATCTTCTCTTCGTTCTTTTGACCGACAGCGACGCTCAGAGGTTTTCTCAGGAAACTGCACCAACGGCTTGTAAATGTTTGCTAAGAACATTTTTCTTTTCTTCTTCTTCTTTTTTTTTAATTTATAAAGTCTTCATTTGTTTTTAAATATGCGAAATATTCATATAGTTCCAAATTCAAAAGGTGCATTCATCCCTGCTTTAGATGAGGAGAATTGCTTTCACAGGGGAAATGAGTGTTAACGTTTCTTGGGTATCCTTCTGGAGATATGTTTTACATAGTGCAACGGATTTTTATAAATATTCTGTCTCCTTCTTTACACAAATGTAAGCATACAACATACCATGTTCTTCACATTGCTTTTATATTTGTTATATCTTAAAGATCATATCAGTACACAGAGAGCTTTCCCATTTATTTTTATAGTTATCTAGTGGCCCATAATATAGTTATCTAGTAGTCCATAATATGAATATACAACAATTTGTTTAATCAACATTGTTATTTACTAAAAGAAACTCACTGCCCATTCTAACAAAAACACATTTTTAAAAAAATTTGATTTTAGGTTATAAATTATCTACTGCTTTCCTAGGCCTTTAAAACGTATGGCACTCTCATTCTGGAATATATTCCTAATGCCAACACCTGAATATGCTTGACACAGTTTCAGGCCAATTGAGCATTTCCAAATTATATTTTATGGCTTAATTACTTTAAACAATCTCTCCTCAGATGTGAGTTGTCTCTCAACATTCATTTGTTATTTCTGCTTTCTGCTTACCAACCCAGGTAACTGCATATCATATTCCAGCTTACTCTACATATTGCACCACATGTTTCTATGAATACAAAACCATGTAGAAACTAAAACTCTCCTTTGTAAATCAAATTGAGGCATATTCCACAGTCTATCACTACAACTTCCAGTTATCAAATTACACTAATTTGTGTAAGCATATGCATTCATGAATTTTGAATTAACTCACAGAACTAAATGAAAGCACAAAGAACAAAAGTGTTGTATATCCCCTACACACAAAATATTTTCCCACATATAAAATAATCCCAGAGCCACATGGTGACAGAAATATCTGATAGCAATTTGTAGCAATAGGGATGAGGCCAACTTACTAAGCAGCATAAATCATATCAGTCCAGAACCCAAGTAACTCAACCCTTGAAAGAGGCTCACATGATGAAAAGAGAAAAGACTCCAAAAACTTATATTTTTCCTTAGAAATCAAGAAAGTCTCGCCTTTTCACAAGATGGCACCAAAAGCAAAGAAGGAAGCTCCTGTCCCTCCTAAAGCCGAAGCCAAAGCGAAGGCTTTAAAGGCCAAGAAGGCAGTGTTGAAAGGTGTCCACAGCCACAAAAAAAAGAAGACCCGCACGTCACCCACCTTCCGGCGGCTCAAGACACTGTGACTCCAGAGACAGCCCAAATATCCTCGGAAGAGCGCCCCGAGGAGAAACAAGCTTGACCACTATGCTATCATCAAGTTACCGCTGACCACTGAGTCTACTATGAAGAAGATAGAAGACAACAACACACTTGTGTTCATTGTGGATGTTAAAGCCAACAAGCACCAGATTAAACAGGCTGTGAAGAAGCTCTATGACATTGATGTGGTCAAGGTCAACACCCTGATTCGGCCTGATGGAGAGAAAAAGGCATATGTTTGACTGGCTCCTGATTATGATGCTTTGGATGTTGCCAACAAAATTGGGATCATCTAAACTGAGTCCAGCTGCCTAATTCTAAATATATATATATAAAAATAAATATATATATATATATATCTCTTTTCAACAACAACAACAACAAAAGAAATCAAGAAAGTCTCAATAGTGATGTCATGATAGGCAATTTAAAAATTATTAAAGTTACTTCTAGAATCTACTTAAATATGAGTGAAATTAACTTTGAAATATTTCTCATAATCACAGGAGTGCACCAAAGGAATCACGTATAGTCACCGCTGGTGCATCTCAGAACAGCAACAAGAAAATACTTGAAATGTAACAGTTCATTGAGAAAATATCCTGTTAAAGTTATATCTAAAAGTTAAACTCATAAGTTGCCAGTATTCTTAAATTGATGTTGCCTATTATAATGCAAAATACCCTTTCAAGGAAGGAAAAGTAAACTTCAAGTAAAGCATGGTACAGTGTAAAAATAGGAAATTAAAAAATCCTCAGTCCAGATCCAATAATAACTTCATGAGAAAGAATATTGTAAACGTGAATTCACACAATTGCCTTCTATTTCACAGGTCTCTTGTATCTTTGCAGTAACACCTAAAGGAAAAGGAAATTTATTCTTTATTTTATTTTACTTTATTTTATTTTACTTCTTGGAGACAGAGGCTTGCTCTGTCACCCAGGCTGGAGTACAGTGGCATGATCTCAGCTCATTGCAACCTCTGCCTCCCAGGTTCCAGCAATTCTCATGTCTCAGCCTCCAGGGTAGCTGGGACTACAGGCGTGCACCACCACGCCTGGCTAACTTTTTGTATTTTAGTAGAGACTGGGTTTCACCATGTTGCCTGGACTGGTGTCAAACTCCTGAGCTCAGGCAATCCACCCTCCTCACACTCCCAAAGTGCTAGGATTACAGGTGTGAGCCACCGCACCCAGCACAGAAAAGGACATTTAAGGAAATGAGGTGGTTTAGAGTTGTAAAATTAGAAAATTCTGGCTGAAACTACAACTGAATGAAGACCAAAAAGGATAATAAACATTTTTGTGTAGTAAAGACTGTTGGTCATTACTGAAGGGTCATCCACCAGTTCTCTTTACAGCAATAAAATATTAAAAGAGGCACCTTTATTTGATATATTACATATGTAATAGGAGACATTTACACAACTCTTTGTCTATATATTTCAGTGTGGTATGATCTATTATAAGATTGACTCACCTGAAGATTAAGGTCTCCTTTTGTTTCAAGTAAATCCTGAGTTATCAGAAGAGGCTCGCTTTTCTCACAGCTCTCCTGGCTGATGAGCGTGTCTGCATAGTTGGGCTGGGGGAAGATCAGATGACTCTTCCTCGAGTCCGCGGTGAGGGAGACCTCGTGGGAGTAGGTCTGCAGGAAAGCCCGAACCCCGTCCACGCCCACAAAGTGCGAGGCAGGCACACCTGCCAACCTGCTGCCTTCAGCGTGAAGCAGGCGTGACTTGTGCCAGCGTCTCAGCTTGAGTGCTAGCAGCACCGTGACAAAAGCCAGGAAGACGCAGGAGACAGCGGCCACTGCCACCACGAGATAGAGTGTGAGGCCCGAGTCGTCTGGGTCTGCTGAAGGCTTGAGGCTGCCCAAGTCAGCCAGGACATCTGGGATGCTGTTGGCCACAGCCACAGTGAGTGTGACGGTGGCCGAGAGAGGGGGCTGGCCATGGTCCTGGACGACCACTACAAGGCTCTGCTTGAGCGCATCTCTGTCCAGCAGGGCCCGTGCAGTGCGCACCTCGCCTGTGTGCAGCCCCACTGCAAATAGTCCCGGCTCGCTGGCCTTGAGTAGGCGGTAGGACAGCCAGGCATTCTGGCCTGAGTCTCTGTCCACTGCCACCACTTTGGTCACCAGGTAGCCGGAATCTGCGGAGCGGGGTGCCAGCTCCACACCAGTGGAGCCATCTGTAGGGAAGGTAGGGTACAGGATCTCAGGGACATTGTCGTTCTGGTCCAGCACAAAGAGGCTCACTGACACATTGCTGCTGAGTGGAGGGTCTCCACTGTCACTGGCTGTCACCAGTAGCTGCAGGTCTCTAAGCTGCTCATAGTCGAAGGAGCGAAGTGCATATAGGATCCCAGTATTGGAGTTGATGGAGACATAGGAGGACAGGGGTGCATCCTGGAAGGTGTCTTCGGCCAGGGAGTAAGTGATTAGGGCATTGTCACCACTGTCAGGGTCTTGAGCAGTCATAGATAAGATGGAGGCTCCTCTGGGGTTGTTTTCAGGAATGTAGGCAGAGTAGGAAGCATGAGGGAAAGTGGGTGGGTTGTCATTGATGTCCATCACCTGCAGTGAAATATGAGTTTCTGTAGACAGTGGAGGAATTCCCTGGTCAGTTGCAGTTACAGTGATGTTATATTCTGAGACTTCTTCCCTGTCCAGTGTTCTGTGTGTCAACAACCGATAATAATTTTCATAGGTCTTTTCAAGTGTGAATGGCAGATTATCTGGAATAGAACATGTGACTAGGCCATTTCCTCCTGAGTCACTGTCATGCACGTTGAAAAGTGCAATTACTGTACCCGGGGAAGAAGTTTCCTGGACTGAGCTGGTGAGAGATGTAACTGTGACTTCTGGTGCGTTGTCATTTTCATCCAGAACTGTCACCAGTACCTTGCTTCTAGCCCGGAGACCAGGCCCATCATGGGCTTCTACATCTATGTCATAGAATCCAGAGTCCTCATAATCTAGATCCCCCAATATTGTTATATCCCCACTCAGAGAATTTAACTGAAATAGCTGTGATATTTTGTCTCTTACTTTCCGGAAAGAATACGTCACGTCTCCATTGGCTCCTTCATCTGGATCAGTGGCTTTTACGGTGAGTAGCCGAGTGCCTACAGGAACGTTCTCACGAACACTTACGTGGTACTTGGGCTGAGTGAACAGGGGAGCATTATCGTTGGTATCCACAAGTATTATGAGAATCCTGGCAGTGCCAGAGCGAACTGGGTCACCTCCGTCGAAGGCGGTGAGAACGAGGTGGTGAACCGCCTCTTCCTCGCGATCTAGAGCACGTTCCAGCACCAGCTCTGGGTACTTAATCCCATCGGCCCCGCTTTGCACGTCCAGGGAAAAGTAACCGTTTGAGTTGAGCTGGTAACCCTGCAGGCAGTTTACCCCTACATCCGGATCAAAAGCTTCAGGAAGAGGAAATCTTGTCCCAGGATTTTCATTTTCAGCAACTTTTATTTCCCTCTGTTCTGTCCCAAAACTGGGTGGGTTATCATTAACATCGATTATTTCCACCTCTACCCGCAAAATCTTCACTGTATCTTCTAGGAGAATCTCCAGTATTGTCACACAGTTTGGAGATCTGTCGCAGAGCTCCTCCCGGTCTATCCTACCCGCGGTGACCAAACTGCCGCTGCGCGGGTTCAGGGCGAAAAGCTGCGTCCTACCTCTGGAGACGATGCGGACTCCGCGCTCCACCAGCTCCCGGGGCGCCAACCCCAGGTCCTTGGCGATGTTGCCCACCACTGAGCCTTCTTCCTGCTCCTCAAACACCGAGTAGCGGATCTGTTCGGCCCTAATTTCCCCCAGAACCCCCAGGAGAAGGCAGATTTGGAGCAGCCGGGTGCGGTCTGGGCTAGCAGGAGGCGCCGCCATTACAACCCCGCCGCGGAGTCGCCTGTGCTTTGGTTTTCCCTCTGTCGAGGCCTGAGGAGCCCCAGGATATTCTGGGTCCAAAATAAAGTGCATTCACAGCCGGAGCTCTCAGGGCTTCCGCTTGAAGCTTTCATAAAGCTCCAGAGCCAGTGCTTTGTGCTGCAGCAATCTTGTGATTCTGATTAAATTTCTGGTTTGTCTTTTCCCCCGATTGGTGAACAGCGACACCCAGAGTCTAAACCTGTTACTGCAATTTATTCTTGGTAAAAAAAGTTTACTTTTTATACACGTTTCTATTCCTATTTCTCCCAAGATAATAAAACTCAAATTCCTGTTTTTGATTTGCAACGAAAATTCAAGAATGATCCAAATCTTCCTGTACAATAAACTTTATAAAGTTATTTATTTTCTTAGAGAAAATATGACTTTTTTTTCTAAGAATGTGTTCTCCATCTTTTCAGTTTTCATCTTGTTCATCCCCACAGCCCATTCTCAGTACTGTGTACTGTGTGAGGGACATACTTATCTCTCCTAAAGAGAAAGGTGGACTTGAAAAATGGAGGAGACGATAAGTGAAAAGACAGTGGGACAGGAACTTGGAGGTTCGGCTTTAGTCCCAATTTATGCAGTAACAAGTTTCCTTACTTGAGTTGACCCTCTAGAACCTGGGGCAATGCTTCAATTCATTTGCAAAAAACCCACCTACTGTTCAAGAGTTAGCCTTACCCCTGTACGAATGAGAGTGACAAATACAATAATAGGTTTGGGAAGAGAATTTGCTCCTTAATTTTGTATACAATACATTCTTGGCCACAAGCTATGCATATGACTATCTTGTTTACAATGTGTTCTCAATCTTTAGAACAATACCTTTCATAGAGTAGTAACTTTTTTATGAAGCCTTTCAATGTTTCATGAATGACCGGTTCAAATGCAAAGCCTAAAACAATGGATAAATAACTCTGATCTTAAAAATAAAAAAGAAATAAAAAGAAAAGTTAGACTGAAGAACTATAAAGTGCAGATAATAGTTTAGTAATTTTTTCACATGACACATTCAGTATTATTTTACTACAATTTCTAACTTTACTTTAGCTTTCACTTTAGAAATAGCCAGTAAAATGAAATGTTTTGGTAGCTGAACATGGATTATCATTGCACGTGCCATCGCTTTCTTGCTTATGAATACTTACAGTAATTTACTAATCTGAGAAAATTTGAGATAAAGCAGTACATCAGTTCTTAAGTTTATTCCTCACTTAACAAGTAGCAATAGAAATGACTCATACAAAAGTGCATTAGCTATACAGAATTTTAAAACCTCAGACTTTGAGAGAGTAGATTAAAGGTGTTTTTCACAATCCTCAAAGACTGCACAAACTCCGGATGATTGAGAAGTGAAATAAGATGTTTGGAAATAAATTTGACAGTATGCATTAAAAAAACTCAACATGTTTATAGATTTAACTAATTCCTCAGAAATCTATACTAAAGAAACAAGAAGTATGGAAAATGCTTTATAAACCCAAATGTTCATCACATTCCTTGTTTTAATAGAGACAAAATAGAAAGAGCATAAAAATAAATCATTTAGGAATGGTTAAAAATTATGAAATATCATTGACTGAAATTATACAGTGGGAATAATATTGACCCAAAGTTAGTGATGCAAATGTAAAATTGGACAATATTTGCTACTTGTGATGAGATAAAGTGTTAAGAGTCTTAATAATTGGAAGGCTGTGTTAAATACACATGCTGCTGCAAAAAGACAAACTAGAATGTAATTGATGAAGATGAACATAAACTTTAACTTTGGTGGGAAGAACTCTAAATATATTTATAAAGAGCTAAGAATAAGATGACTTGAAAATATCAAGTATCGCATACCAATTAAGAAAAGGCACTGCTATTATTAAGAGTGTTAACATCTAGGAAACAGGTCTCTTTAGCAATATTTGCCAACCATACAGAAATGCCAACAGTAAAGATTGAAAATTAAATTGCCAAGACTACTGAGCAATCAAGAAAGCAATCTCCATCTATCCAATACCCCCTCCCCCAGTAGATACTATCACTAGAACAATGAAAGAAAATCAAAATTACTTATGCACCAATGAGAAGAAAATGTAATATATATATATATATATATATATATATATATATATATTATTATTTTTTTAAGACAGGGTTTCCCTCCTGTCACCCAGGCTGGAGTGCAGTGGCACACTCTTGGCTCACTACAATCTCCACCCCCCGGGTTCAAGCGATCCTCCTGTCTCAGCTTCCGGAGTAACTGGGACTACAGGCACGTGCTACCACACCCAAATAATTTTTGTATTTCTAGTAGACGGGGTTTTACCATCTTGGCTATGCTGGTCTCAAACTCCTGACCTCAAGTGATCCACCTGCCTCAGCCTGGTTAAGTGCTGGGATTACAGGCTTGAGCCACCGCTCCCGGCCGCAATATATAAAATTTAACTAGATTTGCAGAAACTCACGTGCGAAGACAAAGAAGGGTCATAAGCGACTTTGTGATCTTCATTACTGGCACATACAATCATAGAAGGATCATCACACAGCAGATCCTGAGGGGGAGTCATTTCAGGTGTCAGGTTGAGAAAATTGAACTCTGTCTTTGCAGAATGAGAGGCAACACATAGATTGTAGGAATAGGGCAAAGTCCCCTCGCTGTGGTTGGGAGGAACCCCTGGCCCAGACTTGGAGCAGAGACCCGTTTGAAAATAGCCCTCAGTGTTGAGGCTGGAGGAACGTCGCAGGCGCAGGGCGATCGCCAGAATTACCGCGAGGAGAAAGAGCACTGAGATCAAGGCCAAGGCCACCATCAGGTAAAACTGCAGTTCCGTCTGGGGGTCAGAGGGCTCAGGGCGGTCGCTAAGGTCTGGCAATACCTCTTGCAGGCTATCCGCGAAGATTAGGTGCAGCGTGGCGGTGGCGGAGAGTGGCGGCTGTCCTCCATCACGCACAGCGACCAGCAGGCGCTGGCGGGCCGCGTCCCTCTCGCCCAAGGCACGCGCTGTGCGCACCTCACCCGTGCGCAGCCCCAGGCTGAAGAGCCCGGGCTCGCTGGCCTGCAGCACGTGGTAGGACAGCCAAGCGTTGTGTCCCGAGTCTGCGTCCACCGCCACCACCTTGGTCACCAGGTAGCCAGGCTCTGCGGCGCGTGGCACCATATCGAAAAGTGCAGAGCCATCAGACCCCAGCGCGGGGTACAGCACCCGCGGCGCATTGTCATTGAGGTCGCCCACCAACACTCGCAGGCTCACGTTGGCGCTGAGCGCGGGGGAGCCCTGGTCGCAGGCCTGCAGTGTGAGCTCGAAGGCGCGCAACTGCTCGTGGTCGAAGGCGCGCTGCGCGAACACCACCCCGCTCTGCGCGCTCACGGACACATAGTACAACAGCTCCTGCGGCTCCAGGTCACTGGCCAGAATAGAGTAGGAGACGCTGCCGTTGGGTCCCAAATCCGGGTCGGAGGCGCTCACTTGTGCAATAGAGGCTCCAGGTGGGTTGTTCTCAGCCACATGGACCACGTAGGAGGCCTGATGGAAAACAGGTGCATTGTCGTTGATGTCGGAGATGTGCAGGGTGATGCTTGTCCTGGAGGAAAGGGATGGTTTGCCCTTGTCGGTGGCTATAATTGTGACGTTGTAGTCTGCTGTCTGCTCCCGGTTTAGGGCTCCACCAATCACCATCTTGTAAAAATTCTTCGAGGTGGATTCTAATTTGAAAGGAACTTCTTCCTGAATATAGCATGTCACCATGCCATTTTGCCCAGAATCCTTGTCTCGCACTTTTATGAGGGCTATTACAGTTCCAAGGTCTGAATCCTCTGGAATCTGGTTAGAGAAGGACATGAATGTCACCTCAGGGGCATTGTCATTCTCATCAACGATTTCTATTTGAACATTGCAGTGAGCTGTGTGTACTCCTCCATCCTTGGCTTCTACACCCAACACATATCTACTTGTTTCTTCAAAGTCCAATGTGCCATTGGTTGTGATGTCGCCGGTATTTGGATTGAGATTGAAGAGGCTGGTACTTATTGGGGAGTTGAGGAAGGCATAGGTGATCTCTGCATTAATGCCCTCATCCTGGTCTGTGGCCATCACCCTCAGCACGGAGGTTCCCCACGGCACGTTTTCTTGGAGGCTAACC
Organism: Papio anubis; assembly: GCF_008728515.1. NCBI lineage: Eukaryota > Metazoa > Chordata > Mammalia > Primates > Cercopithecidae > Papio > Papio anubis. The sequence goes on along the minus strand of NC_044980.1, from coordinate 133,987,982 downwards.
CTGTATACATCCTGGCTAAACATGGGAGCATTATCATTGGCATCGGTGACTCGGATCCAGATGTTAGTGGTGCCGCTTAGAGGCGGGTCCCCGCCATCCATGGCAGTCAGGATTAAGCGATGAGAGCTCTGATGTTCCCTGTCTAGAGGTTTTTCCAGCAGTAATTCCGGATATTTACTTCCATCAGGACTTTCCTTCGTTGACAGAGAGAAGTATTGATTGGGGTTGATGGTATATATATTCAGTGAATTGCCGTCCACATCTGCATCTTGCGCAGAATCCAGAGAGAATTTTACCCCGGGTAAGGCTGACTCACAAATTTCTAAGTTAATGCCTTTTGCAACGAAACGTGGTGCATTGTCATTAATATCTTGGATTACAACAACCACGTGGAAAACATTCATTGGGTTTTCAGAGACCGTTTCGAATTCTAGTGCACACTCAAGTTTCCTTCCGCAAATCTTCTCTCGATCTATCCTACCGTTCACTAACAAATCCCCGCTCTCCAAACTAACGTTGAAATAATCCTCTGCACTAACCCGCAGTTTTCGAGTTGGCAACTCCTGGACACTGAGCCCCAGATCCTTAGCAAGGTTCCCCACCCGTGAGCCGTTGGCTAGCTCCTCTGGAATCGTGTATCGGATCTGCTGGGAGATGGCCCCGCAGAACAAAGACAGCAGAAAGGGAAACAGTACCTGACTTTTCATCGTTTCGGCTTCTCTGACTCTCTGCATTTCAGGAACTCTCCGCGGAGCTTCTTTTCTCTGGGATGTTTTTTTAAAAAGCAATGACAGCACCCTGGACTTCTGTAATTTGAGCGTAAGACTTATCAGTTAGGCGCTCGAGGGTGAACAGGGGCAGCGTCCGTCCTCAGTGCACCGGACAAGGCAGGAAGGCACCCTGCCTGACGCTCCTGCAGAATTGAGACGCCTTCACTTCCTTTTGGTCGACAGCGGCGCCCAGAGGCTGTCTTGGAAAACTGCACAGTGCCCAGCTGTTTATCCTCAAAGCGCAACCTCTTGAATCTATGTACTCTGTCTTTAATTTGCTGGAAGGAACCAAATACTCATATTTCCCCCTTTACATTTCAATTTTCTAGTTTGTCATCATCACATAAGGGTCTTCATCATTTTGTATTCTTTTTTCATTTAAAAAATTCACAAGGCACACAGTCATTTTTTTCAGTTTTGGGGGCAAAAAAAATCTTCAGTGATTTCACTATATTTATAAACTCTGGTATGACTGCTGTATCCATATAAGTGAATTGATAATTTTTATTTATTTTTTAGGGGACTAAAATACCTACCTTTCTGTAAATTCATTGGAATAAGTTTCCTTATCTAGTATTTTAAATCTCTCCATATATATGTTATCAAGTCAGTAATACTTTTCAAAGATAGTTTTTGCAAAAAAGAGGAAATCACAGCCTTACGATTATGTTAATATATTTCTCTTCTTTATAAAATATAGATAATATTTCCAGTTAAGTAGGGCAAAGTCTGATATTTTGTTAAAAGGGCAAATTTAGTATTGGGGTACACACACATGCTTTTATGAAGTGGAATTTCATATAATGTATATTTGTTTTATGAAACCAGTGTTTCTTTTTTAAATGAATGTATATGAAATACTCTAGGCTGTGTGCAGCGACCTGTGATCCCAGCACTTTGGGAGGCCAACATGGGAAGAACACATGAGGTCAGGAGTTTAAGACCAGCCTAGCCAACATGGTGCAAGCCGTTTCTACTAAAAAAATAAAAATTAGCTGGGCATGGTGGCAGGTACTGTAACCCCAGCTACTTGGGAGGTTGAGGCAGGAGAATCGCTTAATCCAGGAGGTAGAGTTTGCAGTGAGCTGAGATCATGCCACTGAAGTCCATCCTGGGTGACAGAGCAAGACTCTGTCTCAAAAACATTCTTTATAATGCCAATTCTCAGCTCCAGCCAACTTAAACCATCAATGAGCAAAATGAGTTTGACTTGACCACTGGTAAATATTGGAGATGTATTCAGAGTTCTTAGACACCCAATTCTGCAACTTATTCTGTAGTTCCAGGCTTAGAACTCGTCTTGGTTCAAAGCAAATCCCTTTATTTCAAATGCATTACCAAATGAGATCCAACTCAACAATTTATTCTGCTATTTTGCAGTGCTCACCCATACTCATACTCCAGTTGAAACAGCCTATTATCTGTTTTCTTAAGATACCTTTTCACTTGTTTCCTTGCATCATGCCTTTATACTTTCTGTTCCTTTTATTATGAACTTCTCCTCCCTTTCTGTTGCAATGGATTCTTGCCCATTCTTCAAAAAAATAAAAATAAACCCTTTTTAGTGAAAATGGGATGTCCGAGATCTTCCATCACCTGTACAAGTAGGTGGAATTGTGTGGGTTCCATATTCTCAGTGTATTTTCATGACACATATGTAGGCTATATTTCATATAGAATTCTTAGAAATTCTCTTTGAGCATACAAATCCCCCCTGACACTAGCTAATTAACTTTTTTTTCTCCTTACAGGGAAAGTGATACTGATACTATAAACTTTTTTTTTTCTAAAAATGATACGTTAAAAGTTACACGCCTTTTTCTTTTGAGACAGGATCATACTATGTTGCCCAAGTAGGTCTCGAAGTCCTAGGCTCAGAAGTCCTCCCCTGGCTATGGGCCTTTTAAATTCTGTGATATATTTGCATGTTTGAGTGAGAATACACCTTACTCTGCTTACAGCTTTTGTGTTCTGGCCCTGTTGTCTCATACATTTAAATGTGTCTTTTCCTAATATATTGAGGGAGGAATCTATTCTTTCGTTTGGGTTCTAATAAAATATATTTTGGTCTAATTTTGGATGACTCTCTTACATGATTTCATGAGTGAAAATAATTTCATAAATTGCAGAATAAGCCAACAATTTCTGGATGAAGAAAGTTGTAGAACATGACAAAAGAAGGGACTTCTATTCCATTGTTGGAAGAGACGGTCTGGAAATCCGCCACAGAGGCTGAGACATATTCCCTTACTTATTTTTAATATCCTTCTCAAGGGCAAGAAATACCACTCCAAGGCTCATAATAGTTTAGGTAGGTGAACTTTCCACCCTCAGGCAAAATGTTGAAATATGAATATACACATAAGCATATACTTTAGGCATACATAACAGGCATTATAGGTAAAACCATTTGATCAGCCTCTACTTTTTCATCTGTCTTGGAAGGAGTTAAACATAATTTAATTTCATGGGCATATAAAATATATTTTATTCATATATATTTTTACTTGTATGTATCAGGATAGGCTATATAGGCTGGAATGACAAACTCCAAAGCACAGGAATTTAAAATGAAAAAGGCCTATTTATCACAGGTATACAGACCAGTGTTGTGGTTCTCTCATCATAGTTACTCAAGGACCCAGGTAGAAGGAGCAGTCACAATTTCAAATAGTAACTTAGAGATCGAAAATTCTCACAATTGCAGATTCCTCTAGGAAGTGACACACTTTACCTCCACTCACAATGTATTATTGTTTCCCTAAGCCCACTCAACCATAATCAGACCAGGGAGTGCAGTCCTACTATAGGCCCAGAAAGAAAGGGGGACAAATATTTAGCCAAAGGACTAATGACAACCTCATGGCTTTATTTCTCAAATACACATGTGTTAAAGCTTTATAATAACCACATTCTCATAATTGTTCTTCATAATATTCAAAGAAATAAATAAACTCACCTGAAGTAGGTTGGAATCTCCTTTCGTTTCAAGTAAATCCTGAGTTACCAGAAGAGGCTCGCTTTTCTCACAGCTCTCCTGGCTGATGAGCGTGTCCGCATAGTTGGGCTGGGGGAAAATCAGGTGGCTCTTCATGGCGAGTCAAGTGAGTGAGACCTCGTGGGAATGGAGTCTGCAGAAGCCCGAACCCGTCCACGCCCACAAAGTCGCGAGGCAGACTTGCGGCTCGCTAAGCCGCCCTCGAAGCCTGCAGCGGAGCGTGAGCTTGTGCCAGCCGCCCGAGCTGAAGCCAGCAGCCACGGTGTGAGCCAGGAAGAGCGCAGGAGACCGCAGCCACCGCCACCCTCAGGTACAGAGTGAGGTCGAATGGATTGGGTTTGGCGGAGGGCTCAGGAAGCTGCCAGATCCGGCCAGGATGTCGGGGGATCCTGTCTGCCCGCGGCCACGGTGAAGCGTGACAGTGGCGGAGAGAGCTGGCCGTGGTCCTGGACAGCCACCACGAAGGGCTCTGCTGGCGTCCTCTGTGTGAGGGCTCGCGCCCGTGCTGCTTCACCTAAGCCGTGCAGCCCCACATGAAAGTCCTGGCTCGCTGGCCTTGAGCAGGTGGTAAGACAGCCAAGCGTTCTGGCCCGGTCTCACAATCCACCGCCACCACCTTGGTCACCAGGTAGCGGGCTCTGCGCGGGCGGCCAGCTCAGGTGGAACCATCTGTGGGGATGGCGGGGTACAGGATCTCGGGCGCATTGTCGTTCTGGTCCAGCACGAACAGGTTCAGCGACACGTTGCTGCTGAGTGGAGGGTTCCCGCTGTCGCTGGCTGTCACCAGTAGTTTCAAGTCTCTAAATTGCTCGTAGTCGAAGGATCGCAGCGCATATAGGACGCCAGTGTTGGAGTTGATGGAGACGTAGGAGGACAGGGGCGCCCCCTGGAGGGTGTCCTCGGTCAATGCATAAGTGATGTGGGCGTTGTCGTTGCTATCTGGGTCCTGGGCCGTCACTGAGAAGATGGAGGCTCCTCTGGGGTTGTTTTCTGGAATGTAGGCGGAGTAGGATAAGTGAGGGAAGGTGGGTGGGTTGTCATTGATGTCAATCACATTCAAGATGATGTGAGTTTCTGTGGACAGTGGCGGGCTTCCCCCATCTGAGGCTCTCAGACTGATGTTATATTCTGACATTTGTTCGCGGTCTAGGGATGTGGCCGTCACTAAGCGGTAATATTGGTCTATTGATTTTTCTAATTTAAATGGCAGATTTCCCAGGACAAAAACTGCAACCTGCCCATTCTGCCCAGAATCTCGGTCATGCACATCGATAAGAGCAATTTCTCTTCCAACGGTGCCCTCTTCTGGGACTGAGCCTGTGAGAGACGTAATTGTAATTTCTGGAGCATTGTCATTCACATCCAGAACCGTGAGTAGAATCTTGGCTCTTGAAAGAAGACCTGGTCCATCCTGTACTTCAATTTTAATTTCATAGAACATGGCATCCTCATAATCTAGATTTTTTAATATTGATACTTCTCCACTCACTGAGTTGAGATGGAAAATCTCAGCGATTTTCCCAGGCATTTTATCTAGAATATAAGACACTTGAGCGTTGAATCCCTCATCAGGGTCAGTAGCATTCACTGTGAGCAGTCGGGTACCCACAGGCACGTTCTCCCAAACACTTACACGGTACTCAGACTGAGTAAACATTGGTGGGTTGTCATTTGCATCCAGGACTATCACTTGGATGTGCAAGTTGCCAGAGTGGACAGGGTCGCCACCATCAGAGGCAACCAGGACAAGCTGGTGAATTTCTTTTTTCTCACGGTCCAGGGCCTGCTCCAGCACCAGCTCTGGATACTTGGCCCCCTCAGAGACGCTATTCACAGCCAGGGAGAAGTAGTCATTAGGGCTAAGCTTGTAGTTCTGCAGGGAGTTCATGCCTACATCTGGGTCAAAAGCAGTTTTAAGTGGAAATCGGGTTCCAGGAACCGTTAGTTCACCAATTTTTATTTCCAATTCCTCTGTTGGGAAATTAGGAGCATTATCATTAATATCTTTAATTTCTATTTCTACTTCAAAAATTTTCAATTTATCCTCAACAAGGATGTTAAATTTTACCAGACACAGCGGGATCTGAGCGCAGAGCTCCTCCCGGTCTATCCTCTCCGCGGTGACCAAGCTGCCGCTTCGCGGATTCAGAGAGAAAAGCTGCGTCCTACCTCTGGAGACGATGCGGACTCCGCGCTCAGCCAGCTCCCGGGGCTCTAACCCCAGGTCTTTAGCGATGTTGCCCACGAAGGAACCTTTATCTTGCTCCTCAGACACCGAGTAGCGGATCTGACCGGATCCTGTTTCACACAGTGTCCCCAGAAGCGCGCACAGCAGGGCCAGTCCTCTGCCATTTCGGAAACTCAGGCATTTGGTCATTTCCTTTTCGGGGAATAGCTTTCTCTGAATTCGGTTCCAGTTTCCCACGACGGACTCCAATCTTATTTTCTCAAGAAACGAAGTATTTTACGGGCCTAATTCACAGGTCAAACCGCTCGTTGACTAAGAGGTGAGGTTGGCAGCCGCCTCGGATTTTCTGAGTCTAATTTGCTGGTTCTTTGCATTGCAGGAGCAAGGAAATGGTGGACTAGTTCTCCAGCTGCGTTCTCCTTCTTGAGTGGTCAACAGCGACACTAAGAGGCCTAACCGTTTACTGCATCCTCTCAGACAAACATGATTATTTTTGAGTTATCCAAGACCTGAAATCCTTCTTGTCAGAGATAAGAGGACTAGTGTTGATTGAACATAATTGAATTGATATATGTTAAACAGTGTGGCCTCAAGTTATCTTTCTTGGGAATCCATGCACTAATCTTAATGCCACCAATATTGCTTCAGACATAGTGGAGTTAACTGTTTTGAACTGTTCAGTTTAAGAAACACACAGTAATAAAGAACTGGCCCTAAGGACCAACACAACTATTAAAAGACATGACCACCACTTGTTCTTCAACCACTGAATCTTGATAATGTGTTTGTTGTTATACTTACTACATTTATCAGGGTTATTTGATATCTTTCACCTTTCCCTGTCTATACTTTTAACTCTCTAAGAGCTGAGAGAAGGAAAAGAAGAAAAGAAGCACACAGAAATATCAGCCATGTTTATACATTATATTTCTTTAAGTTTGTTCTTGGTGACCTGATAACTTAGTTTCAATATTTGTTGTTATTTAATATTCATTAAACAAATACATAATTAGGTGTCAGACAATATGTTTAGGGATTTAAGGTGAACAATATAGACACAGTCACTTCCTTCACAGAGATTATAAGGATATAAAAGCACACAGGGAATTGTAGCGTACTGAGATAATTACCATAGTGGGAAAAGCCAAGCGGGTTAGGGGGGCCTTCAATTGGGCCTTTAAGGTTAGCAAAGGCTTTCCCAGGAAACATGAGAGGAGTGGATCAGTGAAAAGGCCTGGATGTGGGAGAGAACAGCATGACAATGCCTAGATGTGAGAGAGAAATCACAGCCCCTCAGGGTACTGAAAGAAGTTCGCTTTGTTTAAATCTAGACTATAAGGATGTTTTTTCAAAACCCACTACTAAAACCAGTAGAAATAAGCTTTTATGTTCCAGAATCTCTTTCTCTATAAGTTTCCAAGCACAAAAATATAAACACATATATTTGTCATTTCAATCATGATGCATGACATATCTATGCATAAGGCATTTATTCTTGTGGAGTTACTACACACACTAAAAATAACTGCTTTAATTATCCTGTTTATACTTTATTATTCACTTACAAGTAAAGATATTGTGACATATTATGCCACAGTGAGTTCCAATTTTACTCATAGAGAATTATGTAATAGTAACCAAAACAACACATTGTCTCAGAAAAGATGCAACATAAAGAATCACAGCACTTTGAGAGATACGGTGTCATTCAATAAAAGGCTCAATTGGTACATGATAATTTCCAAATAAAAATTAAAAATTATGCCATTTACATAGAACATTAGTGTGTTTATTGTTCTCTGTTATTAAATACATAACCAACATACTAAAAGCCAACATAGGAAGAGGAATGGGAAAAGAAAATTGTTCAGAGGGGCATTGGGATTGGGTGAGGGATTGGGAACATTTCCAGCAGCTACTGTGAGTAGAAACCTTGAGAAGAGAGATGTATACAAAAGATGGTTCTGGACAATTGTATGATATGAATCTTTTGTATCTTTTCTTTAAGCAAAACTATATTGAGGATATATATTATTTTAAAGATTAAAAGGCAATATGGTTCCCACATATGAGAAAGATAAAAAAAGGAGAAACCTGTTTATTACTACCCTACAACTTTATTACAGAGCAGATGATAAGTCAGTCACTTCTTCAAGAAGCACATAGCTTAGAGACTAATGTGATTTTTAAAACTAAGCCAAAATAATATGACATAACTTCCGGAAACACTGTAAGGAATGTATATTTCTAAATTTCCATATTTTTAACAGGGAAGGGCATGCAAGTTAAGGAAAACAATTTTGCTGTCAAACTGAGAGAAATATATTAAGACTGAATGAGAAAGAATTAGCTGACTAAGGTGTTTCCCTGTTCATATACAGATTCAAATATAAAGTAAAAGTCATATTTTAAAAGAAGAAAGGACTTGAGCAAACATAAACTCCAATCTTTATATTTTTAACAAAGAAAAAATTGTTGATCCGGGTGGATGAGATGATTTGCCCAGGGGTGAAGAAGAAAGTGTAAGAGACCAGATACCCTAGTTACTCAATGCAGTGCTCTTTGGATAATCATCTATTAACTCCTGGTTTACATTCATTGCACAACGATTCTCGTGTCTCTTCTTCCTCTTACAGCCTGTGAACACTAAGACCTACCAAGAAATAATTCACCAAGACTCACTTCCTACAACTTGACTCTGCCCTCAAGGAAATACGGGGAACAAAACAGATATAGTAAACAAGTAAGTGAATTACTTCAGCAAACTAGCTTGTACGGATGTTGTGAAAAGATAGATTACCTGAGAAGACGTTTCTTCCCTTTCATCTTCGAGTAGAGATTGAGGTGCTGATAAAAAATCCTTTTTCTCACAGCTCTCCTGGCTGATGAGCGTGTCAGCGTAGTTGGGCTCAGGGGAAGGTCAAGGTGACTCTTCCATGAGTCCGCCAGTGAGAGACCTCGTGGGAATAGGTCTACCCAGGAAAGCCCGCACCCCATTCCGCCACAAAGTCGCGAGCTGGGCATGCCTCAAGCTGCCTCCTGAAGCCTGCATCAGGCGTGACTTGTGCCAGCAGCCTGGCTCCAGCAGCACGATGACAAAGGCCAGGGCGCAGGGAGCCGCCCAGCCGCCACCACCAGGTACAGAGTGAGGTCCGAATCGTTGGGTTTGGCGGAGGGCTCGAGGCTGCCCAGATCGGCCAGGATGTCGGGGGATCCTGTCTGCCCGGCGTGGCGTGACAGTGGCGGAGAGAGGGCTGGCGTGGTCTGGGCCCGGCCTGCGAGGAGCTCTGGCGTCTCTGTCCGGCGGGGCTGCGCTGATGCGCCCTCACCGCCCGTGTGCAGCCCACCTTGAAGAGTCCTGGCTCGCTGGCCTTGAGCAGGTGGTAAGACAGCCAGGCGTTCTGTGAGTCTCTGTCCACCGCCACCACCTTGGTCACCAGGTGGCGAGGGCTCTGCTTGGGCTTGAGAGCCAGCTCCGCCGGTGGAACCATCTCTGTGGGGATGGCGGGGTACAGGATCTCGGGCGCGTTGTCGTTCTGGTCCAGCACGAACAGGTTCAGCGACACGTTGCTGCTGAGTGGAGGGTTCCCGCTGTCCCGCGCCATCACCCACAGTTGCAAGTCTCGAAACTGCTCGTAATCAAAGGAGCGCAGTGCATAGAGGACTCCAGTGTCAGAGTTGATAGAGATGTAAGAGGATAAGGGTGCCCCCTGAACAGTGTCCTCCGCGAAAGAGTAAGTTAGATGAGCATTGTCGTTGCTGTCGGGGTCATGGGCCGTCACTGAGAAGACAGAGGCTCCTCTGGGGTTGTTTTCAGGAATGTAGGCGGAGTAGGATGTGCGGGAGAAGGCGGGTGCGTTGTCGTTGATGTCTGCCACCTGGAGCAAAACGTGAGCATCCGTGGACAGGGAGGGGTTCCCTCCATCTTTAGCGGTTAGAGTGATGTTGTAAAAGGAAAACTGTTCCCTGTCAAGGGCTCTGGTTGTAACCAGTCGGTAGTAATTGTCCACTGACTTTTCTAACTTAAAGGGAAGATTCTCAGGGAGTGAACAGGTGATGAATGCATTCTGCCCAGAGTCTCTATCATGTACATTAAAAAGCCCAATTACGGTTCCTGGAGGAGAGTCTTCAGAAACTGAGCTAGTAGCAGATGTTATGTAAAATTCTGGGGCATTGTCATTCACGTCCAGAACCGTAATGATAACCTTCGTTCTGGTTAGAAGGCCCGGACCATCCTGAGCTTCAATATCAATTTCATGGAATGTAGCATCCTCATAATCTAGATCTTTTATGATTGTCAGATCTCCAGATGTTGACTTAAGCTCAAATACCTCTGAGGTTTCTCCAGGGCTTTTCTCTAGAAAATATGCCACTTGAGCGTTGTAGCCCTCATCTGCGTCAGTGGCGGTCACCGTGAGTATCCGGGTGTCCACGGGCGTATTCTCGGGAACGCTTATGCGGTACTCGGGCTGTGTAAAAACAGGCGCGTTGTCGTTCACATCCAGGACCTTCACGCAGATGCGGGAGGTGCCAGATAGCACTGGGTCACCCCCATCAGAAGCCACGAGAACGAGGTGGTGAACAGCCTCTTCCTCGCGGTCCAGAGCGCGCTCCAGCACCAGTTCTGGGTACTTGTTCCCATCAACTCCGCTTCGCACGTCCAGGGAGAAGTGATCATTTAGGTTGAGTGCATACTTCTGAAGGGCGTTCTCACCTACGTCCGCATCATGCGCATTCTTAAGAGGAATCCGGAATCCTGGCGTAGTGGTTTCACTGATTTTTAGCTCCAGTTCCTCTACTCCAAAGCGAGGGGCATTATCGTTAATATCTGTTATTTCCACCTCTACTGAATAAATAGTCAATTTGTCCTCCAGCAGGATGTTAAAATTCAACAGACACGGTGCGCTCTGAGCGCAGAGCTCCTCCCGGTCTATCCTGCTCGCAGTGACCAAGCTGCCGCTTCGCGGGTTCAGAGCAAAGAGCTGGGTCCTACCTCTGGAGACGATGCGGACTCCCCGCTCTGCCAGTGCCAGGGGCTCCAAACCCAAGTCCTTGGCGATGTTGCCTACGAAGGAGCCTCTGTCGATCTCTTCTGGCACAGAATAGCGAATCTGCCCAGCCCTGGCCTCCCACAGGGTCGCCAAAAGGAAGCACAGCAGGACCAGTTTTCTGCAGTGTGGCAACTTTTGCAGAGCCGCCATTTCCTTCCTGTCGCAGTTTTCTCCGAGTCAACTTCCAGCATTCAGTGCGGATTCCAATCTTTATTCCTCAGGCTGTGAGATGACCAGCATTCACAGGACCCAGGTCCCTATGGAGACAAATGGTGGGCTGTTCGACTGAATTTCTTTGGTGCCCTGAAGCTTTAGGGCCAAACCTCCAGCCTGTTGTGCTGTGGGAGGCGTGTGGCTGGATTGGTTGGCTTTGCTGCTTTTTACTCCTTAGGTGGTCAACAGCGACGCTCAGAGGCCTAAATAATTTCTGCACCTGCTCGGGAAAACTTAAGTTACTTCTTGTTTGTTTGCCTTTGTTGACTTTCAAGGTGCTTTAAAGAATCTTACAGCTCTAAGATACCGTAGAATTAGATCTTTCAAAACAGGAATCTTTTTTATCAGGATTAATAAGACTGGTATAAATGAACATGACCTTGATAATAGTTGCTAGGAAAGTATTATTGACTGCTCAAGGCATTAATCAATGCCACCACTGCTCTTGCTACAAACATCTTCCATCTCTTATTGTATAATCAGAAGCAGTAAGATCAATTAAGAAACGTTAGCTACATTTTCTTCTAAGGTTATATATTTTGAACTTTTGTGGTTGATGGCTTAGCATTTACCTTCAAAATCTGCCTTTAAATTATTGAATCATCAGACACTTAGTTGGGTACATGTGCCTCCCACTTTGCATGACTGGGGCTGGAGATAGAAATGGTGAACATGATAAACACAGGCCCTGGTCTCAAGCATGAAGGTTGGAGGAGGACATAAGAAAGTAAAGAGAGTGTAATAGAGTAATGAGAGTGTAATAGAATAAAGTGAAGAGAGTGTAATTGCCATGATATGAGGTAGGAAACACTGGGTGATGGAGAAATACCTGGGAAGGGTATCCAGTCTAGATTTGGAGTCAGAAAAGTCTTTTTGAGGGCATGATTGAAGCTGAATCCTAAAAAGTAGGATTGAATCAAGAAAAAGGCTGAAGAATTGTTCTAGAACCTCAGAATAAATGCTTGAAGGTGAGAGACAGCATGGAACATTACAGAAATGGAAAGCAGATCTATTTGATAAAGCTAGAGTTGGAAGGGGATTTTGGAATCAGTCACTCAAAATTGTTTGAGGTTGTCAAGTTCTTTTTCTGATATTCATTTTCCAAGGGTGTAAAATACAATGCAGTGGATGTCTTCTTACTCCTGTTTTATCTTTATCATTTTGACCATTGTCAAGCATACAATTCTGTGACATTAAGTACATTCAAATTACATTCTGGTGTGATCATTACCACTATCCACCTCCAGAGCTTTTTCATCCTCCCCAACTGAAACTCTGTACTTATTAAATAGTAACTCCCCATTGCCTTTCACCCAGTCCCTGGCAGCTACCATTCTACCTTTTGCTCTATGAGTTTGACTAATCTAGGAACTTCATATATGAGGAATTGTACCATATTTGTCATTTTTTGACAGGTTTATTTCACTTGACAACATGTCTTTGAAGTTCGTCCATATTGTAGCATGTAACAGAATTCCCTTCCTTTTTAAGGCTGAATAATAGTCCATTGTATTTGTGAACCACTTTTTGTTTACCCATTCATCTGTCAATGGACACTTGGGTTACTTCCACTTTTCAACTATTGTGACTAATGCTGCCATAAACATAGGTGTACAAATATCTGTTGAAGTCCCTACTTTCAATTCTTTTGGGTAATAACCAGAGTGGAATTGCTGGATTATATGGTAATCCTATGTTTAAATTTTTGAGGAATCACCATACCATTTTCCACAGCAGTTGTATCATTTTATATTCACCAGCAATGCACAAGAATTCCAATTTCTCCATATTCTTGTTAACACTTATTTTCTTTTCTTTTATGACAGCAATTCTAACGAATGTGAAGTAGTATCTCATTACGGTTTTGATTTGCATTTCCCTAATGACTAGTGATGTTGAACATATGACTAGTGATGTTGAACATCTTTTCATGTGGTTTTGGCCATTTGTATATCATCTTTGGAGAAATGTCTATTCAAGTCCTTTGCTCATTTTAACATCCAATTGTTTGGGAGGTTTTGTTGTTGAATTATGGGAGTTCTTTATTCTGGATATCCATTCTTAGATATATGATTTGGAAACATTTTCTCTCATTCTGTGGGCTGCGTTTTCACTCTATTGATATTGTTCTTTGCTGCACATAGTTTTTAATTGTGATAAAGTCCAGTATAGCTTTTTTTTTCTTTTGTTGCTTGTGCTTTTGGTGTCATATCCAAGAAATCATTGCCAAAATCAATGTTATGAAGGTTTCCTCCTGTTTTCTTCTGAGAGTTGCATAGTTTTAGTTCTTACACGTAATAGCTAAAAGGGTTTTATTGCTTCTGAATATTGCTTCTTTGATCCATTTTGAATTAATTTTTGTAAGTGGTATAAGTGGAATTGCCCATTTCTGGTGACCCTTTAGTCTGTTTGCCTTTTGACTCCTTCCTTGTTGAAATTTTCTCATTTTTACTTTCATCCATTCCTCTTAGAAGACTGAAGAAAAATGTATTGGAAATAATTGATACCAACCATGTTTTCTTGTAGAGTTACTATGGTATATCTTGCTTTGGTTTTTTAATTTTTATTTTTGTGTTTGTGTTTGTTTTGTTTTATACAGGTTGGGTCTTGTTATACTGCCCAGGCTGGATTCAAACTCCTGGGCTCAAGCAATCCTACTGCCTCAGCCTACTCAATAGCTGGGATTATAGATATGCCATTGTGCCTGGCTCTCTTAAATGAGTCCTAACATTAGACTTGACAGAATTTTCATTTTCTCCCCACTGGTTTTACTATAACATTTTTTGTCTGCTTCTGTTACTTCATCCTCAGAATTCTTCCATGGTTGCATTTCAAAAATGTATCTCTTTGTTATTTTTTGCATCATTTTATTTTAGTATATACTCATTATATGTTTTTTATCTTCTTAAATGGCAAGCTAAATTCATGTATTTTAAAGAATTTTGGCCGGGCGGGGTGGCTCAAGCCTGTAATCCCAGCACTTTGGGAGGCTGAGACGGGCGAATCACGAGGTCAGGAGATTGAGACCATCCTGGCTAACACAGTGAAACCCTGTCTCTACTAAAAAAACACAAAAAACTAGCCGGGTGAGGTGGCAGGCGCCTGTAGTCCCAGTTACTTGGGAGGCTGAGGCAGGAGAATGGCGTGAACCTGGGAGGCGGAGCTTGCAGTGAGCTGAGATCTGGCCACTGCACTCCAGCCTGGGCGACAGAGCGAGACTCCGTCTCAACAAAAAAAAAAAAAAGGAATTTTGTTTGTTTTTTTAAAAAAATTATTGCATTTGTCTATAAACTTACTCCTAATTAGTTTTAGCTGCATCTCACAATTTTTAATAAATAATATTTAAATCCTTCTCTTCTGAGTAGTTGTCATTGTCATTGTGATTTTTGAAATCCAAGAGTTATTTAAGGGTGTGGATGTAAATATCCAAACTTTTTCCCCCTTTTCTATTTTTAAATGTTTGCTTTGTGATTTAAGTATGTGTTGTAAGGCAAGTATATTATTGGTACTTTGGAATTCGCTGAACCCTTTTTTGTAATGACTAGATAATAAACTTGTAGATTGTCTATCTGTTCAAGGATGACTATTCCATATTTGTTGTGTGTAGAACAGATCTATTAGAATCCTAATAGATCAACCTTATAAATTATGTTGTTTAGATCTTCTGTATATTAACGAACTTTCTCCCTGTAGGGTCTATTATTTCTTATGGAATTATGTTAAAATATTCTGGTATTTTCTAAGCTACATTTTTTGGTAATAGAAGCTCATATTTTTATATTCTTTTGATCATCTGTTCTTTTTACAACTATAATCAGTTCATTTTTTAAAATCACATTTTGTGTTTGTTACCTTAAATACAACTTTGTTGTTATATTAATATTAACATGACTGCTTTCTTTTTGTGTGTGCATACATATATATTTAGTTTTACTGTTTCAGTGTATTTTTAAGTATATGTATTATTAGAATATGGATTTTAAAAATCAACTAATTTTGTAATATTTGTCCTTTAATAGGTAAATGTAGCTCACTTGTATATACACAGAAAAAAGTTATGACTATAAGAGCTGAGAAAGTCCAGAACTGAGATAACTTAGCTATCAATTGAGAGTATACTCTTGGTACCAAGCAAAAAATAAAAATAAAAATGCAACAGACACACAGCAAGAATGAGAGAAAGTCTTCAATGGTTATCAGAGAAAAAACAGAGATTACCTTAAAAGATAATAGTTTGTTGAAAGTTTCTTACTAGCAACAATAAATTCTACGAGACATGTGTGTTTTGAAATTTTGGTTTGTATATTTATTTTTAGTGGAAGAGCTCTGTTTATTTTCAGTTTTAGTTTGTTTTTCTTTTCTACACTATGTCCCTGTCTCCTTCCCTCCTGGGTTCAGTGCTCATTTATAATGGTTTTGAAATAAATAATTTCTATCTGACCTCAGGTCCCAGGCCATAACTGGGTCTCTTAATGACGCTTTAATGATACCCAGCAGTGATATTCTGGATACCACAGCTCACATGAGAGATACTTGGTGTTCGCTGTCTCTATCCAGCATCCGTGTCTGTCTCTTTCTCTTGGTCTACACAGCTTACCAAGAAAGCTATAACCACAGGAATTGGGCGGCAGCTTCTATTTTTATTCATTTATTTATTTACTTATTTAACATGGTGTGGCTCTGTTGCCCAGGCTGGAGTGCAGTGGCGCCATCGCGGTTCGCTGAAGCCTTGACTTCCTGGGCTCAAGCGATCCCGCCACGTCAGCACCTGCGCCGGCCCGCCCCGCCCCGCCTCGCCCCGCCCCGCCCCGCCTCGCCCCGCCTCGCCCCGCCTCGCCCCGCCTCGCCCCGCCTCGCCCCGCCCCGCGTAGCTGGGACTACAGTTGCAGGCCACCGTGTCCGGCTGGTCTTGAACTCCAGGGCTCCAGGGATCTTTCCGCCTCAGCCTCTCAAATTGTTGGAAATACAGACGTGAGCCACTGCGCCCAGCTAGGCAGCATGTTCATGCATCTTTCTCTTCCTTTTTAATCAGCTGAAGGGCCTCATTGCTTGTTTTGGATTCAGGCAGTAAGCCTGGTCCAGGTCATTTATCTAGTCTGAAGCACTTCTGTCCCTATTACATTGCTGGAGGCAGTTTCCTAACCTTCAATTTCTTCTTTTAAGTCCAAGACTATAACTCACATGGCTTCAGACCAGCTAACCACTTTGCTTTTGCTTTCCTCTTATATTTTATGTATCTCTGTATTTTATTGGAGCAGAGTAAATATAAAAAAGCATGGACTTACTCCCCGACTATGCTTTTTTTTTCTTCTGAAAAGTTAACACACATTAAAGTAGGATGTATACTTGATTTTTGTTAGTTGATTTCATTACAGGTATAATGTATAAGTCAGGAGGCTTCAAAGCTATTTCTCAAGTTGCACGATAAATTTTCTGTTGTTCACTTTGTTACTTCATAAATTACTTAAATAGATGTATTCTTCAGTACAGGCACCACTGCTCACATCTGTAATATCAGCACTTTGGGAGGCTGAGGTGGGAGGATCACTTAAGCCCAGGAGGTAGTGGCTGCAGTGAGCCATGATCACGCCACTGCACTCCAGCAAGACCCTGTCTCAAAACTAAAAAAAATCTGATAATAAAGATAGAATAAAGGGCTAAAATATTCAACAATAATTTAAAATTGCGGTTTATATAGATCCCTATAATCTTATATGAACACAATTAAAAATACTACTTTAGACAATCTTCACCTCTTCAAATGTCCCCAAATAAAATATCACAGTGTCCTGACAGATGATGTCTACATTAAATTCCGGGGTAAATTAGCAGGTATTTATAACAAGAAAATTTGAAAATAGTATTAGACATTTAAATATTGATGAGCCTTTTCTAATCAAACCCTTTAACCCAGAGGCAAGTAAGAAAATGTTAGAAGCTAAATCACCCTGTTTCTAATACAGTGCTCCTTCCAGACAGAGATGGCATCTCACACATACCTTCAACCCAACCACCTACATTATGATCACAGTCTCCTTTTCAATGCAAGAACAATTATAAATATACCTGCATATGAACGTGTAGACTCACTTAATCGTGATTTTCCAGGACTTGTAATAAAAAGCCATAAAGATACATGGGTTAGAAGAACTATCTGTAGTAAAGAGTGAATGCAAGTAAGTTAAATCAAGAATTATTTTTCTCTAGATAGCTTATACATTCATCACAAAAGTTTACCTGAGAAAACGGTTCCTTTTTGTCTTCAAGTAAAGACTGGGGTGCTGATAGAAAATCCTTTTTCTCACAGCTCTCCTGGCTGATATGGTATCCGCATAGTTGGGCTGAGAGAGGGGAAAATCAGGTGGCTCTTCATGAGAGTCCGCCAGTGAGAACCTCGTGGGAATAGGTCTGCAGGAAAGCCCGGGCCGTCCAGCCCACAAAGTCGCGAGCGGGCACTAAGCATACTCCAAGCCTGCAGCTTGGTGACTTTGTGCCAGCGCCCGAAGCCTGAAGCGGCATGCGATGACAAAGGCCAGGAAGGCTATGAGAGAGACGCGGCCACACGCCACCACCAGGTACACAGGGTGAAGTCGAATCGTTGGGTTTGGCGGAGGCTCCAGGCTGCCGTCGACCAGGATGTCGGGATTCTGTCTGCCACAGCCCACGGTGAAAGCGTGACAGTGGCGGAGAAGGGAGCTGGGCAGTGGTCCTGGGCCCGGCCACCACGAGGCTCCTGCTTGGCGTCTCTGTCCAGCAGGGCTCGCGCCGTGCACCTCGCCCGTGGCCCTTGAAAGAGTCGGTTAGCCTTGAGCAGGCAGTAGGATAGCCAAGCGTTCTGGCCCGAGTCTCTGTCCACTGCCACCACCTTGGTCACCAGGTAGCCGGGCTCTGCGGAGCGGGGCGCTAGCTCCACTCCTGTGGAACCATCTGTGGGGATGGCGGGGTACAGGATCTCGGAGCGCGTTGTCGTTCTGGTCCAGCACGAGGCAGTTTCAGCGTGCGTTGCTGCTGGCCCGGGTCCCCACTGGCTCGCCATCACTTTCAGTTGCAAAGTCGGAACTGCTGCGTGACCGAAGGATCATGGCCTCTACAGGACCCCAGTGTCGGAGTTGATGGAGACGTAGGCAGATAGGGGTGCTCCCTGGATGGTGTCCTCTATTAGGGAGTAAGCGATTTGTGCATTCTCATTGCTGTCCGAGTCGTGGGCCCTCACAGAGAAGATGGAGGCTCCTCTGGGGTTATTTTCGGGAATGTAGGCAGAGTAGGAGTCCTGATGGAAGACTGGGGAGTTGTCATTGATATCTGTCACTAGCAGTGAAATGTGAGTTTCAGTAGATAGAGCTGGAGTTCCTTGGTCTGTTGCTGTTACTGTGATGTTGTACCCAGAGATAAGTTCTCTGTCCAGTGTTCTTTCAGTCACTAAACGGTAATAATTATCAACTAACTTTTCCAATTTAAAGGGTAAATTTCCAGGAATGAAACATGTGGTGTAGCCATTGTCTCCTGAGTCCTGGTCATGCACACTGATAAGAGCAATTATGGTCCCAGGAGGAAAGTTTTCTGGAACTGCAGTGGTGACAGAGGTGATGGTCACTTCTGGGGCATTGTCATTTACATCCAAAACTTTGATCAGTACCTTAGCTCTAGTCATGAGCCCCGCACCATCCTGGGCTTGAACTTCCATTGAATAAATTTTGTATTCTTCGAAATCTAGTGGTTCTTTATTTGATATTTCTCCTGTGTAAGAATCTAAATGAAATATTTGGGCCACTCTGTGGTCTACATTGTGAAAGGAGTACATTACTTTCCCATTAGATCCCTCATCAGGGTCGGTGGCATTTACCATGAGCAGTCGAGTGCCCAGTGGCACGTTTTCGGGGACATTCATATGGTATTGTGCCTGAGTAAATGCTGGAGGATTGTCATTTGCATCCACCACCTGAATGTAAATTCTGAGGGTCCCTGAACGGACTGGGTCACCCCCATCAGAAGCTGTGAGGATGAGGTGGTGGACAGCTTCTTCTTCTCTGTCTAGGGGACTCCGCAGCACCATCTCTGGATGTTGGGGCCCATCGGCTCCCTGTTGCACATCCAGGGAGAAATGAGGGTTAGAACTGAGTTGGTAGCTCTGGAGTGAGTTCACACCCACATCAAGGTCTTGTCCAAATGGCAATGAGATTCTGGTACCTGGAGTGGTTATTTCATTCATTTTAAACTCCAGTTCCTCTAACTGG
The DNA here is from genome assembly GCF_008728515.1 of Papio anubis. Classification (NCBI taxonomy): domain Eukaryota; kingdom Metazoa; phylum Chordata; class Mammalia; order Primates; family Cercopithecidae; genus Papio; species Papio anubis. The sequence goes on along the minus strand of NC_044980.1, from coordinate 133,968,528 downwards.
AATTGGGGAGTGTTGTCATTAATATCAATTATTTCTACTTCAACAGGGAAAAGCTTCATTTTATCCTCAACAAGGATATTAAAACTCACGAGACATGGCATGCGCTGAGCGCAGAGCTCTTCCCGGTCTATCCTGCCCGCGGTGATCAAGCTGCCACTTCTAGGATTCAGAGCGAAAAGCGGCATCCTACCTCTGGAGACGATGCGGACTCCGCGATCTGCCAGCTCCTGGGGTTGTAGCCCTAGGTCCTTGGCAATGTTGCCCACGAAGGAACCTTTGTCTGTCTCTTCCGGCACTGAGTAGTGAATATTCCCAGCCCCAGCTTCCAACAGCAGCTCCAGAGAAAGACACAGAAGCATCAGCCTGCTGCAGCCGGTCAGCTTTTTCTGAATCTTCATGGCTCTCTCACTTCGTAGTTTTCTTCCAGTCCAGTACCAAGGGTATCGTTTCTGCTTTTCTGAGCTGAAATTAACCCAATTTTCAGGAGAATTCTGAGTGGGGAGTCATCCAGAAGTAGGATTTAGGCAGTCTTGGACAGTCTGTTTTCAATCTGGCCGTTATGGAGGTTCTAAGAGGCACAAGAGCTTTCTTTTCCCCCCTCCTCCTGAAGTGTGTGTACTGCCTGTATCTACCAGATTAGTGAACAGCGGCACCCAGAGTCCTAACCAGTTACTGCATTCCTAGAAAATACTTAAAACTTTCTCATTAACTTAATATTTTCTTAAGTTTTAGTCTATTGTCAAGGAAATCATTTCTACAATATATGTATGAAAAGGAGAAACTATATGTTCACTTCCTTAAATGTGCCTAAATGTCACCAAATTGAAATATACAGGAGAATCTTAGTATTTTCATGCTATCTGCTTTCCTTGTTTGCTATTCAGGGAATGATAGTAAAAACCTAACATCACAATGAGGACAAAATCATCTCTCCACTTTTTCTGTAGTAAAGCTTGACCACTTGATAATTTCCCAGGCCACATAGAGCAGCTCTCCTTTGACTAGAGGATGAAAAGTCTTGGAGGGAAAGATAATCTTTTAGAATATAAGCTAGACTTTAAAAAATTGTACCATCCCATTTCCTTCCCATTACGATTTGAATATTTATCAGAAACCTTGGGATTTTGAAGGGCATGGTTTAACCATATCCTTATTTTTCCTCTTCTTTTTTTGAAGTGTCTTTGCATTATGTAGGTTTTAAAAAATTCTTAAGATTCACCCAAAGGTAATACATTTGGAAAAAAAATAAAACTGGGCTCTTGGAATTTCATTGAAAAGTCACATGAATGTATAATTTAGATTTCAAATTTCAGAGTCAAAGTCTATGATATTATTCTTCACAGCTGAAAAGAAAAATGGTCTCATCTTTATTTTTAGATTGTCTCTTATAATATGTATTCCCCTGTAATTGTGCTTAATATTTTCTCCAAGAGAAGGTTGGTTTTCTCCTAACAGTACTTTTTAACCAGTTAAGATGAGGATGTGGCCTTCTTTCTTTTAATGACTGCAGTATTAGCAAAGGGTTACTAATTAAAATGTCTCAGGCTTAGAGTGACTTACTTATCTTTACCCCAAAGTTAGAGAAGCATGCTATCCGCACTCCAGAGTCTGATATCTTCAGGAACAAATTGAGCAAACCAACCCAATGACACCATGACTGAGAAAAGTTAAAAATAAGGAAAGAAAGAAAACAACGAAAGGTCTCAAGAATAGTTTTTGGAAAGAGAATTTTAGTTCTTATATAACTAAATCTACAGTTTCTCAGCTTCTCAAAGACAAGTATATGGAGCCAAAGAGTAGAAATTTAAAGATGCAATAAATCACCTTTGATACTGCAAGGAAGGAACTCTTTAACAGAGAACGTAACTTTCCAGAATACACATTAATAGGCACAAACTTTTCCCCAAAGAAACTGTGAGCTAATGAGGCAAATTAAAATATACATAAGAACTAGCAAGTAAACCTGTAGGGCTCCCTACTCTCAGCAACCAAAAACACGCAGGAGTGATTTATAAAAGGATGATAAGTATAAAATAAAAATGTTAAAATATCACACAAATACATTTGAATCAAATGTAACATTTAAAGCTTCATTGCTGGCCAGGCACAGTGGCTCATGCCTGCAATCCCAGCACTTTAGGAGGCCAAGGTGGGCAGATCACTTGAGGCCAGGAGTTTGAGACCAGCTTGATCAACATAGTGAACCCCGTTTCTACAAAAACAAAAACAAAACAAAACAAAGCTTCATAGCTGGCACTGCAGAGAATATCTGGTTGAAAGCTGTTTCTTGAGTTAATTTAAAGACATTAAGATTTTAAAAATATCTAAGGCCACACATACGTTGTAGGAACACGGCAAATTTCCTTCCTTTAAGTTGGAGACAACTCCATATCCAGGCTTGCACCAGAGATCTGGCTGAAAGCAGCCCCAGGCAATGGGGCTATAGAGGTCATTGCAGGTTCAGAAAGATGGCCAGAGTCACACTGAGGAGAAATAGCATGGAGATCAAGGCAAAGGCCATCCCAGGTTAAACTACAGCTGTTGGGTGCTGTCTGTTGCCTGCTGTTGGGTGCTGGGTGATTGCTGAGGTCTGGCAGCAACTCCTGCAAACTGTGAGCAGCAACCAGGTACAACGTGATGATTCACCATTGACCATGGTGACCAACAAACCTTGGTAGGTTGCATCTCTGTTACCCACAGTGACACAGCACGCATCTAGCTCGTGCACATCCCTAGTTTGAAGAGCCACATTAGCTGACCTGAAGCACGATAGGACAGTCAGCCTTTGTGCCCCAGCTGGTGTCCACTTTGGTGATGGGATAGCTCGGTTGCATTGTGAGTGGTGCAGCATCAAAGAGGGCCCCACCTGGCTGTAACTCCTGGCGTAGTGTCCTTGCATTTTCGCAATGGTCATCCACCATCACATGCAAGTTCAGGATGACACTGAGCAAGCTGAACCCTGGTCACTGGCCCGCAGAGTCAGCTCAAAGATAGTCTGCATGAACACCACAGCACTTTGCACTCACTGACATGCAGAATGACAGTGCCCACAGTGGCAGGTCACTGGTCAAGAAGAAACAGGAGGCATATGACCCTAAGTCAGGGTGGGAAGTGCTAAAGTATGTGATGGAGGTTCTGGGTAGTGTTCCCAGTCACCCAAAAGAAATAGGAGGCTTGTTGAAGAATGAGCATTTTTGTGGATGCCGATGATATGCAGGGTGATGCAGGAGAGGGACAGTTTGTCCTTGTTGGTGGTTCTGATGGTGACATTGTCCTTCAGGGTCTGCTACCAGTTTAGAATTCCATCTATGAGTAGCTGACAAAGAATTACATCATAATTCTTGGAGGTGAATTGTTTGCCAGTATGATCATTTCTCTCTATAATAATTTTCATCTTTCATTTAAGGTCTCTTAGTCCTATTGTTTTGGTTAGGGCAACCACAGTTCTTACCTCTGATAGGACTAGACGCCGAACTGAAAGTCACCTGCACTGACTGCATTCATTTCAACCAGGACTCTGAAGTGGGCCCTCAAACTGCCTCCAGTCTTATATTCCATGCTGTAACTGTTACTCTTCAGAATCAAGTATTTCTGTCATTATTGGACAGGAAATATATTCTGTATGCCCTGTAAAATTGTGTAGAAAGATCAGGAGAACTCTATATTGAAGATATTGTCTAGGTCATTGGGGATCACCTGAAGAATGAAGAGGAGGAGGTGGTGGGCATGTTCTCCTGCAGGCTAACCCCACTTACACATTGCTCAATATCTGATGACTGGCATTGGCATCCAAGGCCTGTGTCTTGCCCTGAGCTGTTCTGCCCCCTCCCCATCACTAAATGGTGGCAGCTCTGCTCCTCTGGTTCAGGGTTTCTTTTTTTTCTTTTCTTTTCTCTTTTCTTTTCTTTTCTTTTCTAAGAGATGGGGTCTGGCTATGTTACTGAGGCTGGAATGCAGTGGCTATTCACAGTTGTGCTCATAGCGCACTGCAGCCTCTAGCTGGCATCAAGCAATCCTCCTGCCTCAGCCTCCTGAGTAACAGGGACCACAGGAGTGCCCCACTGCACAGGCTCAGGGATTCTTCAATAGCAGCAATTCAGAGTACATACTGCTGTAGTACTCTCCTTTACTTCTAGGGGAAGAGGAGATGGCTATTAAAATTAATCTGATATATTTGTACAGAGTTACTGCCAGTGTTCAAAATCTACTGCAGGCTTAAGAGTAAAAGTTCCTCTTATTAAGATGTTTTCCAGAATTTCCAAAACGTGTGCTAAAAGCCATTTTATTTATATCCAAGATGCATACGTTTGTATGAAAAACATTTATATGATTTTTCAGTACCTTCAAATTCAAATGGCCGAGGGTCTTCCTTGGGCATAACTGCTAGATCTATCCTGTCATTCTCAAGCTCCTCTCTGGCTCATTCTCCAGCTGTATGTAAAGAGAGGCTTCTCAGCACTTACCCGTAGTTTTTCCCATCACCGAGACACAGATCTTCTGAGAGATTACCAACCTTTCAATCCCTAGCCTTCTCTTCCAGAATCTTACAGCGTATCAGCTACGTAGAATAAAGACCTCAGGCAGGGAAACAGCGATTCCTGCACTCCTCACACCTTCCTTATGGGGGACTTCTTCCTCTGTTTCTTCTTCTTGCTGGTACTCAGATCCGAATACCTCTCTCTACTGTTGCTCCCTGCTTCCTGCTCCCTGCGATGCTCAGGAATAAAAGGCAGCTCCTCACTCTGGGTCACGAGACATCGTGAGATTCTTGACCAAGATATCTGGAGCAGACTGCGAGAGAGACAGCAGGCAGAGTCCTCTCCTATAGTGTTTCTAAAAAGCCTGCAGGGACTGCTGCGTCAGTGGATTGCTTTGTTTCCCTCCAGCCACGGATTGGCGGACAGCGGCACCCAGAGGCCCAGTATGATATCCCTAGCAGGTTAGTTTTCAAGGTCCTCACAAGAGACTGTATCGGCTTTTTTCTCAAGACATATTTTAAAATACCAGCTGCTTTACTAAGAAGGGTGCAAATCATTATTTTTGATAAAATATTAACAAAATCATCATTTCACAAAATTTAATGCAAACGTTTTATTAAAATTCTTATTTTTTTTTTTTTTTGAGACAGAGTCTTGCTTTGTCACCTAGGCTGGAGTGCAGTGGCGTGATTACGGCTCACTGCAACCTCCGCCTCAAGGGTTCAAACAATTCTCCTGCCTCAGGCTCCCGAGTAGCTAGGACTACAGCTACATGCCACGATGCTCGACTAATTTTTGTATTTTTAGTAGAAACGGGGTTTTGCCATGTTGGCCAGGATGGTCTCGAACTCCTGACCTCAGGTAATTCGTCCGCCTCGGCCTCCCAAAGTGCTGGGATGACAGGCGTGAGCCACCGCACCCATACTAAAATTCATTAAAATTCGACTAAGAATTCTTACAAATTTTTCCCTCTTGATGTTTTCTTTTCAAGATGACACACTATTGAAACTTATTTTTCATGAAAATGGCTACTCAAGAAATTATCCACTGTAAAAAATTATTATAAAAAATTCACTGTAAATTCAATATATTAAAGGAGAAAATTTCACTATAAAAGGTGGAAAATACTGATAAAAACGTAAAATTGAGTAACTGCATTATGTAACTACTGATATAAAGAATTTACATTCGATGCTTATCCATACTTTAAAAATAGATATATACTTTTGTAATTACAAAAATAATCAGCTCATTTATGGATACTATTGGTTGTTCATGCCCTTTTTCCTCTTGTAACACTTCCTTTTAGTTTAGGTTTTCACCCTTCATGTACCTAGGGAAGCAGAACCTATTCAGAGCTGTAGTAGGTTCTGATAAGTTTAATCTAATAATGATAATCTCATCCTCTTGACAGTGCTTAGTTAGGAATACAGACTTAAAATAATAAGCAGGGTTTCTCAACCTTGGTACTATTTTGAGCCATATAATTCTTTGTGGTGGGGAGCTGTTCTGTGCCTTGTAGAATGTTCAGCAGTATCCCTGGCCTCTATGTACTAGATACCAGTAGGACCCACCCCCCACAGTTGTGACAACCATAAATATCTCCAGACATTACCAAATGTCTCTTCACCTCTCCCCATTTTCAGAAACACAGGCTTAGGGTATTTCCCTAGTGAGTATTAATGAGCCAAGAATAGGAACATGGCCTAAGTTGGTCCAATTGGATTGAAAGACTGCTTGGGGAGAGTGACTCTCTTGTCACGGACAAGGAAGAAAGTTCTCCAGTTATTGCTGCTGGCTGGTATCTTGTGACTGCAGCCTTTGGAATTCTACAAGGAGAGGAAAGCAGAGCTGAAACAATAATAGAAAAAGTATAAATAAGTGCTTATTCTTCAAAATTAGGAAGAAAAAACAATTTGTGCTATACCATGATTGTATCTGGCCTAGAGGCACTGAAACTTCTAGACCTGCCTGTCCACTAGAGTAACAACCAACCACATGTGGTCCCTGAGAACTTGAAATGCAGCTAGTCCAAACTGAGATGTGCTGTAAGTGCAAAACACACACTAGGTGTTGAAGATTTAGTACAAAACAAGAATGTAAAATGTATTATTAATATATTTACATTATTGTAAAAATATGTTGCAATTATATCTTAGATATACTGGATTAAAATTATTGAAGTTTCACCTGTTTCTTTTTGCTATTTGAATGTGGCTACCAGATAATCTAAAATCACATCTATGGCTCACCATCTGTGGCCCACATTATATTTCCATTGGACAAAGCTGCGCTGGACTACCTGTTTTTTGGGATCATAGATTTTCTTACCGTTTAAACCAGTGTAAATTAGATTTTAATGTTTTTCCTATAGAAAACATCCTACTAGATACAGGAACTGCTATATATTTTTAGTTAGCCTTTTTACCTTTAAAATATATGGTGATATAGCAATATGTAAGTTGGCTTTTCTGTGGTATTTGCTATTTCCTCACCCCTATAATTTTCTACCTCCTAAATATAAGCAGGATTTCTCCCATCACCCATAATTTAACCTCCAAAGTATAAGCAGCCCTTTAAAGAACTAAAAAGTGTATTAAAAGGCTGCTTATACTTTGGAGCCCTTTAAGGAACTAGAAAGTGTATTAAATGGAATTTTCAAACATACACATTATTAGTAACCTGATTGCCACACTCCTTAATGACAGGCAGGAAGCCTTTGGAGGACTTGTTACCACACCGGGGAATTTATTGCTCTCCCCAAATCTTTTGTTCACTACTATCACAGATATTCCATGGAACAACCACAGGAGTGTAATTCATCAATTCAGAGTTTTTCTGAATGTCTAATGGAATTTTTTTAAAAAAAAAAAACTGGGGATTTATCAGTAGACATTAAGATAATGTGATGTGGCAGAGGCCTTAGGCCTTAGTGATAGGCAGAGGTCTGCCACATCACATTATCTTTTTTTTTTTTTTTTTTTGAGATGGAGTTTTGCTCCAGTGTTGCCCAGGCTGGGGTGCAATGGCACAATCTTGGCTCACTACAACCTTTGCTTCCCGGGTTCAAGCAATTCTCCTGCCTCAGTCTCCCGAGTAGCTGGGATTACAGGTGCCTGCTGCCAAGCCTGGCTAATTTTTAAAAATATTTTTAGTAGAGATGGGGTTTCACCATGTTGGAGAGGCTGGTCTTGAATTCCTGACCTCAGGCAATCCACCTGCCTTGGCCTCCCAAAGTGCTGGGATTACAGGCATGAGCCACTGCACCCAGCAGATTATCTTAATGTTTACTGATAAACCCAATTTTAAAAAATATTTAGGGTCAATATAATTTCCTCTCCTAAAAACAACATATAGAAAATGTGTTAAACTCAAAAGCAGAAAATATATTTTAGGACTGAAGGAGTTAGATACATTAAGAAAACCTTAGTTAATCCTTTTAACTATGTCTGGCAATATTCCATGTAAAAAAAGGTTTAGAAACTAAAATATATAGTAATTTTGGAAAATGAAAAATTGGATACAATTTATTTCAAGTTAACTTCTATGATAAGAATATTTGAGCATCATAAAACTCATAGGGAAGATGCTGAGTAATATTTGGATTATTTTCAAGTATAATTACTTCACATTTTATATGGCTAAATAAAACATGGCCAGGCGAGGTGGCTCATGCCTGTAGTAGAAAAAGCTTTATCTTTGAAAAAGAGGTATAGGTAAGTCAGCTAACATTCTTCAACACATTATAAGCAAAGAGAAATAATTTACAGTTATCTGGAAGGGCATACTTTCTCTTTTAAAATTAACATTAAGAACCAAACTAACCTCAGGTCATTTTAATTTCCTCCCACCACAGTATCTCATTCTAGCTAAACCACATTCACACACACTATTAGCAAACCTCCCCACCTCATAACAATTAGCATTGTCCTTGACTAGAGAGGAAATGTATGTAAAGTGGCTCTACCTCATTTTAAAGTGACAAAGAATGTATTTTCTCTCACAAATCACTACAGGATTTAAGACTATGATCTTTCTAGATAGATCAATTTTTTCATTCAATTAGCAAATATTTTTTGTGTATCTCCCATGTTCTGGTACTAGGCACTGGGACACAATGACCAGGATAGAAAAAGATCACTATCATGGAGCTTTCAATCATACAGGAATAAAGTGAATTTTGGAAATGTTAATTACATCTTAAGAGAATTCTCTTAAATTTAGGGGCAATTGGTAATATTTTAGAGGATAGAAATTAAATGTTAATGGCCTTGATGCTCTACCAGATATTTTAAAAATAAATGGAAATAAATAGAAATAAGTACCAACTGTTACCCAGTTATGTCAAAAACTAAAAATATGTGTTGATGAATACCTGACCCTCCAAAGAAAAGACAAGCACAAAACAGCAAAATAGTAGAGGTGGAGTTAAAAAAAATGTCAAAGTATTTAAAATTACTTGTACTTGAGAAGCAGGAAACAATACTTCAATTATGTCTACTTTAACCAGATGCTCAGTCTATCAGACAATTCTGTCCAAAATGAACCTGTGCTTGCTGAAGAACACTTTCTTCTCTGTTTACATTTACATCTAAATCAAGCATATAAAAAGGAATCACCCTTGTTTCCTCAGGAGTATTACAGAACAGAAGGAAACCCAGAGGCACAATTCCCCTACAGGGAATTATATTAAACAAAATATAGACTTTGGGCCAGGCACGGTGGCTCACACCTATAATCCCAGTACTTTGGGAGGCCAAGACAGGCAAATCACCTCAGGTCAGGAGTTCGAGACCAGCCTGGCCAAAATGGTGAAACCCCTTCTCTACTAAAAATACAAAACTTAGCTGGGGTAGTGGAAGGTGCCTGTAATCCCAGCTACTCAAGAGGCTGAGGTAGGAGAATCGCTTGAACCCTGGAGGTGCAGACTGCAGTGAGCCAATATTGTGCCACTACACTCAAGCCTGGGTGACAGCCTAGACTCCATTTCCAAAACAAACAAACAAACAAACAAACATAGAGAGGTTTAGAATTATATAGTGAGCTCCATGTCCTCCTCACTCCATTGATTTGGGTTCTTTAAAATCCATTGTATAGTAGCTACACATTCTTGTATTGGCACCAGATTGGCTAGACCCTAGGAAGCATCCGAGATGTTTCCAGAAGCAAAGACGCTTACTGCCAGGCGTCCCCCATCTCCCGGAATCACCCGGAAGTCTAGAAGCCATCCGGCCCCACAGCGATCCCTTAAAAGTGCTGGCTTAGCGGGGGACGAATCCGTGTCTTTCTTGTAACTTCCAAGCTCTAAATAGTTTGAAACCAACAGCTCTTCGAAAACACTATCATTTTCATCCCAGAAAAGCAAGTTCTCGCGAAAAGATGAGTTTCACGCTGGGCAGCGTAATTGCGCTATTGCGCCTGCGCGCGCCGGGGCTCCGCCCTTCCGGCCGGAGGGGCTGTCACTCACATCCACCTCCCGCCCCGCGTCGTGACGTAGCACTTCCGTTTTCTCTGGGCAAGCGGTCGAACGGAGGGCCGGCGAGGTGCCGGGTCTGGTTCTCCGAGCTGCGCCTCTCGGCAAGATTTCGCGTTGCCCATCCTGGGCTTTCATCAGTAATCGATAGTGGATCACTCTGCCAAGCGGCAGGAAGAATTAAGGAAACGACAAGGAGACGCTCGGCTGCCTCCCGCTTTGCTCCTTGCGGCCTCCTCTTCCCTTCGCTCCGGCCCGGTGAAACTGAACTTATAATCGTCACTGGATTGTAAGTACCCGAGGCGAAGAGAGCTCACTGAGCCCTGATGTTTTGAGTGTCTGTTCCGGGAGAGTTTGTAAATTGAGAGTATCTCTGCTGGCCTTTCTGGGCCGAAAACCGTTCCGCGGGAGCCGCCATTTGCTTTCCTGCTTCCTAGCTAGGTAGCTGTCTCCGCGTTGTCGGGCAGCGGCACCTAGAGGTTGGGACTTGGCATTGCATCTGATTTAATGAACTTAAGTCTGTGAATAAGCCTTTGTGTTAACGACTGGTATTTGGTCACAGCATATTTAGAGAAAAGACTTGGAGCTTAAATAAAAACGAAGGCAAAATAGACGCTAAGCTGCTGATCTACAGAGAACTTCTTGTAATTAAAATATTTCAATTCATAGCGAACTGGTGTTTTAAACTATTGCAGTAGCTGGAACTTTTTACGGTAACCATCATTTATTGGAGAAGTGAGTCACAAAGAAATAAAAATGAGTAAAAGCAAAGATGATGCTCCTCACGAACTGGAGAGCCAGTTTATCTTACGTCTGCCTCCAGAATATGCCTCTACTGTGAGAAGGGCAGTACAGTCTGGTCATGTCAACCTCAAGGACAGACTGACAATTGAGTTACATCCTGATGGGCGTCATGGAATCGTCAGAGTGGACCGTGTTCCATTGGCCTCAAAATTGGTAGACCTGCCCTGTGTTATGGAAAGCTTGAAAACCATTGATAAGAAAACCTTTTACAAGACAGCTGATATCTGTCAGATGCTTGTATCCACAGTTGATGGTGATCTCTATCCACCTGTGGAGGAGCCAGTTGCTAGCACTGATCCTAAAGCAAGCAAGAAAAAGGATAAGGACAAAGAGAAAAAGTTTATCTGGAACCACGGAATTACTCTGCCTCTGAAGAATGTCAGGAAGAGAAGGTTCCGGAAGACAGCAAAGAAGAAATATATTGAATCTCCAGATGTGGAAAAAGAAGTGAAACGATTGCTGAGTACAGATGCTGAAGCTGTTAGTACTCGGTGGGAAATAATTGCTGAAGATGAAACAAAGGAGGCAGAAAATCAAGGCCTGGATATCTCTTCTCCAGGAATGTCTGGTCACAGGCAGGGCCATGACTCATTAGAACATGATGAGCTTCGGGAGATATTCAATGACCTCAGCAGCAGCAGTGAGGATGAAGATGAGACCCAGCATCAAGATGAAGAAGATATAAACATCATTGACACTGAGGAAGATCTGGAGAGACAACTACAGGACAAGCTAAATGAATCAGATGAACAGCACCAGGAAAATGAGGGAACCAATCAGCTGGTTATGGGAATTCAGAAGCAGATTGACAACATGAAAGGCAAGCTCCAAGAGACCCAGGACAGGGCAAAACGACAAGAGGATCTCATCATGAAAGTGGAAAATCTGGCTCTCAAGAACAGATTTCAGGCTGTACTGGATGAGCTCAAACAAAAGGAAGACCGAGAAAAGGAGCAACTCAGCTCTTTGCAAGAAGAGCTAGAATCACTCCTAGAGAAGTAAAAAGAACTGATTCTTAATTTCAGTGTTCAGACTGGTCAGCATTAGAAAATTCTTGGCTTTATTACTTGTACTGGATATTAACACCTTGCACTTCCTAGTCCCTCTAATGCTGTGTGTTCTGTTAAGTTCTTTCATTTGTTTGTAGTTTTGTTTTTCAGCAGATTTACATTGTTTTTCTAGGTGTTCATCCTATAAGAAGCAGGATTGTATAGGCAGAAAAATGATAGTAGGAAAGTTGCAGGATTAGTGGAATGTATGGTTCAACCTTAATTATAGCTCCACTGCAGGACTTTGCTGTTTCTCCATTTTCTAGAAGCTGCTGTTGCTGCCTTATGATGACATGAGATCAATAAGAAGAACCTAGTCTAGAGACAGTGATGCTAGTTTGCATATGTTTTCCCATGCAATAGCTGTTTTCCCAGTTACTCAAAGCAGTTTCCCGTATGTAGAGATGCAAATTTTATTAAGTTGTTTCCAATACAATAAATAAAAGCATCTGTTTTTCACTTTGTAGTGTATCTTGTTCTTTCATGGTTGGTGGGAGTCAGGTCCCTTTTGAGGTGGTTTCATGGTGGAGTTTAGTGACTAAGAAATTTGATCCAGTTCTGCAGGTAGAGGCAGTTGGGTTTATGAAAAAAAGCAACACAGCAGGGGTAAAGAAATTGGGAATTGTCATGTTTGCATCATACTAAGATTCCAGTTCTATCTGATCTACTTGAAAGCTGGGAAACATTAGATACAGAGCTTTCTTAAACTACCCGAATTTTTGTAGATGAAGGCCTTCGTGCCTTTTTTAAAAAGCTTACTAAATCTACCTGCACAAAATGTTGGAAACAAAGCAGTGGTTATCAAGTGCAGTCCAATGAATCATTCCATTGGTTTGGATTAAGATTTTATTTCTATTTTTCTTCAGTTGAGTTCTTATAATTAATAATCTGAGAACTGAGGTCATTTATCAATGTCATTTCATCAAAATTGCTCATAAAGTAAGTCGGTACCAAATTTCTCATGCTTTAAAGATAATCTAATGCCTCACAACATGAGCTATTTTTAAAAAATCAGTTACTGATAAAAGAGGCAGAGTTGTATGCAATTTGTTTCTGACAGGTTGGTTTATGAGAAGCTTGGGTTTGAAAATGAAGTCCTTTTTTTTTTTTTTTTTTTTTTTTTGAGATGGAGTCTGGCTCTGTCGCCCAGGCTGGAGTGCAGTGGCACGATCTCAGCTCACTGCAAGCTCCGCTTCCTGGGTTCACACCATTCTCCTGCCTCAGCCTCCTGAGTAGGGACTACAGGCGTCCGCCACCACGCCCAGCTAATTTTTTTGTATTTTTAGTAGAGACGGGGTTTCACTGTGTTAGCCAGGATGATCTCACTCTCCTGAACTCATGATCCACCTGCCTCGACCTCTCAAAGTGCTGGGATTACAGGCGTGAGCCACCACACCCGGCCTTTTTTTTTTTTTTTTTAAGGACAAAGTTTTGCTCTTGTTGCCCAGGCTAGAGTGCAATGGTGTGATCTTGGCTCACTGCAACCTCTGCCTCCTGGGTTCAAGCCATTTTCCTGCCTCAGCCTCTTGAGTAGCTGGAATTACAGGCATGCGCCACCACACCTGGCTAGTTTTATATTTTCAGTAGACTCAGGGTTTCACCATGTTGGTCAGGCTGGTCTTGAACTCATGACCTCAGGTGATCCGCCCGCTTTGGCCTCCCGAATTGGTGGGATTACAGGCCTGAGCCACCACACCCAGCCTAAAGTCCCTTTTACTTGTATCTGACAGGAAACTATATTAAAATGTTTTTTTAAAAAAAATCAGTTACCTAGTCCTCAGGTCTACAATTATATATGCTGACATTTGCAGGCTTCAGAAGGCTAGTTTATCTTTTTTTTTTTTTTTTTTTTTTTTTTGAGATAGTCTCGGTCTGTTGCCCAGGCTGGAGTGCAGTGGTGCAATCTTGGCTCACTGCAAGCTCCGCCTCCTGGGTTCACACCACTCTCCTGCCTGAGCCTCCTGAGTAGCTGGGACTACAGGCGCCCACCACTATGCCCAGCTAATTTTTTGTGTTTTTTAGTAGAGACGGGGTTTTCACTACGTTAGCCAGGATGGTCTTGATCTCCTGACCTCGTGATCTGCCTGCCTCGGCCTCCCAGAGTGGTGGGATTACAGGCATGAGCCACCGCGCCTGGTCAGCTAATTTATCTTTTAACTGAAAACGTTTTTATAAGTTTGTTGTTTTTTTTTTTTTTTTAAGATGGATTCTTGCTGTGGAGTACAATGGTATTATCTTGACTCACTGCAACCTCTGCCTTCCAGGTTCAAGCGATTCTCCTGTCTCAGCCTCCCGAGTAGCTGGGACTACAGGCATGCGCTACCACGCCCAGCTAATTTTTGTATTTTTAGTAGAAATGGGGTTTCAGCATGTTGGCCAGGATGGCCTTGATCTCTTGACCTTGTGATCCACCCGCCTCAGCTTCTGCAAGTGCTAGGATTACAGGCATGAGCCACCGTGCCTGGCCGTGACTAAGATTTTAACACAGAATATGTAAGCTTAAGCAAGATTTCCCTCAATATCTAGGTTTTGTATTATGTCTTGAGGTTTCCGAATAATATATATTAAACAACAACAACAAAAAAACAGTTTAGGATGCTAGGTGACAAAATTTCCTGTTTTGGTAATCTAGGTATTTTGCTACACTTAGAAGATTGACACCTGAAAAGCTCCCACCATATCTGGCTTTACAGTGGATCATTTATCAAGTAGTTTATTCTTACCAAGATCTCACCAATAGTGGCAGTTCCATCAATAACAGAAAGGAAAGATTCTGGATACAATAACAAAATAGTATATTGATCTCACTATTCCTGTTTCAGTTATGAGTTCTAAATGGATTCTAAAATCCACATTTCCAACTTTGATTCTTCTGTGCTTCAGATTTAGTTTAGCCAGATGTGTACTAGAAAAATACTTGAAAGTATCTCAGGAAACTCAAGTCTAAATATTCAAAATGGCTGGGTGCAGTGGCTCATGCCTATAATCCCAACACCTTGGGAGGCTGAGGCGGGCAGATCACCTGAGGTCAGGAGTTCAAGACCAGCCTCGCCAACATGGCGAAACCCATCTCTTAAAAATACAAAAAAAAAATTAGCTGGGCATGGTTGTGGGCACCTGTAATCCCAGCTACTCGGGAGGGTAAGGCAGGAGAATAGTTTGAAACTGGGAGGTGGATGTTGCAGTGAGCTGAGCTCGTGCTACTGTACTCCTGCCTCGGCAACAGAGCAAAACTCCATCTCAAAAAAAATACAGGTTCAAAATGGAACTCTTCCTCTTCCTTGAAAATTTGCTTTTCCTTTTGGGTTTCAGTAAAAATAAATGGCACACCACACATCCCAACTGTGGAAGCTGGACACGAGAGCCATAACTTTACATTTCTCCCTTTCCCTCGCTACTTCTGATTTTACTTCTTAAGAAGCTCTTCACTCACTCTGCTTCATCCTTACAGCCACTGTCCTATTTCAAACCATTATCATCTATCAAATGGCAATATCTTTACCATCCAATTTAGTTTTCACTGCCACCAAAGTGATTTTTCTGAGACATATTTGATTGTGTTACTACCACGCTGACAACCCTTCAGTGACATCTTATTGCTCTCAGGGCTCGGTTTATATTTCACAAAAAGATGCACAAGATTATGAGTGCTCCACTTACCTTTTCAGCCTCAGCTCCACATTCATTCAGTATATGGTCAATCCACTCTGAACCTACATTTTTTTCAAGGAACTTACTCATTCTCCCACTTCTGGGCCATAGATCATTGTAACAAGCTGTTCACTCCACCTAGATGAGTTTACCCTTTGTCTGAGTCCTACTTAACCCTCAGGTCTCAACCTAAGTGTCACTTCAGCAGGGCTTTCCTGACCCCTTTCTCCCTCTAGGTTAAGCACCCTATTATGACTTTGTACTTTGTGCTTCCCTCTCTTAAGTATTTGACAAACATTTTGTGGGTGTGTGTGTGTGTGTGTGTCTGTGTCTGTGCCAAACTACAAGCTACTGGATATACAGTGATGAACGAAGCATTTAGTGTCTATAAACTCATGCACTCCATGGTCTACTGGGATGAGTATCTGTTATAACTAAAGTGTAAATTACCTTTGTTCATGTCTCCTGCTTGGCTTTAAATTTACTGAGATATTTTGCTTCATTAGTGACTGTAAACTTACTAAAGAATAGTAGAGAGATCAAAAGTTTAACATCAACACATGTCATGCATGGTTTGTATACTAGCTCAGTTACCTGTTAGTTGTGTGACCTTGCATAGGTAGCAATCTGTTTACCTCAATTTTCTCATCTCCAAAGTGGAGGCAATAATACTACCTACCTCATAGGGTTATTGGGCTGTTGGCTGTTGGCTGCTGAATCATATAAATAACTTATTTAGAACAATGCCTGGAACATAGTAAGTAAACACAGAAGTAAATTTACCATTATTACAACCCATTAGGGTATGGACCATAACAGATACTAAATAAAGAGTGACTGAAATGTTAGAAAAAATGTTTATAGGGAAACAACTATTCTAAATGTAATTGATTTCAAATTTAAGAAATTTTGGAGATCATTTTCAACCAAATTCAGATGGGAAAAAAATTTCTAAATGAAAGCTTATAAATTAGGTTACAGCAGAAACAGTTTGCTTCAAATTTATCTGCAGCATAAACAGATTTACTCAGCTCTTTCCTACTACAGTTTAGCACTTACAGTTCTCTTTTCTTGGAATAGTCACCAGATGTTCTCATAGATAGCTTTTGGTCACTGAAGGCCCAGCTCAACCCTTATTTTCTCTGGTAACTCTATCTGGCCATTCAATCTAATTCTTAAGAAGCGTGTGATTTATATATTTCATCAAGTCAGGTGCCATGTCAAGTGCAGTGGTCTTCATTAAAAAGTTGGAAGGTTCTTTGCCACTATTTTCTAATATATGTGTTCTGGAGGATATGTGCTTAAAATAGAAGCAGCATCATTTTGGTTAGTTGGAATCAGGGAAATGGTTTTAATTGGTTAAGATTGCCTATTAGCTTGGGCAGTGTTACAGTATATGCTTGGCTCTGTTTTCTCCAAGTCAAACTGTATAGTCAAATGTATTTCATAGAACTTGACCTCAGGGAATCTGTCTCTGTTATTTGTGGTTTTATGCCTGACAATTCATTGAAGGTATTAATGTTCTTGTACTGATTCCTGGCCTTGGTGTTATGCAGTATGGTTTCCAATGTAATATTTTCCTCCAAATAGCTTTGTTTAATGGAACTGAGGCATACTGGGACACTGTCATTTACATTTATCTTTAGTTATGGGTATGTGGGCTTCTCTCACTGTTTCACCTCTGGTGATCACAGTGAGATAATGAAAGACTTGCTCTTCCTTTTCTAAATTGTTCTGTAAGATCAGCTACATGGTGGTGTCTCTTTTTGTTCTAATTTTAATATCTAGGGAAAAATAAGCATTGCTTTTCAAATTCTAGTTTGCAGACAACATATTCTCATGTGGAAGTTTCAGGTACCCCTTAACTGAAAACTCATGTCAGGCAATAGCCTTATACTCATTTTAATAGATGTCTTTATACTTGTAAAAGAATACCCAACTGGGCACGGAGGTCACGCCTGTAATCCCAGCACTTTGGAGGCCAAGGCAGGTGGATTGCCTGAGGTCAGGACGTCAAGACCAGCCTGACCAACAAGGTGAAACCCCATCTCTACTAAAAATACAAAAATTAGCCAGCTGTGGTGGCAGGCACCTGTAGTCCCAGCTACTGAGGAGGCTGAGACGGGAGAATTGCTTGAACCCAGGAGGCGGATATTGCAGTGAGCCAAGATCGCGCCACTGTGCTCCAACCTGGGTGACAGCGAGACTCCATCTCAAAAAAAAAAAAAGAATACCCATGATTGTCACTTATAACTAGAATTTCACTATCTGGTTTTTCAACATCTGCAGATATTTTCAATATCAGCATTGGTTTTGTACTATTTTTCTTTTTCTTTTTTTTTTTTTTTTTGAGATGGAGTCTCACTCTGTCACCCAGGCTGGAGTGCAATGGCGTGATCTTGGCTCACTGCAAGCTCCACCTTGCGGGTTCATGCCATTCTCCTGCCTCAGCCTCCCAAGTAGCTGGGACTACAGGCACCCGCCACCACGCCCGGCTAATTTTGTATGTTTTTAGTAGAGACGGGGTTTCACCATGTTAGCCAGGATGGTCTCAATCTCCTGACCTCGTGATCCTCGGCCTCCCAAAGTGCTGGGATTACAGGCGTGAGCCACCGGGCCAGGCCATACAGTTTTTCAAAATGTATGAGGCCTTGGCTTTTCTCACCATATGTCTCTTCATAATTACTGTTGCTATTGAAACATATGACCCATTCAGTAAGCTTCACATTAAATGTGTTCTACCTTAAGAGACAATGTCCTGAGAGAGCACTATTCTGAAGTCCTTGGTTGTTATTCGTGAGAAAGACTTATCTCATTTCAGGTACATTTTATGAAGAATGATCAGCAGGGCTGGGCTCAGTGGGTCACTCCTGTAATCCCAGCACTTTGGGAGGCCGAGGCAGGCAGATCACTTGAGGCTAGGAGTTCAAGACCAGCCTGGCCAACATGGTGAAACCCTGTCTCTACTAAAAATACAAAAAATTAGCTGGGCATGGTGGTGAGTGCCTGTAATCCCAGCTACTTGGGAGGCTGAGGCGAAACAATTGCTTAAACCTGGGAGGCAGAGGTTGCAGTGAGCCAAGATCTGGCCGTTGCACTCCAGCCTGGGCAACAGAGCAAGACCATGTCTCAGGAAAAAAAAAAAAAAAAAATGCTCACCAGAATAAGCCCACTGCAGGGGCAGTGTCGCAATTCAGCCATTTTCAGGTACTTCTAATTCCTCAAATTTCTCTAACATCTGTGCTTCAGTTTCTTTTTCTTATAGTAGCTAGTACATTGACTAGCTACTATAAGGCATATGGTTAATGTAGCAGGCATATGGTTAATGTAGCACATTCATTTTTAAAAATTCTGTTCTTTCCATTGCCATATGTGGTTTCTATATTGTATCTCCTTGTAGAAGAGCCAAAGGGGAAAGATTAGATGTCTTTCTTTTCTGTCCTTCATAAATGAGCAGCTAAATTCAGAATACAAAGTAATTTACTGTACTAACATGAGAGAATTGAAAACAAAACAATAGTCCAGTATTGACTTTCCAAGTGCACGTATTCCAAGTCAATACTAGACAATAAACGCATGAAGAGAAGAGCAAGAAATAAGCAAGAAAGGAGCACTTATCTGGTAAAACATTTCTCCTTTCTTGCTTATTTCTTGCTCTTCTCTTCATGCATTTATTCACTTGGTCCCATTAAAACTCTCATTTCCCCTATCAATATTTATGATATATTTTTATACAATCCTAACATTTTTTTCTTATAAAGAAAACATATTCCTAAGCAGAAAAAGTAACTTTTCATGGGTATCCTTATCATTGGGATATTCTTTTCTAGGCAAGAGCTACATTTCCTGGATTTACTTCCATTTCCTACATGTCCTCAACTCAATGCCCATCCTTCCTGTTCACCTGAAGCCTGAGAGTGACCCTTCCATGGAAATTATCTCCCACATTCTCTCTACAATCTTCTCTTAGATTTTTTTTTTTTTTTTTGGTCACAGGTACTGTGATAGCTAGCCTCCAAGATGGCTCCCATTGATTCTTACCTCCTGGTATTAATCTTGTATAGTCCCCTCCTACATTGAAGGGGAATGTCCTGAGTAAACGATAAGCTATTGCAGAAATAATGATTTGTGACTTGCAAGGCGAAGTCATAAAAGACGTGACTTTTGCTTGCTCTCTCTTGGATCACTCACTTCAAGGGAAATCAGCCACAATATTGTGGGGACACTCTTTGGAGAGGTCCAAGTGGTGACAAACTGAGGCCTTCTTGTGAACAGCCAGCAGAACTTACCAGACATGTGAGTGATCCATCTTGGAATCAGATTTTTCAGCCTCTGGTCAAGGCTTCAGATGACTGAAACTGTAACCGACATCTTGACTGAAACCTCATGAGAGACCCCGAAGTGAGAAATGCCCAGCTAAGCTGCTCCTAAATTCCTGATCCACAGAAACTATATGACATATAAATGTTTGTAGCTCTTTTATTTCACTTCATTTTGGAGTAATTTCTGATGCAGTAGCAGATAACCAATACAAATTTTTGCTGCCTATCTAGAAGGGAGGTGCTGCCATAAAAATATAAAGTGTGAGAGTGGCTTTGAAATCAGGTCTGCACATGGAGAGAAACTACTCTGGAATTTTGGACACACAGAAACTATGGGATATAACAAATGTTTTTTTGTGTTTTAATGCCGCTAAGTTTTGGGAGTGATTTATTGCACATAAGTATATAAGTAATGCCTGTACATAAATGTCATTTGAAAAAAATAAGCAGAATTTGTTAGAAGAGTAGATGGAATTAGTACATGGAGAGCCTTCGACTCTTAAATTCAAGATCTAATATTGGTCCCCTGGTACAAGTGTCTAGAAAAAAAAGATACAATACTGGGTGTTGCTATCAAGTGGGAGCAATTGTTATTTCTGTGTGTTCTTGATCCGAGAGACAAAGTGAAGAAAAGTGTAATATTGTGATACATGTATTTGGTCTTTGACTCGTTTCCTGGTATACAACTGCTAAAATCTTAGAAACTCCAAAGTGATGTCTTTTTCTATGCTGATGATTGACTTGAAGGTTGGCAGCCCCTAGGTAGCCTTAGGATGAGCTCTGGTGGTCAGAAAGACCAAGGCAGGATTAGGATCAACCTCTAGAAAAAGGGAGAGGGGCTGGAGGTTAAGTTGATCACCACTGGCCAATGATTCAATCAACCACTCTTGTGTAATGAAGCCTCCATAAAAACCCTGGGTTCAGCAAGGTGTTTGATAGCTAAACACATGGAGGTTCTTGGAGGATGGAACCCTGGGGAAGGCATGGAAGTTCTGTGCCTCTTTGCCTGTGTCTCACCTTATGCATCATTTCATCTGTGTCGTTTTGTAATATATTTTATAGTAAACCAGTAAACATGTTTCCCTGAGTCCTGTGAGCAGCTCTAGTGAATTAAACCCAAAGAGGGGCAATAGCAACCTCAACATGAAGCTGGTCTATCAGAAGTTCTGGAGCCCCAGACTTATGACTGGTGTCTGAGGTGGGAGTGGGGTGGGGTGGGGTGCAGTCTTGGATACTGAGCACTTACCCTGTGGGATCTAATGCTTTCTTCAGGTAGATAGTGTTGGAATTAGATTGGAAAACACCCAGCTGGTGTCTGCTGTAGAACTGATTGCTTGCTTGGTGTGTGGGGAGAAAGCCCCATCCATTTTGGTCACAGAAGTCTGTTGTGTTGATTGTTGTGCTGTGAACAGAAGCAAAACATCTTGAGTGCATTTTTCCACTCACAGAAACGTGCTTAAAGACTGGCAACATGTGTGCATCATGCACTGTAGCCCAATGGGATCCATATATTTTGATTTCACTCTCAGAAAAGGGAAGGGGGAAAAAAGGTTTTGTTTTGTCTTCTTTTGCTCTGTCAGCCAGGTTGGAATGCAGTGAAGTGCTTTTTATGGAGGCAAAGATAGCCTAGCATGGCTGTTCATACAGCTAAAGAAGATAAAATAGCAATGTAGAACTTAATCCATTTATTTGCAATGAAAGATAAAAGATGTAAAATATTTTTAAAATCTCACTCAGATAACACCTTTACAGTAAATAACCTTAATTATATGTTTTAGGCTCTCTCCATAATGAAATAGTAATGCAGAGAGTATATGCCATGTCACTAGACTCGGAATGCCTTGTACTTGTTTATATTTATTACACATATAATGGGCTCCCTTTGTCTTAAGGTCTACATCTAATGGCTAAACCATTTCCAAATATCTGTTTCATTTGCCATTTAGTATTTATTTTTAGACTACAGGAAGCTTCAAAGGAAAAATTCTAATTTATATTAGGTGACTGTGGCAAAATCTACTAAATATGTTATTATTTAAATAATTTCTGGGCTGAGTGCAGTGCCTTATTTCTGTAATCCCAGCTCTTTGAGAGGCTGAGACAGGAGGATCACTTGAGCCCAGGAATTTGAGACCAGCCTGGGAAACATAGTGAGAATCTATCTCTACAAAAAATAAAAAAATTAGCTGGGTGTGATGGTGCACACCTCTGGCACCATTAGCTACTTGGGAGGCTAAAATGGAAGGATTGCTTCAGCCTGAGAGGTTGAGGCTACAGTGAGCCACGATTGTGCCACTGCATTCTGGCCTGGGCAACAGAGCAAGACAAATCAAAACAAAACCCTTTTCCCCCCTTCCCTTTGCTGAGAGTGAAATCAAAACATAGAAAAAAATTCCTCAACTATGACATGAGGGATTTAAAAATCTTAATGAAGTTTTATATTTTCAAATTGCAGATTGTTCTCATCCTCTCTGCTTTACCTAAGAGGCTGCTAAGTAAAACAACAGAAAGGATTTTTAAAAGATGTTAACCTCTAAAGACAAAGACAATAGGAAATGAGACAACAATGGGGAGAGATGTCAACCCATTATCAGAAGGCCAAAACAGAGAAATGATAAATGAATTCATAGATCAGAAAAAGTTACACGCTGAATGTCTGCAAGTAGTTATGCCAAAGAGAGACAAACCCACTTGATAGAGCCTTGTAAGAGGCAAAATTTTTGCAAGCAGAAGATTCCAGGGAAGGTGGGAAGGTGTAGGGTTAGAGATGTGAGATTCATTAAAGTCTGTGTTCAGAGTTGTTGGGTGTCCAGGATCTCTATCCCGCTCTATGAAGCCAGATAACTCTTTCCATCCCACAGAAAGATGGAAATGTTATTTTCTTGATAAATTGAACCAAAGAAGGCCCAAACTCAGAGAAAGTAGGCACAGTATCAAATAAAGAAAAAATTATGTGAAAGTCTATATATTTACTCCAGGTGTGCCACCCCTCTTCCCCTGTCTTGTTCTCTTTAAATCAGTATCTAGGTTTATAACCTACCTCTCCCCCACCACACCCTACACACACGGAGTCAAGATTGGTAGAGCATTCTCTGAAGAAACTACGTGGTCCCAGAGAAAAGAACTGCAACTGTTGACATTTGGGCATTTCCCAAAGAAAAGCCCAGGTTACTATTTACCACAGTGAACACTACCTGGTGACAAATTATTCATGCACAATTTGCTTTTCAGTACCTCATTAAAAAAATTTTTTTTTAAAACATTTTCTCAGAGACCTTTGTTCTGAAGTACCTCACTTTTAATTGACAATCAAGGATAATTAGACAAGAAAAGTTTTCTAAATGAAAGAGAGAATGCTTTCAGCATACTTTCTTCCCCCCAGATTTTGTTTTTACTACCCATGGCCGACTACGGCTTGGAATGTAAGCCTGGAGAGAATTCATTCCAATGCTGGGATTATAAACATCTGGGAGGAAAAAGTGTGTCCTGACAGTGGTGTCCTCACTAATGTCCAAAAAACATCTTGCCTTGAAAGCTAGACATGTCATTTATATCCTGAACTTCTACTTCTTTTTAAATTTAATTTCATTTTAGATTCAAGGAGTACATGTGCAGGTTTGTTTCATGGGTATGTTGTGTAATGCTGAGGTCTGGGCTTCTAGTGAACCTATCACCCAAATAGTGAACATAGTACCCAACAGGTAGCTTTTCAACCCTCAATCCCTCCCACCCTCCCCACTTTTGGAGTTCCCAGTGTCTGTTACTCCCATCTTTATGTCTTTGTGTACCCATTGTTTAGCTCCCACTTATATAAGTGAGAACATGCAGTATTTGATTTTCTGGTTCTAAGATATTTCACTTAGAATAACAGCCTCCAGCTCCATCCATGTTGTGAAGGACAAGATTACATTCTTTTTCATGGCTGCATAGTATTCCATGGTGTACATATACCACATTTATACAATCAACTATTGACGAACACTTATGTTGATTCTGTGACTTTCTTATTATGAATAGTGCTGCCATAAACATATGAGTGTAGATGTTTTCTGTTTTTTGTTTGTTTGTTTGTTTGTTTTTTGAGACGGGGTCTTGTTTTGCCACCTAGGCTGGATCATAATTCACTGCAGCCTCTACCTCCTCAGCTCAGTCAATCTTCCCATCTCAGCCTCCTGTGTAGCTGCCACTACAGGTTTATGCCACTATGCACGGCTACTTTTTGTATTTTTTTTTGTAGAGATGGCATTTTGCCATGTTGTCCAGGCAGGTCTGGAGCTCCTGGGCTCAAGTGATCCACCTGGCTTGGGCTCCCAAAATTCTGGGATTACAGGTGTGAGTCACTGTCCCCGGCACAGGTGTCTTTTTGATAAAATGATTTCTTTTCCTTTGGGTAGATATCCAATAGGGGATTGCTGGGTCTAATGGGTGTTCTATTTTTAGTTCTTTGAGAAATCTCCATACTGCTTTCCATAGGGGTTGAACTATTTTACTTTCCCACCAACAGTGTATAAGCGACAGATTTCTACTTCTGCATGAGGCTGTGTGGGTCCTCAAAGAGAACCTCAAAACTCAGAAAGCACAGTGCTGAGCCACCCAGCTTTTTTCTGTCAAGTTTCTTAGCAATGCAGTATATAAATACTATCCATTTTCCAAGTTGATTTTATAGTGCTATGTTCCACCTTCAGAAATGATAAGGACTTCTCGTTCCACCAGTTCCCAGGGCTGCAACCCCAGATCCTTGGGGATGTTGCCATGTGATAGCATTTCTCCAGCTCCGCAGGAAAGCAGTAGCACATCTCCAGGGCTAAGGACTCCCACAGTGCCCTACCCCTCTCCGCATCCCCCAGGAAAGTGAGGAGCATGGGAAGCTCACTGAGGGTTTTCTGATCAAAAGCAGTCACTGTGTCTCATGTAGCAACCCTCAGATCGTTTTGTTACTGGAAAGGGGTCCCAATCCAGACCCAAGAGATGGTTCTTGGATCTCTGCAAGAAATAATTTGGGGCAAGTTCATAGAGTAAAGTGAAAGCAAGTTTATTAGAGAAGTAAAGAAGCAAAAGAATGGCTACTCCATAGGCACAGCAGCAGCCTGGGCGACTTGACTAAGGATACTTATAGTTGTTTATTGAACATAAACTAAACAAGAGGTGAATTATTCATGAGGTTTCTGGGAAAGGGGTCCAAAGTTACCAGAAATGAGGATTTCTCCCCCTTTTTAGACCATATAGGGTCACTTCCTGTTGTTGCCATGGCATCTGTAAGTGGTCAGGGTGTTGGTGGGCATGTCTTTTAGCATGCTAATGCATTATAATTGGCGTATAATGAGCAGTAAGGACGACCAGAGGTCACTTATTACGCCATCTTGATTCTGGTGGGATTTGGCTGGCTTCTTTACTGAAAACTGTTTTATCAGCAAGGTCTTTGTGACCCATATCTTGTGCCGGCTTTCTATCTCATCCTGTGACTTAGAATGCCTATCTTCCTGGGAATGCAGTCCAGTAGGTCTCAGCCTTATTTTACTCAGTCCCTAGTCAAGATGGGGTTGCTCTGGTTCCAGCGCCTCTGATAGTTTGTCTTCTCTGCTTTATTTTTTGTAGGCTGGGGCGGGGGTCTCATTTTGCTGCCCAAGCTAGTCTTGAACTCCTAGGCTCAAATGATCCTCCCTCCACAGCCCCTCCAAGTGTTGGGATTACAGGCATGAGCCACTGCACCTGGCCTGTTTTATCTACTTTAAAGCAGTTTTTCTGTAGATTGACCTTCTGAATTCAGGCTCCATTCAAGTGAGGGCATCTTCTTTTCAGTTTGTTTGGTTTTGTTTTTTGCATGGTAGGAAGCGTGGGACAGGCTGGGTGCGGCGGTTCATGCTTGTAATCCCCAGCACTTTGGTAGGCCAGTGGGTAGATTGCTTGAGCTCAGGAGTTCGAGACTAGCCTGGGCAACATGGCAAACCCTGTCTGTGCAATACAAATTTAGCCAGATGTGGTGGCTTGCAGGTCTGGAGACT
This sequence comes from Papio anubis, assembly GCF_008728515.1. Classification (NCBI taxonomy): domain Eukaryota; kingdom Metazoa; phylum Chordata; class Mammalia; order Primates; family Cercopithecidae; genus Papio; species Papio anubis. The sequence goes on along the minus strand of NC_044980.1, from coordinate 133,942,749 downwards.
AGAAAGTCTGTAGTCCTTCTAGTCTCAGCTACTCAGGAGGCTGAGATGAGAGGATCTTTTGATCCCGGGAGATTGGGGCTGCAGTGAGCCGGGATAGCGCCACTGAACTCCAGCCTAGGCGACGAAGTGAGACCCTGACTCAAAAACAGAAAAGAAAAGAAGCAGGGCTGGCTGATTAGGACAGTATTTCTTTTGCCGCCAGTCGAACAGCGGCGTCTAGAGTTTCTGGCCATAATTGCAAGAATTTATCGAAAAGCTTTAAATGTTTTCTTGGTTTTGGTTTTGTTTTGAGACGGAGTCTCGCTCTGTTGCCCACCCTGGAGTGCAGTAGCAAATTACAGCTCACTGCAGCATCGACCTCCCTGGTTCAAGTGATCCTCGCCTCATTCTCCTGGATAATTGGGACCACAGGTGCGCGCCATCGTGCCTGGGTTTTTTGTTCGTTTGTTTGTTTTTGTAGATATGGAGCCTTGCCATATTGCCCAGCCTGGTCTCGATCTTCTGGGTTCAAGCGATCCTAACACCTCCATCTCCCAAAGTGCTGGGATACAGGAGTGAGCCACTGCGCCCAGTCGCAGTACACCAAAAGTATTTATTCGGTCAGCATCCCCAGCCTGCGGGCGCAGGGATGGCGGGTCCAGGCTGGAGGCGGCTGGGGGCCCCGCCAGTGAGCCAGGAGCCGCAGGAACGCTAGTGAGCCGCGCGCGGGGCCGGCAGCTGGGGGTTATTTCAGTGCGCGGGGAGAGGGCGGCCCGCGGCCTAGCGTGGGGTTAAGCGGCCTCCCCCGCACTGGGGTGAGAGCCCAGAACAGGCGGCAGAGCCACCCCCCAACCCCCAACCCCAATCCCCGCGCTCGCTGCGGGCTGGACGTGAAAAGACGGTCCCATGCTCTGGGGAGTTAGTCGCCTTCCACTGGTACCTTCAGATGAGTGAGCGAACATGAAGTCCAGTCCTGGCATCCAAGCCGCCATCGACCTCACAGCGGGGGCCGCAGGGGGGACAGCGTGTGTACTGACCGGGCAGCCCTTCGACACAATAAAAGTGAAGATGCAGACGTTCCCCGACCTGTACAAGGGCCTCACCGACTGCTTCCTGAAGACGTACACCCAAGTGGGTCTCAGGGGCTTCTACAAGGGCACTGGCCCGGCACTTATGGCCTACGTTGCTGAAAACTCGGTCCTCTTCATGTGCTACGGGTTCTGCCAGCAGTTTGTCAGGAAAGTGGCTGGAATGGACAAGCAGGCAAAGCTGAGTGATCTCCAGACTGCAACCGCGGGGTCCTTCGCCTCTGCATTTGCTGCGCTGGCTCTCTGCCCCACTGAGCTTGTGAAGTGCCGGCTACAGACCATGTATGAAATGGAGATGTCAGGGAAGATAGCAAAAAGCCATAATACAATTTGGTCTGTCGTGAAGGGTATCCTTAAAAAGGATGGCCCCTTGGGCTTCTACCATGGACTCTCGAGTACTCTACTTCAAGAAGTACCGGGTTATTTCTTTTACTTTGGTGGCTATGAACTGAGCCGATCGTTTTTCGCATCAGGGAGATCAAAAGATGAACTAGGCCCTGTCCATTTGATGTTAAGTGGTGGAGTTGCTGGAATTTGCCTCTGGCTTGTCGTGTTCCCAGTGGATTGTATTAAATCCAGAATTCAAGTTCTTTCCATGTATGGAAAACAGGCAGGATTTATTGGTACTCTCTTAAGTGTTGTGAGAAATGAAGGAATAGTAGCCTTATATTCTGGACTGAAAGCTACTATGATTCGAGCAATCCCTGCCAATGGGGCACTGTTTGTGGCCTATGAATACAGCAGGAAGATGATGATGAGCCAGTTGGAAGCATACTGAAGTGTCTTGGTGAACCTGGATCTGAGTCTGTGAGTTTGAGTACTACAGTTCATCACAGGTTTCAACAGAATACAAGACCAATGCTGAATTTTGACTTCATGGGAATTTTGGTTCTATCTTCCCTTCTTCTACCCTAAATCTTAACTTTATGAAAGGGCCTCTATTTTACATCATATAATTTCTGCCCATAATTGTATTGAAATAGGAAAGTTGCTGCTCTTGCACTTGCTGGAATGTACAGGATGGGCTGGTTTGCCCTATGTACCTAATCTGAAAAACTAAATATCACGCTGTCAGGGCCTTTGCATAAAGCCATTTTTGTGTACGTGCAGTTTGGATGATTCTATGTCATGAGTGAAACAATTTGGTTCTATGTATAATCTTAAATATTACCCCCCCACCAAACCCAGAATTGACCATATTTTGTAAAGATAGGTATGAATGATTGCTTAGGATCTCTTTTTTTTTTTTTGGAGGTGGAGTCTCACTCTGTCACCCAGGCTGGAGTGCTGTGGCGTGATCTCGGCTCACTGCAACCTCCGCCTCCCTGGTTCAAGCGATTCTCCTGCCTCAGCCCCCTGAGTAGCTGGGATTACAGGTGCCCACCACCACACTTGGCTAATTTTTGTATTTTTAGTAGGGATGGGGTTTCACCGTGTTGGCCAGGCTGGTCTCGAACTTCTGACCTCAGGTGATCCACCCACCTCAGCCTCCCAAAGTGCTGGAATTATAGGCATGAGACACTGCGCCTGGCCAGGATCTCTTTTAAAGTCTACTTAACATGTGCACTTCATTAGGCGGTTCAAGTTTGGAAAAGTCTTCATTTGGTGCTTGAAAACCAAAATACTCATCTCTTGCTCTCTGTCTGTCTGTCTGTCTCTCTCTCTATATATATACACTTGGTTTTTTTTTTTTTTGAGATGGAGTCTCATTCTTATTGCCCAGGCTGGAGTGCAGTGGCGCGATCTTGGCTCACTGCAACCTCCACCGCCTGGATTCAAGTGATTCTTCTACCTCAGCCTTCCAAGTAGCTGGGACTACAGGTGCACACCACCACGCCTGGCTAACTTTTGTGTTTTTAGTAGAGATGGGGTTTTGCCATGTTGGCCAGGCTCATCATGAACTTCTGACCTCAGGTGATCCACCCGCCTTGACCTCCCAAAGTTCTGGGATTACAGGTGTGAGCCACGGCACCTGGCCTCATCTATGTTTTTAAGAGGAGAAGGTACCTGCATACTGGTGTGGCTTTGACATTCTTGAGTTAAAAGTTTCAGAGTAAGCATTGTGGATTTTCCCAAGAAACAATACCCTTAAAATAGTGCTATCCATTTTCAAAGTGGGATTATATTCTGCATTCTGCCTATATGGTTAGGAATGGTCTAGAGTATCATCAGGCCTTGGGCAATCCACACAGCCTTCCTGCGCCAGCTTCCTTTCTCCCCCTCAAAGGAGCTGGGCTTTCGTTTAAGGAAGGAGCTGGGCACCTATGCTTTGATGAAGACCCACGTGGCTGATAACAGTTCTTAGCTTCCAGTCTCTGGGTCCTGGCCTGGGTAGGATGCAAGGGTGTTCTATTGGCCCATTTAGAGACTGTTGATTCATTTTGGGTCACTCACTGTCCTTTCTGCCTCCATCAGCCAGAAACCTTCCTGGGGAACAGAAAGTGACTAAGCTAAGAGAAGGTTTTGTTCCCTGTTTGCTAACAATACTTGTGGGTAAAAGTCATCTACTCTCAGGTAGAACTAGACAGAACTTAGTGCTTTCACTCCACAGTGAGACATGTTAGGGACAACCTTTTTTGAAGTTTACCTTAGGGTCCATAATACCTTCCCATGCCTTTGCAGTGCTAGAATCTTCTAAATTTGGTACTGGCCATCAGTAAATTTTAATGATAACTGTGTATGGGGTGTGACTAAGCAGTGAAACATAAGAAAAGTAATTTTATTGAACTATGTACCATATGTATATATGTGTACACTGTCAAAACCCCTCCAAAACAAAGAACAACTCCTCACCCCAAAACATAGATCATCTATCTGATCCCCACAGACTTGGAGATAAGCAACTATTCTTTGGCCATGTCATTCTTGTCACCACTAAAGTAAGCCCCACCATTCTGTGTTGCTCCAAGACCGCCAGCAGGGTCTCTTTCAGTAACAAGTTTTCTTAAGCAGCCTCTAAAGCTGAAAAGGCTACCAGTCTTAATAATAGTCTGTACCATGTGTGTTTATCACTTGACACAATGTAATTCCTGTGGGAAACTTTGTTTCCTTAAGCTTTTTGCTATCTATGAAGTCTCTGTGGTAACTCTAGCCTTAGTATCAGAAGCAAGATGGTCAGGGAAATGACATACTGACCAGTAAGGGCTGCTGCGGACATTTAGGGGAGGGAAGGCTCAGTGTCAGGCCTGGTGTGCTCCAGAGCTATGGCTGATCTTCTATTTATTTACTTTTACTTTAAAAGAAAATCATATTTATACTTTAAAGTTATTTATAGATTTAAGTTATATATTCCATACTAAAATGGTCAGTAGCTATGGAGTGGTGCTTCATTGGAGCAGGGCTATATTAAATAGAAAATGGGACTGGAGTTTAATAGGAAGTGGATCATTTCAGAGTCCACCGTCCCCCTGCCTGGCACCCATGAGCTAGTCTAAGTTGGCTTTGTTGTCAGCATACCTTCTTACATGTCATCCATTAAAGATTTAACTCAATACCTTCAACAAAAATAGTATGTGGCAAGTAAGAATGGTGGGAGTGAGGAATAGAAGTCTAAGTCAGAAGAATTTTTTTCGTGTCCTGTTCGCTTAATTCAGGGTTCAATATTTGGGTACAACTTGTATCATTTCAGATCTCGAAGCAAAAATATAGTAATTTGAAATACTGTGTTTAAAGACATTTGAGGGTTCTATCACTAAATTGTTTATCTACATAATACTTATTTAACTCACACTATTTACAATGTATTGTATTGAACTCTGGCTATTCAGACGCTAATGGTATCTGGTTTCTGTCTTCAAGGATCTGACAGTCTAGATGTTTGTTCTATAGTTAGAAGAGTGATATTTTAAACTAAAATTTAGAAGAAAAAAGTGGAATCCAAATTTTATATATTGTGTGTGTGTAATCAGTGATGGAATCTCTGAATTTAAGGAACTGTCCCTTTCTCTTTTTTTTGTTGTTTGTTTGTTTGTTTTGAGATGGAGTCTCACTCTGTCACCCAGGCTGGAGCGCAGTGGCATGATCTCGACTCACTGCAACCTCCGCCCCCACCGGGGCTCAAGCAATTCTCCTGCCTCAGCCTCCCTAGTATTAATCCCTAAGGCAAGCTACCTAAGGCAAGCTGTAATCCCTGGGATTACAGGCATGTGCCACCATGCCCGGCTAATTTTTGTATTTTTAATAGAGACATGAGTTTCACCATGTTGGCAGTCTGGTCTCAGACTCCTGACCTCATGTGATTCGCCCACCTCAGCCTCCCAAAGTGCTGGGATTGTCCCCTTCTCTTAATTGTGTTTTTGTATTGTGGCTTTTTGTATTCTTTAAATTAGTGCCATGATATTTGTTTCTAAGATTTAAATTGATCAAATCATTTTTGTGATGCCTAGCCTTATTTTAAATTTTTCTTCACTTCCACATAGCATAATTTGTCCCTTAATTTTGAAAAATCTTTTCTGTAATTTATTACACCTTTTGGTCTATTGTCAAAGCCAAAGGGTCTGTATCTTGCATTGCTGAAAGATATTGTAGTTAGAAATTCTTTCTGTGTCCTAACATTCACTGGATGCTAAGCTGTAGTAGTTAAGTACATGTGATATCTCAGAAGGATCATATCTGGCAATGGAGTATCAAACCTGCTCATTTTCTTCATGATCTTGTTGCTGAACTCAGAAGAAATGTAGATTCTCTTTCTTCTGGTCCAGACCTCTAAGGAGGGTGATAATTATTTCCAGGATGTTGTTGTGTGCCTGAAACTACTGGAGATTTTTGCTCAAGACCAGAAATTATCCCTCTGTCCAGGGCCTGCATTTCCAACTTGAGCAGCTCCTCAACTTTGAAATCCCTGTTTTCAAAGTCTGTAATTCTCTACTCTCTCTAATCTCTCTAGATTCATGTGAAATAGGCCAGATGTCTTCTATGAGATTCATTTATTCATGTGAAATAGGCCAGAAGTCTTCCCTGAGATCCATTTTAGAAAGCAAATTATTTCAGTGTTGAAACTGAAAGGAGTTATTTAGCTTGCCTTAGGTAGACAGCAAGGGAAGGGTCCCTGGAGAGCCCCCAGCCCATGGGTCAGTGTCTTATCCCCATATAACATAAAAAGGAGCCTGGGAAAAAATTCAAGCTGCAGGCAGTGATAAGGAACTAGCACAGGGTATTGTGCCTGGAGACATGCCCACAGCTGCACAGATAGAAAAACCTCCGGCCCATTTGGATAAAAACTTGCACAGACCTCCAGCCTACGCAGATAAGAGAACAAGGCCTCCAAGCAAATAAAAACTTACATAGACCTCCAGCTCACTCAGATAAGGGAACAAGGCCTGGCATAGAAATGCCTTTGTCCTTTGTATAGTCAGCGGGCTCCCAAAGTTTCTTCTCCTTTTGTGGGCAGGGGCACAGTGGGCTCCAGTGGGTTCTGGTGGGCACTTTCCTTTCTTTTTTGGACTGTAAGTCTGGGCTCTATGAATCATAACTTCAGCCTCTGGTTGTTCCTGACCCAAGGTCCCGGCCAACCTTTCTGGTTGGTGTCAAGTCAAGCTGAGTCACATGTTCTCCAAGACAGCCCTGGGACTAAGCACATTCCTTCCTCTTCCCAGCCGCTAAAAACCCTGGACCCCAGCCTCACACGGGGCACCCCATTTAGGCCCCCCTCTCTGCTGACAGAGAACTTTCTTGTTTCATTTATTAAACTTTTGCTCTGACCTTACCTTTGTGCCTTCTTGGAGGTAGGACAAAGAACTCTGGGTGTTATCTCAGATAATGAGAGACTGTTACATCTTGGTGCATTGCTGAGACTACAACAAAACTTTCATCAGGGTCTGTGGCCTGCCTTCTGAGCTCCACTGTCTACACTGTTTTTGGCTTCCTCCTAATGCCAGCGCTTAAATACAGACTTCTTGTTAATGATGTTTAAAAGCTGGACTGCTATCTTCTTGTTTCCCCAGCCTCTTCAAGGTTGGTAGCATCACCACTCTATTCCTTACATGAGGCTTAGTAGATTTTTCAAAACCAGTTCAGGCTGGCTTTAGTTTGCATGTTAAGAAGAAAAAATATCACAAGTGGGTAAGTAGCTTTGTAGACCATTGATGTCTCTTAACAATCGTGCACATTCTGCATGTGAAAATAATGTCCCTAGAAAGGGCATTACTAGTTTTCTTCCACTGCGAAGCCAGATAATTATGTATATAGCAAGTATTTCTACTGCAGCCTGAAGAAGTTTCACTGGGTCCTCCTCAACAACCTAGTCTCTCAGCAGACATGAACTAGGTCATCTCTCTACATATCTTCTTTAATCATTGATTTACAAACAGATCTTTTGTGCATTTGGAAGAAGTATGCTTTCCTGACTTTGGAGAAATGGTGCACTCACCTCTTTCCTTTAATGTGGATCTACTAGTGACAAAAACTCTTCATTTTTGTCTTAAATTGTCTTTATTTCACTTTCATTCTTTTAGATTAATTTTTTCTAGTTTTGTATAGTGAGCCAAGATCATGCCATTGGACTCCAGGCTAGGTGACAGAGTGAGACCCTGTCTCCAAAAAAAAAAAAAAAAAGTTCAATTTTTCCTAATTTCTTTTGTTTTTGGGGTCATATATATATAAAACATAACATTTGCCATTTTAATCACTTTTAAGTGTACAATTGAGTGACATTAATTACATTCGCAGTGTTGTGCAACCATCACCACTACCTATTCCCAAACATTTTCACCACCCCATCAGAAATTTGGTACCCATTAAGCAATAATTCCCCATTCCCCCTTCATCCCATCCCTGGTAATCTCTAATCTGCTTCCTGTCTCTTTGAATTAGCCTCTTTTAGACATTTCATATAAATGGAATCATACGATATCTTTTTGTGTTTGGCTTATTTCGCTTGGCATAATGTTTTTGTTTTGATTAGATAATCAGTTACATGATTCAAACAACTATATAAAACTTACTCTGAGAAGTCCTACTCCCACCCCACCCACATTACCCCTTTACACTTCATTTCCTATAGATAATTTTTTAGTTTTTATCATGGTAGTGTTCGTTGTTGTTGTTGTTTTGTGGTTTGTTCTTGAGACAGAGTCTTGCTCTGTCACCCAGGCCAGAGCGCAGTGGTGTGAACTTGGCTCACTGCAACCTCTGCTTCCTGGGTTCAAGTGATTCTCAGGCCTCAGCCTCCTAAGTAGCTGGGATTACAGCCCCATACAACCACACTCAGATAATTTTTTGTATTTTTAATAGAGATGGGGTCTTGTTATGTTGGCCAGGCTGGTCTTGAACTCCTGGCCTCAAGAGATTTGCCCACCTCAGTCACCCAAAGTGCTGGGATTGCAGGTGTGAGCCACTGCGCCCAGCTATCATGATAGTGTTTTTATGCACAAATATGCAAATATGAATATATGTTCTATGTCTCCTTTTGTAACAGAAAATGTAGCTTTTGGCCAGGCACGGTGGCTCACACCTGTAATCCCAGCACTTTGGGAGGTTGAGGCGGGTGGATCACTAGGTCAGGAGATCGAGACAATTCTGGCTAACATGGTGAAACCCCGTCTCTATGAAAAATGTAAAAAATTAGCCGGGCGTAGTGGCGGGCGCCTGTAGTCCCAGTTACTCGGGAGGCTGAGGCAGGAGAATGGCGTGAACCCAGGAGGCAGAGCTTGCAGTGAACCGAGATCGCGCCACTGTACTCCAGCCTGGGTGACAGAGCAAGACTCCGTCTCAAAAAAAAGAAAAAAGAAAAAAGAAAAGAAAAAGAAAATGTAGCTATTTTAGCCTGAGTCCTCCCAAAAGCAGAGTAGAAAACAAGGCGCTAGGCCAGGTGCAGTGGCTCTCACCTATAATCCTAGCACTTTGGGAGGCTGAGGCAGATGGATTGCTTGAGCCCAGGAGTTCAAGACCAGCCTGAGCAAGATGGCAAAACCCCGTTTCTACAAAATAGAAAAACAATTAGCCTATAATCCTAGCTACTTGGGAGGCTGAGATAGGAGGATTGTTTCAGCCTGGGGAGATTGAGGCTACAGTGGGTCATGACTGTGCTACTGCACACCAGCCTGGGCGACAGAGTGAGACCCTGTCTCAAAAAAGAAAAAATGTGTCAAAGGGCTTTTATACCACTAATATATTAGGAAGTGCAATCCTAGGAAACAAATGAGGGGCCGTGAGAGTGAAGCCAGAAAGGAGGAAGAGCCAATTTGAGGGTGCATTATTGAATTGGCTATTATTAATTGCAACTGATTTCTTAAATCCAGTTCTCCAAGAAGTCATATATATTGTGTCTGAGGGGAGCTAGTTGGAGGAGTGGTGATGGGGGAAAATTTATTTATTTTTTCCTCACCTCCCTCTGGTCAAAGTTTCAGCACACAGACATGAACTACCCCACACTTCTGAATTGTGTCTATGTGGGTGCTGAGCGAGGTTCCATGGCATCCTGTCAAATTGGTTTCAACAGGAAAGCCTTTGGGTGACAGCCAAATGACATGTGACATAGTTATGAGGGAAAAAGTACTGTTAAGGTTGCACCTATATGAAGTCTGTGCCCGCACAGAGCTGGCTTCCAGTAGCCATATCTGGAACACAAGATGGGCAAGGCTGACATCATCTGAAATAGAGCATAAGAAGTACCTGCTACAGTCCATTCACTGTACCACTATAAGCCTGCTCATATTCTCCGTTGTATCCAGCTTCCATGCTATTATTCAACATGGGGCCTCCATTTGTGTATGCGTGCGCGTGTACGTGCATGTGTGTGTGTGAAAGAGAGAGAGACACACACACAGAGAGAGACAGATGAGAGAGAGAGAGAGAGAGAGAGAGAATATGCCCTCACTTCTTTTTTTTTTTTTTTTTTTTTTTTTTTTGAGACGGAGTCTCGCTCTGTCGCCCAGGCTGGAGTGCTGTGGCCGGGTCTCAGCTCACTGCAAGCTCCGCCTTCCGGGTTCCCGCCATTCTCCTGCCTCAGCCTCCCGAGTAGCTGGGACTACAGGCGCCCGCCACCTCGCCCGGCTAGTTTTTTTTTTTTTGTATTTTTTTAGTAGAGACGGGGTTTCACCGTGTTAGCCAGGATGGTCTCGATCTCCTGACCTCGTGATCCGCCCGTCTCGGCCTCCCAAAGTGCTGGGATTACAGGCTTGAGCCACCGCGCCCGGCCGACCCTCACTTCTTATCTGACAGCAGAGGAGTAAGTCCTTTAAGGTATAACCAAGTACAATTTCTGAAGAGACTTAAGAGTTAGTGAAACAAGCTACAGTTCCTTCTGGACCTGCTTGGAGATGAGACATTTACCTCTGAGGAGTTTAAGAGCTTAATGCCTTGTCTTTGTCATGGTTGCTGCAGTTGCTTATTTACCATTGACACTGGCAATGGAAACACCAAGAGATACCCTAGTGAATCTCCTGAATTCCAGACATATCATTTACTGAACGAATTACGTTGGAGCAACCCAAACTTCTCATGGTAGTCAGAGTCACTTACCACCATAACCACATTAGCTGTTTTTTGGCTTGTTTGTCCACTGGTATGAACAGCTCAACATGACCAGGCAGTAACCAGCTTCAAATTCAACTGAAATGCAGCAGAGCCTAGAGACTCCATGGATGAGAAGCAAAAATGCAATCAGATCACTGGAAGCATTGGTGGGAGGAGTTAATCCTATTCCACCACTTGGTTCATGGACTCATGTATTCTAGCTACTTGGGATGGTATTGTTGGTTCAGCTCCTATTCTACATTTTAGAGGACAGCATCCCAATCTTTTAGAGTGATCTCCAAAGCTAGTGCCTTAGTGAAGATTTTTAATAGACCCTGCCTTGATTTATTGGCTCACTGTTTGATGGTGGTGGGAGGTAAAGGCATCCATTGTAAAATTTGTGAATCTCTTGGTCATGTATCCAATGTCCTATATCTATCTGTTTAATTTGCCACAAATGGATCCCTCAGTCTAAGGCCCGGTTTACAGGATACCTTGTTGATACATCATTCTGTAAGTCTTTGAATAATATTGCTGTCAGAAGAACTGTAAAGAGAGGGAAAAAAAACCCCACCACTTTCTAGAGTAGGTGTCAATACCAGTAAGGATGAATTACTGCCCTATCCAGAGTGAGCGGAGTCTGATAAAATCAACTTGCCATTAAGTGGCAGGCTGGTTTCCTCAATGAATGATACTGAAGACTGAGCATTCTTCTGCTGGCATTCAGAAGGGGTAATATTCTGCAAAGGAAAAGCTCAAATAATTAAGATAAAAAGAAATGAAAAACAAAAAAAACCCAGAAGGGGTAATAGATCAGCCATGGTGAGAGGGAGCCCCTGCTGCTATCCTCGTACAAAACCTCCATCTACCCCCATGGCCTCCCTGCTTACCACCTCATTGCCCCAGTAGTGGGATGACTGAAGAAAGAGGCTGACTGATATCTACAGAGCAAGTCATTCAATTCACTTGGTTGTTGAAGACCTCTCCTATGGTAGAATTATCTTGTGAGCATTAACGTGAGATGCAAAGATTTTTTATGCTGTTTTTTGGCCCACTTCCTAATCCTTCCATATACATTTTCTGCAGTTTTCTTGTCTCTAATATAATAATTGTGTATCTTCCAGATGCTAGACCAGCCAGCCAATCCCTTTGTGACTGCTCAGCTATCTACATATAGCCATACATCAGACCACTTCTCTTTTCATTAAAAATGAATGACCAAGTATACTTCTTACAGCTCTGCTTACATAGAAAGTTTTCCTTTACCACTGTCCTTTAGGGTCCCCCTTAAGTAACTTAGCATTTAAGCATTTTTGGCTTGCAGCAACATATGTACCAAGCACCTGTAAACTGGGACCAATATCTTTTCTCCTCTGTCAGTTGGTCATAGGGAATTTTCCAGTGAAAATATAGGTATGAATTGTGAATTGCTTTGGTACAGTAGAGGTTGTGAAACAGGTGTCTACGTCATGTGTTTATGAAATTCCTTCTGGACTTGCTTGGAGCTAATCCTGAATTTACTATTTCTCTTATACAAAGGGTTTCTCTTATGCCTATCTAACCTTACGATTTAGTGAATCTGATGATACAAAGTTCTTGTTGGCAGCTCTGGTGGCATAATCATTTGGTGTCTGATATAGTTTGGACATTTGTCCCCACCAAAATCTCTTGTTGAATTGTAATTTCTAATGTTGGAGATGGGGCCTGGTGGGAGGTGTTTGGATCATGGGGGTGGATCCTTAATGGCTTACTGCTGTCCTCACAGTAGTGAGTTCTTGCGAGATCTGGTTGTTTAAAATCTGGCACCTTCTTCACTCTCTGTCTTTCTCCTGCTCTTGCTATATGATGTGCAAGATCCCTCTTCACCTTCTGCCATGAGTAAAAGCTCCCTGAGGCCTCCCCAGAAACCAAGCAGATCCTGGCACCATGATTGTATAACTTGTAGAATCATGAACCAATTAAACCTCTTTTCTTTGTAAATTACCCAGTCTCAGGTATTTCTTTTATTTCTATTTCAAGCAGTGCAAGAACAAGCTAACAGTGTCCCATTGTCATCTACTCAGTCTCTAATAGGGCTAAGGAGCATGATAGTATCTATTCATAAGCACTGAGAAATTACCTACTGTAGAAGGCATGGATCTACACCATTTGGATTTACTGTCTATACCACTGAAAGATGTGCACTTTAGCTTTCCTGCTGTGCCATGCTAGAAACTCCACACAGCATTGTTATCCATCATGGGCATTACTAGCAACATCAGAGTGGCTGGATTGTGTCAGACGGCTGGTATGATAGCCTGGACCTCTTACTCCAGAACCTCAAACCTGATAGCATTTTGAGTTCCAGATGTGGTATATGTTACCTCCAAAATCCAAAGAGGCTGTGCCTCTTTCTTAATGGTAAGAAATGCAGGTGATAATAACTTATATTTTATCTCAGAGGGCATTTCTTTGCATACCCAGGAACCCTAGAATCATCACTGATATGACAGTCATCCGAATATTCATAGGGTTAATATTTCACTCTTTGACATGCTAGACCATCTAGGGTCCTTGCTACTTACTACTCACTAGATCCAATTAGAATGATATCATCTATGCAGTGATCTAGCATTATGTTCTATAGAATGTTCAATGTTGAAATATTTGTGGAGTACGTTATGAAAGAAAGCAAGAGAGTTAACATAGCTTTGTAATAAGACAGTTGGAATGTGTTCTGTTTTCTTGTTATGAGAAGATGAACTGCTTTTGATTTTATTCCCTGGTGGAATTTAAGACAAGTGCATTCACCAGAAAAATAGCCACCTACCAAGTTGCCAAAGTTACACTGATCTACTCCAATGAAGATACCACATCTGGCATGACAGCTGCAATTGGAGCTACCGTTTGGTTAAGTAAGTATATTTCAGTCCTTGTCATCACTACAATCTATCTAGTTTTTGCAGAGGGTGAGCAAATGAATTAAATGGGAATTTGATGAGGACTATCACCTCTGTGCGTTTTAAGCCTCAGGAGGTAGTGTTAATCTCTAAAAATCCTCCTAGAATGCTGCATTACTTATGATTTACTATCTTGGCTAGGGAAAGGGAAATTTCAGGGTTTCCACTATAATGTGTCTTACTCTCTTGTTTGTCAGAGAATAAATAAAAAGGTTTGGCGTCAGATGTTCCCAAGACCCCAGGTTTGGTAATTTTCTAAGACTTACAAAACTCAGCATGTACTCACACTCATGGCTATGACTTGTTAAAGTAAAGGTATACAAGGCAAACTCAGCAAGGGGAAAAGGTGTATCACATAAAGTCTGGAGGAAACTAGGTATAAACTTCCAAGAATCCTCTCCCATTAGAGTCACACAGAATATGATTAAATCCTCCAGCATCAAATTGCAACAATAGGTGTAAAGTGTTACCTACCAGGGAAGCTTGCCTAAACCTAGGAATCCAGGGTTTTTATTGGGGACTGGTCATGTGGGCATCTTCTGCCTAGTAGGTAGCAAAATCCCAGACTCCCAGAAGGAAAGCAGGTGTTCAGCATAAGCCACGTTGTTTGTATATACAGTTTAGGCACAGCAAACCACCTATATCAGTTATGAAATGATGCAGACACTCTCAAAATCCAAGTCACAAATGAAAGCCAAGGGCGTACCTTGTAAGCAGGCCTTTCGAAGGCTTAGTAGTCTCAGGTCTGTTATGTTAACTCTTTTCTTCCACCCACTTGGTCATTGTCCAAGGCATCTTTATAAAAAGATTATTATCAATAGGATCCCACATGGCAGGGTGAGATCAGCCTACAGTATTGGCCTCAGTAATGTCCTCCATGGCTTCTAGATTTGGCCAATTAAAACAAATCCAGGGGCCAGGCATAGTGGCTCACGCCTGTAATCCCAGCACTTTGGGAGGCCAAGGTGAGTGGATCACCTGAGATGAAGAGTTCAAGACTAGCCTGACCAACATGGTAAAACCCTGTCTCTACTAAATACAAAAAGTTAGCCGGGTTTGGTGGTACATGCCAGTAATCCCAGCTACTCAGGAGGCTGAGGCAGGAGAATCACTTGAACCTGGGAGGCAGAGGTTGCAGTGAGCCAAGATTGTGCCATTGCACTCCAGCATGGGCAACAAGAGTGAAACTCTGTCTCAAAAAAACAAAACAAAATGAAAAATCCCATTAACCATAAAGGTCTATCTTAGGAAGCCAGGTGTCTTTCTCCTTCAGTTTTTGCATTAACCATTTTTTTTTCTTTTAATCTGGCCCAAGACATCAACTCGGGCACAGCACAACTCTGACCAGTAAGTTAAAGTTAATCTGAATGCCTTGTAGGGCTGAGACAGTGTCATGATAGTCAGGGTACCCACAAAAGAAATATAAGCCCAGAGGGCACACACAGTACCCCTGGAAACAAAGAGTTTACAGTTGTTAGGACACCCCAAGCAGGACATACATTAGTCAGGCAATAAGGTTAAGAAGACCTCTAATGTAACCTTCCACTGTGGGCCCTCCTGCTCCAGGATTCTCAGTGCAGTCCAAATAACACAGGTCAGTCCTTAGATTCATAAGGACTCCCTGAGGCAGTCAGTTCCAAACGGTTTTGTTCATGCATAATATCAGTTCATCCATCTCATAAGTGCGGGCGACATCTGGAAGTGTTCCTCTGCCATCTCATAGTCATCTGTGACTATAGGCTCAGCAGTGTGTTTGAATTCAGAGTGCTCACAGCAGCTTGGAAAGCCAGCATGGAGAGTTCTCCTTCAAGAAGGGGGAAAAGCTTCCAGGAGCAGTTCTGAAAGACAAAAATCATTAAACCCTACCCTCTCCCTGTGCCTCCCCAGGTGCTGGGTGTGTTTTCTCCATTGTTACAAAATCAGTGTGTCCCGTTCAGAATTATAACTTTATATTTTCAATCATCTCCTACTCTCACTAGGGTCTTTCATCCAGAAGGGTTATAGGCAAGAGGGAAAAAAGCATTTTCACAGAAAAACATTTTTACACAACTTAAGCAGAAAGCCACATCATGGTAAGGAATTGGTCACAATGACCCTGAATTGTCTAAGATTTTTCAAATTGAGTTTACACAGCCTCTTATCCCTTTAGTCACAGTCTTTTATTCAGTGGCCAGCCTACCATCCCAGAGAAGAGCAATTCCTTTTTGGGGATGCTGCATTTAACAATCAAATTGTCTTAATATTCCAGCAAAAAGTGAGGGAAGTAGATTCAGGCTGTAAGTCAATTGTTGCAAGTTGCAACCAATCCAGAAATCTAAACACAAATCTATAGCAGTGGGACTTTCTCCAGAGGAGGTCCAGAGTTAGATTTGTCAGGAATGGAAAGAAGGGTTACAGTCACTGTGATGTGCCCAGTCCTAAACTGCAGTTAGGAATGCAACCAGTCTCTGTATATCTCTCTGTATCAGAAACATAGAGCCAATCACCACCTCAATTTTAGAGGGTTCCATCAGAGAATAACCCCTTTCCCATAAGCATCTGACCACCGTAGATGGTCCAGCCAGTATTTATGATGTTTTCATTGTTTAAGGCCCCACAAAGAGGTATCTTAAATGTGCAACAGTTGCAGAATCTGTGTTCTGTTTATTGAGCCCATGCCTGCTTTCAGTTTAGCACAGCTCATTCTGAGCCTGAAATGGTCCATTAGAAGATAGTCAGATTTCAGCTTAGAGTCAGGTCCAGGCAATTAAGATATGTGAATTCAGGATTCCAAAAAGTCAGTAGGAAGGGATGGTGAGAACACTCACAAAATCCCAGTTCCCAGATGACAGCCAAAAGCCAACCTTGTAAGAAGAGCTTTCTAAGGATCGCAGTATTAGGCCTACTGTGTTGGCTATTTTCTGCACTAGTGTTTTGTTTTCGTTTTTGTTTTTTGAGATGGAGTTTTGCTCTTGTTGCCCAGCCTGGAGTGCAATGGTGCATCTCAGCCCACCGCAACCTCCGCCTCCTGGGTTCAAGCGATTCTCCTGCCTCAGCCTCCCGAGTAGCTGGGATTACAGGCATGCGCCACCATGCCTGCCTAATTTTGTATTTTTAGTAGAGACGGGGTTTCTCCATGTTGATCAGGCTGGTCTCAAACTCCTGACCTTAGGTGATCCACCAGCCTCGGCCTCCCAAAGTGCTGGAATTACAGGCGTAAGCCACCGCGCCCGGCTGCACTAGCTTTTTCTAGCTAATATCTGCCCCAATTATATGCTTACAGGCCTGAGAAATAACCACTTGGTAGGTCTGTTGACCCTTTGGATCCACTGTGAGATAAATTTGGGCCCAAATTCCATGCATCTCTTGATATCTATAAGCCTCCACTGTAATTGGAGGACCATGATGGTGTTTTAGGACACCTTGGATTAGAGGCAGCTCAAGAACTATATGTAGCCTTCATTGAGAAGTCTGGATAATCCACTTTCCCAAGTGTGGTTGGTTGCCCAGGCATATGGCTGCAGATCTCTGATAGAAAGGACAGAAGGGAGCATCAGGAGTCTATAGTTGCAGGGACATTTTCCTTCCTCAAAGGGAGTCAGCTTCCCCTTCAAACAATGGGGTCTGGTGTGGTGATCTGACTTAGATCTAACAACAGTGTGAGGAACTGTGGTATAGTTTGGATGTTTATCCTCTGCAAATCTCATTGAAATTTGATCCCCAGTGTTGGAGGTGGGACCTACTGGGAGGTGTTTGGAGCATGGGGTGGATCACTCATAAATAGATTAGTGCCCTCCCTTGAGGGAGGGTGGGAGTTCTTACTCTATTCGTTTTGGAGACAGCTGATTGTTAAAAGAAGTCCCTGGCCCTCCTGCCTGCTTTCACATCGTGTGATCTCCGCACACAATGGCTCCCCTTCACCTTTCACCATGAGTGGAAGAAGCCTGAGGCCCTTATCAAAAGCAAAACTCAATAGCGTAAGGCTCTAATTTCTCTCCACACTGATTTGTATATCTCTCAGTTGGATATATATAAATTTGATGTATATAGTATATAGCATAATATATATGTTACATAAGTTTGAAGAGAATTCATATATATTCATATATAGACAATATATAGAATTCATATATATATTCAGTCCCATTCGTAGTCCTTATTTCTTTTTTAGAACTTGACAAGATGATTCTAAAATTAATATAGAAATGTAAAAATGCAGGAATAGCAAAGACTCATGACAGCATTATTCATAACAGCTAAAAATTGGAAACAATCCTCATATCCTTTAATTTTAGAATATAAACTTAAATATAAATTTAAATTCAATTTAAAATAGTTTGTTATTTTTATGCAGCAGAGAAAGAGAGCAAAGTTGAGTTACACACAGCAACATGGATAAATCTCACAAATACAATGTTTAGTGAAAGAAGCCAGGCACAAAAGAACACATAATTATTATTCCACTTATAGAAAGTTTTAAAAATATGCAAAACTAATACTTAGCTGGTAAAAGTTAATAAAGACAATGAAGTGATTATCATAAAGGGTGATTATCTGAGCAGGAGAGTGGAAGCAGCAATTCAGAAGAGTCATGAGAGTGGCTAAAACATTGGCAATGTTTTATTTTTTTATTTTTTATTTTTTTGAGATGGAGTCTCACTCTGTTGCCCAGGCTGGAGTGCAGTGGTGCGATCTTGGCCCAATGCAACCTCTGTCTCCAGGGTTCAATCATTTCTCCTGCCTCAGCCTCCCACTACCACTCCTGGCTAATTTTTGTATTTTTAGTAGAGACGGGGTTTCACCATGTTGGCCAGGCTCATCTTGAACTCCTGACCTCAAGTGATCCTCCCACTTCACCTCCCAAAGTGCTGGGATTACAGGCATGAGTGACCAAGCCCAGCCCACTGTTTTATTTTTTGATGTAGTGGTGGTTACATGATCACCTGTTTTGTGATAAATTATTGAGCTGGACATTTTTGTGTATTTTTCTATATGTCTGTCATATTTTACAATATAAAATGGTAAAAAAAAAAAACCTGTTGTTTTGTAGTCTGTGTCTAATAATTCCAATTTTTGTTGGCCTGTTTCTTTTGTGTCTTCTTTTAGCTGCTTCTTACTGATGTTTCCCAACTCTTTTTGTGTTTATAGTTGTATTTACAAAATAATTTGAGATCTGTGGCGAAGGTGGTGAAGGCACCTTCTCTGGAGAGGATCTGCATTTGCAGCTTCCAAATACATGGGAGCACTATGATTGAGGATTTCTGTAAACCAAGTTCAAAACTTGAAGTTCCCTAGAAGATCCAGGTGTTTTGAACTCATGTGGAAATCCCATGCAAAAGTAGGTCCACCCTTGTTCTCTGGGGGTAGGTCACCCTTCCTTTGGGATCCCAGTTTATGGTGGGAGTATCTTTTTGTATACCATTTTAGAAGATGGAGGAGCAGGGACTTCTCCAGAATATTTAGCCACATGCTTTATATGCTTATATCAGCTCACCGTAAGTTTTGAACACTCATAAAAATGATCACAGTTCTACCTTTTTTTGAACTCCTGGACTCAAGTGATTATCCTGCCTCAGCCACCAGAGTAGGTGGGACTACAGGCATGTACCACCACACTCAGCTAATTTTTAAATTTTTTTTTTATAGAGACGAGATCGCACTATGCTGCCCAGGTTGGTCTCTAACTCCTGGACTCAAGGGATCCACCCACCTCAGTCTCCCAAAGTGTGGGATTACAAGCGTGAGCCATGACACCTGACCCCACAGTTTTACTTTTTATCTGACCTGTTTCTTTATTCAAAATCTGTCTGTTTTGTTTTGAGGTTGAGAAACTTTTTTTTTCACAGACTTGTACCAAGAATTATTGGAGTATCGTCCAATAGAAGGCCTCTACCTTATCTAAATGAAGAGGTAACTTAAGGACTGGTTCTTTTGTCAGTTATTGTTTCTGTGACTTAAGATTGATTCTACTCCAGGAATTATAAGACAGACTTCTCACACTGATTTTCTTGAAATCAAACCCCAAGGCAAGAGGCTTTTTGAAATCTTTTTTGGGGACTTCCATTGAGGAGCTGCCTATTTTTCCATCTCTGGGTTAGAATTATGCCACTCAGCATTTTGCTAAGGGGTAAAATAAACTCACGCTTAGAAAAGGAAGAGGTAGATAGAATGTCTGGACTTAAGAATAAATATTCTGTCAAGTTGTTTGTGGTGAAGTCTAGATAATTTCTGTGTAAAGCCTTTGAGGAAACAGTCTCCGATATGTGTGTTGGTTTAGGCAGAAATTCTGAATTTCTATTCAAGGTAGCACCTGCAAGCCAGCAAGAGCACCTAGTTCTTAAGCATAAAGACTCAGTAAAGGGAAAGCCCTGGCCAATTGAGCCAAAATTCACTCAGGGTGAACCTAGGCTGGAAAATATCAATAATTCTTGTTTGAATTAAAGTATGGAAGCTAGGCAATGCCTTGAATATTAGGGTATTTAATGTGCATGTAAGGACTATGGACTCTTAATGAAAATGAATTCATTACCCATAATTTACATCTTAGATGCATCCTTGAGGCAGTAAATTCTCCAATCCCAGTGAAATTCTTATTTTAATCAGTCTGAAGAAATAAGAACATGGCTTGCAGAAATGCTGATTGATGAGTCTTAGGGACTTATAAAGTAATCTAAGATACTACAGGTCAAGAGTCTTAAAGGAAAAAAGTGACCAAATCTGTCTCCAAAGAACTTTTTTTATGTAATCATACTCCTCTGGAAAGAACTTAGGAGTCTGATCAATAGATAACAGAAGAAATAGAAATGAAAATTCAGACAATTAAAAAATTTGTTTGTTATTTATGTTGGGCCTTTGTTTGCCATTTTAAACTACAACATATAATATGTATAAATTTGTATTTAAAGGCAAGGATTTCAGGGAATAACAGATTCTGGCAAGGATGTGGAGAAACTCATACATTACTGGTTGGAATGGAAATTAGCACAGCCACTCTGGAAAACAGTATGGAGGTTCCTCAAAAAACCAAAAATAGAACTACCATATTATCCAGAAATTTCACTACTGGGTATATACCCAAAAGAAAGAAAATAAATATAAAGAAGAGATCCCTGCACTCTATGTTTACTGCAGCACTATTCACAATAGCCAAAATACAGAATCAACCTAAGTATCCATCAATGGATAAATGAGTAAGGAAATCGTGACATATATATACACAATACAATACTATTCAGCCATAAAAAAGAACAAAATTTGCTCATATGCAGCAACATGGATGGAACTGGAGGTCATTATATTAAGTGAAATAAGCCAAGCACAGAAAGATAAACATTTCGTGTTCTCACTTATATGTGGGAGCTAAAAAAATGGATATTATAAAGACAGAGATTGGTGATTACCAGAGGCTGGAAATGGGAGAGGGGAGGAAGATGAAGAGAAATTGATTAATGGGTACAAATATATAGTTAGATGAAATAAGACCTGATGTTCAATAGATCAGTAGGGTGAGTGTAGTTAACATTAATTGACTGTACATTTCTAAATATCTAGAAAAGAATAATTTGAATGTTCCTAGTGTGAAGAAAAGATAAATATTTAAGGTGATGGATATCCCAATTACCTTGATTTGAGCATGTAAGTGTATCAAATTATCACCTCTACCCCTAAAATATGTACGTCTAATATGTATCAATTTTAAAAAGTAAAAAAAAAAAACAACAAAGATTTGAGTCTAAAATATATAATGTATGGGTTCTGTAATTTATGTAGATTGATTACTAATTAAAGGAAGTTTAAAATGGAGGCTCAATTAAAGCCTCATTGTATGTTTGGAAAAGATATGCTCCAAGTAGCCAATGAAATGCTTAATTTTAAATGAAATTTTGGTGTTGATAAAAGATATAAAGTAACTTTTTAAAAAAAATTATATTTAGGTTGGGCACAATGGCTCACATCTGTAATCCCAGCACTTTGGGAGGTCAAGGTGGGTGGATCACCTGAGGTCAAGGGTTCGAGATCAGCTTGACCAACATGGAGAAACCCTGTCTCTACTAAAAATACAAAATTAGCTGGGCATGGTGGCACATGCCTGTAATCCCAGCCACTCGGGAGGCTGAGGCAGGAGAATCGCTTGAACCCAGGAGATGGAGGTTGTGGGGAGCCGAGATGGCGCCATTGCACTCCAGCCTAGGCAACAAGAGCGAAACTCCATCTCAAAAAAAAAAAATTATATTTGGAAGAATGACTACATATGAATGTTTAAAGACAAATCTCTAAGCATTAAAGCTAAGATGCTATTGCAAGTTAAACTATATTTTAACTAACAAATTTGTTTTGCAGTAATTTCATGGAGTTGGTGCTGGCAGAAGCACTGAGGGCAGGAAGGCAAATCCATATCTAGAAAAAATGTCTATGCCAGTACGCTCAAATCCCTGTCTTGTTCATAAATTCAGTGACTTGCTATCTCATGAAGGTCTAGACTTTGGTACTTTTCTTTGATGATAACAGATTGGCATGCAGCAGTGGTGGTAACACATCAGCCTTGATAAAGAAATGATCATTTTGTTGAACCTATGCATAATGCCATGGCCACTTTGCTGATGGCCCATTGAACAAATACTGTTGTGGCTTAGGAAAGGGTTATCTGATATTTTATGGATTAAATGACTTAATTTTTTTCAAGTACTAAGAACTATGCCTGGCACATAGTAAGCACTATGTAAGTGTTTTGCTAAATAAAAATCCATGTAGTGAACCTTCTTTTCGACCTCAGTATTAAAATCTACCAGTGCAGTGTGGAACATTTAGTAGACATTCATATGATTCACATATATCCCATACTCTGAGTTCCATTTGCTAGAGTTCCGTAAGCATATGCTGTATCCAGGCTTTCTTATAACCAATAGTCTAATCTTCCTTTTAATTCCATGACTGCCAGGCCAAAGCATTAGCCACTGCTCATGAACACATGATGTTATGGGTTGAATCGTGTCTTCCCCAAAGAAGAAATGCTGGAGTCCTAACTCCCAGTACCTCAGAATATGATATTATTTAGGAATAGGATCTTAACAAAAGTAAACAAGTTAAGATTATTATTGAGATAATTAGGGTGGGCCCTAATTCAATAAAACTAGTGTCCTTATAAAAAGGGACAATTTGGACACAAAGACAGATATGTATACAGAAAAGATCATATAAAGAGACAAGAGGCCAGGCACAGTGGCTCACACCTGTAATCCCAGCATTTTGGGAAGCTGAGGCAGGTGGATCCCTTGTGCTCAGGAATCCTAGACCAGCCTGGGAAATATAGTAAAACTTCAAAAAAAAAAAAACAGAAAAAAAAAAACCACACACACACACACACAAAATTAGCCTGGCATGCTGGTGCGCACCTGTGAGGTGGGAGGATCACTTGATCTCAGCAGGTCAAGGCTGTAGTGAGCCAAGACTATGCCACTACATTCCAGCTTGGGTGACAGAATGAGACCCTATCTCTAAATAAATAAATAAATAAATATAAAGAGATACAGGGAGAAGACAGCTGTCTGCAAGCCAGGTTGAGAGGCCTAGCACATTCTTCCTCACAGCGCTCAGAAGGAACCAACCATGCTGACACCTTGAGTTCGGATTTATAATCTCCGGAACAGTGAGACAATACGTTTCTGTTTAAGTTACTCCTTTTGTGGTACTTTGTTAAGGCAACCCTAGCAGACTAATACAAATGCAAACCCGTACTTCTTGCCAACTGTCCATTCAGGAAAGTTGAACAGATATATTTCAGGAAAAATGGGCAGATATATTTCCTTTCAGGAGGAACCCTTCCCTTTTCCTGAGCCAGTCTTGTGGGATGTTATACTCTAGAAGTCTCTTTCTGGCTTGTGCCAGATTTTTGCATGACAGTATTTCTAAATCGGGCTCAAATTTTCTTTCTGTAGTATCTAACCACAAAAAACTCCTAATGAGGCCACAGATGTAGGTTGAAAGAGACCTCTCTTTATACTAGTAATGCAACAGCAGTAGGTACTTTGCTAGTATAAACTACCTACTCATGAAATATGCTTGTGCATTCCAGACCTGCTCATATATGATCTAGTGTTACCACTTCCACTTGAATATAGAGTGCTGCCTGGTGTGGTAGCACACACCTATAATGCCAACTACTTGGGATGCTGAGATGGGAGAATGGCTTGAGTTCAAGACCAGCCTGGCAACATAGCAAGACCCCATCTCAAAAAAGAAAAAAAAAAATAGAGTGTTGCTACTGATGCCCAGGTTTTGATAAATTAAGTAACATCTAGTAAGCTATAGGCAGCTCAGATCAGATGTTCACTTAGTGTCCCATAGTCAGATGTTCAATCTCTACCATGGTTCAATAGTAAGTCAGGAACATTGTTACAGGGTTGGGATCTCTGGAAGCAGACTCTGAGATGGAATTAGGGTGTAGGGTGGTTTCTAGGGAGTTCCGTTGGGATTAGCATCTATGGAATGGAGGTGACAGAGGCAGGATTCAACAGAGAGAGCAGTGGGCGCTCTGGAGCTAAGATGGCCCATTAGAGTTGGACTGCATTCAGCTAAAAAAGCCAGGTTATTTTGTGCGGGTTTTTGTTTTGTTTTGTTTTGTTTTTTGGTAGGGGAGAGCAGGGGAGAGGGGCTTGCTCTGTTGCCCAGGCTGGAGTCCAGTGGCATGATCATGGCTCACTGCAGCCTCGACTCCCTGGGTTCAAGTGATCCTCCCACTTCAGCCTCCTCAGTAGCTAGGACTACAGGCTCACACCACCATGCTCAGCCTATTTTTAAAATGATGTTTTGTAGAAATAGGGCCTTGCCATGTTGTCCAGGCTGGTATGAACTCCTGGGCTCAAATGATCCTCTCACCTCATGCTCCCAAAGTGCTGGGATTACAGGTGTGAGCCATTACGCCTAGCCAAGGCCAGGTCTTTATATTCCCATCTCTATTAGCCATTGGATATGGCCCGCCCTGGGAAAAGTGTGATCTGAGATGATCCCACGAGGGACTGACAGCTGAAGCGTGCCTACTGACAGCACTCCTGGCACTCCCAGCAGCACTCTTGAAAACAGGTCTTTTGTGGAAGGAGGATCCAAGTGGTATATCTCCACGTTCTTACAGTCCTCCCTCTGTGCTGTTCAGATCCTTTTCATATCTTCGTATATGTTCAGGGAGCAGCTCCTTCTGATTCTGGTGGGCCTCTCCTCCTGGCAGAAACTTAGAAGAGAAAGTTTAATGGGATGAACTGCAGTTCTTACCACTGAAACTGGTCTCAGGTTACAACTGATAATCATAATCTCCCTTCTCTACTAACCATTTGAGGTTTTCTCTCATCCTCCACTAGCTGGTCTGCTGGTCAAAGTGGCTTATTTTGTGGTGTAATCCACACCTTCATCCCTGAGAGACCTGAGCCCTGGTCACCATGCCATTCTTGACCTGGGATTGTTACATTTATTCACTTACCAAATAATTGGGCAGGGATGTACCAGGAGGCATCCAAGTGGGTCACCTAGGTGCCAAACCTATTTTTCCTAGCCCCTACTGTGTAACAGCAGCCCTATTTCTATCTGATGATCAGCGTCAGGTACCCCTGCTGCGATGGTAACTCCTTTTCTTGCCTGCTGAACCCTGAGCACATGGAACTCAAAGAATTGAGGTCACCGATTTGGCTTAAAATATATTGAGAATCTTGCTGTGTCCCCTGGTAGAAATGTTTCCCTTCAGGGACTGGGACTTCTAACCCTGCAGAGCAGTTGCAGAAATGGGAATCACCAATTCCCTAAGTAGGTCATTGGGAACAATGGTAACTGGGTCACTCGCTGATCTCTATTGCTGGCAGGTTGAAGATTTGGCTGTGCAAGTTTATTAAGTAAATTTTTAAGACTTCACATTGTTCTAATGCCCAGTATTCCCTCAAACAGGCAGTGAACACTCTGCCCAGGTGACTACGTGCAAAAGTATAGCAAGGTTGGTCCCTGCCACAAGCTCCCCTTCTTGCCCTCCCCTAACTACTGTGATATAACTCCAGTCAAACACACCAATGAAATCCCCTCACACCTTTTGCTTGTGCACTCCACTCTGACTGCCAATAAAGGCATTTGCCCAGGGGTCACTCTCTTGGTTCCCCACCTGCTTGTTGAATGTGTTCCCTTGGCTTTCCTGTGGGCCACCCGTGTGGCATGCTGCATCTCCCTCTCTAGGATACCTGTGTGTATGATAAATATGTTAATTTCATGTGCCTCTCCCAGTATAATTTCCACAGTCACATTGGAGTGGCCCTTAAATACCCCACAATGGAACTTACAACCCCGCTTACAACACAGGAAGCAGCTAAATCAGAATTGGTAAGTGAAGCACATACATAGCCTTCATCTTTGCCTCTGCGGCCTCTGTTCAAGTGCTCATCACTGCAGCAGTGGTCTGGCTGATGAGAGAGGCTGTCTTATGTCAATGGGATAAGTCATCTTGTTTACTTCATTGTTTAGTGCCTCTTCCATGGTAGGATGCCCACTGATGACCATTGACCTGTCACACAATGTCATCACACTTTTGTATTCACTCCCCTATGCCCATCAACATGCTTGTAACCCAGAACTCTTTATACCCAATCTTCTAAGCTTTCAGGACTCTTACCAGGCACCCATATCATTTGCCACTAAATGTAAATCTACTTACATTCCAGCCTTAGGCTGCTTTTCTATCTACACAAAGTGGATGACCAAGTGCACCACTGGAAACTCTGCCCAGCTTTAAGGGGGATTTTCCCTTAGCACCAAATTTCCAGGCAACCCCTAAGTGAGGCTATAGTGCAGCTGGAAGTAATGTTCAGTTTGCACCCACATACCAAGCTGACCCATTCATGAACTTCCCTGTCAGTCAGTTGTAAGTGTTCCTCCTTATGGCCACACAGGTGAGAGCTGAGGGAGGGGTTCCTTTGCCACAGGGGTGGATGAGGTGGGTGTCTATGCTGCCTACTCAATATAGCTTGCTTATGCTCTCTGGCTCTTATATTTAATCCCATAGTTACCATTTCCATCTTTACATTAGATTGTTGCTGGATCCATTCAACCTTATGACTTGACAGGTCTGACAGAACCCCGATCATGATAGATAGTTCCATTTACATAGTGACTTGGTGTCCCCTGATCAGGTATTTAGTCTCTACTAGGCCAAATAGCATACCAGTTTTTTTTGTGTTAGGCCTTTCTTACATTGCTATAAAGAAATACCTGAGACCGGGTAATATATAAAGAAAAGAGGATTAATTGACTAATGGTTCTGCAGGCCATACAGGAAGCATGGTGCTGGGATCTGCTCACTTCTGAGGAGGCCTCAGGAAGCTTTTACTCATGGCAGAAGGTGAAGTGGGAGCAGGCACATCACATGGCCAGAGTGTGAGCAAGAGAAAGAGAGTAGGGGAGGTGCCACACACTTTTAAAGAACCAGATCTCACAAGAACTCACTCATTATCCCAAGGAAAGCACCAAGCCAAAAGGGATCTGCCTCCATGATCCAAACACCTCCCACCAGGCCCCATCTCCAACCCTGGGGATTGCATTTCAACATGAGATTTGGGCGGGACAAATATCCAAACCTTATCAGTTTGTTTTTAAGGTGAGTAATTCTCTCTTGCCTGTGATATGGCCTTGCTCTAGTATACCAGGACCTGAATTGTAGGTCTTCTTCTGTGACTTGTGATAAATCCCATATAGCATTTTTTCTCACTACTTGTAGCTTTAATGCAATCCTCCTGGTCCTCGAAGGGAAAGGACACTTGGATTGCAACCTGGACCTGCTGCAGCACCCCTTCTTTCATGGGATACACCCAAAGCAGGCAGCCTTTTGTATCACTTAGTCTACAGACAGAGGCAGTATTCCCAGGTGTGGCACAATTCTACCACGTGTTGTTTCTATTTTTTGTGGCTGAAGTGCAAAATACGATAATTTATCTTTTACTTTGAATGGGAGACTCTTGGCCACTAGACCCCTAAAAGTGTTACTGATTTGAAATGCTCCTGAAAATTCATAGGATGTGTCTCCCAACCTCTAAAGTCCATGTGTCATATCAAGACCTCCACTATGCTAACCATTTTTGCTTACCCAGCCAAATTGGCATGATGTCATTGATAGATCAATGTGATAATCTTTAGAATACTCAAATAATCCAGATCTCTTTGGACTACACTTGATAGAGGGCAGAAGAGATAACATAGGCCTGGAGCAAGATTGTAATTGTGTACTATTGTCCATTTCATGTGAATGTGAATTGATTTTGATCCTCTTATAGGAAAAGCATTTGCCAAATCAATGGCTACATACCACATAGCAAGCAAAGATACATCTGATACGAAGATTGCTTTTGGAGATACTACTTAGTTAAGTTTGTGGTTGTTTATTGTCATCCTACAGGATTTATCTGGTTTATGGAGGAACCAGACCAAAGAATTAAGTGACGACAAAATGGAGACTATATCCATTAGATACCTAAAGATGGCACTAATTTTTGCCATGCCTCAGGATATAATATCAGTTTTGATATACTATCTTTCCAGGATTGGGAGAATTCCCTGTTATGATAGATCTTACAATACAGCAAGGACCTATGCGGGGTTGTGTCTTAAGAATGTTTACCCCAATTATATATTTGGAGATGAGGGAAATGACTACTGTGCGGGTCTGTAGACCCAGTAGATCCACTATGAACTGCACTTTGATGAGGAATTCATTTATTACCTTATCCGTAGATGGCTCCATTCTAAATGGGCCCATGACACTTTGGATCTCTATCTTATTGTCAATTTGGCCCTGTGTCTAACAGTCCTTGAGGTGTTTGGATATACTACTTTTCTCTGGAAAAGTTTTTTTTATTTTTTATTTTTAATTATTTTGTATTTTTAGTAGAGACGGGGTTTCACCACATTAGCCAGGATAGTCTCGATCTCCTGACCTTGTGATCTGCCCGCCTCGGCCTCCCAAAGTGCTGGGATTACAGGTGTGAGCCCCTGCACCCGGTCTGTGAACAGTTTTACAAGTAAATGGCTGTAGGTACATTTTGGGGGAGGACAGGGGGAATCATTACAGTGTACACTTGCCATATGTTGTAGAGTCCATTGTCCTAGGAGCCCAGTCTCCTCTTCAATCAAAGGGTTCTGTTCTGAAACTGGCTGAGATCAAGAAATTGGGCAACACATTGCAGCTTTTATTGGAACAGCTGTCCTTAACCAGTGAATCATCCATTCTTTATCCCTTCTGACAGTTTAAGTTGAATAATAGCCTTATCAGCTGTCCATCTATCATGCCTGTAAGGAAAGCCATGTTCTACTATCTCCACAGCTCTCTGTGGATCAAGAACCGTTGGCTACCACCCAACATTTGCCACTCAGTTGCATCCCACTAAATTTTGATAGTTAAATGCTGCTACCAGACTTTTATTTTTTCATACTACTGTCATTCCCAGGGCTATCAGTAAGCCTGGCTCTATAATGGTGTCTCCTATTGTCAGTCATGATCTACAGAGAGTAGCCATCACTGAATTTCTTGATGATGTTTGTGCCTTTCTCCTTGGTGCCTTACTTATTGCTTTGGTAAATGGTGTAACCTCTAGGACATCTCATGAGTCATAATTATCTAGTGGATCTTCTGGCCTTACATAGTTGTGATGGCTAATTTTATGTGTTAACTTGACTGGGATAAGGGATTTCCAGATAGCTGATAAAACATTATTTCTGGGCGTGTTTGAGGGTATTTGTAGAAGAGATCAGCATTTGAATCAGTAGACTGAGTAAAGAAGATCCATCTTCACCAATGTGGGCAGGCATCATCCAATCTTTTGAAGCCCTGCATAAGACAAATAGGCTAAGGGGGAGCAAATTCTCTTCTTCTCCTTTTGAGCTGGGACGTCCATCTTCTCCCACCTTTGGACAATGGGGCTACTAGTTCTTGGGCCTTGGTACTCTGGGATTTATGTCACTGACTTCCCTGGTCCTGAAGTTTGTAGTCAGCAGGTAGTGAGACTTCTCAGTCTTCAAAGTTGTGTGAGCTGATATTCATAATAAATCTCACACACACACACACACACACACACACACACACACACACACACTTCCCCCATCGTAGGTTCTGTTTCTCTAAGACCCCAAACTGATTCAATAGTATATGCACTTAAGAATGCAAATTTTCCTAGGCTTTCTAATCTCTTCCTCTACTGTCTGCCATGAGAATTCTCGTTATTTTGATTTAACTTAGTGTGTGCCATCACTTTTTGATGCTTCTAGAAGTCATACTAATAGTGTTTATTCCATATAAATGCTTGTCAGAGTGTTAATTCCTGTGTCTCTCAGATCAATAAACTCTTATTTAATCTTATGCTCCCACTGCCTTAATTGAGCACCCTCAGAATCCAGTACCAGGTGTATTCCCTTGGCTCCTGCTGGTATAGGCTATCTAGGACTTGCAGTTCTTTTAGGGTAGAGGTCTTTTACTCCCTCATTAGGCTTAGCATGTCTCCAGGGTTGTGCTGTGAGCTAACTCTACTTGTGTTTAGTGGCCAAAAGGGGAGGTAGAGGCAGATTTTGAGGGTAATACTTATTGTCTTATAGGAAAGAAGCCTCTGTATATCTTTAAGGAAAAGGATATCTTTTAATAAGGAGGAGTGGATCACTTCTGTAGGCTCACAGGGTCAAGGAAAATCTTGAAATTAAAGATGCAGGGGATATTGATCCCTGTGCTCTCATCTTATGAATGAGGATACCATCTTTTCCCAATTGGAGCCCTCAATCTGGCACGGTATACTTGTCTTGGCTGGGAGTTAACCTTATCAGGAACTCAGCTAATCTGACAGTTATATATCCTTGCCTTGACCTCAGCTTTCTCTGCCCTCCTTCCGTAGGAAATATAAGCCTCTTTTTACTCCACCTAGGACTCTTTCTGGCGTTTACACCCGGTTTTCAATTTCTGTTAATTACTCTCAAGTCAATTGAATTTGGCCATAGACACACATTCCCATTGTCCCTGTGGCTACTTTTTGCTGACTATTTCTCAAATGCCCAGTAGATTGAAACAGTTAATACATTCTCTTCCACTAGCGGAATTCACTATCCCAGTTCACCACCAGCGAAAATTTTAACAACTGGACTGCCACCTTGTGGCAGGAGCTGTGTTCCACCTACTACTAGTTACAGGGCCCTTATTTGCCAGCTGAGAAATGATTCAGCTTGAAACCCCCATCTTATTGCCAGCTTTCTAAGACAACTCCCATTACCAATAGTTACATAATTCCCTGGGAAGCAGGCTATGAGATGGAGTTTATTGAAAAATATGTTTATTAGGGTGTACCCTTGGGATTACCACCAGTTGAAGAAAAGGGGAAGGAAGTAGGCAGAGGGAAAAGTCCAACTATGATGCAGTCCCTACTGTAGCCTTGCTAACCCCACCAGGAGCTCAGAAGCCAAAATGAACCTTTAGAGTTGTTCCACATTAAGCCAACATGACTGGAACTTCATACACTTGTCTTGATCTGCCATTAAATGTAGGATGCCCCAGGAAGGGCATGACCTTAGATGAGACAGATGTGTGTAACTGAGGGCATCCCTGAGGATTCTGACAGCTAAACTCTGTCTACTGATAACACTCCTAGCACTTAGGCAAAAGGACCTCCTTGAAGATGGATGGGATGGTACATCTCCATGTCCATTAAAAACATTTTTTTTAGGCTGGGTGCAGAGGCTTACACCTGCAATCCCAGCATTTTGGGAGGCTGAGGCAGGAGAATTGCTTGAACCCAGGAGTACAAGGCCAGCCTGGGTAACATAGTGAGACACCCATCTCTCCAAAAAAATCAAAAAATTAGTCAGGCATGGTGGCATGCACCCGTGATCCTAGCTACTCAGGAGGCTGAGGTAGGAGGATCACTTGAGCCCTGGAGGTTGAGGCTGCAGTGAGCCATGATCACACCACTGCACTCCAGCCTGGGTGTCTCTGCCTCAAAAAAATAAATAAATAAAATAAAAATAAAATGGAGAAAAAAGCCTTTGTTTTTCCCCACAGAGCTCACAAAAACATTTATTTATGTTTACTGGTTTGTTATAAAGGATGTTACAAAGGACACAGAAGCAATGCATAGGGCAAGGTATAGGAGGGGAGGGGAGCAGAGCTTCAATACCCTACCAAGGCACATCACCTTCCAGGAACCTCCAGGTTTGCAGCTATCCAAAAGCTCCCCAAATCCTGTCATTTGGGAGTTTTAATAGAGGCTTCACTACATAGGCATGATTGATTAAACCACTGACCATTGGTGATCAACTTAACATTCAGCACCTCTCCTCTTCCTGGAGGTTGCAGGGTGAGAAAGTCCTAACCCTCTAACCCTGCCTTAGTCTTTCCTGTGACCAGCCCCATTCTGAAGCTGCCCACGGGCTTCCAGCCATCAGTCATCTCATTAGGATACAAAGACATCACTTTGGAATTTCTAAGGATTTTAAGAGTCGTATGCCAGGAAATGAGATCAAGGGCCAAATATATAATTCACGATATCACAGTCCATCTCCGATGTGTAATTCCTTATGTTAAAAAGATGTACAAGTCAAAAGACACTGCCACATTACTAGAATCTTATTCAATCATTAATAATTAGTTCAGTCCATTATCATATTGTATGAATATGTATCCCAGGGTGAGGCCACTCGAGTTTGCAGGATTTTCATTATCTTATTAGGTTCTAAAAGCAGCTATGGTCTTGGTTTCACCCTGTAAGACACCTGGTATAACTGAACTAAGAGACAATGTCATCTCTTGCTCTGAGCCTCTTTCAAGGTGTTAATGTAATGTAATACTAGATTTATCTGAATTCATAACCCATTTATTCCTTTACTCTCAGCTGCCCTTCTTTCTTCACTTTATTAATAACCTTTGCAAATGACATTAGAATCAACACTGTGCTGGTCTAGATTGTAGGCATCACTACTGGTAATTACCTTCTCCTCAGTCCAAGCCCATTCAGATAGGCTAAGGTTATGTAGGTGCCAAATTATTGCACCATTTTTACCACTAGGCAGTATAGCTGCATTCACTGTTAACCCCAATTTTTGCACAACCCACTCCAATCAGGCCCTTAGCAATTCTGATATGAGGCTTAAAAACGTATTTACAGTTTCTTGTTTAGGAATCATCCCTGCTTCCGGTACTTGTAGTTACAGCTCTGGTCCCAGAATCACTTTTTTGATCAGAGGAGCAGCCTTCCAAACAGGATGTTGCCCATTCACCTTGGAAGCTTGGAACAGTCATCCACAAACTCAGCAGTTGTTGGGTGGTTAGCTGAGAGCTGCTTATAGGGCACTGTGCAAATGTTGACAGAACCCAGCAGCTCCTCACACAGTTTTATAGTCGGTACTTACAGTGGCTTTTATCTAGTTCACTAGGCTGACTGTTCCCTCAGGAACACTCCTGTGTGCCTGGATCACATATAGCCATCTGCAATTGTTCAGTAGTGAGTTGCGTGCCCTGCATTGACCCAAATATGCCCTTCCACTCTGAAACATTTAAAACCAAATAATTTTTACCAATGTGTTATGAAGAATATTACAAAGGATACAGATGAAGAGATGCATAGAGGTATGGGGGAAGGGGTGCGGAGTTTCCATGACCTCTGTGGGAGCACCACCCTCTAAGAGCCTCCACATGTGCAGCTATCTAGAAGCTCCAAAAACATTTAAAAAAACTCTTTAATTTTTAAAATAATGTCAGGCCCAAAACATTTTTTAAAATAGTATGAGTTTCCATTTGTCCTTCCTTCGACTTCCTCAAATGTTAACATCTTATCCTCAATATAATAAATTATCATTGATACAATTAACTAACCTATAGACTTTATTCAAATTTTGCCAATTGTTCCACTAATTTCCTTTTTCCGGTCTAGGAATTGGTCATGTCTCCTTAACTTCTTCCAATCTAAGACAATTTTCCAGTCTTTCTTTAGCTTCTATGACCTTAACACTTTTAAAGAGTGCTGGCAAGATATTGGTTAAATGTCTCTTAGTTTGGGTTTGTCTGATATTTCCTTATGACTAAATTTTGGTTGTACATTTTAGGCAAGAATAACACAGAAATGACACGCAGTTGTCCTATCAGGAGATATATCAGGTTAATGTTTCATACTGGAGATGTTAACTTTGGTTATTTGATAAAGAGTTTGTCTCCACTGTAAAGTTACTGTTTGCCCTCTGTAATTAATAAATATTATAACAGTATCTTTGTAATTAACAAGTGTCATATGAGGAGCTGCTTCTAGAATGATCTATTTCTTAACAGGATAATAGTTATTTACTGAAAAGGTGGGACTATGTTCCAAATCCCAGAGGCCCACACTATAATTCTCTTGTTAGGGAATGTCTTGGGCTTCATATAACATTCGGCTATAGTTGACACTTTAAACATAATTTTTTTTTTCAGACAGTGTCTTGCTCTGTCGCCCAGGTTGGAGTGCAGTGGTGTGATATCGGCTCTGCCTCCTGGGTTCAAGCAATTCTCGTGCCTCAGCCTCCTGAGTTGCTGGGATTACAGGCATGTGCCACCACACCCGGCTATTTTTTTTTTTTTTTTTTTTAGTAGAGATGGGGTTTCACTATGTTGGCCACGCTGTTCTCAAACTCCTGACTTCAAGTGATCCACCTGCCTTGGCCTCCGAAAGTGCTGGGATTACAGGCGTAAGCCACCGTGCCCAGTGTTAAATATAATTTTATCTGCTGAGTCATAACTCCCAAGTGGTGTTCCTGTTCTTAATGCATTCTGGAGTACCTGTAGAACCTTCTTTGATTTGGAGTTCAATTTAAAGATGGCAGCTTTAACAATTACTTAGCAAAAAGATCAGAGAAGGATGCCAAAAGATAACATGTTGCCTCCAAAATCAACAGGCTCACCAAGTTTGCCTTTTTCTTCATGGTAGGGAGTGTAGAAAGGGCAGCAGCAACTTGTTTTTCACTTTCTTGGAAATATTTTAATATTCCCTAGATTTTTGAATCCCCCAACACTTCAGAGAGAGCAGTTCCTTAAATTATTGTGGCGCTTAGTTATCTCCTCTTCTGACATACATACATCTTACCAATGCATCTAGGGCACATGTTACTTGCTATTGAAGAGGTACAATCAGCATGATCCCGTTAGTGTGGTGGAAAAATGTGATGCCCTATGGGACGGTGAAATAATTAAAACCTTGTATGACTCTCAGAGGAGCAGGAGCACCCCTAACATTTGTGATATCTATGGCAAGAATAAAAATAGAGATTTATTTTCCTGAGTCTTTGCTTTTTTTCCTCTACACTATTGAAACTGTGCCCCAAAGAGTTAAAGAAACCAGTAACCAATAGAAATTCTTGAGTTTTCCTAATGGCAGATAAGAAACAACTTGCTGAAACACTGAAACTCCCTCTGCTTAAGAGAAATGAACTGGCTGAAATCGGTTAGAACCTAGATAGCTAAATGGAGTTTCCACAGAATGAGCTTGCTGAGATCACAGCCTGAGTTTCCACCACAGATTTCATACCAACTCCCTGGAATTCACTCGAGACCCTTGCAGAGGCATGAAGAGGTAAGTGCGCATGCCCAAGAACTTTCCATACCTCCCTTTTCTTTCCACTAATCACCCGCTCTCAGAATCTATCCCCTAAACCTTTTCTTTTTTCCTTTTTTTTTTTTTTTGAGACGGAGTCTTACCCCGTCGCCTAGGCTGGAGTGCCGTGGTGCGATCTCCACCCATTGCAACCTCTACCTCCCGGGTTCAGGTGATTCCCCTGCCTCAGCCTCCTGAATGGCTGGAATCACAGGCATATGCCACCACACCTGGCTAATTTTTGTATTTTTAGTAGAGGTGGAGTTTCACCATGTTGGCCAGGCTGGTCTTGAACTCCTGACCTTAGGTGATCCACCTGCCTCAGCCTCCCAAAGTGTTGAGATTACAAGCCTGAGCCACCAGGCCCAACCCCGTAAACCTTTTGTAACAAAATTACTGCCTGAAAGCCAGCATGGGGAGACACTTGACGTTTACTCCTGTTTCCTTGGAAGTCCATTTTCTTTCCTTTGTGTGTGTGTTGCTATAACAAAGACTTTCAATATAAAGCTTTTCTTTTCTCAAAAATGCAGTGTCGCATTATTGGCTTCTAGCATATCAGGTAGTGAGTCCCTTTTGCTGGATAACATTATCCTAAGGCATTATTAGCATTTTAATCTCCTTTGTTAAATTATGGCTGTCATTGAATTAAGTCAGCTGACCAAAAGAACTATTAGAGATAATCATGCAAAAGCTTAAACACTGAATCCAGAATCTCTGGCAAATGCACCCACTATATTCAACTACATCTAAAGGTTTTTTCTTTGTTTTCTGTTATAGCATACTCGGTTCTCAAACATATTCCTAAGGTTTCTGTGATGTAGTTAGCAAAATTATGCAATTCTTTCAGTATATATGCCTTCTAATATTGGGACTGGCTTTGTGCTTGTCCCCATGAACATGCTAGGATATGAATCTAATTAGAGGTCTAGAGGCAATGAGAGTTGACAAGTGAAGGCATGGGGAAAATTAGCAACCCCTTGCAATGTAACTTTCTCAGCTGAGGTCATCACAGACTATGCTTGCAAAGAGGACAGTCTTATTAAAAAGGAAAATGAGTTTGCTTCTGCTGGGATAAAAAAGGGCTCAATTGGTTTGGGGATTTAAGATACAATTATATCTGAATTCACCCAGCTGTCCCCATTCCCATTCTAAGGATACTACTCTTTCTGGAGTAGAATCAAACTTTTTGTCTGATTTTTATCTATGTCAGTCCGGTAGCTGTAGGATAAAAGAGATGTTTTTAAAGCAATCATAAAAATATTTGATTTTCATATCTTTCCTGACCCAAGAATTTTAAAACCCTAAGTTTGTTATTTTCTTTAATTAAATTCTCTAGTGCAGTCAAAAAATCACCACACCCCCTGAACCTTTCTCTTCCGCACCATAATGCTTTGGTATACCAGCCGCTTTGCTTGCCAGAGAATTACCTTCAATAAGTAATTAATTCCAGATAAATACAAGTGATAACCTGAGTAAATGTTTTGCTGTTGCTTACCAGGGACTACCAATATCTTATTTTCTAGAGGATATGGAGCTATCATTTCCTTTAATCTATCCAGGTAATATAATCTATCTTAAATTTCATTCTTCGGTGTTTGTTGCCTGAAACTTCTGGTAAAAAATATATTTTTTGGGCCCAGAGCACATAACAAAAACAACTCTAATCAGTTTAAGCAGAAAGGTATTTAATAGAGATAATTAGATATTTATAGCATCATCGGAATGCGTGGATAAGTGGAACTCAGGAACATGGTGAGTTCCAGGAACAACTTGCTACAGCTGTGGACCCAGTAGGCCACTTCTACTGTTGCTACCACCTCTCAATACCCACACAGTTGCTCCTAGATGCAGGAACACTCAATCTGGCTGTTGCTCCTGGTGACACTGGAATGCTGAACCTTCCTTCTACAGCTACTTCTCAACCCTTTGCTTGTACAATCAAAGGCAGCAGTATAGCAGATGCTATTGATGCCTGTCCTGTATTCCCTTGGCCCACCTCAGAGTTTACCTGCAATTCAATGAAAACTTTTTAGCAGGCTTACAGCAGCTTCTCATGTGATATGGTTTGGCTGTGTCCCCACTCAGATCTCATCCTGAACTGTGCTCCCATAATTCCCATGTGTTGTGGGAGGGACCTGGTGGGAGATAACTGAATCATGGAGGCAGTTTCCCAGCTACTGTTCTGATGGTAGTGAATAAGTCTCATGAGATCTGACGATTTTATCAGGGGTTTCCACTTTTGCATCTCTCTCATTTTCTCTTGCTGCCGCCATGTAAGAAGTGCCTTTCACCTACTGCCATGATTCTGAGGACTCCCTAGCTATGTGGAACTGTAAGTGCAATTAAACCTCTTTTGCTCCCCAGTCTCAGGTATGTCTTTTTTTTTTTTTGAGATGGAGTCTCACTCTGTCACCCAGGCTGGACTGCAGTGGCACAATCTCGGCTCACTGCAAGCTCCGCCTCCCAGGTTCACGCCATTCTCCTGCCTCAGCTTCCCAAGTAGCTGGGACTACAGGCGCCCGCCACCACACCCGGCTAATTTTTTTGTATTTTTAGTAGAGACGGGGTTTCACTGTGTTAGCCAGGATGGTCTCGATCTCCTGACCTCGTGATCCACCCACCACGGCCTCCCAAAGTGCTGGGATTACAGGTGTGAGCCACTGCACATCAGGTGTGTCTTTATCAACAGTGTGAAAATTGACGAATACATAATGTCAAGCACTTTTGTCTTTCTGCCTCTCTTCCTGGGAGGGTTTTTTCCTGATGCCATAGGAGCTTGCTCTGCCCATTCACATTGCAATCTGGAATTTCCAGAAATTTAATGCCCTTAGGGTTAACACTCAATGAAAGATAAAAGGTGGATATCAGTCTACCACTAACTTTCTGGTTCCTTGGTGGGACAATTCTGAAGCATGTACTACACAATTCTTCATAAGGTTCCCTAGCAAGATTGAGGCCCATGTATTCACAATGGTAATCTGCTTATTTAAATAATAATTTTAAATTTATTGATGTTTCTCCCTTCTTTTTCTGTTTCCACACTTCCTCACTTGTGTTTCTCTAGAAAGCTTTTTAAATAAATTAATTGCACCTAAGTCCTTGTCGCTAGGTCTGCTTCTAGGAGAACTCAACAAAGATAGCAACTTAGAAAGCAAATTCTAACGATGGGATTCTGGACTTGAATTACTTGCTGGTCACATGGCAACAATCCAATGCTGGTAGAGAGTGGGGTTGTGATAATCCCGGTCATGCTGTAACATCACACTTACTAAGACTCTCACCTATGAAGGACTGAAATGAGCAACAGGCATAAGATAACTACTGGCTTATGCAATAGCTTCTGCACATGACACAAATGGAAAAAAATGTAATTGAAAGGATTGTGAAGTTTGCTTCTTTTTCTACTGACCCTAAGTCCTGAATGTGTAGCATGATTAGCTCAAATTATCCACCTATCAATTTAGAGAACACTGTGAAAGTCAAAGGCCTTCCATGGAAAAATTTTAAAAGATGTCTCTTTTCTACAGCTGGAGGGCTACATGTACTGAAAAATCAGGCTCAGTATTTGAATATATTAGTGCCAGAGCTACAAAGCAGACTGAAAACACAACCATCTAAGTTTTCTTTGTTAAAGTTAGAATCCTGATAGGAAAGAAATATTCCACATACTCTGAGTCCTGGGATGAGGACATTTGGTTTGATGTACTTGAGATACTTATATTCTCAGATTCCCTTGAACTCTTTCTAGCCATGGGTCCTCCTCCTTTCTAGGGAAGTGAAGCTTTTCATTGCTTGGAGATGATGTAAAGCCTTCATCTGATGTTAATGCCTTGCAAGATGAAACTTATCCTATTTGAGGCCTGTCCCCATTGCTTTTATATCTATAACTAAGGTTAAATAATGACCTGAGCTGGAAAGTACAATTCCTGCTCATGAGAAAAATAAATCTTATTCATTAGAAAATAAAATTTAGGCCAGGCACGGTGGCTTATGCCTGTAATCCCATCACTTTGGGAGGCCGAGATGGGCAGATCACGAGGTCTGGAGATTGAGACCATCCTGGCCAACATGGTGAAACTCTTTCTATACTAAAAATACAAAAAAATTAGCTGAGCATGGTGGCACGTGCCTGTAGTCCTAGATACTCAGGAGGCTGAGGCAGGAGAACTGCTTGGACCCGGGAGGCGGAGGTTGCAGTGAGCTGAGATCACGCCACTGCACTCCAGCCTGGCGAGACAGTGAGACTCCATCTAAAAAAAAGAAAAGAAAATTTTAAAAATTATATTCACTAAAGAAGCTACAAGATATGGTTAATATGCACCAGCAGAAACAGGGGATTATGCTTGGAAATGGATATTCAACATAAATTTATGTGTGTGTGTGTGTGTGTGTGTGTAATACACTGCTGGACAGAGGAGTGTTTGGGGTACGAAGATAGTCTCTCTTGATTTCAGATTTGTACTTCAGAATTGCCTCCTGGCAATGACACCTATCATAAGAACTAATACATTGCTGGGTTGGCCTCTTGAAGCTTGGGCATAATGATGGACTACAATAAATGAGCTGGAGTTACCAGAACTCTCTTGGAGAGTACTGAAGGGGTCAAACATATTATGAAGCATCAAACATATTAGAGTGGATTTATTAGATGACAATAGAAAAATCATCTGCAGAGTCTTTTCTTTAGGAGAGCCCATAGATTTTCATATATTTGTATTTATTTATTTATTTATTTTGAGATGGAGTCTCGCACCGTTGCCCAGGTTGGAATGCAATGGCATGATCTCAGCTCACTGCAACCTCCACCTCCTGAATTCAACCAATTCTTCTGCCTCAGCCTCCTGAGTAACTGGGATTACAGGTGCCTGCCCTCATGCGCAGCTAATTTTTGTATTTTTAGTAGAGACGGAGTTTCACCGTGTTGGCCAGGCTGGTCTTGAACTCCTGACCTCAGGTGATCCGCCTGCCTCAGCCTCCCAAAGTGATGGGATTACAGGCATGAGCCACCACGCCTGGCCCATACATTTACTTCATTAATGCAAATAGGGATATCCTAATGAAGGGGCATTAGTATTTTTTATTTTGATTTTGTTTTATTTTGCATTTCATATGTTATCCAGTTTCACATTCTCACAGGATCAGCAATGACAACAGCCATCTAGTCTCCCACATCTGAAATGGCAAGACAGTCACAGCTATGGCTGACAGTAAAGCACTGATATGCTCACAAAACAAAAAACATTGCACAGTGTTTCCTCCATTTCATTTTTCTTAAACAAATGCCTGATAAAAAGGCAGCCTGCTGAAGAATGGAAAACCTTTTCTTCTTCATGCCTCAAACTAAACATTAAACTTATCTGACAGGGTGAACAAGGTCACTTTAGTCATTAATGGTACACACATGAAAAATCTTTTATGATGCATAAATATTTTGTTGCCAAGTTGCCCAGGCTGGTCTTGAACTCCCAGGCTGAAGCAATCTTCCCACCTTGGAGTCTCAAAGTGCTGAGATTACAAGTGTGAGGCACTGTGCCTGGCCCATTTAGAATTTTTTAAAAGACTGTCTATGTATCTATTATGTATCTAAATTCAGATTTGCTCCTTTATTTTGTTAATATGATAAATTACATTGATTGTTTTAATTTAACACATACTACATTTATTATTTAGGGGTTTTATTTGGTCTTGAATAACAGAAAACTCCCAAGATATGCTCCACAAATCAACAAGGTGCTGATTTTTTTCCTAGGAGAGTCCAGAAATAGGTAGGGCAAGGATGGTGTAGCCACTGAACAATACAATATGGGAATAAAGTTACTTATTTGTTTATTTTTCCTGAAATATTGTATGACTTGGAGAAACAGGGCCTTGAGAAGTATTATGGGAACTACATGCTCACCATAAAAATTAGACCTTTGATAAATGTGGAGAAAATGGAGTCAGAATATTAAAGGAAGCCTCTAATCCTGAAATTCTGCTACAGTGGTATGAATGAGCAGGTTTAAGCTTGCAAGGAAATTCAGGCAGCTATGCCTGCCTAGCCGCCAAAGTGAGGTAATGAAAGATAATGAGCTCATAGAGATGTTTGTGGAAGCTACCACTTTTTTTTTTCTTCTTCTTCTTTCTTTTCTTTTTCTTTCCTTTTTTTTTTTTTTTTTTTTTTGAGACAGGGTCTCACTCTGTCACCCGGGCTGGAGTGCAGCAGCAGGATCTCAGCTTACTGCTTACTGCAACCTCCACCTCCCAGATTCAAGCAATTCTCCTGCCTCAGCCTCCTGAGTAGCTGGGATTACAGGCATGTGTCACCATGCCCAGCTGATTTTTGTATTTTTAGTAGGGATGGGGTTTCGCCATATTGGCCAGGCTGGTCTCGAACTCCTGGTTTCAAGTGACCCACTCGCCTAAGCCTCCCAAAGTGCTGAGACTACAGGTGTGAGTGACTGTGCCTGGCCTGGAAACTACCACTTCTGAGGGAATTGAAGTTAAGTGCTTAGGTGATTGACTCAGTGCTGATGTTGTTCAACACAGCCAGTAGTCTGAAAGACATGCTTAAAGTTTGGAACTGATGAGTACTTCTAGATCTGTTTGTCAATCTGCTACTGCCACATCCTTTTGAGATTTATGCCTTCCATTTTATTTCTTCGTTCCAAATCTCATTCGGTTTCCTCTTTTGTTCAACTCTAACCTATAAACCATACAGCAAAGAGGATTCTGGAAAATGTATTTCTAAACCATATAACACAGTCCAGCACAATCATCATTACCTCTAACTTTCATCCACATGTCTGCAAGGTCCCTCTTTTCAACTTGAAGGGCTGTGTTCAACTTGAAGCAGTGGCAAAATACAGAAAGTTCAACCATCAGATCAGAGGTCAGATGAAACTTCCTTTTTCAATAACTTTGCACATTTTTAAATTTCTATAAACTATATTGACCAAGACAATTAGTTGTAGAGTACACTCTCTGCAAAAATTTGCTGAAGATACCTCTTTCAACAGTGAAACTGAAAAATTCTAAGTTTTCTTAGTAAGGAAGAAGGGCAGGGTAGATATCAGGTAAGCAAATCCTAGGATCTGCTATGGGAAA
The DNA here is from genome assembly GCF_008728515.1 of Papio anubis. Classification (NCBI taxonomy): domain Eukaryota; kingdom Metazoa; phylum Chordata; class Mammalia; order Primates; family Cercopithecidae; genus Papio; species Papio anubis. The sequence goes on along the minus strand of NC_044980.1, from coordinate 133,900,617 downwards.
CCAGAAAAAAGAAACCCCCAAAGTACCAAACTCAACAGCACAATGACCACTTGCATTAACTATAATGAAATTTAATTAGAAACAATAATAAAATAAATTTTAAATTATTTTATTTCAGCCACAGGTCCAAGGAGACTTCACAATGGAAATTAGACACTTAGTAAACTATAATAAAAATAATATGTATCAAAAGTTGTGTGAGATAGCTGAAAGGGTACTGGGAGCAATAGTTGTCATCGTAAAAGTTTTTATTAGAAAATAAAAAATGAATTATGAGCTGGGGTCCACTTCAAAGATGAGATACTAATAAAACATTTTCATATTTACAAGATTTGTCTTCTGGTGTCAACTTTATGTATAAGAAGAGATGTATCTGAAGACCTTCCCACATGAATCACATTCATTGGGTTTCTTTCCAATGTGAGTTTTCACATGTCTTTGAAAATATGAGGAAAAAAACTAAAGGATTTTCCACATTCTTTGCAGTCATATCTCCCAGTATGAGTTCTCACTTGCTGACTAAGGCATGAAAAAGACTTGAAAGTTTTCTCATATTCTATACATTTATTTCTTTTCAGTATGTGTTCTCACATGCATACTAAAGTGTGAGGGATTACATTTTCCTACATTTCTTGCACTTATGTGGTTCCTCTTTAATATGAATTTTACCTCAGTTTGAAAAAATTAGACCCAGGATAAGATTTTTCTACACTCCTTATACTAATAGAATTTCTCTCCAGTGTGAGTTCTCACACTGTTTTTTAGGGATGAGGAATAGCTGAAGACATTTCTGCATTTCATACATTCAGTGTGTGTATTAGTCAGGGTTCTCCAGGGAAACAAACTATTAGAAGATAGATAGATGGATAGATAGATAGAGGGAATTTATTATGAGAATCAGCTCACATGATTATGGAGGCTGAGAAGTCCCATAATATGCCATCTGCTAACTGGAGAACAACGGAAGCTAGTGGCATAGCTCAGTTCAAGTCTGAAGGCCCAAGAACCTGGAGGGCCACTAGCATAAGTCCCAGAATACAAAGACCAGAGAACCTAGACTTCTTATATCCAAGGAGAAGAAAAGAGGGTGTATCAGTACCAGAAAGGGGAGCAAATTCACCTTTCCTATGACTTTTTGTTCTGTCTAGGCCCTCAACTGACTAAATGGTGCCCAGCCATACTGGATGAGGCCTGGTCTTCCTTACTCAACCCACTGATTCAAACGTCACTCTCTTCTGAACCACCCTCACAGATATATCCAAAAATAATGCTTTACCAGCTACCTGGGTATCCTTAACCCAGTCAAATTGACCCATAATATTAATCATCACACAATGTTTCTCCAATGTGTTTTATCACATGAATGGTAAAATACGAATAATAAATGAAGGATTTTTCATGTTGTTTACAATTATAGAGGCTGTCTTCAGTGTTTGTTCTCACATTTCTATTAAAAGAGGAGGGCAAACTGTATACTTGCCCATCTTTCTTACATGTGTAAAGCTCCTTTTTGGTTTATTCTCATTTGAACATGAAGTTTTGAGGAATAAATGAAGGCTTTTCTTCATTCTCTATATTCACAAATCCTCTCTCCAATGTTAGTTCTTACATGTACAGTAAGAGATGTGGAAGAAATCAAGACTATTTCACATTCTTTTATATCCATAGGGTAAATTACAATATGAGTTATCACATATGCCCTAAAGCATTAGGGGCAACTTAAGGTTTTTCCACATTTTTATGTTAATAAAATTTCTTTTCAATGAGAGTTTTCACATGTTTTCTAAAAGATTAAAGAAAATTGAAAGCTTTTTCACATTTCTTATATTCATAAGGCTTATCTCCACTGTCCACTGTGAGTTCTTTTTTTTTTTTTTTTTTTTTTTTGAGATGGAGTCTCACTCTGTCACCCAGGCTGGAGTGCAGTGGCATGATCCTGGCTTACTGCAACCTCTACCTCCTGGGTTTAAGCAATTCTCCTGTCTCAGCCTCCAGAGTAGGTGGGATTACAGGTGCACATCACCACACCTGGCTAATTTTTGTATTTTTAGTAGAGATGGAGTTTCACCATATTGGTAAGGCTGGTTTTGAATTCCTAACCTCAGGTGATCTACCCGCCTTGGCCTCCCAGAGTGCTGGAATTATAGGCATGAGCCACCGTGCCCAGCCCACTGTGAGTTCTTACATGTACATCAGTAAATGAAGAATGAACAAAGGCTTGCTTACATGTCTATTCATAGTATTCTTCTACAGTGTGAAATTCTTCATGATTCCTAAAATACAAGGAACACATAAAGGGTTACCTATATTCCTTACTTTGATAGGGTATGTGTCCAGTGTGTGATGCTGTGTGTATTTTAACAAGTGAAAGGTCAGTGAAGACTTTCTTGCATTCACTGAATTCATGTAATTTCCCTGCAGCATGAGTTCTCTAGTGCACATTTAGGTTTGAAATCTGGCTGAGATCTTTTCATGTTTATTACTCTCATTATATTTGTCTCTAATTTGGGGTATTTTCTACAGAGTAGATATCAAGATCTTTTTGAGAGATTTTCAAATTTGATTATTTTCATAGAGGTTTTCCACCATATGAATTCTCAAGTATTTGTCCTGTGTCTTGTGCTGATCCATCTATGTCATGGCAACAGAATGAGGATTATGTAATTGGAAGAGTTTTTATATTGTAACTTAAGTAGTATAATAGTAATTGAAGGTAGACCATGATAAGAAAAGGCCATATATTGTCATCCTTAGAAAAAATATTTCTGAAATTGTTGTAGCTAAAAATTCAAATAAGGATATAAAATGGAATATGAAAAATATCTAATCAAGTAAAAGAAAACAGAAAATGAGGAAGAAAGGATTTCAAAAGAAACCAGAAAATGAGGAATATAGGAATGAAAATGGAGAGTGTGAATAAAATTTCAATAGAGACAATCATGTTATGAATAATTACATTACATACAAATGGAATACACTCTCCAATTAAAAAGCAAACATATTAACATTGAATAAAATGCAAGACTTAATGTTATGTTGTTTTAAAAAGATGCTTTTACTATAAATAAAGGTTGAAAGTAAAAGAATGAAAAAATATATCACACAAACCTTAAGCATAAGACATGTAGACTGACTATATAAATATCAGACAAACTAGAGACTAAAAGAGACATTGTATAATAATGAGTGTCAATTCATCAAGAAGCTATCCATTGTGCATGTAATAACAGAGCTTTAAAGTACATGAGATTTAAAAATAATGGAACTGAAAGTAAATAAAAAATTCCCAATAAACAGATGCTAGAGAGGATGTGGAGAAATAGGAACGCTTTTACACTGTTAGTGGGAGTGTAAACTAGTTCAACCATTGTGGAAGACAGTGTGGCTATTCATCAAGGATCTAGAACTAGAAATACCATTTGACCCAGTGATCTCATTACCGGGTATATACCCAAAAGATTATAAATCATGCTACTATAAAGACACATGCACACATATGTTTATTGCAGCACTATTTACAACAGCAAAAACTTGGAACCAACCCAAATGTCCATCAATGATAGACTGGATTAAGAAAATGTGGCACATGTACACCATGGAATGCTATGCAGCCATAAAAAGGATAAGTTCATATCCTTTGCAGGGACGTGGATGAAGCTGGAAACCATCATTCTGAGCAAACTACCACAAGGACGGAAAACCAAACACCGCATGTTCTCACTCATAGGTGGGAATTGAACAGTGAGAACACTTGGACACAAGATGGGGAACATCACACACAGGGGCCTGTCGTGGGGTGGGGGGCAGGGGGAGGGATAGCATTAGGAGAAATACCTAATGTAAATAATGAGTTAATGGGTGCAGCAAACCAACATGGCACATGTATACCTATGTAACAAACTTGCATGTTGTGCACATGTACCCTATAACTTAAAGTATAATTATAAAACAAAAACTCACAATCACAGTTGAAGAATTTAACACTCTTCTCCTAGTAATTGGCCAAACATGTAGAAAGAATGTTAAGAATAAAGATCTAAAAACATTGTCAAGTGACTTGATTTAATTCATATTTACAGAATACTCAACCAACGACTGTCGGTTACACATTTCTTTCAAGTACACATGGGGAACTCACCATGGTAACTTACATGCTAAATAATTTTTAATGACTTCATAAATCTCAAAGGGTTGAAATTATACAGAGTATGCTCCCAGACCAAAAAATAATTATTTTGGATATCAAAAATGTTACCTTTGGATATTTGGAAATTAAGCAACACAATTATAGTCAAGCAATGGATCAAACAAGAATAGTTCAAACTGAATGGTAATAAAAACACAAACTAGTCAAGTTCATGAAATACGACTTAAGTAATATATAAGAAGAAATTTATACCTTTAATTTATATTTTTATATATTTTCAAGTATGTTAGAAAAGAAAGGCTTAGATTCAATGATCTAAGCTTTCAGAGAAGCTAGAAAAAGAGAAAACTAAACTCAAAATACATAGAATAAAGGAAATAAAAACAGAAGAGCAGAAATCAATAAAATAGGAAACAAAAAGGAGGCTAGAAAAGGTAGCTCACATATGTAATCCCAGCATTTTTGAAGGTTGAGGTGGGAGGATTGCTTAAGCCCAAAAGTTTGAGGCCAACTTAGGCAATATAGTGAGGCACTGTCTCTACAAAAATAAAAATAAAAACAATTAGCTGTATTTCGTGGTATGCACTTGTAGTCCTAGCTATTCAGCAGGTTGAGGCAGGAGGATCTCTCTCTCTCTCTTTTTTTTGTGAGATGGAGATTTGCTCTTTCGCCCAGGCTGGAGTGAAGTGGTGCAATCTTGACTCACTGCAACCTCTGACCCCCAGGGTTCAAGCAATTCTCCTGCCTCAGCCTCCCGAGTAGCTGGGATTACAGGCGCCCACCACCACGCCTGGCTAATTTTTGTATTGTTAGTAGAGATGGGGTTTCACCATGTTTGCCAGGCTGGTCTCAAACTCCTGACCTCAGGTGATCCACCCTCCTCAGCCTCCCAAAGTGCTAGGATTACAGGTGTGAGCCACCATGCCTGGCCTTAGGAGGATCTCTTGAGGGTAGGGGTTTGATGTCACAGTGAGCTATGACTGCATCACTGCACTCCAGCCTTTTTTTCCTCTGAGAAAAGGAAGAAAACAGAAAGTAATAGGAAAAGCAGTAAAACCAATGATTGGTTTGTTTTTTAAAATTAATAGAATTGGTACATTGACAGAAATACCAATAAAGACAAAAGGAGGAAAAACATAAATTATCAATATCCATAGTGAAGGGGGGGGCTTCACTGCAGATTCTAAATATATTGAAAGATGAAAAAGAAATATTATCAATAGCTTCATGACAATAACTTCAACATCTTTGATAAAATAGACAAATTTGCTTAAAAAACACAAGCTGCCAGCTGCTGACAGAAGAGGAAACAGAAAATTAGAATTGCAGCATTTTTATTTAAGAAATTGAGTGTGCAATTCAAAATCTTCCCACAAATAAAATGTCATTCATGGTTGAGTTTTGCAGTAAATTCTATCAAATACATGAAGTAGAAATAATAACTATCTTACATAAACTCTTTCTTAAAAGAAGAGGAGGAGGAAACAATTGCCAGGTCATTTGATGAGACCAGAAACTAAACCCTGACAAGGGTTTTACAAGAAAAAAAATTGTAGATCAACATCTCTCATGAACATAGATGCACAAATTCTCAACAAAATTAGCACAACTGACTTGGCTGCATGTCACCTGGAGGAAAAACTTATAAACAATTTTCCTGGACAATCATGATCACACAGGTGCTGTTTCATTCCCAGTCTGCAGGACTCCAGCTCATGAGATGTCTTTGTATTCTTCCACTGTTCCTCCTGCCACTCCGTATTTGGAATAGGACTTGCTTCTGATTTCTTTGCTCGAATTCCACGGCTGTAGCCATCACTGTTACCATAGTGATGGTCATTTGAACTTGCAAGTTGGAAACAACCAACAACTGGGACAAAGGTGAAACAAGTAACTGAGATGCAAATTTTAAGTCATTATCCCAAAACTTGGAGATAAATACTATTTGTTGCAATATTGTAAAAATTAAAATTTAATGTAAACACCGATGAGAAACAATATGAAATTTTAAGTAAACACAGGAACCACCCTGCCCTTGCACACATTTGCCACACTAACCTCACCCTCATCCTGTCAGATCCTATTATTAACTTTATTGTTTCCTGATCTCACTGGGAGAAAAGTTACCATGTCTACTTCACAGCTCCTTCTCCTGGGCTGCTCCTTCAAAGCCAGAATGTCACGAAAATTCTAAATCCAATAATGTTGGGATTGTTCCATATGCAAGAAATAATTTCCTTTCATTTGAAAATATAAACTATTCTACAATATGTTGCTAATGCTAACTTTATTACATACATTCACAGATTAAAGAAAAAACCTTAATGTGGAAAAGTTTTGGAAAAGCAATGTTACTCTGGTATTTATCTCTGCAGTTTATTGCCACTGTCTACTAAAGCCACCCACCAGAGACACACAAATATACAGGCACAAATGCACACACACAAATACAACCGACTCTGGGATTTTGTGTATTTGTAGCTGTAGATTTCTAAAATTGTTTGAGGCATCATCATTTATGTATCATGATAGATTTTCCTTGACTTTTTGGTGACTATGCTGATAACTGGAAGTAATGCTCTTCTCAAGGTATTCCAGATCAGTCTAAGAAAGACAAAAGTATTAATCCTTTAAAGATGCCTTTAAATTCTAGACTTTACCCATAAAACATTTGTATAGTAAGATACAAAAGGAGTAGTACTCATTGGGATCTCTGGGCCCATTTCAAAACATGCATTTCTATATGTGAGAAGGTTGTCAGGAATCAATCAAATATGTTTTTTGGAAAAGGTAAGAGAAAGAGCAAATCTAAAAGTAGTAGTAATTAGCTTTCTTCTGTCATTTGGTATACAAATCAATACTATCTTGAAAATGACCATCATTGCCACAAGTGACAAGGACTACTGATGATTGGGTACTAATGGTTATACCCTAGAGGAAATGGCGTTTGCTGTTCTCCAGCCATTAATATTCATAATGGGGGCTGTAAGTATGGTGCCAACTTCTGAAAGTCCCAGAATTTATGAGAATTTTAATTTTTTTGTGACTATGCTGATAACCAGAAGTAATGCAGTTATCAAAAGTCCCTGTCAGTTAAATAATGATTACTGCAGTCAGAAACATAGAAAGATCAAGAATGAATTCATGTATTTAAGTCATTTTGCTATTACATCTCTTCCTTTAACATATTATTAAGGGGGCATCTAGGTGTATAAGAAAAAAAATCCACTTAAAAATATGCTAATGGCTACTGTGCTAGCTAAAATGAATGTTCAATGGAAGATTTTGATGAAAAAATAGATGTCGCAGGCCTCACTGATTTTAATTCCCATTTTAAGAAGAACCACCCTCAATTGCCACCACCACTACAGATAGTCTACTTTGCCCTTACTATTGGGCATCAGTTTTCATTAACGTGCTGAGCAGTATACAGAAATTTCTGCATCAATGTTGAGTTGCCATTGTCACCTATGACCATTACACAGACAAATGCCTGGATTTTCAAAGTAATTGAGCTACCATCTATCTGTTGCCCTGATTGTGAAGTAAAATTTATGTAATATTTACAGACACATAAAATACAAGAATTATGAAAAAATGGTTAACTGTGATTTCCTTAATTTCAAATCATTGGTGTTGGTGAATACTGACACATGCAGATATGCGTTTGCCTCCGCTTTTCCAGGGAGTGCATATATCTCCGCCCCACTGGAGTAAAACAAATGGGAGCAGTCATATTATTAAACCAACAAGCACAAATCTCCTGCTTCCTAGCCCTAGTTTGGAATTGATATAAGCCCACCAGTACTTCCAAACTTGGTACCAGAAAAGGCATGAGTCAACTTACAATAGTTTTAAAATAACTTTTAGGCTCTTGAAATATAAGTGCATTTTTCTCCATGTGAAGGAAGCTGGTCTGCAGTAAAAGGGAATAAAACCAGCAGGATAGAAAAAATGGTCAAGTCCTTGTTTCTAATTGTTATGGCCTTACCCTTCAATCAGTTTTATTTCCAAACATATCCTAAATTACATTATATACCCTAATATCTTCTCAATAAATTCTGTATTTTATCTTGAGAGCTAATTTGAATTGGGTTTCTGTTGATTAAAACCAAAAGAATTTAGACTAACAGAAGTATTAATTTGGCAAAAGGTCTTTCTGGTTAGTGCATTTTCTGTTACTATAAAGTATGAATTTCTAAAAGTCATTTTCAATGCAGAATATACGAGATATGTAGAAGAGCATACACTTTTCAAACATGATTCTGAATGTTGATGGCAGTAGTGACAATTTGAGGAGTAACAATTAGGGACAGGCTAGTTGAATGACATAAGGTTCCCTCAAGGAGCATGTTCAGGAATATCTTTAACCTCCATTCTTTTGGTCTGCCAAAATTTGGATTGCCTGACTTCCCTGGCATGGATCAGACTTCTAACAATGATCAGATGAAAATTTCTGGTCAGAAAGAGAACTTGGAACAGAACTTGGGCAAAGTATTTCATATGCCTTTATATTTCATGTCAAATATAATATTCAAACAATGCTGGGGTATTTCCAGAACTGCCTATTTGGACATTTTAAATCTTTTGAATATCCTTAGTTCTTGACCTGCTCATTCACATTTGAGAGCACATGACACAAGAGGGTTCCCATAGCCTCCCATAGGTAAAACTTCTGCAGTGATTTCCAGGCTACTGATTCAGCAATAGAGACAATATTCTGATTATTTTTTATTACATTTCCCAGGATAAAGGCTGCAGGGTTTTGCCCAGATTACATTTCTGTTCATGGAGTATTCCAGAGAGGCTTCCACTTGAGTTAAATTTTCATTAAACATCACCAAAGTGAACTCTCATTGAACGTTATTTGACTTTGCTTGGGAAAAAAGACACAAGCCTCTCCCTTAACAGATTGGAAATACATATGAAGGGAGCTTGCTATATTAGAGCCTATATTCTATTGATTTTACAGGAAAGGAATCCATTTTTATAGAAATAGGCCTTGGATTAACAAAAAATATTCATCATGTTTATGTTTCCTTTGTTCTTTTGTGAAGAAAATACATCATCACAGTGTTTATCTAAGATTAAGAAACCCTTAGGGGACTGTGCCAAAGATAACTCATAACACTCAATTATTACTTCAAAATATCCAGAGAGATCTCTGCTAGCACAGCCAAGCTTTCAACTTTTAAGGAAATCATTTCTAAAAATTCAGCCATCAGCCAAAAGAGATAATTTTATATACATTTAAATAGTCATATTACCTAAATTGCCTAAAATTATACATAATTTCCATGTTTACGGTAATCAAACTAGAAATAGAAGTTTCATGCTGCTGTTTTCAGTAGTGGTTTGGAGGATAGTGACGAGACACTGCAGCTTATTTTTATTATACCGAAAGTATAGCTAATGGGTTTCTCAGAAAACTATTGCCCCCATTTAAATTCATTTGTGGGAGAAATTAAAATTCTCCTCCACTTTCCAGTTGTTAGAATAAGGTACCTCCCACCTTGTGAATGCTGTCATATGACCACAACTACCTATGTATTCCAATTGCCATTTAGGAAGAAAATAAAAGCAAGGAAGGAAAATAAAGCAAGAAGGCCAATGGCCTTAGATTAACATCATAAAAGGCAAGATGAGACTTATAGAAATCTCAAAGGAGGTCTACAAAATCTGAAAGAGAAAATAGGTAAAATGAATGGCTCTGTTTATATTGATGAGAGTCTCTATTCTGCTAGTTTCCAAAAAACTTATTTCACTGTCCTTAATTTTTTTATTCACTAAGAAACAATGACTTGTCACTCGTGTTCAAAATTGTTCTAGACACTATATGTGACATAGAGGAGAATTGGTACTTATCCTTCAAATAGCCATAATCCACAAAAACACATGGATTGCTGTTCTGCTTATGAGTATTTTCAGGGTCCATATTTAGTCAATTTTACTAAGTAAAATTTTTAGCCTTGCTACTTATTGCCTGTGATGGGGCAGGGTATTCTGGATTGCTGCATAAACATTTTAGTAATCTTGCTCAGGATACCATTAAGTCCAGATTTAAAAGTATGCCTCACATTTATCAGTTCACTTTCTGATTCTGTTCTCCAAAGTCAGCTTTTGGAGATGCTACTAGCCAGGAATATTTCTTTGAAATTTCAGTTATTTGCATATGTTTTCCAATTGTGAGATGACTGAATGATGATATAAATTTAATTGCAGTAGTTCAGAGTACTGTCCCTTGATAACACCCCAGGGAAAACAATATGACTGATTCAAGACAGGCAAGGCCCCAAATTAGGGCTTACCCCAGGAGGGTTTTTGGCTTTGCACATAAAAGAATTCAAGGGCAAGAAAGTGCTGTTAGACAGCAATCTTTTATTGAAATGGACTGCTCCTTGTTGAGCAGGGCTAACTCTTTTGCAGTGCACCTGGAGTTGGCAGTAGCAGCTCATGGGTTGTTGGCAACTGTATTTATACCCACTTATACCTACTTTCACTTACATGTAAATTAAGAGGTCAGTTACTGCAAATTGAGGAGCTGGTTATTCATAACTTTCTAGAAAAAGGGGCAGTAACTTCTAGGTCATTGCCATGGAAAAGGGCAGTAACTTCTGGGTTGCCATGATATTTGTGAATTGTCATGGGGCTGGTGGGAGTCTCTTATGCTAATGAGCAGCAAGGACAATTAAAGTTTGCCTTCAGCACCACCTGATACTTCCCGCAGGGTTTTTGACTTCAATTGTGCACCCCCTGCTGGTTCCTGCCAGTTTCTTCATTTTGTCCCATCAGCAGGGAAATAAGTCATGCTGATGTCCTTCCTCACTACTTATCTGACAAATGTCTCATATATCTTAAGCAGACAACTTGGAAACTAGTCTGACAACTGTAAAAAAGTAAAAGTAAAAAAAAAAAATCACTTGCACCAACAAATGTGGCAATACATCCAGGGAAACTCCTGCTTTCAAGGCTTGGGACTAATCCTCTGTGGTTTGAGAGCTGTACTCTCTGGACTTCAGGCTCCATCCTCTGAACCATCCTTCCTTTTTCATTTGAATTGGCACATGTTTTTAGCTAAGCAGTTTATGTCTATTTCTTGCTTACAGAATTTGGAGGCCGGGCGCGGTGGCTCAAGCCTGTAATCCCAGCACTTTGGGAGGCCGAGACGGGCGGATCACAAGGTCAGGAGATCGAGACCATCCTGGCGAACCCTGACGGTGAAACCCCGTCTCTACTAAAAAATACAAAAAACTAGCCGGGCGAGGTGGCGGGCGCCTGTAGTCCCAGCTACTCGGGAGGCTGAGGCAGGAGAATGGCGTGAACCCGGGAGGCGGAGCTTGCAGTGAGCTGAGATCCGGCCACTGCACTCCAGCCTGGGTGACAGAGCGAGACCCCGTCTCAAACAAAAAAAAAAAAACAGAATTTGGAGAGGGGGGGTACCACATCCTTCTTTAGTTAGTTCTCTCTATCCCTTTCAGTTCAAGCCGGCAGTGTTTCTGCTGATTAAACATTCTCAATAACCTTATTTCCTGTGCATTTCACAGGGATTCAATTTATTAAACAAGAGATTCCTTTGAAGTTATTTCCTGAGTAATTATGTCTATATTCCTGGCTTCTGCTGATGTGGCTGAAGATATCCATGTCATGTACCTAGTCTCTTCAAAGAGCTTCTGTATGATTGACTACCTGATTCTTTCAAGGCACTAGTAAAAGGTTGTCCTGATATGTCTGTGGCTTTCTCTGCAGAACACGTATCCTTAGCAGTGAATCTCCTGATTTTAACATCTTTTGTAGTCTGAGTAGGGTGAGAATTTCCCCAACCATCAAGTCCTGTTTCCTTTTTGCCTCACAGTTCTTCTCTCAATCTAATTCCTCTCATTCTTTTCCCTCTCGCATTTTACTATAAGCAGCAAGAAAAAAAACAGACTGTACATTCAACCCTTTGCCTGAAAATCTCAGCGAAATCTCCCAAGTTAATTGCTTACAAGTTCTTTCTATGTAACTACAGGACACAATTCAGCTAAGTTTTCTCCCACCATATAAAACGATTCCCTTTTCTTCAATTTCCAATAATATCTTCCTCATTTCTGCACCCTCACCAGCAGAAACTTTAACATCTGTATTTCTACCCACAATCTATTTAAAGTGATGTAGGTATTCTCTAAGGCAACATATTTCTCCACCATGCTTCTCACTTCATTCTGAGTCCTTACTAGCAGATTTGTTGACAACGTATTTCTACTAACAGTCTGTCCAAAGCAAGCAAGGCTTTTTCTGTCATACCTGTCAAAGTTCTTCCAGCCTCTGCCCACTTTCCCATTCAGAAGCCACTTGCACGTTTTAAGTGTTTATTACAGTAGCATTTCACTTCCGGGTATCAAAATCTGTGTTCAAGTTCAGCCAGAGAAACAGGCAGCAGGAGATGTATGGTAATCAATTTATTGCAAGGAAGTGACTTATTCAGTTGTGAAAGGTGCCTAGACAAGTCCAAAATCTGTACAGCAGGCAGTTAGGAGGGGCAGGTTGGAACTCTGGGGCATAAGCTGAAGCTGCTGTCCTTAAATGAAATTTCTTTTTCATCTCAGGGAAGACTCAACTCTGCTTTTATGGCCTTTCCACTGGTTGAAATAGACCCACCCAGATTATCTAAGAGAGTCTCCCTATTTTAAGTTTAGCTGATTGGCAACCTTAATTCCGTTTGAACCTTAATTTCTTTACAATATAACATATTCATAGGTTCTGGGGATTAGGGCAGGAACATCTTGGCAGTCATTATTTTGCATGCAATACGATTCTAGAGTATCTGCAAAGTTGAGAAGCTCCTGGAGACAGAAAAGTCCTGACAAGAGAGCAGATGTTTTTCCTCAAATAATTTAACTCCTTCACTAACATATCCTTTAATAAATTTTGTTTGGTTAACTAATATTAGTTCTACAATGTAACTTCTTTCAAATTCCTTATGAATCAGAATAATGCCACCATCCAAAGACAAGTAGATGCTGGCATTCTGTACCATCGGAAGCTCCTCTAAGCCCAGAATTTGGGACTCAATTAAGATTTTCCTGCTGTGGCAAGAGGAAATTGCAGGACATGAATTAGTTGGTCCTAGTCTCTATTGGCCTTATAGGAACACCTTAAACACAGGAAATCTGGGTATTAGAAAGCCTGTCTAGCCCCCCCGATAGGATCATAACGTTAGATAGAAATAAGAAAGAACCCATCAGTCTTTTCTATGTTAATTTACATGAGAAAGAATACATTATGCAGATATATTTTTATGAGATGACATATGTGTTTTAGAATGAAAGTCTGATGCTTGTAAGTGTGATCTTGAAAACAGTAGCTTAAAATTATCCATGTTGCTCCCTATTGGAAAAAACAAAACTCCAAATATGAAGCTTGGAATAAATTACACATGGATAAATATGAAATGATTACACCCTGAGCTTTTATCAAAAAATCAGAGCTGTGTAAATAAGAAAAACTATTAAAAAAACTTTAAAATATGACTTCAAAAATCATATTCTTATGTAGTGTCATATAGTGTGACAATGTAGTGTCATATAGTGTGACAGGTACTTTCAAAATTAGAGTTATGTTTATTAGGTGGGGTTAACTTTCATATTACCCTTTGGGAATGAATACTATTAATTTATTCAGAAATATGAAATTTCCTGATATAAAATATTTATAATAATACAATAATTTGTAAACTAATTATCTAACAACCAGGCCAAGGAAATAAGTAACATTACTAAAGACAATAGTAGAAATTTTTTTAAAAAGTAGAATTAAAGATTACTAAAGAGTTAAAAAAAACTAAGGTGAAAAGTGAGGAAGACAAAATTAACAGACGATAGGAAAGCTTCAAATACCTACATTATTCTAGAAATTCTGGTTTCCTCCTAGAGTCCTGGCTCAGAATATTGGGTAATATAGGCTTCAAGAACTTGAAATCATTACTTTCAGAGCCTCCTGTCAGACACACCTCGTACTGGTAGCTCTGGGATAGGGTCCCGGTGCCGCTCACGTCCACCAGATGCCCTGGAAAGGGGCCCTCGGGCACCGAGCAGCGACCCACCGAGGCCGCCCTGCTCCTCCTGCACAGCCGCACCGCCACGAACAGGAGCACCGACAAGAGGAAGAGCGAAGACACCGAGGCCAACGCCACCACCAGGTAGACGGTGAGCGAGTCGGCCTGGGCCTGGGCCGGGGCCGCCTCTGGGAGAGGCAGGTAGGGCTGGGAGAAGCCGTCCACCAGGAGCAAGTGCAGCGTGGTCGTGGCCGAGCGCGGAGGCTCGCCATTGTCCTTGACCAGCACCACCAGCCTGTGCTTGGCCGCGTCGCGCTCGCTCAGCAGCCTGGCGGTGCGCACCTCGCCATTGTGCGCCCACACGCGGAACAGCCCGGGCTCCGTGGCCTTGAGCAGCTGGTACGACAGCCAGGCGTTCTGGCCCGAGTCGCCGTCCACCGCCACCACCTTGGTCACCAGGTAGCCTGGCTCGGCCGCCCGGGGCACCAGCTCGGTGCAGGGCGCGGAGCCGTTCTGCAGCGGGTACAGCACGAAGGGCGAGTTGTCGTTGGCGTCCAGCACCAGCACGCGCACCAGCGCCTCGCTGCTCAGCTCTGGGGAGCCGCGGTCTGTGGCGCCCACGCGGAACTCGAACTCCTGCAGGGTCTCGTAGTCCAGCGATCGGAGGGCGAACAGGTGGCCGTTGTCTGTGTTGATGGAGACCAGGGAGGCGAGGGGCAGGTGCGGGTCCTGGGGCGGCAGCAGCGAGTAGGTGACCTGGGAGTTGGTGCCTGAGTCTCTGTCTGTGGCGCTGACGCTGCCGATGTACAGGGCGGGGCTGTTGTTCTCGCGGACGAACAGAGTGTAGGAGGTTTGGGTGAAGGCGGGGGCGTTGTCATTGACGTCGGAGACCAGCACGGTTATGCTGTGCTCGGTTTTCAGCCTTGGGGTCCCCAAGTCTGTGATGGTGATGGTGATGTTGTACTGGGCTTTGTTCTCTCTGTCCAGCGCCCCTTCTGTTACCAGCCTGTAGAAATTCTCAACAGACTGTTTTAGCTTAAAAGGAACACCATCCTGAATTGAGCAAATCATTTTTCCATTTTCCCCAGAGTCTCGGTCTCGAATCCTAAACAGGGCCACTTCTGTCTCTGGAGAATTCTCGGGAATAGGGCTGGTAAGTGATGAAATACTTAGTTCCGGGAAGTTATCGTTAACATCTAGCACCTTAACAGAGACAGAGCATTTTCCAGAAAGTCCCCCGCCATCAGATGCCTCTATATCTAGATCATATGAGGATATTGTCTCAAAATCTAGTTTTTTAATTAGTCGAATTTCTCCTGAAAGGCTGCTTAGCTCAAAAGGTTCGTTTATCTCCTGAGAGCTGTAAGAAATGGAGTATGATATCTCTCCATTCGGCCCAGTGTCTAAATCCCTAGCAGAGACCTTGACAACTAGGGAGCCTATTGGGCTGTTCTCTGAGACCTGCACCTCGTAGAGCGCCTGTGCAAACTCCGGGGCATTGTCATTGACGTCCAAGACCAAGATGAGGATCTGGACAGTGCCAGATCGGGGTGGAGAGCCACCGTCCACCGCTGTCAAGGTTAATCTGAGCTCGGCCTGCTCCTCGCGATCCAGTTCTGTGTCCAGCACCAGCTCTGGGTATTTCCTGCCATCCCCTTGGGTGCGAGTGGAAACATGGAAATGAGAATTGGGAGAAATATTGTAGTTTTGAACGTTGTTGCTGCCCACGTCCAAGTCCCGAGCTTTTTTCAGAGGAAACACAGTCCCAAGGGAGCTAGTTTCTGGGATTTTCAGGGTCATTTCTCTTTCAGGAAACTCAGGAGAATGATCATTTATGTCTCTCACTAGTAGTTCAGCTCGAAATATTTCCAAAGGTTTTTTCAGTAACACTTGGAAATGCATTATACAGGGCTCGGTGGGGCCACACAGCTTCTCCCGGTCCAGCTTCTCATTTAATATCAACTGCCCGGTCTGCAGATCAAGCTGCAAGCCTTGTTCGTTATCCTCAGAAACTACCCGGGCTCCCCGCTCGGCTAGCTCCCCCACTCCCAGCCCTAGATCACTGGCCAGGTTAGCCACAAAAGAACCTCTCTCTGTTTCCTCCATCACAGAATAGCGACGGGGTTCCCAGCCTGCCAGAGCCACTTCCAGTAAAAGAAGAAGAATCAGAACTTGCCTTTGTTCAGGAAAGCGCTCCCCTGTAGGCTCCATCTTTACTTCTGCACACCCCCCTTTCAAGGAATCGGAGTCAGTGCTACTTCAGGGAGCGATGGGACAGAGGCAGTGATCGATCTGCCCGTTGATAACCTGTCCGGAAATGTAGGAGAATAGCATTCTCCGGAGACACTGGTCCGTGCTCTGCCAACGGACTTCCCCCTTAGGCTGAAAGAGGTCTGAAGTAGCTCGTAGCATTTCATGGGCTTCGTTTCCTTTTTTTGAAGCCTTAGCCTGCAGCGCCACCATGCGTTGTCTTTACTTCGAAACGAATTGCTACAATTGATCTATTCTCCATTCTATTAGGAGTTTGGAAAATGGGAGAAAATGATGTAATCACAATATCACGCAATTATAATTATTAATTTCTTCATTCAAAGGGGTATTTTTGGTCTCTATGTGCCAAATTATGATACGCATCAGTAAACAACCCAGACATGGTCCCCACCGTCCAGAGCCTGTAGTCTGGGTGGGGTGCTCTGAGGGAAATTGAGAAGTGAAAGAAGACATAATAGGGATCAGTCATCTTATAATAATAATAACCCATAGCCACGTGATTTCTTAACATTTTTCTCATCAAAACAAAATGAATTCTTTGATTTCTTTCAAGTTCTAGACAGCCTGTGTACCAGAATTGTGCTCCCATTGGTTGAATTACATCAAGAAAAAGCTACATGTTCATTCCAGGGTGATAGCCTTTCTACATAAAGTCAGAGAGTTACGATTTTATGAAAATTTTAAACTGTGGAAGAAAACATATGAAGGCACTTCCTATATCTCTTACTTTGCTTTTTCTTTTTTTTTTCTTTTCCTTTTCCTTTTTCTTTTTCTTTTTATTTTTGAGATGGGGTCTTGCTCTATTGCCCAGTAGTGAATGCAGTGGCACAATCACTGCTCGTTGCAGCCTCAGCTGCCCAGGCTCAAGCGATCCTCCCACCTCAGCAACTGTAGCTGGGACCACAGTTGCGCATCACCATGCCTGGCTAATGTTTTAATTATTTGTGAAGATGAGGTCTTGCTATGTTGCCCAGGCTGGTCTCAAATTTCTGAGCTCAAGAAATCCTCCCGCCACAGCCTCCCAAAGTGCTGAGGTTATAGGCACGAGTTGCTGTACCTGGCCCTGCCTTGTCTCTCTCAGATTTATTATCATCAGACGTAGTATAGATGTACTCATTTCATTGTTTCCTTTCTGTTTCAATCTCACGTGTTAGAACTTCATTTTGTTCACTGCTGCATCGCCAATATCTAAAATAATCCCCGGCACACGATAGGTGCTCAATAAATATTTGTTAAATGGATACATCAATGAATCACAATTAATTAAAAAATGCTGACAGATAGGTTCTCCTCCTACTGTAGAAGTCCCCTCTTCTGTTGGGATTCAAGTCCATTATATAAGATGGATAAACAAAGACAGTATGTTCATAAGGTAGGTATTTCCTATGCCCTTTAAATAGTAACGAGAAGTAACTCAGAATGGCCTAAAATGTCATTTCATTAAGTGGCAAAATAACCTAGCTACCCATAAGCAAGGGATATATTATATAATAGAAAGAAACACCATAACAAGATTATCATTACCCTAAATATAATGATTATGTCTCTTTTAGACACACATTTTTCATTGTCAAGGTTTTTTTACAGTAATGTTATTATGACACTTATGATATTCAAAACACTCATATAATAAAATTTTCTAAGACTTTCTATTAAACATTTCAAAGACTGTACCATTGGAAAGATCCTTCAGTTTTTTTCAAAATTATATATTCTAGAAAACCTAGTGCATGCCCCTTACAGACTA
This sequence comes from Papio anubis, assembly GCF_008728515.1. Taxonomy (NCBI): domain Eukaryota; kingdom Metazoa; phylum Chordata; class Mammalia; order Primates; family Cercopithecidae; genus Papio; species Papio anubis. Next base: position 133,882,419 of record NC_044980.1, on the reverse strand, counting down.
CTAATATTTTACAACCTCCTTGATCCCAAATGTTGTCATGTTAATATGAAAAGCCACAATGAAAACTCAATAGTAAGAAAGATCTGACTTACCAACAATGCAAGAATATCTAATATGCTTTTGACAACAAAAACCTCACTTAGGTCTCTTAATTAGAGGAAATTTATTAAAGAGCACATATTTGTCTCCAAAAACCCAAGGGAAAAGCAGACTTGGGAGGGACTGGAAAATCTAAAACAGGAAAATCTACAACAAGGTCATTCTTTTGATATCTTCTTTTTTCTTGTCTCTCAGTAGATTGATGTCCTGTATTTCTTTTCAGGTGTTTAGCCAGATATGACACCACTTTCTGGTTATGTTCCTAACAAAGAGACTATATTGTATCTGGTTTCTAAAGCTATTTTTTTTAAATAGAGAGAATCAGATTAGGCCAGCTAAGATCATCTTATTTTTGTGTTTGAAATCACAGAGGGAGTTGGGTCATATAAAATAAATGTGGCTGCAACATTACACTTCTGCTAAAGACAGGGAGAAGTTTCCAGAAAAAGATTAGGTGGGCTAGATAGACACTACAAAAGGGAGCTATGATTTTTTAAATCTTGAGATAATCTAATAATCATTAAATAATGCTCATATGGCGGGGCGAGGTGGCTCATGCCTGTAATCCCACACTTTGGGAGGCAGAGACGAGTGTATCACTTGAGGTCAGGAGTTTGAGACCAGCCAAACTCCAGGAGCCACTTTGAGTTTGGCCAACATGGTGAAACCCCATCTCTACTAAAACAAGGGGCTTGTAATCCCAGCTACTTGGGAGGCTGAGGCAGGAGAATCACTTGAACCGGGGAAGCGAGGTTGCAGTGAGCGAGATTGCGCCATTGCACTCCAGCCTGGGCGACAAGAGTGAAACTCTGTCTCAATAATAATAATACTAATGCTTATATATGTTATATAATAGAGGTTATTAAAAGAGCAGAAAAGTCTTTAAGTTTGGGAAAAAATGTAGTCTTTCCCACATCATGCCATTGTGAAATAAAACCAATTTTTGCAGACACTTCTCCATTTAAAAATTCAAGACAGGTAAGCATAAGACAGATTAAACAGAGTATGTACTAATAATCACTATATCATCATTCTTGTCTTCTAAGCATCAAAAGTTTAGAAAAGCTTTCTTTAATGAAACAGAATGGGGCTGGAATCTTCAAATCAACACCCTGTGATTTTGAAAAGTTGATAAATTGAACAAATCTGACTTTTCATTAGTGAGTAAACTTGAAAGTTGTATTCATCAAAATGGACATGATAAAAGGAGACTAAGTATGAACAAATAATCAAAGAAAATGTCTAATCTTAACTAGGAAAATGAAAGCAGCAAAATCTTAGAAAATCTATATAGAACAAAAAACGTAACAGAGACTTAATATATTGATAAAGAACTAACCTTTATCCTTAATGCTCTGAAAAATATACAGATTCTTAATTGAATCCAAAACCATTTACAAAGTTGGACTTATCCTACCGTCATTCAGAGCGCCCGGATGCTTAGGGATAACAGACTTCAGGAATTTGAACTCATTTGTCGGGGAGCTTCCAGTCAGACAAACTTCATACTGGTACCTCTGGGATAGGGTCCTGGTGCGGCTCATGTCCACCAGATGCCTGGAAAGGGGTCCTCGGGCACCGAGCAGCGACCCACCGAGGCCACCCTGCTCCTCCTACACTGCCGCACCGCCACGAACAGGAGCACTGAGAGAGGAAGAACGACCACACCAAGGCCAACGCCATCACCAGCTGGACGGTGAGCAAGTCGCCCTGGGCCTGGGCTGGGGCCGCCTCTGGGAGCGCCAGGTAGGACTGGGAGAAGTCATCCACCAGGAGCACGTGCAGCGTGGCGGTGGCCGAGCACAGAGGCTCGCCCTTGTCCTTGACCAGGACCACCAGCCTGTGTTTGGCCACGTCGCTCTCGCTCAGCAGCCTGGCGGTGTGCACCTTGCCATTGTGCGCCCACACATCGAATAGCCCGGGCTCCGTGGCCTTGAGTAGCTGGTACGATAGCCAGGCGTTCTGGCCCGAGTCGCCGTCCACTGCCACCACCTTGGTCACCAGGTAGCCCGGCTCGGCCGCCCGGGGCACCAGCACGAAGGGTACAGCACGAAGGGCAAGTTGTCGTTGGCGTCCAGCACCAGCACCTGCACCAGCGCCTCGCTGCTCAGCGCCAGGAAGCCGCGGTCTGTGGCGCCTACGCGGAACTCGAACCCCTGCAGAGACTCGTAGTCCAGCGACCGGAGGGCAAACAGGTGGCCGTTTTCTGTGTTGATGGAGACTAGGGAGGCGAGGGGCAGGTGCGGGTTCGGTGGCGGCAGCAGCGAGTGTGTGACCTGGGTGTTGGTGCCTGTGGCGGTGACGCTGCCAATGTGCAGGGCGGGGCTGTTGTTCTCGCTGACGAACAGGATGTAGGAGGTTTGGGTGAAGGCGGGAGCGTTGTCATTGACGTAGGAGACCAGCACAGTTATGTTGTACTCGGTTTTCAGCCTAGGCGTTCCCTAGTCCAAGGCTGTGATGGTGAGTTGTACTCGGCTCTAAACTCTCTGTCCAGTAGTCCTTCTGTTAACAGCCAGTAGAAATTCTCAAAGGAAGGTTTCAGCATGAACGGAACATCATTTTTTTTTTTTTTTTTTTTTGAGATGGAGTCTGGCTCTGTCACCCAGGCTGGAGTGCAGTGGCCGGATCTCGGCTCACTGCAAGCTCCGTCTCCCGGGTCCACACCATTCTCCTGCCTCAGTCTCCCAAGTAGCTGGGACTACAGGCGCCCGCCACCTCGCCCGGCTAGTTTTTTGTATTTTTTTAGTAGAGACGGGGTTTCACCGTGTCAGCCAGGATGGTCTCGATCTCCTGACCTCGTGATCCGCCCACCTCGGCCTCCCAAAGTGCTGGGATTACAGGCTTGAGCCACCGCGCCCGGCCCGGAACATCATTTTGAATTGCGCAAACTATTCTTCCATTTTCCCCAGAATCTCGGTCTGGAATGCTGAAAAGAGCTACCACATCTTGGGAGAATTTTCTCGGATGGGGCTTGTAAATGAAGCCATGGTCAGTTCTGGAGCGTTATCGTTGATATCTACCACCTGTATTATGATGGCGCATTTTCCATAAAGACCTGCCCCATCACAGGCTTTAATATCCACCTCATATGACACAATTTTTTCAAAATCTAATTTTCTGATCATTTTAATTTCTCCCGTTCGTTCATTAAGTGCAAATGTCTTAGAAATCTCTTCATCACCATAAAAAGTGAGTAGAATATTTCACCATTAATTCCCATGTCTAAATCTCTAGCGGAAACAGTGGCAACAAGGGATTCCAGGGGGCTGTTTTCTGATATCTGCACCTGATAGAGTGACAGCACACACTCAAGCGCATTGCCATTGATGTCCAAGGTTTCAACAAGGACCAGAGCAGTTCCAGTTCTGGGAGAAGCCTCGCCATTTACTGCCATGAGAGTTAACCCGAACTCAGCCTGCTCCTCCGGATCCAGGGCTTTGTCTAGAACCAGCTCCGGGTATTTTCTGCCTTCACTGCCATTTTGGGTGAGAACGTGGACATGGGAGTTGGGGTTGATAGTGTAGTTTTGAGTGTTATTGATGCCCACATCCAAATCTTGTGTGTTTTTCAGAGGAAACACAGTTCCTGGAGGAGTATTTTCCATGATTTTCAAAATAATTTCTACTTCTGGGAATACAGGGGAATTGTCATTTATGTCACTGACCAAAAGTTTAAACCTATATACCTCCAAAGGTTCTTCCAGTAACACTTGGAATTGCAGCACACAAGGCTCAGTGAGGTCACACAATTCTTCCTCATTCAGTTTGTCATTTACTTGCAGGTCTCCAGTCTGAAGGTTCAGCTGAAAATATTTTTTTGTTACTGTTAAAAATGACCCGAGCCCTCCGCCGGGATATTTCTCTTACTTCTAGCCCTAGGTCCTTTGCTACATTGGCCACAAAAGAACCGCTTTCTGTTTCTTTTGCTACAGTATAAACATTCCGTCCGCGCAAGGCTGAGACAGCATAACAAAGAGAAGCAGCACTTGCCTTATTCTAGGAAAATGCTCCTTTTCAGCCTCCATTTCTCCAACACCAACAGCATTCAGGGTCTGGATGCCTATGTTGGGTCAGTAGGCAGTCTGCTCTGGGAATCAATCCTTGCCACAACGCAATTTTCTGTTAAGAAAGCCTCTTCTCTTTGATGGGTCTAATGACTGCTAGCACAGTAGATGAAGAGATTCATTCTAACACTTCAGGGGTATGAACTTAAGTGATATACTAGCTAAAGCTGGTTTATTATGCAAACTCAATAGGTAGCTTAAGGAGTTGTGGATAACTTATTTGTGAATATTGTCTAAGGACTTTGAGCTTGCTATGTTGAATTGTTACAGTATCTAAAATAATTTGTAAAGAGCATCACCATCTATTGTTAATAATGAGATACACACATGTTGAAGCTGAGAGTCACTGAAACCTTTAAGAGGGAGACAGCTAAGATCATGGATATAAAGGCTGAAGTTAAAGTAAAAAGTAAAATGCAGAAGAAAATATGTTAAGTTCACCTGAAATAGCAGGTTAAGCATATTCCCAACTGGAGAAGATCTCAACTCATTTTTAGTAAGCAATCATATATCTCTTGTGGATTCACTGGAATCCTGAAACCCTAGCATGGAACTGAAATTCTTACTTCTAAGGAAAGAGAAAACATTTTCGGGGAGGAGACTTGGGGGTCTTCCCAACTCTGCCAACTTTAACCAATGTTCTACTCACAATGTTTAAATAATAGACACTATTATGTGTTCTGGTATTCTAATTACCTAGCTAACTGAGAAAACTAAGGATGAGCCAAGTGTAAGAATTGTGGTTTATATTGGTTTCTCTTAAGGTATAAATAGCTCAAATCAACATTCTACTTTAGAATGTTTTCTTCTATACAAACAAATTTGATTAAACTTTCAAAATATGAGAACATGCCAGTCACAGTCAAAATCTGATGGACAATTTTCCTTATAGAAATATATTGGTCATGGATCCAAATTCACTATTATGTGTCCAAGAAAATGCATCCTGAATGTCTATGCATTTTTTTAATATTAATGGGATAGAAGCTTGTACCTATGTCAGTAACCTAATGGATCAAAGTTAGTTTTTCATTCCCATCTTTCTTCTCTTGGTTAAAGTTTCTCCTTTCTAAGATCTTAGCTCCTAGGCTTGGCAGAAACTTAAATTTTTTCATGAGGTTTTCTAGCAATAGGGTATATTAATTAACTGTTTATTACTATAACTGAAATCATGAGTCAATCCATATTAGCTATAAATTGGGATTTTTATGGAGCAAGAAGATTTTACATTACATGACAAAAATAATTTTGTTCACACTGAGCTTAACAAGCAATTTTTAAAAGAAAGAGTCTGCTAAGGAAGGTATGATGATCCTGAGAAAAGGTACAGAAACCTAAAACTTAACAATTTTAGTGTTATTATTATTATTTAAACTAAAAGTATTATTTAAAAGTAATCCTGGGGCATATAAAATAATGGAGGGAAAGTTAAGTTAATAAGACATTTCATAAAGCCCTTTGTAGCATTTTTCTGTTGAAAGACCTCATAAATTATTTACAAATTTAAATTTTGTTACATAAGCCTCTAGTATATATTTGTTATCTCTAGACTTGTACATCCTGTATTTCATTCATTAAGTTAACATTAGAAGCATGCAATAAAAGACCAGGGTTTCAAGGTAGATAGTCTAATTGAGTACTCAAGGTTGTACAAACCTTTCAAGTCTCTTCTGATTTCAAGAAATCCCACTTCAAGATAGGTTAAACAAAGGAATTTTACTATTAGCAATGGAGTCTTACTGTAGAACCCAAGGGCAATTAGACATTGGGGACTTAGGAGGAACAGAACTTAGGTGGACAGGTCTAGAACTAAGTAGCTATTTTAGTCTCTACTGTTTTCTAGGCTTCTGCCTTCTCCACTCTTATTCCTTTTCACTTTTACTTTCCTTCCATTTTCTCTCCCTCTTTTTCTCTCTATCTAGAAACTTATAAACATGGCTACCCCAGCACACGTTCAACATTTATTCAAGAGGAAAAAGTAGATGAACTATATCTCAATCACAAATTTAGGGGTTTGGAGAATGTAGCTATTCCAGCTTAAATTAGGAATCTATCACGGGACCAATAAAAAGTGATCAGGGCTCTTGCCTATAATCTCAACACTTTGGGAAGCTGATGTGGTAGGATTACTAGAGCCCAGGAGTTCAAGACTAGCCCATGTGACATGGCAAGACCCCACTCCTTAAAAAAATATATGGTGGGGGGAGGTGTAAGAAAAGAAGGCCTGCAATGGAATAAGCATCACACTAGTGATCGCCTCTCTTGGGTAGTATAGAGAAGTTCTCAGACAAGAAAGGAGCATGAGCTGGATATATACATCTTAATCCAAACAAGGTTTTGAATATATTTAAATGAAACAACATCTACTAGCATATATATGGTTCACACATAATTACGAAAAAAAAAAAAAACCCTCAGTACAGGAAAAATTATCTGCAATGTTTGCCAGAAAAGTAGAATGAAAAGATTATAGGTTTTAAAAAAAGAAACCTAAATTAGATAACATCTTAGAAACCAACCTAATCAGATAACAAGCAATTATGTTTTTGTTAATATCATGCATTTACCTCTATAATAATATTCTCAATCATATAAAAACTGCTTTGGTTAGAGGATCCACAGTCAGAACACTCAGAAAATAGGAATGAGCCCAGTGTGCAATTAAACTTGAAGGGAAAATAATGTGTATGTGAACATATTATTTGAGGTTGTATTTCAAAACAATGACTAAGTAAATTCCAGCTTTCAATTTTTTCACGATTAAAACAACAAAAAATAGTCTTAAATTCTTGTAACTTCTGAAAACTCTTGAATAAAATGCAGTTACCCAAAATGAAAAACTCTAAATAACAAAAAGATTTCAAAGAAATAGACTCATTCTAAAAGTTCTGCATCATAATCAGATCCCTAATTGAATTCCATGCCATTCAGAAAGGTGGGGCTTTCTCCATTTCGCTGTCCCGGGGCAGCAGATTGGGAATTATCGGCTTCAGGAACTTGAATTCATTTGTCCCGGAGCCTCCTGTCAGACACACCTCGTACTGGTAGCTCTGGGATAGGGTCCCGGTGCCGCTCACGTCCACCAGATGTCCTGGAAAGGGGCCCTCGGGCACCGAGCAGCGGCCCACCGAGGCCGCCCTGCTCCTCCTGCACAGCCGCACCGCCACGAACAGGAGCACCGACAAGAGGAACAGCGACGACACCGAGGCCAACGCCACCACCAGGTAGATGGTGAGCGAGTCGGCCTGGGCCTGGGCCGGAGCCGCCTCTGGGAGAGGCAGGTAGGGCTGGGAGAAGCCGTCCACCAGGAGCACGTGCAGCGTGGCGGTGGCCGAGCGCGGAGGCTCCCCATTGTCCTTGACCAGCACCACCAGCCTGTGCTTGACCGCGTCGCGCTCGCTCAGCAGCCTGGCGGTGCGCACCTCGCCATTGTGCGCCCACACACCGAACAGCCCGGGCTCCGTGGCCTTGAGCAGCTGGTACGACAGCCAGGCGTTCTGACCCGAGTCGCCGTCCACTGCCACCACCTTGGTCACCAGGTAGCCCGACTCGGCCGCCCGGGGCACCAGCTCGGTGCAGGGAGCGGAGCCGTTCTGCAGCGGGTACAGCACGAAGGGCGAGTTGTCGTTGGCGTCCAGCACCAGCACGCGCACCAGCGCCTCGCTGCTCAGCGCCGGGGAGCCGCGGTCTGTGGCGCCCACGCGGAACTCGAACTCCTGCAGGGCCTCGTAGTCCAGCGACCTGAGGGCGAACAGGTGGCCACTGTCTGCGTTGATGGAGACCAGGGAGGGGAGGGGCAGGTGAGGGTCCTGGGACGGTAGCAGCGAGTAGGTGACCTGGGAGTTGGTGCCTGAGTCTCTGTCTGTGGCGCTGACGCTGCCGATGTGCAGGGCGGGGCTGTTGTTCTCGCGGACGAACAGAGTGTAGGAGGTTTGGGTGAAGGCGGGGGCGTTGTCATTGACGTCGGAGACCAGCACGGTTATGTTGTGCTCGGTTTTCAGCCTGGGTGTCCCCAAGTCGGTCACGGTGATGGTAATGTTATATTCATTTCTGATCTCTCTGTCCAGTGGGTGCTCTGTTACCAGAGAGTAAAAATTCTTGAAGGTAGGCTTCAAGACAAAGGGGAGGTTGTCCTGAATTGAGCAAACCATTCTCCCATTGTCTCCAGAGTCTTGGTCTCGTATGCTGAAGACAGCGACCACCATCTCAGGTGAAGAGTTTTCTGGTATGGGGCTGGTAAGAGATGTCATGGCTATTTCTGGCGGGTTGTCATTCACATCTACAACCCGAACTAAAATGTTTGATTTTCCAGAAAGGCTCCCACTGTCAATGGCCTGAATGTTTATGATGTAAGATTGAATAATCTCGAAATCTAGAGGTGCTTTTAAATAGACTTCGCCAGAAATTGGATGGATTTCAAATGTTTTCCGTACATCTCTGGAGACATGGGAAAATGAATAAGACAGTTCTCCATTTATTCCTGCATCTAAATCTGTAGCAGACACTTTGATGATCAAGGAGTCCAGAGGGCTGCTCTCAGGTACATGAACTTCATAGACTGGCTTCTCAAATTCAGGGGCATTGTCATTGATGTCCAGGACCACAACGTTAATCAGTGTAGTCCCAGACCTGGGCGGAGACCCGCCATCCACGGCTGTTAGCGTTAAACTAAGCTCAGACTCCTTTTCTCGATCCAGGGATTGGTCCACTACCAACTCTGGATATTTTCTGCCCTCATCACTGTGTCGTAATTTAAGGTGGAAATAGGGATTGGGACTTATTGTATAGTTTTGAACACCATTCTTTCCCACATCCAAGTCCTGAGCACTATCTATTTGGAATACAGTTCCTAGAGTAGTACCTTCGGAGACTTTTAGAAGTATATGATTATTTAGGAACGTGGGAGTGTGATCATTTATGTCTTTGACCAAAAGCTCAGCCCGAAAAAATTGCAACGGATTTTCAAATAACACCTGGAAATGCAATATACAAGGCTCTGTGAGATCACAAAGTGCCTCCCGGTCCAGCTGCTCGTTTAAGAGCAAGTCGCCATTTTGTGGATCCAATCGCAAATAAGGTTTATAGTCGTCAAAGATGACTCTGGCGCCCCGTGCAACCAGGTCTTCCACATCCAAACCCATGTCTTTCACCACGTTGGCTATAAATGTGCCGACCTCCATTTCCTCTGCTGTGGAATAGCTCCAGGTCTCAGAACACACCAAAGACCCTCCCAGGAAAACAAAGAAAAGCAGCACTTGCCTTGTCCGCTGAGCTCTTCCCTTTCCCGGCTCCATGGCTTCTTAGCCAAACGTCTTTCTGGCGAAAACGTTTCAACTCAGTTTCTAGCAGCTGTTAAAGTTGCTCCTCTCACCTGTCAGCCTGGACCTTTGGGAATCTAGAAACTCGTAATCCTGTCGCGAAGGTGTTGATGGTGCCCTACCTTTTGAAAGCCTCTTTTCTCCTGGTTTCCCAGCGCTTTCAGTTCCCATGGTTAAGGGAAACCAGAGCATCTGCTGTTACAAAAATTCACCATCTTATCCTGCAGCGCCACCATGCGACTCTGCAGACTTTCGGGTTTTAGATAAATTCCAATATGTTTCAGACAAAATATTAGTTTTTCTTGAGTGTTTGTCAATAAATTTAAATTATATTCTCCTCCTATATGCCTATTTTCCGAGTTGCATTTTTGTGATATGTGATGCTATTACCTTTCCATCATCAGCCACAATCTGCTACAGCTGTGATATAGATGTAAGAAGCATATTTAGGATATGTGATGCTATTACCTTTCCATCATCAGCCAGAATCTGCTACAGCTGTGATATAGATGTAAGAAGCATATTTAAGATGTAGCCCCTGCCTCAAACGAGTTATGATCTCTCTGTGAAGACAATATATTAAACAACTAAAGATAGTGAAGAATACTCTCACATGTAATTGACTTAGTAGGCAAGATATTTTTAGGAAAATTGGAAATGAGAATTAGAGGTCTTAGCTGTCTCCACAACTACTCAGAAAAGAGGAATGAGATCATCTACTTGAAAATGAACCTGGTATACGAAAACAGTTGCTTTGGAAAGGTTGGACATTTTGAGCTGCATAAATGGTACCGTTTATTTAGGGATACTTAGCTGGCAGGAGTAGAAAATAAATGCTCAAAAGTAGTGAGTAAAGTAAAACATTTCTGGTTTTTAATGTAAGAGCAAGTCCAGTTAAACATTTTTTTAAATGTGAACAAATTAGACCTCAGTTTAGTTGTGAAACTGAATTTCATCATTTGCAGACCCAGGCTTTCCATAGGCACAATTCTAAGTATGTCTATCTATCTATTAATTAATTAGTTTAGCAGATAGTTATTGAGAATACACTTTGTGCAAGGAATGGTCATAAGTGTTAGGGATAGAATGATAAACAGACATAGTTTCTGCCAGGCAAGAGGGAGACAGAAAAATGACCATATATTTTAAATAGAACACAATGAATGTCATGATAAAGAAAGTTCATGCTACTACAAGGGCATAGATGATGGTTATCTAACCAGAATTTGGAAATACAAGACAAATTTTTCTGGAGAAAGTATATTCTAAAGTGATACATTAAAAATTAGTAGGAGTACTTTAAACAAAAATTGGGTATGGGGTAAAATTTTTCAGGAAAACTAAAAACAAGATTGTGCAAATCCAAATAAAGAGAAATATTTGGAAGAAATAAAATAAAATCAATATGGCTAAGGCATAGAGTAAGAGGAGAGAAATGGTAAGAGTTGAAATTGAAAAGATAAGAAAATATTTTGTAACTATGTCAAGGAATTTGGACTTTACATCAGTAGAAATGTAGGGTTATTAAAGGGATTATAATTAAAACAGAAAAGTGACATGATTATGTTTCTACTTTTTAAAAACATTATCCTGTTTCAGAGTTGAGAATAAATTAGAGAAGAATAAGATTAAAGGTGAGAGATTGATTACAAATGGTTGCAATAATACAAGTAAGAGGAAACATTGGCTTCAACTAGAAATGCAGTGAAGGGGTTGTATTAGAATGATAAAACAATAGGGTATATGGTGATAAACATAGAAGGAGTGGGTTAGAAAGGCATGAAGGTAAATGTACTTTGTTTTCAGGCTTAGGCAACTGAGTGACTGTTGGTTCTATTAACTAATAAACACAGAAAGAGCAGAAGAAAGAGGAACAGATATGGAACTGGAGAAGGTATATTTAGTTTTGAGGAAGGGAACAATTTTAACTTAAAACTGTTGAGTTTGAGCATCCATATAGATAGTTATATAAATTAGCTTCTATTACATAAATGTAGTTGAGGAAAGACATTTGGGCTATAGAGTCACATTTGGGATTTATTGGCATAAATGGTGATTAAATCTCTTCAAGAAAGATAATACGTTGCAGATTAAAAGAAGTATATTTGAATTTGTGACTTCAGACATGACGTAGTTTTCAGAGACTACCATCTCCAGAGAGAGGCCATGATTATAGGTGACTAGGTTAGAGTAGAAGTGAGTGTCATTAGCGATGAAGAAGGCTAGAAACAGAGGTAGGTCAAACTCTTGGACTCAGAATTGTTGCAAGGGATGGGCAAAGAAGAAAATTAAAAGAAGTCACATTTAAGAGATGAAATGCCTTTACACTACTTCTTTCTTATCATCTGGAATAATTTAAAATTAAACTGATACCAAGTTGATTTCATGCTCTCATTTAATGGCTCTTACATGCAAAGATCATTTAGGTAGAAAGGTTTGCTAACTTCCTTCAGTACACTAAAGATACCTTTCTATTATTTTCCATTGCTACTGTTGAGAAACATGGAGCATAGCTGACAGTCTGTCGTGTGTTTGAGGGTTCAATGTCCTCTTCCCATGGCTTTTGAAAAAAAGATTTCTCTCTTTCTTTGGTTTTCTGAGCTTTCAATATAATGTTTCTAGATATGAATATCTTTTAAAATTTATCCTGTTAGGTTTATTTAGGTCTCTTAAATCTGCTTATTGATGTTTTCATCAATTTTGAAGAATTCAAATTATTATTTCTTTAACTATTGCTTCTGATACAATTTTTCTCTTATCTCCTTGGGTTCTGGTTAAATATATGTTAAGCTTTTTTACTTTGTCCTCTGTTTCTAATATTTTCTTCTGTATTTTTCATCTTATCAACTTTATGACCTACATATTGGATAAATTATATCCTTGTCTATCTTTCTCTTCAGTAATTATTTGTTTAGCTGTATCTAATTTTCTATTAAATTTTCTAGTTGGTTTAAAATTTTGATCATTATAGTTTTTCATTTCTAGGAGTTCTATTTGTTTTCTTATCTGTCAAATTTTATAGTATTTTTCCTTGTACACCTTCAAATTTAACTTTTATTTCAATTAAATTACCTAGCATATTATAGACTGTGTCTGATAATTACAATATTTGAAATGCTTACAAGTTTATTTTTATGTTCCTTTTCTCTGCTGGCTGTCACTCATAGTGTCATGTTCCCTTGTGTATGCACTTATCTTCGACTGTTTATGTTAAGAACATAAAAAACTAGTTGTACGAATGATTTGAGGCTTAGAGTGAATAAACATTCAAACATTCAAAACTGTAAGAAGTCACATTCACATTCACTATAAGAAGTCAGATTTCATTAAAGATCTGCATTTGATTCTATCAGTTCCTGGACCACTGCCTGTCAATGATCACCTTAAATCAAGTTTAAGGCTAAAAATCAAGTTAAAGGCTAAAAATCAAGTTCAAGGCTGAAATTCCCCACAAGGGCTCATGCATTTCCAGTTTACTCTCACTCCAAGGGTTTGGCTCTTAGGGGTCCATGCTTATTAACAGAGGTTCAAGTTTTCCAGGATTCCCTAGGAAAAAGTAGATTTTGGACTTGTTTATCTCCCTGGGTTTCCTTTTAACATTAACTCTAACCTGACAATGTATTAATGTCTTAATAGCTAATTGTTTTCAGTGAAATCATTGTGCTACATAATTTTTATCATCCTTGTTAAAAACGTGAAGTCTCAGGGATATTGTTGCAACTAAAAATTACAAGTAAACTCTTAGCTTCCATGTTCTATGGGCAACTGATTATTTTGGAAGGCAACAGAAATAATAAGTATTTTTAAACAACTTCAGCTGATCAATACTAAATCAATTCTACAATGACATAATGAATTTAAACAATCTCTTGGAAAAGACAACTGCCATTTACATTGGTATTCATTCTCACTTCTTTCTATACCCCTTGTTCCTCTATATATACATAAATAGCTTTCCTATATTCTCTCTTCTCTCCCTTCATAATGTGTATTAATATATTTGCATATTTCTATAAATATAAGATATTGTGTATATCACTGTACTGTAAATCTTTGTCTCTTTTTTCTTTTAAAACATTTGAGATTTATTCATGTGATTACATGTCTAGCTAACTCCTTTTGATCACTGCATAATAAGCCTTCACTAACATATTACACATTTTATCAATTGCTTTACTGATAGATATGCAAGTGGAGTCCTATTCTTCATTTTCCCAAGATGAATATTCTTATATACATCATTTTGTAAAGCTCTGTAAGAGTTTTCTGGCTTACACACGCCAATAAAATTGCTGAATTGTGGAGTACATATATATATTAAATTTTACTAAATACTATTAGAAAGGTCTCTAAATAGGCTGTACATGTGATTTCCTATTATTCCACTTGATATTACCCAAATCTCTCATCTTTACTAATTTTAGTGTATGTTTCACCAACTAAAAGGGTTGAACTTCATTTAAAGCTATTTTCAGACTTTCTGTTTTCCCTTTTTTTGAATTTCCTTTTCCTTTGTCTTGAAAAATCCTATTGTCTCTCTGGCTTTGTTGTTGTTGATTTGCAAGAGTTATTTGAATAATGTAAATATTAATCTTGTCAGTTAAAATACTGCAGGTGGCTTCTCACTGTCATCTTTTAGTTTGTCTGTGCTATCATTTAATTTTGAGGCAGTAATATTCATCAGTTTGTATTTTTCTTTTTTGTACTTTAAAGCCTTGTTAAGAAATCCAAACCCAAACTAAGATGATATGAATATTTTTTACCTAGATTTATTTTGTCTCTTCCAATTCAAATATTTCAAATTCACCTATTACATACATATGAAGGTTGTTTTTATATGACATGAGATAGGGATTTTGTTTCTGCATATAGTGAGCCAATATCCGCAATAACATTTGCTAAATAATCTCTCTTCTCCACCAACGCCGGTTATTATGATACTTCCTCTATTGTGACCAAGTTATCTTACATAAAAGGATCTGACCCTGGATTCTATTCTATCTGGTAGTCTATGAGTCTGTTCCTAAATCATTCAGATAGATTTACCTACTTCATATTTGTAGTATGTACTAATATCTATAATGTAAGGCATTCCCTCATATTTCCTTTTAAAAATTATCCTAGCTCTTCATGCAACTTGATATTCTATATTAATATTAGAAACCATTTTTAGATCCTTAACTACTTATGATAGATTTCACTGAAATTACATTGAATTTATAAATTATTTTGGGAAGCATAGATCTTTCTTAAGTTGTTCTATCAAGGAACTAGCATCTGTCTCAATTAATTCAGACATTTAATTATTTCATTTAATGTTTTATTGACATCATTCACTTTTCCATAAAGGTTTTATGACTTCTTTGTTAGCCTAATTTCTAGAAACATTATAGTTTCAATACTATTATAAATTTTCATTTATAATTGATAATACTGAGGATAAAAATACACTACTTTTATTTCTCTTTCCATTTCACTTTTTTCTACTTTCTTATTCTAGTCTTTCTTCTCTCTTTCTTTAGTTTTTACTTACTTCAGTTTTTACTTTAGCAGTGACTTTCAGGAGCATAGTTTTGCCTCTTATGACTCTGAGGGAAAAAGGGGACCCAAACATCTTTTCAGGATTTTATTGTTTAAATGTCAATTTAAAGAAATCCACACAACTAATAATTACTTGTTACAATGAAAAATAAAATCAATGAAAATTGCATGAAACAGAGGGAAAAAAATCTAAGGAAATTGGAATTTGTTTGACTTATTTCACAATGGCAAGTGAAATTCCATTTTACTACATCATCTAGTCTGTAATAGTATTTAATCTTGTAAGAGCAATTTCAAAATGTATATGCACACTAGCCCTATATCCATACTACTTTCTAGTTATCAAAATCTCTATCTATAATCTTCTATATAACTTTCTTTTAGAGTTGAGATATAATATGTAACATGATGAGGCATCTATAAACCATAAATGCCTGCTCATTCCTTCTTTGTAGGCATCTGAGAGAGGCCACAGGTATTAACGATATTTTATATTTACTCAATAATTAATAGGAAAGTGAAACTAAAATCGTTTTCTTTAACAGTTTGAATCTTCATTTCAATTTCTTACGAAGTTCTTGCTTTGTACTCATCTGATGGAAGGCTATTTTACCCAGGATAAGACCCTAAATTATTTTCTGCTTTAGAAATAAACAATACAAGATTTAAGCTAGTAAACAGGGTGTATTTAGAGAAAACTAGGCTGGGCGTAATGGCTCATGCCTGTAATCCTAGCACTTTGGGAGGCCAAAGCAGGTGGATCACTTGAGTTCAGGAGTTCCAGACTAGCCTGGGCCACATGGCAAAACTCCATCTCTACCACATATACAAAAATTTAGCTGGGCGTCATGGCGGGTGCCTGTAGTTCGAGCTATTTAGTAGGCTGAAGCAGGAGGATTTCTTGAGCCCAGGATGTCAAGGCTGCAGTGAGCCAAGGTCCTGCCACTACACTCTAGCCTGGGCAACAAAGTGAGACTTTATCTCAAAAAACAAAGACAAAAGACTAGCTAAGGTGGGCAGATCGCTTAAGCCAAGGAGTTCCAGACCAGACTGGAAAACATGGCAATATTCCGTCTGTACAAAAAAATTACAAAAGAATTAGCTGGGCTATGGTCGCCTGTGCCACTGGTCCCAGCTACTCAGGAGTCTGAGGCAGGAGAATCACCTGAACCCAGGAAGTCAAGGCTGCAGTGAGCCATGACAGTGCCACTGCATTCCAGCCAGGGCAATGGAATGAGACTCTGTCTCAAAAAACATAAATAAATAAAATTAAATTAAGAAAACTAAAGAGTGACAGCAAGGCCCAGAGCATTATAAGACTCTTCCTCCACAACAGGATTATCAACAAAAGTAGTTACAGAAAAAATTACTTAAGAAATTAATAATTTCCAATGTGACCACTTAAGTTTCATCATAAAGTAAATATTTGAAAAACTAATAAGGTTCTCCAGAACTGAAAATGGAGGGATAGCATCTTTTTTATCCTTTTTAAAGAACATTTTCAGAGAGAATAGTGTGATAAATGCACTATATTTTCGACCCAGATTCAGCAACACTTTTTATTTTTACTTTATGTTTTGATGGTGTCTAGATTTAAGTTACATATATAATAACATTAGCTCTTAATACTTTAGTTTGCATATCCAAATAATTGAGAACATTGTCTTACATAACAATACCATTATCACAGGAAAAATAGCAATAACTCCATTAATATAACATTTTGACCAAATAAATGAAAAACCAGAAAACACAGATTACATTTCCATGTCATTATAGCCACTAATAAAGATTTTTAAAGAAACTGTGAGAAAAACAAGAGCTATAATCATGCATGCAACTACAATACAACCAAAAATCCACAAAAGATTATGCAAAAAGTACCATCAGCTTGCAAAGAATAACTAAAAATTAGTTATTCTAATTATTTTAGATATAACTAAATCTAAATTATTTTAAATATATAAATTATTTTAAATTGTTTTATTCAATGTTAAATCCAAAGCTATTTCGAAAGTTCTCAATTTCCCCCATATTCTTACCAGTGTCATGAACTTGAAAATTGGGGATAATCGGCTTCAGAAATTTGAACTCATTTGTCCCGGAACCTCCTGTCAGACACACCTCGTACTGGTAGCTCTGGGACAGGGTCCCGGTGCCGCTCACGTCCACCAGATGTCCTGGAAAGGGGCCCTCGGGCACCGAGCAGCGGCCCACCGAGGCCGCCCTGCTCCTCCTGCACAGCCGCACCGCCACGAACAGGAGCACCGACAAGAGGAAGAGCGACGACACTGAGGCCAACGCCACTACCAGGTAGACGGTGAGCGAGTCGGCCTGGGCCTGGGCGGGGACCGCCTCAGGGAGAGGCAGGTAGGGCTGCGAGAAGCCGTCCACCAGGAGCACGTGCAGCGTGGCGGTGGCCGAGCGCGGAGGCTCGCCATTGTCCTTGACCAGCACCACCAGCCTATGCTTGGCCGCCTCACGTTCGCTCAGCAGCCTGGCGGTGCGCACCTCGCCATTGTGCGCCCACACACCGAACAGCCCGGGCTCCGTGGCCTTGAGCAGCTGGTACGACAGCCAGGCGTTCTGGCCCGAGTCGCCGTCCACCGCCACCACCTTGGTCACCAGGTAGCCTGGCTCGGCCGCCCGGGGCACCAGCTCGGTGCAGGGCGCGGAGCCGTTCTGCAGCGGGTACAGCACGAAGGGCGAGTTGTCGTTGGCGTCCAGCACCAGCACGCGCACCAGCGCCTCGCTGCTCAGCTCTGGGGAGCCGCGGTCTGTGGCGCCCACGCGGAACTCGAACTCCTGCAGGGCCTCGTAGTCCAGCGATCGGAGGGCGAACAGGTGGCCGTTGTCTGTGTTGATGGAGACCAGGGAGGCGAGGGGCAGGTGCGGGTCCTGGGGCGGCAGCAGCGAGTAGGTGACCTGGGCGTTGGTGCCTGAGTCTCTGTCTGTGGCGCTGACGCTGCCGATGTGCAGGGCGGGGCTGTTGTTCTCGCGGACGAACAGGGTGTAGGAGGTTCTGGTGAAGGTGGGAGCGTTGTCATTGACGTCGGAGACCAGCACGGTTATGTTGTACTCGGTTTTCAGCCTGGGGGTCCCCAAGTCTGTGACGGTGATCGTGATGTTGTACTCTGCTTGGCTCTCTCTGTCCAGTGCTTTTTCAGAAACTAGAGTGAAAAAGTTCTTGAAGGTCGGTTTCAGGAAAAAAGGGAGGTTATCTTCAATAGAGCAAATCATCCTCCCATTGTCTCCAGAGTCTTGGTCTACTACACTAAAAAGAGCTACTAGAGTCTCTGAGGCATTCTCTGGAATTCTCTTTGTAATCGACGATATGGTCACTTCTGGTGGATTGTCGTTTATATCCATAACTTTAACTAGAAGGGTGCATTTTCCTGAAAGACCCCCACCATCTGTTGCCTGAATATTTATAGTGTAGGACTGTATCACTTCAAAATCCAGGGGTGATCTCAAATTAACTTCCCCAGATATTGGATTAATTTCAAATGTTTTACGAATATCTTCTGATGCATGGAAAAATGTGTAAGATATTTTCCCATAGTTTCCTGCATCCAGATCCTTAGCTGAGATGGTGACAATCCAGGAGCCAATGGGTCTATCCTCAGGGACTTGCACCTCATAGAGACTCTGAGGAAACTCAGGGGCATTATCATTGATGTCCAACACCTTAATGAGAACCAAAGTTGTCCCAGACTTGGGCGGGGATCCACCATCCAGTGCTGTGAGTGTTAATCTGAGTTCAGCTTCCTGTTCATAATCTAAAGATCTATCTAGGACCAGCTCTGGGTATATCTTTCTGTCACTACTGTCTGGAATTTTAATGTAGAAGTGAGAATTGGGGCTAATTGTGTAGTTTTGGAGACTGTTGCTTCCGACATCCAAATCTTGAGCACTCTCCATTAGGAATGTAGTTCCAATAGTGGTACCTTCTGATATTTTAATAAGTATTTCCTTGTCTAGGAATGTAGGGGAGTGATCATTTATGTCTTTGACATGCAGCTCAACCCGAAAAAACTGTAAAGGGTTTTCCAAAACCACCTGAAAATGCAGCACACAGGGCTCGGTGGAGCCACACAGCTCATCTCGGTCTAGTTTCTCATTTAGGAGCAAATCCCCAGTCAGCAAATCAAGGTGCAAATACTTTTTATTATCATCAGACACTACCCGGGCTTCACGTGAAGACAGCTCCTCCACCCCCAGCCCTAGGTCCCTCGCTAGATTAGCCACAAAGGAGCCAATTTCTGTTTCCTCTGCCACAGAATAGTGTGCAGATTCAGTATCTGCCCGAGACAATCCCAGCAAAACAAGGAATATTAGAACTTGCCTTTTTCGTAGATCGAGTGACCCTCTGATCTCCATGGTTCCTTTAGGCAACCTCTTGTGGAAAAATTGAAGCTCAGCCCTAATTTTGGAAGCTGAAGCTCTGGTTTTTAATAGGAACCCCCTGGACAGTGTATCCTCCAGCAGCTCTGTAGGCAAAGCTCCTTTAATGCCTGTCTTTTCAGTGGGTTGGATGCTTTCTGTTCTGAATAGCGAAGCTCACTGTGCCAGCCTATGTACAGTTTTCATCTTATCCTGTAGCGCCACCATGTGTCTCTATGTTTTTCTTTTTTTTCTTTTTCTTTTTTTTTTCATTAAAAAGTTTTCCTCTTTGAAAAAGTAAATCATAAATACATCCGGAACATTCAAAACAAATCCCAGACAACATTTTTTTTTTACCTTTAAATACTTCACTAAGTATTTCTAATAGATAAGGCATCCTAAAAGATAATTGCAATAATTCACAATCAACAACTTGAGCAATAATTCCTCGATGTAATTTATCCTGCATTTGGTTTTCCCCAGTTCTCTCCAAAACGTCCTTTGCTGATGGTTTGTTTGAATTTGAATCCAGAAAATGTCTATACACTGCATTATCACTGTTTTGAATGCTTGACACTAAAGGATCTGTTAAAATATTCTGAACTGAAGAAATAATTTTTTATTTAAGTCATTTCTTGAGTAATTACAAATATATTCTCTCCTTCACTCTTGTAAATACTTGTTGTCAATCATAGTTAGTAATGTCATTACTTTTTTCACTTTCATATTTTGAAAATACAAAGAAGGACATGGCACAAATAAGCTAGAGATAATCCTTGCTCTTATGGAGCTCACAAGCTAGAAAAACTGGCAGACAAGTAAATGAAGTATGTCATAATGTATGCATTTATAAAAAGTAATATAGAAATATCTAGAAAGGGCCTCTTGTACCTATGGGCTGCATACTTTAGTGCTTAGGAATATGGGATCTGGAACCAAATCATCAATATTAGAATCCTGGTAATGTGACTCACTATAAGCTTGGGCAAGTTATAGATATCTTTGTTTCCTCACCTGTAAAATGGGGTAATAATAATATTTGCCTCCCATGATTATTATCATAGGCATCTAGTGAATTAATATTTACCAAGTGGTTTGTAAGTGCTGGTTAAGTATCTGTCAAAAATAAAATAATTAAGATCTAAATAGGACTTGGGACATCAGTGAAAGCTTTCCTGACATAATGAATAATACATTGTGATCTGAAGGAACTAGCCAGGAGAAGGAGGAATATTTCAGATGGGCATTTTGAGGAACACAGAGAAGTGAAGTATGCCTTGGACTTTAAAAACTGTGGAAAGGGAGGGTCTAATAATGAAATTAGGGTTGAAAGCAGGGTGAGAATGTGAATCATTATACAGGTCATATCATGCGTTCTTGCATTTATCCTAAATGTAATTCAAGTACAAAGATGGGTTTTAAATGTCTGATTAACATGATCACATCTGCATTTAAAAAATCAGTTTGGCTGAAGTATGGAGAATTAATTTCAGGGGGAATGACTGGAGAATCAAGGAGATCAGATAAGAGATGATGATAGTCTGGAAGAGGATAATGCCAGTGCGGATAGAGAGAAGAGGGATGAGTAGAAAGGTATGAGGAGATGAAATATTTTCAACTGTTGGTTGATAGGTTGCATGGGGAGAAAAAGGGGAAAGACTCAGAGATGATATCACACCTCCGGACTGGGAAACTCGATGACTAGTGGTGTCATTTGCTAGGACAGGGAATGCTAAAAAAACATGATTGGGGTGCAAAAAGATGAAGTGTCAGTTTTGAACATGCTGATATTGAGGTAAGCGCCTGTAGGATGTGTGTTTGTGTGTTTGTGGTGTGTGTGTGTGTGTGTGTTTGCCTATAACCAAAGCATAGGAAATAAACCTGGGCTGACGATATGAACTTTGGGATTCATCAGTATATATGTGTGTATATATATATGGTGATTGAAACCATGAATGCTCTAGGATAACCAAGCAGAAGTGTGTCAAATAAGTATAGAAGAGGCTTGGCACAGAAGTCTAAGAAACATCTTCATTTAGAGGAGACAGGGCAAGAAGCATATCTGAAAAGATAAAGAAGGCTCAGAGTTCAAAATCATGAAATCAAAAGCAAATAACATTTTAAGGAGACGAGGAAGATCGATAGCTGCAAATGCTTCAGAAAAGTCAAGAAAAATAAGCATGACAATTATCCATTGGACTTAAAAAGATGGTCATTGTGGAGGATTCTGATAGATGTCTGACAAAATCTGTTTTCCCTTGCTTCTATAGTAATAGAACTGTACCCAGGTATGTGGCCACGAAGGTAGATTGTGCATCCCAGCCTCCCCTGTATTTGAGTGTGGCCAAGTGAATTAAGTTCTCACAGATGGATTGTGAGAATTTCTGTCTGCCTCTTCCAGTTATAGAACAAAAGTCATCTGAATATGCCTCTTTCTTCCAAGCGAGCTAGAACCCAGATGTGGCAGTGACCCAGATGTGGCAGTGACCCAGCTACACCCATGCAGATTGTATTGCCATAGGGAATGTTGAAGAAATTACTTGAAAGAAAATTTCATTTCACAAGGACTGTGAGGATCAAAGCTGCCTTACCTACCTAATAATTTTTACATTGGTACTGTCATGTGAAAAAGAGTGACATGTTTACAAGCCACTGTTTCATTGCATCACGTTGGTTCCACAGTATAATCTTACTTAACTTATATGGAAATCTTTGATAACCTTTGCAACAGCAGTTTCAGTAGAATGGTTGTGATGAAAATTAGATTGTACTTTGGTGCAAAGTGAGAGGGATGAGGAAGCAAAAATGAAGTAGACCACTCTTTCGACAATTTTTTTTTGAGACAGGGTCTCTATTTGTCACCCAGGCTCACTGGCTTACTGCAGCCAGGCTCTCAAGAAATTTGTAAAGAATGAAAAGGTTGTAAAAGGAATAAGAAATACATTGGTATCTGGAGAAGAATTCACTCAGAGGATATTTTAAAGACTAGAGAAACTTGAATATACTTAAAATGCCAATGTGTAATGTTCAGTAGGGAAGAAGAAAATTAAGATACAGAAGGGATAATGCAGGTCCCCCAGAAAAGTTGTTAAAGATGGGATCCAGGCAATGTGTGAAGGGATTGGATTTAGACCAGTGGGAGGGACCTCAGCAGGTGAAAAATATAGATACAGATGCTGTTAAAGCTGTGGAGTAGGGGACAGGAAAATGAATTTCTAGCTGATGGATTCTATTTTCTCAATAAGGTATTAGGCAAGTTCATCTGATAAAACAGGGTATGCAAGTGGTAGGGTAAGAAGTTTAAAGTAAGATAAGTAGGTTTAAAATAGTTGTTGTGGAGAATAGAAAATAAAGCTCGTTAGAAAAATTATAAAAGGAGTTTTTGGTCTCAGAAGCCCAATTAGGTTTGAATATTATACATTTATAGTGGCAGCGGTATTGCTAATTTTGTAAGTTTGGTCTTATAGAGTGCAGCACCCCATGTGTAAGAGAGGAGGAGGACTATATTCATCTGGGCTGGAGTTTCATCAGGTGGTTTGAGTGAAGGAAAATTGAACAAGGGAATTGAGAATATGGGCATGAGAGTAACTGTGAACGGTAAGCCAGGAAATCGACTGGTTAGGAAGGAAATTAAAACAGGAGCATTTGATAGGTAGTATCAGCATCATGGAATGGAGCTCCTGATAAGGTTAAAGACAAGACATGATAGGAACAGCAGAATGAGAAGGTTATAGGCATAGACAATTGTGCTCTCACAGGGAGATAGCTGAAATTATTATATCATATGACAGTTTCTTGGTGGGGAAAAGTACAATATGTAGCCAAGGCGTTAATGACTGAATAACAGGAGTAGAGGTAAAGACTTAGGGACTGAGAGGTCAAGTTGTTAGATTAATCAGTGGGCCCAGGAGTGTTGGCAGAACTTGAAATAGAAAGATAAAGAGAACAATGTGTTTTACATGAATCAAAATATCCTCTCCCCTTTTCCCCATACTTTTGCTTTCAGCTTTAAAAAAAAAAAAACCAAAAATAAAACAAACAAAAAACCCAAAACAAAACAAAAACAAAAAAAACCCTGTTATTTGTTTTTTTGTGTGTGTGTGTAAGTGTTTTCAAGAGACTCCATTCTGTAAGGCTGGACCATCTCTTGTGTCTCTATTTTCTGTGTCCTTTAACCCCCTCTAGATATAAAATTATGTTCTAAGTTACTTACAACCTATAGTTCTTTCATATAAAATTGGCTGATACAGCTTGATTCCTATGCACTGTTTTAAGTATAACTATAAATGAGGTCTTTGAACTATAAGAGCAAGATTCTTTTTTAGCAATACATTCTAGGAGAATTCGTTGGTTATATGTATCTTGGCATTTAAGTTCCTGAATGCCTGGTCACTCTTCATTAGAGCCAGGAAACTCATAGTTCTTTTTATAAAGAGAGGAGTCCTGCTGCTCATCTATCTAGAAAAACTGGAAGTAATAGGACAAGTACTTGGCCCTTTTCTCCACTGTTGCACCTGCTAGATTTTCTGTCTGAGCTGTTCGAACTATTCTTTCCCCCTCCACCAGTAGATGTGAGAAGATCACAGGGAAGCTGCTAGAATAAATCCCACCTTTGGAGGCCAGGAGTTCAAGACCAGCCTGGGCAACATAATGAGAACCCATCTCTACAAAAATCTTTTTAAAAATCTGGGGGTGGTGGCATGTGCCTGTGGTCCCAGCTACTTGGGAGGCTGCAGCAGGAGGATTGCTTGAGCCCAGTAGCTCAAGGATTCAGTGAGCCATGATTGCACCCCTGCACTCCAGCCTAGGTGACTGAGACCCTGTCTCTAAAAAATAAACAAAGAAAGAAAACAGAAAAAAGAAAAGAATAATTACTCAGTCGACACAGTTCAACAGAACTGGTAGTGAAATCTTAGCAAGAAGTATAAACACTAGGTTGTCTTAGATATGCCATAAAAAGAGATTACTCTCCTTGGCATTATCAACTGACTAATACCCAGTCCCTCTACAATGTTAAGATAAAATTTTAAAATATTTTCAAGAAGCAGTTGAGGCCAGGTGCTCACACCTGCAATCACAGCATTTTGGGAGGCTGAGGCAGGCAGATTGCTTGAGCTTAGGAGTTGGAGACCAGTCTGGGCAATATGATGAAACCTTGTCTCCACTAAAAATACAAAAATTAGTGGGTGTGGTGGCCTGCGCCTATAGTCCTGGGTACTAGGGAGGCTGAGGTGGGAGGATTGCTTGAGCCCGGGAGGTGGAGGTTGCAGTGAGTGGAGATCGCACTGCTGCACTCCAGTGTGCGTGACAGAACAGGACCCTGTCTCAAAAAATAAAATAAGAGAAGCAATTGAGTCTAGTCTGTGGCACTGAAAGTAGTCATTTTACTCATCCCCATGAATTTCCTCTTTCCCATGCTTGCTCTGTCTCTTTCATACACACACTTTTTTTGCCTCTATACTTTTACTCATTTTGTTATCCTACATTTTTCTCCTACAACATAGACTTTAGATTTGTTGATAAAAGTCATGGAAAATCTCCTCCTCCAACCTTGAAGTCTTTTTCTTGCACAGTGTGTCAGATCCTTAAAGGGTAGAGTGGTTTTTTTTTTTTTTTGAGACGGAGTCTCGCTGTGTCGCCCAGGCTGGAGTGCCATGGCGCGATCTCGGCTCACTGCAAGCTCCGCCTCCTGGGTTCACGCCATTCTCCCGCCTCAGCCTCCGAGTAGCTGGGACTACAGGCGCCCGCCACCTCGCCCGGCTAGTTTTTTGTATTTTTAGTAGAGACGGGGTTTCACCGTGTTAGCCAGGATGGTCTCGATCTCCTGACCTCGTGATCCGCCCGTCTCGGCCTCCCAAAGTGCTGGGATTACAGGCTTGAGCCACCGCGCCCGGCCGGGTAGAGTGGTTTAACATGAGACAACACTACTCCTCTACAATGGTTTGAAATTTTTTTTCTTTTTTAAATTAGAACCCTAAAGGACTCTTTTGATACTATCAATGTTCAACATCTGGTATACTTCTATATGTCTGAGAAAAGGGGTTTTCAAACTTTGGGTTACTACCCATTAGTATACCATTAAATAAACTTAGTGGATCATGACCACATCTGAAAATTGAATAGAATGAAATATATAGGTAATTTCAAATTATATCATAAAAAGACTAAGCATTGTTCACAAGCATTTCTTTCTATTTTGCGTGTTTCAAAATATGTAAAATATAATCTTAACTATTGGTTGCAGTAGAAAAGAGTCTGAAAAGTAGTTTCTGGTGTATAGACATTAAATTCTATGATATTACAGGCAAAAAAATTTACACATTAGCACACAACTCCAATTTATGCTATACGAATTATTATTTGGACACACGCATCTGCATTTGACTAGATTGCATTAAAGCTTTGGTACATTAATTTAAAAATTATAACTTCATATTCCCAGATTCTGTGAGTGGCCACAATATTAACATGCCTGCACAATCCTCTCCAGGATGAATGAGGAAAGGATACTGAGAAACTGGTCTTCTGACCCTTTCGAATCAAGTGATAACACTTACAGTTGTATCATAGAATATAGGTTTCCTGGTTTATTTTTGAAAGCAAAAAGCATAGTTAAAGGTTAACTAAAAATGCACTGGATTTAAAAAAAAGAAAAATTATATATCTGAATACCAATCATTATTTTAAGGCTGAAAAAAAGAGAAATGAAGAAATGCTGGAAAATGTGAATCCCTTCCAAATTGCTCTATTTAATTTTACCATAAGCATAACAGTGGGTGAAGTTCAACTAAAGATAGGGGCATGAAAAAAAATGTGATTTGGTATTGCTCTTTAGGGAGGCAAATTAATTACAATTTAAGACCATCTAGGTTAAAGAATGAATTGCCATCTTTTAAGAACCGGGAATAAAAGTGAATGTTCACTTAATAGCAAAGGGAGAAAGAACATGAGAAAAATCAAGAGTAAATCAGTACAGTTTTAAATACACACAAATTGGGGGAAATAAACATTGGCATAGAAATGCCATAAAGTAAAATACCTATGGAATATAAAAGTCGACTATGGTCACTGAATATTGAACCCAAAGTCATTGGAGAAGGTAGCATTTCCCTGTATTTCTTTCCCAGGGCACTGGGGAGGGAAGTCGGGGATAATAGGCTTCAGGAACTTGAACTCATTTGTCCCTGAGCCTCCTGCCAGACACACCTCATACTGGTAACTCTGGGATAAGGTCCCGGTGCCGCTCACGTCCACCAGATGCCCTGGAAAGGGGCCCTTGGGCACCGAGCAGCGACCCACCGAGGCCGCCCTGCTCCTCCTGCACAGCCGCACCGCCACGAACAGGAGCACCGACAACAGGAAGAGCGACGACACCGAGGCCAACGCCACTACCAGGTAGATGGTGAGCGAGTCGGCCTGGGCTTGGGCCGGGGCCGCCCCTGGGAGAGGCAGGTAGGGCTGGGAGAAGCCGTCCACCAGCAGCACGTGCAGCGTGGCAGTGGCCGAGCGCGGAGGCTCGCCATTGTCCTTGACCAGCACCACCAGCCTGTGCTTGGCCGCGTCGCGCTCGCTCAGCAGCCTGGCGGTGCGCACCTCGCCATTGTGCGCCCACACACCGAACAGCCCGAGCTCCGTGGCCTTGAGCAACTGGTACGACAGCCAGGCGTTCTGGCCCGAGTCGCCGTCCACTGCCACCACCTTGGTCACCAGGTAGCCGGGCTCGGCCGCCCGGGGCACCAGCTCGGTACATGGCGCAGAGCCGTTCTGCGGCGGGTACAGCACGAAAGGCGAGTTGTCGTTGGCGTCCAGCACCAGCACGTGCACCAGTGCCTCGCTGCTCAGCGCCGGGGAGCCGCGGTCTGAAGCGCCCACGCGGAACTCGAACCCCTGCAGGGCCTCGTAGTCCAGCGACCTGAGGGCGAACAGGTGGCCGTTGTCCGCGTTGATGGAGACCAAGGAGGTGAGGGACAGGTGCGGGTCCTGGGGCGGCAGCAGTGAGTAGGTGACCTGGGCATTGGTGCCTGAGTCTCTGTCTGTGGCGCTGACGCTGCCGATGTGCAGGGCGGGGCTGTTGTTCTCGCGGACGAACAGGGTATAGGAGGTTTGGGTGAAGGCGGGGGCGTTGTCATTGACATCGGCGACCAGCACGGTTATATTGAGCTGTGTTTTCAGCATAGGGGTCCCCAAGTCAGTGACTGTGATAGTGATGTTGTATTCCCCTCTGCTTTCTCTGTCTAGTGGTCTCTCCGTTAGTAGGGTATAAAAGTTTTCCGCGGATTTCAGGAGGAAGGGTAGATCCTCCTGAATGGAGCAACTTATTTTCCCATTTTCTCCTGAATCAAGATCTGAAACACTGAAAAGTGCAACCACAGTTTCAGGCGCGTTCTCTCAGGTATTAGGCTGGTAAATGCAGACATGAAGCCCAGCTTCTGGGGGCATGGTCATTCCCATCCATCACTTGAATCAGAGATGGGTGCATTTTCCAGAAAGGTTCAAGCGTCTCTAAGCCTCAATATTGACTTCATAGGACTGAAGTTTTTAATCGAGTTGTTTTTTTAGTTCAATTTCTCCTGTCAAGGAATCGACCTTAAAGTTTACTTATCTCATCTGAAGCTTGGAAAGTGAATAGGAAATCTCTCGGGTGAGCTCCTGTGTCTACATCCATGGCGGGAACCTTGGCAATAGAGAGCCCTGGACTGGCCTCAGAGATCACCTATAGAAGGCTGCTCAAATTCCAGGGCATTAAATTTGAGCATCCAGGACTTCAATGTAGACCTAGGCAGTACCAGATCTGGGCGGGAGAGCCACCATCCAGTGCTGTAGTGTTAACCTGAGTTCCTTCTGCCTCTCGGTCCAGCGCTTTGTCAGCACCAGCTCTGGATATTTCCTGCCATCACTGCGTTTGGGTGAGACCCGAAAATGGCGAGGAGTTGGGGCTGATGATATAGTTCTCAATATTGTTTTGGCCTACATCTAAGTCTTCAGCATTCTTCAGAGGAAGCGTGTCCAGGAGGACTGCTCTCTCGTACTTTCACCAACATTTTCTTTGTCCAGAAATACTGTAGGTAGTCGTTTATGTCTATTACCTGTAGTTCCAGCTTGAAAAACTCAGAAGGGACTCTCACAGCAGCACTTGGAAATGCTTGGCGCACAGGGCTCTGTGTGACCACAGATCCTCACGTTATTCTCGGTAGCAGCAAATCCCAGTCTCCCTGATTGGAGGCTGCAAATGTAGTTTGTTCCCTCTGGAAACAACCCCCGCCTGGAGAAATTCCCTCGCCAATTGGTCCAGCTGCTAAATTGGTGACAAAGGAGCTGCCCTCTGTTTCCTCCACCACAGAATAGCGTCTAGGTTCCGCCGCGCCCGCCAGAAAGAAGCCCAAAAGGAGAAAGTGAAAAAGGACTTGCCTTTGTCTGCAAATGAGCTTCCCGCTGGCCTCCATTGTTCTTGGTGGGTTCAGCTTCCTGGGAGGACGGTTCTGTGGGACTGTAAAGTCCCCAGTATCTGAGGCTGTGGTTATTCCACAGATACCTCAGAAATATTGCAGAGAATAGTCCTCTTCAGAGGACCCTGCCGTCTTCTCTTTGGCATCCAAGCTTCCCGTGGGCTTCCAGGTTCTGCTGCTTTTGCCGGTTAATGGAGCTGCAGCTGCGATTCTGGTTTGTACCTTCTTATCCTGCAGCGCCACCACGCGTCCTTACAGAATGTTACATTTTGTGAGATGAAAATAGATGTAATATTCCCAACTCTGCCTGTATGTACCCTGGGACTATGTAAGGTTACAACACCACCGTTAATATCGCCGGACCTTACTGAGCAGAGAACTGCCCGAAGGAGAAATTACATTAGTCTTTCAACAATGCTAACTGAGTTTTGGGCAAAAAGGAAATATTTAGGTAACAGTCTAGCTTGGCAAAAAGAATATATGCAGAAAATTTCAAATATAATTGTAGTTAACATAGTTAACTTTTAGATGTTTACACTTTTATTTCCATAAACCATAGGAATAATTAGTAGCTGTGAACCTCGAACAAATTATTTAACCTCTCTGCTTTAGTTTGCTCGTCTGTGAAATGAGGATAATAATAGCACCTACCACATAGGGCTGTTGTGAATTCCCCATCTTACACATGAGGAATCTGATGCAAAGAGAGATTAACCTTAAAAATAAACTATATACCAAGTATAAAGCAATTTGATGCCATCAAGTAGCTGAATCTTGGTGGCATAAATCCATCATAAGTCTAGCATAAATCCATTACTATAACTAGAAAAACACCTCAAAATTCAAATGGTAGAAGAATACAGGAGCATGACTATCTCAGGTAGAGAAGTTATGTCCAATAATGAAGGGAAATGAACAAGGAAAAGCTGGAGAGTTTGTCTAAACAGAGACAATATGTGTAACAGCAGTGGTGATTTTGTTTCTGGGAAGGATGTCCTTTTTTGTTACCTGCACTTCCAACAGCATCAATTAAAAGAAATTATTTTGAAAATTTTCAAATCTCATAGAAGAGAGGAGTGTAATGAACCTCCAAGGACTCAGTACTAGCTTCAACAATTATCAATGTTTTCCCATAATTCTTGACTCTGTCCCTTCAACATTTTCACATCCCAGACAAACTGAATTTTCACCCACAAATACGTCATTATATATTTCTTTAAATGCATCATGACTTTAAATGACTCTAAAAATACCCTTAAGTACAATGCCATTATCATACCTAAAAATTAAGTTAATATTATTTAATACCCATCTATATTCAAACTTTTCCAAGTTTTTCAAAGTCATTGCTGTTGTTTCAATCAAGATCCAAACAAGATCCACACATTGTATTTGATTGCTAGACCTCTTGAGATTTTTCTTTGTGTAAACTTCACTCCTCTTATTTCTAATGCCATTTATTTGTCAGAGAAATTGGATAATTTTACCCTGAGATCATGAAAGCAATTTTAGATTTTACTACTGTGAGTTTTTTGTCCTTAGGTTCCATCCCACCAGTGATATGCAGTAATACTAGCTTTCTTAGAGTTACCAGCACTAGTTTATAATATATTCAGAACACAACTATGCCAAAATTACCTATTTTAAAAATAAGAATCAGTTACATATTTTTAAACAAATAATGCTTCTCCT
This sequence comes from Papio anubis, assembly GCF_008728515.1. Lineage (NCBI taxonomy): Eukaryota > Metazoa > Chordata > Mammalia > Primates > Cercopithecidae > Papio > Papio anubis. Next base: position 133,851,877 of record NC_044980.1, on the reverse strand, counting down.
TAACTCCCTAGAATTTCTAAAAACTTAATGATCATCTATATTTCTCTTTGATATTACACATTTAAAACTATTCTTTTTCTTAAGTTTTCCTGATTCAGCAGTGCCATACAGGTAATAGAAAACTGTTAAAAACAAATTCTCAAATCAGGAAAATGTATTACAAATGTAAGTATGGGTGACTCTGAAAATATACAAAAATGTGAAGAAAATAATTAACTAATAATGCAATCAAAATTATGTACTATTCCTAATCTTTTTGGTGAAATGGAAGTTATATGTTCAGGACACAACGAGAAGGCACAGGTTGCTCTTTCAATTTTGTTTTTTACTTGAGATTTAGACAGATCACAGCATTAGTAATAATAGCTGAAAATTTACCCAGAAAAGCAAGATTATTGGTTTATGAGAAAATGAAATCATAGATAAAGATTATTTCTAAATAAAGATTGAACAGTAGTATGAATGTGATAAAAACATTTCTTCTCTTTAGTTAGGCAGAAACTTGCCAGGTGATATCTAATGACAGAAAACAGTATGGAATTGGAGCAAAGCCACTGACTCAGAGTCAGACAGATCGAGGATGGATGCTCAGTTTTGTCACTTATTAGTTAGTGGACCTTGGTGATCTTACTGAGTCTCTGAGACCATCTATTTGGTCATTCCTAAAATACCATGCCACGTATGTTTCTTCTGAGATTAAAAGTGTGAAAATAGTGTATGATCCATAAAACGAGTGTTTTTAAAAAATAAGGTCTAAAAAGGTACATTACAATCTATGCTTCTGAAACTAAGGTAGTATACTCCAACAGCATTCTAATCAACTCAGAAAACGAAAGTCATGGTAAATATTGAAAACAATGGAAAGCAATTTAAAATATCTCAAACAAGACTTACCATTTAATAGACTTTATATTAAGCATAATTGTTTGACATAAAACATTACACATATACATTTCATGCTTTGTGAAGGGTTCTTGATACTAAATCTGGATCCTTTCCTATGTAAAGAAATTTCTTGACTTAAAGAGTACATATTTGAAGTGACCAAAAATACTACTTTACGGGCACCTCACAATAAATTCCTAATTATAAATGTATTCATAAACACAGAATTTATTTTTCATTCTTTATCAGAAAACCAAATTATTCTGAAATGGGGGGTTTTCTTCAACTTCCCTACGTGTGCTGTGGAGTAGGAAGTTGGGGATAATTGGTTTCAGAAATTTGAACTCATTTGTCCCGGAGCCTCCAGTCACACACACCTCATACTGGTAGCTCTGGGACAGGGTCCCGGTGCCGCTCACGTCCACCAGATGTCCTGGAAAGGGGCCCTCGGGCACCGAGCAGCGACCCACAGAGGCCGCCCTGCTCCTCCTGCACAGCCGCACCGCCACGAACAGGAGCACCGACAAGAGGAACAGCGACGACACCGAGGCCAACGCCACCACCAGGTGGATGGTGAGCGAGTCGGCCTGGGCCTGGGCCGGGGCCGCCTCTGGGAGAGGCAGGTAGGGCTGGGAGAAGCCGTCCACCAGGAGCAAGTGCAGCGTGGTGGTGGCCGAGCGCGGAGGCTCGCCATTGTCCTTGACTAGCACCACTAGCCTGTGCTTGGTCGCGTCGCGCTCGCTCAGCAGCCTGGCGGTGCGCACCTCGCCACTGTGCGCCCACACGCCGAACAGCCCGGGCTCCGTGGCCTTGAGCAGCTGGTACGACAGCCAGGCGTTCTGGCCCGAGTCGCCGTCCACTGCCACCACCTTGGTCACCAGGTAGCCGGGCTCGGCCGCCCGGGGCACCAACTCGGTACAGGGCGCGGAGCCGTTCTGCAGAGGGTACAGCACGAAGGGCGAGTTGTCGTTGGCGTCCAGCACCAGCACGCGCACCAGCGCCTCGCTGCTCAGCGCCGGGGACCCGCGGTCTGCGGCGCCCACGCGGAACTCGAAGGCCTGCAGGGCCTCGTAGTCCAGCGACCGGAGGGCGAACAGGTGGCGGGCCATCTGTGTTGATGGGGAGGCCAGGGAAGCGAGAGCCCAAGTGCGGGTCCTGGGGAGGCAGCAGCAGAGTACAGGTGACCTGGGCGTTTGGTGCCTGAGTCTCTGTCATGGCTGGCTGCCCGATGTGGGAGGCAGGGCTGTTGTTCTGAGACGAACAGGGTGTAGGAGAAGTTTGGAATTCGAAGCAGGCGTTGTCGTGACGTGGGAGACCAGCAGTTATGTTGCCTCAGTTTTCAGTCTGGAGGTGTCCCCAAATTAAGTGACAGTGATATAGTAATCTTGTACTTTCTGTCTGCTCTCTCTATAAAGTGGTCTCTCTGTTTCCGAAAGTGTAGTAATTATTTCACGGAAGTTTTATGCAGATAGGGGAGGTCTTCGGGACCAGAACAAACTATCTTTCCGTTGTCCCCAGAGTCTCTGTCTCGTATCCTGAAAACCATGACCACGGTCTCTGGTGTGCTTTCTGGGACTGGACTGGTAAGTGATGACACAGCTGGTGATTTCAGGGCATTGTCATTTACATCCATCCCACCTGAATTCTGACTGTACCAGATTTTCCAAACAGTCCTCCCCAATGGCGGGATGGATTTGTGATATGATTCAATCATTCAAAATCCAAAGGTGCTCATTAAAGTAGTAATATAGACTTTTGATTAATTTCAAGCGTCTTCGCGAATATGTGAGGCATGGGGAAAAGGTATAGGATAGTTCACTGTTTGTTTCAGAGTCTAATCCCAAATACAGTTATGCAACCCAGCGAGAGCCAAGGGTTGCTGTTCTCAGATCTCCTGCCTCTTAAAGCCTGCTGCTCAGAGCTCAGGGGAAGTTGTCATTGTATCTACAACCACCACCTGGCCAGGCAGTTCCCGGACTAGGAGAGGGACCCATGCATCCAGAGTGAGTGAGGATGAAACTGAGCTCCGGGCACTCTTCATAATCCAGCGCCTTGTCCAGAACTAACTCAGGGTATTTCCTATTATCTGGATTGACTCTTATTTTAATGTGGAAATAAGAGTTCGGATTTATTGTGTAGCTTTTTACAGCATTGATTCCTACATCTAAATCCTTCGCACTTTCAAGCAAGAACACAGTACCAAGAGGACTGTTCTCTGGGATTTCTAAGAGCATTTCTTTCTCCAAGAAGATGGGAGAGTGATCATTTATATCCCTGACCTGGAGTTCAATTTGTAAAAACTCCGTGGGGTTTTTCATTAACACTTGGAAATACAGCACACAAGGCTCATTGGAGCCACAGAGCTCCTCCCTGTCTAGCATTTCGCTCAGGAGCAAATCCCCAGTGTTTGTGTCCAGCTGCAAACACTCTTTGTTATCATTAGAAACCACCTGAGCCCCCCGTGAAGACAGCTCACTCACCTCCAGTCCCAGGGTCTTTGCCAAATTTCCTACAAAGCTCCCACTCTGCAATTCCTCCATCACCAAAAAACTCCCAGTTTCAGAGACCGCCTGAGACATTCCCAGCAAAACAAAGAAAAGCAGGACTTGCCTTATCTGCAGAATGCCTGCCCCTCCGTTTTCCATAGCTTCTTTTCCAAAACTCCAAAATCTTGCAGAATTGCCTCAGCACCACTTCGCAGTTGTGGGAAACGTGCCTCTGATCTGTCTACCAAATCATCTGAAGCCTAAAGATTTTAACCTTGTTGAATGGCTTCTAGGTTGTCCCTTAAAGGATTGTTCTTTCTGTCTTCCCAGTTCTCTCCGTGTACTGGATAACAGCGTCTACAACATCCTCCAGGGTAATTTTTTTCTTGGTATTATCCTGCAGCGCCACCACGCGACTCCACAGATTTTCACAGTTTGATGAACACTACCTAAATTTTATTTACGTAAATGTCCTCCAGAAGCAAATATTGCATTTAAATAATTCCTTCTGTTTAAGTAATTAAAAATATATTATATCTTCCTTAATAATAGTTTTATATTCTTTATAGTTTGTGATGATGTTTGTATTTGTTTTAAAGCATTTATTCAGTGTCTTTCCCCACTCTCCTCACAACCAAATGTGCTCGATTGTGGTGAATACAGATACAAGATGTGATCCCTGGTCCCCAGGAATTCGTAGTATTTCTGAGACAATTGTAAGCCTGAAACAAGCAGGGTATAACTAATTGTTGAGCTGAATGAAACTCTATTACTACTTGGCTTTCCTTACATGGTAAGGGAAAGGGAAGGTGATCTCAAAAGTCCTTTCTGAAGTTATGAAACTGCATTAACCATGTGATGAGGCAAATTTAGGTCATTATGACAGCATAAAAAGGCATTTCCATAGATTTCCTTAATAGCAATGAATTGTGAACAGGTAGAAAATGAAGCAAGAGATTGGGGTGGAACATATTATGTAAACTTATCATTTAGTTTCAGTTTTTCATAATTTACAAAAAATTGATAAGTACACAAGCACGAGCAAGTTAGTTTCATTTAAAGTAGACTCTAATTCCTAAAGCTGTCTTGCCCCAGGTTCCCAAAATTTATTGTAGTCACAACTGTAGCTATCTGTTTTCTCTTTCAGCCCAGGAAGAGAAAGTAAGAGTCTATCCCTAAACATAGAACAAAAACCTAACTTTCACTCTGATTAGACCAAGTAAGATCATGTGACTGTGACTGAAGCAATCATTGTTTCAAGAGGTATAGAATCATACTTGGAGATTTTAGCCCTAGAATCTAAAGACCCATCTCTGGCCATTACTTTGTTTTAATCCTGTCTGGGACCACCTCTTAAGCTTGGGATGGTTTCAGTCCTAGCCAAAGTAAATCATTGGTACATAATGAGGGAGATTGTTTGGAATAGATGCTAAGGGCTCATCAGTGATGTTCACTATAGAAAGTCTTAACGTGCGCTAAGAATGGATGGAAGAAGAATCCAATAAGTCTGGATTTTAAAATGTTAAATTCAATTAATATTCTTAAAAATGTAAGCTGGATACATGATTTAAATAGTAATTGGTACAGAAAGGTAAAAGTTGAAAAGTGATGGATTGACCATACACAATTAACCTCTCTTTTTTTTAAAAAAATACACACTGAAATGACAGAAAAGTAATTAAAATGGGAACTAATGAAGATTAAGAATACACAAGTGAACACACATATTTTTCTAATACAGAAAGCAAAGCAGGTGGAAGAACAATTGACTTAGCAGTTCCAAAAAATGCCCCTAAAGTAAAATTCCTTCATTGAAGATACTCACAAGAAACACAATCTCATTTAAGCCAAGATTTGGAGGAACCAGATATTTAAGAAGACTGAAGTCAGTTAAGGATGGAAAAAAAGTTATCAGTTGGAAGTATGTGTAGAGGATAATTGAATTCTCTATTCTTCTCATCACCCTACATAGACAGAAATGTAACTCACAACCAGAAAATAGAAAGTTTATTCTCTGGACAAATTTAATGGAACTTTCTCTAGTCTTGGGGATCTAGGCACAGCCTGAGCACAATTGTGAGGTGTCAAATTGAAAATAGGGAGAGTAAGCAAACCTTTGCATTTTGCATGGTTAGACTTCTAGTCCTTTTTCATGCAATACTCTTAGACTGTAGGACACAAGGTATATGCCTGACCCCTAGTTCATCCCCACACAGTGAATATTGTAGAATTCTAACCTGGAGAATATGAAAGCCCCAAGTAAAGACACATATTAATATTTGGTGTCTCATAAGGTAATTGCCTTATCCTAGCATGGTTATATTAGAATGAAGCCCTGCCATCAACAGGTACTGTTTGCTCACAGAGTTGATTGTCAACATTTTGATATTATCATCCTTCTAAAATATGAGAAGATAGCCAAGGCATTTGAGGAGATGCCTTTAACACGACATAGAAAGACCAAAACTACCACCATCACTACCACCAAGAAAAAAGAAGGAACAATAATATAGAAAACAGAAGAAAGCCTTTCAAAATGTCTGATTAATATTCCCAGAGAAAGAAAATCTAATAAAAGCTAATACTTATTTAGTATTTACTCTACACTACCCATTGTTCTAAATGTCTCATAATGCATTTATCCATTTAATCTAAATAGTAACTGTGTGAAGTATGTATTCCTATTGTAAGATGAAGACTAGATTATGACTTAAGTGCTCCTCACTAGCTATATTACCTTGGACAAGTTCTCAACTCCCCTTAGACTCACTTTCACTTTTAAAATGGATAATAATAACAATACTACACAATGCATTTTTAAAGAAAAGATTAATTATAAAAGAGAAAATATTACATTTATAAATCTATGACAGGATACCATGAAAAACATTCAGAGAACCAAAAACAACTCTTAAAAGTATTTGTCAGTCATAAAGAAAAACTTAAATATGAAAGATGGAGTGATTAAATAAATTGTCCAAAAAATGGAATGAGAGGCAAAGAAAAAATAAGAAAGGAAAAAAGGCTTAGAGTTTCATAGAGTAAATCTAGGAGGTCTAATATTTAACTGAGATTTTTCTTGAAGTGAGAATCCAGAAAGCTCAGGGGAGAAATTATGAGTAAAACATACCAGGAAAATTCCTCTTAAAAATTGTTTTTGTATAGAGATAGATTCTCTCTATGTTGCCCAGGGTGGTCTCAAACTGGGGGCCTCAAATAGTCCTCCTGCCTCAGCCTCTCAAAGTACTGGGATTGCAGGTGTGAGTCACCATGCCCAACCAAAATTTCTCAGAAATAAAATTGATAGTCTGAACGTCAGCCAAGGGGTCTAGCATATGCCTGTAGTCACAGCTACTTGGAAGGTTGAGGCAGGAGTAGCTCTTGAGTTAGAGGCTGCAGGGTGCTATGATTGTGCCTATGAATAGCCACTGCACTCCAGCCTGGGTAACACAGTTACCAGGCTGTGTTAAAAAAGAAAAAAAGAAAAAAGATAAAAGAAAAAGAAGAAAAAGAAAAAAGATAAACACGAACAGGGCATAGCCATATGACCAGATTAATCAATAAAGAGCCAGTATTAAGGTATTTTCAGAAGACCAGGGGAATTTTTTAAATGCTCCCAGAAAGAAAGAAAAAAAGGGTGAAGGGAATCACATAAAAAGACATAGGAATCAGAATGGAATCAGTCTTCTGAACAGCAATTCTATATGCAGTCAATAAAAGGAGCAGTGTTTTTGAAATCTGAGGGAAAATTATTTTCAACCTAGAATGCTATGCCCAAACTATCAATCAAATTAAAAAAGAAAATAACAAAACAAGCTCTCAAAAAGTTTTACTTCCTCTGTATCCATTTTTATGAAGGTACTGAGAGATGTGCATCAACAAAATAAGAGAGTAAACTAAGAAAGAAGAATATACTGGATCTTATAAAAGAAGACCAATAAAGAAAAATATTTTTTAAAGTCCTAGGGTGACAGCCTATAGAGCAACCAGTATGAATGAAGTAGAGATCTGGGTGAAAGATCACCAAGAAATAAAAATAATTGATGGGTATTGGATACATTTGAATATTTTGAGAAGAAAGAGATTCAAATTAGAGAATGTAAAGAAACTAATATTAGTAAATGGAAAATTAGGTAAGTACAAAACAATTTTCAGTTCTAGGAAAAATGTTTCTCGAGAAAGGAAATTTAATCACACTACACTAATGTATATTTTGAAGAAACCTTAGCAATATGAACACTATTAGTTTAACTTAAAAAAAACTGTAGGCTGGGCACGGTGGCTCACGCCTGTAATCTCAACACTTTGGGAGGCTGAGTTGGGTGGATCACCTGGGGTCAGGAGTTCAAGACGAGCCTGACCAACATGGTGAAACCCCATCTCTACTAAAACTACAAAACTTAGCCAGGTGTGGTGGGTGGGTGCCTGTAATCCCAGCTACTCAGGAGGCTGAGGCAGGAGAACCACTTGAACCCAGGAGGCAGAGGTTACAGTGAGGTGAGATCACACCACTGTACTCCAATCTGGGCTACAGAGTAAGACTCTGCCAAAAACAACAACAACAACAACAACAACAACTGTAACAATTTTATTGGGAGAATAGGAGAAAGGGAATGTGCAGTGCTTATATTGGTTTACATTAGTTGGAAAGAAAGTTAAATCATTTTTAAAAATCCATAGCAAGAAGTGATTAAAATGTAAAATGGAGTTGCAAGATTTAACAGCGAAAACATATCATTTAGAAGTATTGAGGTAATTCTAGAAGAAGCCACTCAATAGAAGGAGTCTGGAAATTAAAGAAAATACTGTTTTTTTTCTTTTCTTTCTTTCTTTCTTTCTTTTTTTTTTTTTTTGAGACCCCGCCATTGCACTCCAGCCTGGGTGACAAGGGCGAAACATTGTCTCAAAAAACAAAACAAAACGAAACAAAACACTCAAGAGAAAAATCAAAGTCAGTGTTCTAGAGTGAGAAATAATAATCAATAAATTACTGTACACTTGGAAAGGATTAAAACCTTAAAATTATTTATTAGAAATGGATTAACTACCTGTTACTTAATATAAAAAGGATTTACAATGTTATTCACAACGATATGCAATAAGTGAAAATTGAAAATAGGCCTGGCCGCCTGTAATCCCAGCACTTTGGGAGGCTGAGGGGACTGCATCGCTTGAGCTCAGAAGTTAAAGACCAGCCTAAGAAATGTTGTGACGATCCGTTTCTACAAAAAATACAGAAAGTAACCGGCACAGTGGCGCACACCTGTAGTCCTAGCTACTTGGAGGCTGAGGTGAGCTGACCGCTTGAGCCCAGGAGGCAGAGGTTGCAGTGAGCTGAGATCCTGCCACTGACCTCCAGTCTGGGTGGCTTAAGACTCTGTATTAAAAAAAAAAAAAAAAAAAAATGCTGGGCGCGCAGTGGCTCACGCCTGTATTCCCAGCACCTTGGGAGGCCAAGGCGGGTGGATCATGAGGTCAAGAGTTTGAGACTCGCCTGGCCAACATGGTGAAACTCCAAGTCTACTAAAGATTAAAAAAAAAAAAAAAATTTTAGCCGGGCGTGGTGGTGGGCGCCTGTAATGCCAGCTACTCGGGAGGCTGAGGCAGGAGAACTGCTTGAACCCGAAAGGCGGAGGTTGCAGTGAGCTGAGATCACACCACTGCACTCCAGCCAGGGTGACAGAACGAGACTAGGTCAAAAAAAAGAAAAAAAGTGGGGAATGAAAAGAAAAAATTAAAAATACGATTAGTTGTATTGCATAATAATGTAACTAGTTTTAAATTAAATAATATTGATATGGTTCTATAAAACTAAAAAAGTACATGAAAATGTAAATAGTATTCTTACTAAAAATTAAATTCAAAGCTATTTCGAAAGGTGGGGTTTTCTTCACTATTCTTCCCAGGACCTTTTGCCTGGATATTAGGGATAATCGGTTTTAGGAACTTGAATTCATTTGTCCCGGAGCCTCCTGTCAGACACACCTCATACTGGTAGCTCTGGGACAGGATCCCGGTGCCGCTCATGTCCACCAGATGCCCTGGAAAGGGGCCCTCGGGCACCGAGCAGCGACCCACAGAGGCCGCGCTGCTCCTCCTGCACAGCCGCACCGCCACGAACAGGAGAACCGACAAGAGGAAGAGCGAAGACACCGAGGCCAAGGCCACCACCAGGTAGACGGTGAGCGAGTCGGCCTGGGCCTGGGCCGGGGCCTCCTCTGGGAGAGGCAGGTAGGGCTGGGAGAAGCCGTCCACCAGGAGCACTTGCAACGTGGTGGTGGCTGAGCGCGGAGGCTCGCCATTGTCCTTGACCAGCACCACCAGCCTATGCTTGACTGCGTCGCGCTCGCTCAGCAGCCTGGCGGTGCGCACCTCGCCATTGTGCGCCCACACACCGAACAGCCCGGGCTCCGTGGCCTTGAGCAGCTGGTACGACAGCCAGGCATTCTGGCCCGAGTCGCCGTCCACTGCCACCACCTTGGTCACCAGGTAACCGGGCTCGGCCGCCCGGGGCACCAGCTCGGTGCAGGGAGCGGAGCCGTTCTGCAGCGGGTACAGCACGAAGGGCGAGTTGTCGTTGGTGTCCAGCACCAGCACGCGCACCAGCGCCTCGCTGCTCAGCGCCGGGGAGCCGCGGTCTGTGGCGCCCACGCGGAACTCGAAGGCCTGCAGGGCCTCGTAGTCCAGCGACCTGAGGGCAAACAGGTGGCCATTGTCTGTGTTGATGGAGACCAGGGAGGCGAGGGGCAAGTGCGGGTCCTGGGGCGGCAGCAGCGAGTAGGTGACCTGCGCATTGGTGCCCGAGTCTCTATCTGTGGCGCTGACGCTGCCGATGTGCAGGGCGGGGCTGTTGTTCTCGCGGACGAACAAGGTGTAGGAGGTTTGGGTGAAGGTAGGGGCGTTGTCATTGATGTCGGAGACCAACACGGTTATGTTGTACTCCGTTTTCAGCCTGGGTATCCCCAAGTCAGTGACGGTGATGGTGATATTGTACTCGGCTGTGCTCTCTCTGTCCAGTGGTCTCTCTGTTTCCAACGTGTAATAATTCTCAACTGAAGATTTTAGCACGAATGGGAGGTCTTCCGGGATGGAACAAACAATTCTTCCGTTGTCCCCAGAGTCTATATCTTGGATACTAAAAACCATAACCACGGTCTCTGGCGCAGTTTCTGGGATTGGACTGGTAATTGATGACACAGTGATTTCAGGAGCATTGTCATTTACATCCATCACCTGAATTCTGACTGTAGATTTTCCAAACAGTCCTCCCCCATCTGTGGCTTGAATGATTATTGAGTATGATTCAATCGTTTCAAAATCCAAAGGTGCTGTTAAAGTAATGTCTCCAGACTTTTGATTAATTTCAAATGTCTTGCGAATATCTTCTGAAGCATGGGATAAAGTGTAGCATATTTCACCATTTGTTCCAGAGTCTAAATCCCAAGCTGAGACAGTCAAAACCAGCGAGCCAAGGATGCTATTCTCTGGAATCTTCACCTCATAAAAAGCCTGCTCAAATTCAGGGGAGTTGTCATTAACGTCCACAACCACCACTTTGACCAAGGCAGTTCCAGACCTGGGAGGGGACCCGCCATCCAGAGCAGTGAGGATGAAACTGAGCTCCGGGCGCTCTTCATAATCCAGTGCCCTGTCCAGAACTAACTCGGGGTATTTCCTATTGTCTGGATTGACTCTCATTTTAATGTGAAAATGAGAGTTGGGGCTTATTGTGTAGCTTTTTACAGCATTGATTCCTACATCTAAATCCTTCGCACTTTCTAGTAAGAACACAGCACCAACAGGACTGTTCTCTGGGATTTCTAGGAGCATTTGTTTTTCCAAGAAGATGGGAGAGTGATCATTTATATCCCTGACCTGAAGCTCAATTTGTAAAAACTGCGTGGGGTTTTTCATTAACACCTGGAAATGTAGCACACAAGGCTGAATGGAACCGCAGAGCTCCTCCCTGTCTAGTGTTTCACTTAAGAGCAAATCCCCAGTGTTTATGTCCAGCTGCAAACGCTGTTTCTTATCATTAGAGACCACCTGAGCCCCCCGTGAGGACAGTTCTCTCACCTTCAGCCCCAGGTCCTTTGCCAGATTGCCTACAAAACTCCCGCTCTGCATTTCCTCTGCCACAGAAAAGCTCCCAGGTTCAGAGCCCGCCTGAGACATTCCCAGCAAAACAAAGAGAAGCAGGACTTGCCTTATCTGCTGAGTGCATGCTCTTCCGTTCTCCATAGCTCCTTTCTTGTAGGCTTCTTGAAGAATGGCTTCAGTTCTGGGGAACGTGTCTCTGACTTGTCCACGAAATCCTCTATGGTCTAAGGATTTTAACCCTGTTGAATGGCTTCTAAGTCACCCTCTTGAAGGCTTGTTCTTTCTGTCTTCTGCTTCTCTGTGTGCACTGGTTATCAGTGTTCACAACACCATCCGGTCAATTTATTTTTCACGATATTATCCTGCAGCGCCACCAAGTGTCTCCATAGATTTTCACAGTTTGGTGAAAGCTACCTAAATTCCATTCACTTATATGTCCTCCGGAAACAAACATTGTTTTATTCATCGTGTTCAAGTGATTACAAATATATCGCATCTTCTATAATAATTATTTCATATTCTCTTTAGTTTGATATGCTGTTAATATTCATCTTAAAGCATTTACCTTTCCCTACTCTCCACACAGCCAAACATGCTTAGTTGTGGTGAATACAGAAATACAAGATGTGATTCCTGGACCCCAATGGTTTGTAATCTTTCTGAGAAGATTGGAAACATAAAACAACAATAATATTATTAAGCTGTACAAAATTCTATCACTACTTGACTTTCCTTAGGTGGTAATGAAAATGCAAAGTATACATGGGTCATTTTAGAAGTCCTCTCATATTTGATATGAAACTGGATTAACCATGAGATGGGACATACTTTGATAGTTATGATAGCACAAGAAGGCATTCATTTAGATTTCCTTGGTAGCAAAGAATTGTGAACTGCGAGAAAGTAAAGTACGATATTGGGAGTAGAACACATTATGAGAATCCTTGATTTAGTTCCAGCTTCTCAAAAAATAATAAGTGCACAAACATGTTAGTTTCATTTAAAGCAGGCTTATTTCTAAGACTGGCCTCCCTCAGTTTCCCAAGATTTATTCCAGCAACAATTATGGCTATCTGCTTTGTTTTTCAGCTCAAGAAGCTGAAGAGATTTTCTTCCTCAATAATAGAACAAAATCTTAGCCTTCATTCTGATTAGCCCAATTGAGAGCACTTCAGCCTGTTACTGAAGAAATCAGTGTCTCAAGATGTATAGGATTAAAGGTAGAGATTGTAGTCCCAGAATCTAAAGACTCCATCTTTGGCCCTTTGTTTTAATCCAGTCAGAAATTACCCCTTAAACGTGAGGTGGTTTCAATCCTAGCCGAAGTGCATGGCTGCTACATAATGAGGGAGATGGTTGGAATAGGTGCTTGGAACCTGCCAATGGTATCCACTATTAGACATCTCAAAATACTCTGAAGAATGTAGGATATCTAAGAAGTCTGCATTTTTAAAAAAATGCTAATTTCAAATTACATTCGTAAAAATGTGAACTAGACACATGGTTGAAAAATTATCAGTGCAGAAGAGTAGAAATTGAATAGTATGTGGATTGACTATACAATTATCCTTCCTTCTTCTTAACCTCCTCTAAAATGACAGAAAATTAACAAAAGGTATGAACTCACAAAGACTAAGAATACATAAGTGAATACACAAATTATCTGATGATAGGAAGCAGATGAAAGAACAATTAACAACAGTTCCAAGAAATGTCTAAAATAAAGTTCCTGCATTGGAGATATTAAAAATAAACTGCTGGGTTTTCCCTGTATAATCCTAATAGGTACCAAACTTGGAGGACCCAGGTGTATAAGAAGGCTGAAGTCAAGTAAGGCCTTTAAAAAGAAGTTATCAGTTGAAAGTATGTATACTGGATAGTTGAATTCTGTGGTCTTTTAGCCGCCATACAGAGACTAGAAAATAACTGAGAGCCAGAGAATGGAAAGCTTATACTCTGGAGAAATTAGATTATATTCTGGAGAAATTATACTATCTCCAGTCTTGGAAACCCCAGGCAGAACTGAGTGAAAGTAGGAGGTATGAAACTAAAGATAAGGAGATTAGGCAAAACACTGCCTTCTGTATAGTGAGACTCCTCACCATGATACTCTCAGATTGTAGGACACAAGATATATGCCTGACGTCTTCTCCATCAAACCCCAGAACATTGAATATTGTAGAATTCTATCCCGGGGAATATGAAAGGTGCAGATAAAGACTTATATGTACTGATATGTGGGGGTTTCCCAAGGTAGCAGCTCTATCCTATCATGGTTACATTAGAGTGAAGCCCTGTCGTCAATACTCATGAAGGGTTGACTGTCAGCATTTGCTGTGTCATCATTCATATATATAACAAGATAGCCAAAGATCACAAGACTTTTGAGAAAATGCTTACATGAAATAGAAAGACCAAAACTGTAATACTACCGCCACACACAAAAAGCAACAGGAGGCAGTAGATATAATTCAGAAAACAAAAGAAAGCCTTTTTTTTTTTTTTTGAGACGGAGTCTCGCTCTGTTGCCCAGGCTGGAGTGCAGTGGCGGGATCTCGGCTCACTGCAAGCTCCGCCTCCCGGGTTCACGCCATTCTCCTGCCTCAGCCTTCCGAGTAGCTGGGACTACAGGCAACTGCCACCACGCCCGGCTAGATTTTTGTTTTTTTTAGTAGAGACGGGATTTCACCGTGTTAGCCAGAATGGTCTCGATCTCCTGACCTCGTGATCCGCCCGTCTCGGCCTCCCAAAGTGCTGGGATTACAGGCTTGAGCCACCGCGCCCGGCCAAGAAAGCCTTTTAAAATGTCTGATTAATATCCCCAGAGAAACAAAATGTAGAAAGAGCTAACACTTATTGACTTATTCTAAGTTCATTATTCTAGTGCCTCATATGTATTTACCTAGTTAATGTTAACAGTAACCCTATCAAGTACATATTCATATCTGGAAGACAAAGAATAGCTTAGGGCTTAAGTGCCCCTTACTAGCTATATAGCCTTAGGCAAATTCTTCCCTTTGATTCACTTGCAAGTTTAAAATAGGTATAATAATAACTCTTACTATATAATGCATTTTTAAAGAATAAATAGATTAATTATAGGTGAAAGAAGATTTACATTTGCAAATTTGTAATATGTCATGAAAAACCAAAAGAGTTCTTAAAAATAAATATTTGTTATCCAAAAAGAAAAACTTAAATATGAAGATTAGATGACTACATGAATTGTCTAATAAGTAGAACAAGAGATGGAAAAGAAGAAAAAAATTATAATTTAGAGTCTCAGAAAAATCAATGCAGGAGGTGCAATATTTAATGAGATTCTGGTTAAAGTGAGACTGTAGAAAACTCAATGGATAAATTATTACTAAAACATAACAAGAAAATTTCTCAGAACTTACAGTGAGAGTCTGTATGTTAACAGGGTATGCCTGCATGGCCAGATTAATAAATAGAATGCCTATATTAAGGTCTTTTCAGAATACCAGGAAAAAGTTTTTCAGGGCTTCCAGGGAAGGAGGTAAGAGAGAAGGAACAAAGAGAGGTGGAATCAAAATCAAGTCAGTCTTTTGAAAAGGAACTCGACATGCAATGAGTAAAAGAAACAGTTTCAGCTTTCAAAATCTGATGGAAAATTATTTTCAAACTAGAATTTTATACCCAGTCAAACTATCAAGCAAATGAAAACAAACAAAAAAGATGTCTTCACAATATAAGGAGACAATTTTAAAAAATCTCTTCTGCATTCATTTATATGAAGGCCTTGAGAGATGTGTGCCAGCTGAATAAGAGAGTAAACTAAGAAAGAAGAGTATACTGGACCTTGTAAAAGGAGACTCATGAAGGAAAGTACTGAAGGGAAAGAAGTCCCAGGGTAACAGTATATAGATGAACCAGTCTAAATGAAACAGAGGAAATTCAGGTTGAAAGAGCTCCTGAAAATAAATGTCATTGACAGAGTATCTTAAAAATTGGAATATTTTTAAGGAGAAAATACATTCAAATGAAAGATATGGGAAAAAAAACAATAGAAGTACATAGAAAATAATGCAAGTATGAGATAACAATTATGAACTCTAGGAACCATACTTTTCAAGTAAGGAAATTTAATTATAGTACAGTACACAAATGCATATTCTGAAGCACACAGCAATATAGATACTAACTACTAATTTAACTAAGAAACTGTGGCATCTATATTGGGAGAATAGGAGAAAAACAATTTGCAATGTTTGTATATGTTTGCTAGTTTGGAAATAAGAAAGCTAAATGCTTTTCTATTATAGAAAGAAATGGTTCAAATACAAAACAATGTCAAGATATAGTAGTATAAACATATTATTTATAAATATTGAGATCAAGTCAAGAAGAAACCACACTGTGGTAAGGGACTGGCAGAACAGCTAATTTAGAAAACTATAAAATGTTAGTTATATATAGTATATATTTAACATATAGTAAAAAAAAAAAACTAATGAAACTTGTTTTTCATTCTAACCCTTAGTTCCTCTTTATTATTAAAAATTTGGTATTTAAAATAAATTTGCAACATAAAAATGAATATCTCCAGCAATCTCAAACACAAATTTTAAAATGTTTTATTTGTATTTATTTTCATGCAGATTGTAATTTTATTTCAATTACAAGGCATAGTCTGTTTTATACATCAGCAAAAGTTAACATAAGAAAATATTGGCCAAGTGAAAGTACCATGCTTAAACATAAAATAATAAGTATATAAACTAAGGGTATTATTGATGTTCAATATTGCTCACAATATGCTTTGTTTCATTTTGTCATGAGCATAGTAGTAGAGAAATATTTCTTTTTAAATACATGATTTAGAAATAAATGACATGGTTTTCAAACACGAATATATAGAATGTTAGAATGAGTTTGGAAATGTAGATATGCCTTAAATAGAGCAAGTACACTATAGACAGAAGCGATTAGAATCATGGGATGCAAGCTCTGAAATGAATCAAAACTTCAGATTTTTGTGATGAGATATAATAGTAATTAATTCCTTGGGCAGTTGGAAAGAATTAAAATCTTAACACTATCATTTAGAAAATATACTAATTACACTAAACCTAGTTGTTATTAATGCAAAAAAAAAAGATGAAACATTGTAAAATCACAGGGATATACTACTGGAAAATAATGCTTGAAGTTGCATAATAACTTAAATTTGAGATTTAAAAGTAAACTAATGGAAACATGGCTATGCAACACACCAAAAGTACATGAAACTAAAAACAGACTTTACTGAATATTAAATCCAAAGCTATTTCGGAAGGTGGAATTTTGTTCACCTTTCCTCCCAGGGCCCTGTGTCTGAATATCCGAAATAATTGGTTTCAAGAACTTGAATTCACTGGTTCCGGGGCCTCCCGTCAGACACACCTCATACTGGTAGCTCTGGGACAGGGTCCCAGCGCCGCTCACGTCCACCAGATGCCCTGGAAAGGTGCCCTCGGGCACCGAGCAGCGACCCACAGAGGCCGCCCTGCTCCTCCTGCACAGCCGCACCGCCACGAACAGGAGCACCGACAAGAGGAAGAGCGACGACACCGAGGCCAACGCCACCACCAGGTAGACGGTGAGCGAGTCGGCCTGGGCCTGGGCCGGGGCCTCCTCTGGGAGAGGCAGGTAGGGCTGGGAGAAGCCGTCCACCAGCAGCACGTGCAGCGTGGCGGTGGCTGAGCGCGGAGGCTCGCCATTGTCCTTGACCAGCACCACCAGCCTGTGCTTGGCCGCGTCGCGCTCGCTCAGCAGCCTGGCGGTGTGAACCTCGCCATTGTGCGCCCACACACCGAACAGCCCGGGCTCCGTGGCCTTGAGTAGCTGGTACGACAGCCAGGCGTTCTGGCCCGAGTCGCCGTCCACTGCCACCACCTTGGTCACCAGGTAGCCGGGCTCGGCCGCCCGGGGCACCAGCTCTGTGCAGGGCGCGGAGCCGTTCTGCAGAGGGTACAGCACGAAGGGCGAGTTGTCGTTGGCGTCCAGCACCAGCACGCGCACCAGTGCCTCGCTGCTCAGCGCCGGGGAGCCGCGGTCTGTGGCGCCTACGCGGAACTCGAACGCCTGCAGGGCCTCGTAGTCCAGCGACCGGAGGGCGAACAGGTGGCCGTTGTCCGCGTTGATGGAGACTAGGGAGGGGAGGGGCAGGTGCGGGTCCTGGGGCCGCAGCAGCGAGTAGGTGACCTGGGCGTTGGTGCCTGAGTCTCTGTCTGTGGCGCTGACGCTGCCGATGTGCAGGGCGGGGCTGTTGTTCTCGCGGACGAACAGGGTGTAGGAGGTGTGGGTGAAGGCGGGGGCGTTGTCATTGACGTCGGAGACCAGCACAGTTATGTTGTGCTCCGTTTTCAGCCTGGGTGTCCCCAAGTCAGTGATGGTGATAGTGATGTTGTACTCAGCTCTGCTCTCTCTGTCCAGCGCGCCTTCTGTCATTAGGATGTAAAAATTCTCCACAGAAGGTTTTAGTAGGAATGGCAGATTCTCTTGAATGTAGCAAACCATCTTTCCATTTTCTCCAGAGTCTCTGTCATTAATCTTAAAAACAGCCAGTACCGTCTCAGGAGAATTCTCAGCAACAGAGTTGGAAAGTGATGATATAATGAGTTCAGGGGCATTGTCGTTGGTGTCCAATACTTCCACCAAAACCCTACATATTGCAGAAAGGCCTCCACCGTCCATTGCCTGTATATTTATTTTGTAAGAATTTACTAACTCATAATCAAGCAATTCTCTGAGAAAGATTTCCCCAGAAAAAGGATTGATTTGAAAGGTTGTTCGAATATTTTCTGAGGCATCAAAAAATGAATAGGATACTTCCGCGTTAACTCCAGAGTCTATATCTTCTGCCGATACCTTAACAATAAGGAACCCAATGGGGCTGTTTTCTGGAGCCTGGGTCTCATACAGAGCCTGGGCAAACTGTGGGGCATTGTCATTGACGTCCAAGACCACAATGCCTATAGTGGAGGTCCCAGACCTGGGTGGAGACCCACCATCCAGCGCTGTGAGGGTTAAGCTGAGCTCTCCCTGCTCCTCCCGATCCAGTGCTTTGTCCAACACTAGCTCTGGATATATCATGCCTTCATCACTGCCACCAATTTTAACATGGAAAAAAGAGTTGGGGCTGATCGTGTAGTTTTGGATGCCGTTAGGTCCTCCATCTGGATCCTGTGCTCTTTCTAGTCGAAACACTGTCCCTTCAGCAGTATTTTCTGATATTTTTAAGACTGTTTCTTTGTCCTGAAACACTGGCGAGTGATCATTTATATCCCTAACTCTCAGCTCAACCCGGTAAATCTGAAAGGGATCATCCATTAAAATTTGGAAATACAGCATACAGGGCTCTTTAGGGCCACACAGCTTCTCTCGGTCCAGTTTCTCATTTGTGAGCAAATTCCCAGTGTGTGAATCCAGGAGCAGGTATTGTTTGTTATCATCAGAAACCACCCTGGTTCCCCTTGCAGCCAGTTCCCCCTCTGCTAGTCCCAGATCTTTTGCCAGATTGACCACAAAGGATCCTCTGTCTGTTTCCTCAGTCACCGAATAACGTCTAAACCCAGAACCTGCCAAGGACACTCCCCAAAAAAGAAAAAGAAACAGGACTTGCCTTTGTCTTGGGAAGCTGAATTCCCTGGCCTCCATAGCTGCTTCTTTCCTCAATGTCAGTCTCAATCGCATTGCCCCAGCACAAATAGCAAGCGCAAACCCAGACTTATGTGTAGCAGAGATTTAGGATTTTTAATTTTTCCTTTCCCAATCGGGGGCTCGACAGCTTTTCTTCTCAGCCCATCTGTCTCGATATTTCCTTTTTGTCAAGGACTTCCGTAGCATTCTGGTCAATTTTGTTCCTCCATCTCTTTAGCCTGCAGCGCCACCTTGTGGCTTCCAATACAGTCAAATGGCTGTGCCCAATTTTTGTGTTTGTCTACATAAAAATTCTTCATTGCTTCATGAGAAAAGTTAAAAATTGAACAGTTGAAAAAATGTTTCTAGTAGTAACCCTGTTCAATTATGTGTTACATTTAGCTGTGTACTAGGCCTTTCGCCTCTGACACAACTCTTATGCAAACAAAGGGAAAATTGTGGGTGCCTTCTGGAACCACCAAAACAACTGATTTCACTTTCCCCAAAACTTTGAGCATAGGAACACCAAAAATTAGCATCAACAAAAATCTTATTTCACATCTTCTTCAACTAATTTCTTCAAGATCTCATTACATTGCCTAACTAGAATCACTGCTCTGTAGTCCAGAACCAAGCATTTAGGCTGTCTCTCCACTGTGCTTCTCTAAAACTTATGTATACAACTATGCTTACTCTATAAATATTATTGCTTTCTGTTTCAGGCCAATTTGCCCCCTCATCAATGTGTGAACTACTTGAGAACAACTGTCTTAGTCATCTTTGGTTGGCAAATTAGCCACTCACTAAATGCTTGCTATATTAAGGCGTGCATAAAATAAACTCTAGTAAGACATGAAACAATATTCAGTGCCTTTCAAACTGTGCTATTTGAAAATTATTTTCTTTAATTTGTTCATACTTTGCAATTTTTTTTCTTATATTAGCTTTAAAATAACTTGCAGAGTTAAAGAAGGGACTGGCTTTTATTTTCAGGTCCCTTTTAATGGAAATCTAGTAGGCCCTAATTTCTCTGAACCAAATAAGGGGAGGTAAAGAACAGACCAAACTAACACTTATCCTAACACTATTGAAAGTGAGAACAAATTATTAAATCTGACTCACACAGAATTTTATTCAAAGGGCTAATATCTAGAAAGAAACTCAATTTTTCACATAATAAGTAAGAAATACAGATTAAACATAGGGATGTTTTACAGAGAAAGGGCTAGATACCACCAATATATACTATGATGAATATACAAGCCAAACCATATAAATGTCTCCTTGATAAGTTGCTTTTTTTCCAACTTAATGAGACTGAGTTGTTAGCCTTTAAAGATATAACAGGGACCTTCGATTTTTTAATTCAGAAATAGAAACAATAAATTATTAAATATTTTTACATAATACCTTTGCCTTTTGGCTACAAACACAAACACATTTACACATACTCAATGTCTCACAATGGCTTCTCTTTTTATTTTTAGATAAGGCTGGTTGAAGATTTCTCATATCACAACAGGAATATTATATATTATTTAGGTTGATATCAATACAGGGAAAATTGAACATTTTTTCAAAAGGTAACTTTACGAGACTCCATCTCAAAAAAAACCATAAAACTTTGGATGGGCACATTGGCTCATGCCTGTAATCCCAGAATTTTGGGAGGCTGAGGAAGGAGGATGGCTTGAGCCCAGGAGTTCAAGATCAGCCTGGACAACCTGGCCAAATCCCATCTCTGCAAAAGATTAGCCAGGCATGGTGGCATGCACCTGTAGTCCAAGCTACTTGGGAGGCTAAGGTGGGAGGATCCCTTGAGCCCAGGAGGCAGAGGTTGCAGTGAGTCAAGATTGTGCCACTGAACTCCAGCCTGGGTGACAGAGTAAGACCGTGTCTCAGGAAGGAAGGAAGGAAGGAAGGAAGGAAGGAAGGAGGGAAGGAAGGAGGGAAGGAAGGAGGGAAGGAAGGAACTTTAAAAAGTATTATAATGAAAATTTAGCTTGAACCCAACAAGAATACCAATTTTGAAAGGAAAATAGACAAAAGAAATGTAACATAGGAAATATGCCTAATACATGCAACAGGTTATTTTAATACTTGAGGTTCTAGGAAACTGAGAACTAACATGAAAAATGGAGCAAAAAATGAATAGGAAGTAAATAAATTAAAAAGACGGAAAAATTTTAAATTATATCAATTTTGAAGATAAAGTCTATTTTGTTAATTGGGATTCCATATGCAACACCCCTTTGGGGTAAATATAAGGAAAAGAAAAACTGAAATTAACAATATAATTTGAACTAACAATCAATCAGAGAAAAATAACACCTTATTGGTGGTGGTGAGCATGAACAATTTAATCAACAAGACAATCTTAAGAAGTTAAATAATTTATCAAATGGATTCCTATCAAGAATTAAATCCAAAGCTATTGTGAAGGGTGGAATAGTAATCTATTTCTTTCCCAGTGCCCTAAGGAGGGAAGTTGGGGATAATCGGATTCAGGAACTTGAACTCATTTGCTTCTGAGCCTCCTGTCAGACACACTTCGTACTGGTAGCTCTGGGATAGGGTCCCGGTGCCGCTCACGTCCACCAGATGCCCTGGAAAGGGGCTCTCGGGCACCGAGCAGCGACCCACTGAGGCCGCCCTGCTCCTTCTGCACAGTCTCACTGCCACGAACAGGAGCACCGAGAAGAGGAAGAGCGACGAGACCGAGGCCAACGCCACCACCAGGTAGACCGTGAGCCAGTCGTCCTGGGCCTGGGCGGGGGCCGCCTCTGGGAGTGGTAGATAGGGCTGGGAGAAGCCGCCCACCAGGAGCACATGCAGAGTGGCGGTGGCCGAGCGCGGAGGCTCGCCATTGTCCTTGACCAGCACCACCAGCCTGTGCTTGGTCGCGTCGCGCTCGCTCAGCAGCCTGGCGGTGTGAACCTCGCCATTGTGCGCCCACACGCCGAACAGCCCGGGCTCCGTGGCCTTGAGCAGCTGGTACGACAGCCAGGCGTTCTGGCCCGAGTCGCCGTCCACCGCCACCACCTTGGTCACCAGGTGGCCCGGCTCGGCCGCCCGGGGCACCAACTCGGTGCAGGGAGCAGAGCCGTTCTGCAGCGGGTACAGCACGAAGGGCGAGTTGTCGTTGGCATCCAGCACCAGCACGCGCACCAGCGCCTCGCTGCTCAGCTCCGGGGAGCCGCGGTCTGCGGCGCCCACGTGGAACTCGAAGGCCTGCAGGGCCTCGTAGTCCAGCGACCGGAGGGCGAACAGGTGGCCGTTGTCCGCGTTGATGGAGACCAGGGAGGAGAGGGGCAGGTGCGGGTCCTCCGGCGGCAGCAGCGAGTAGGTGACCTGGGCGTTGGTGCCTGAGTCTCTGTCTGTGGCGCTGACACTACCGATGTGCAGGGCGGGGCTGTTGTTTTCGCGGACGAAGAAGGTGTAGAAGGTTTGGGTGAAAGCGGGGGCGTTGTCATTAACATCTGATATCTGCACTGTTATGTTGTGCTCCGTTTTCAGCCTTGGAGTCCCCATATCTGTGACGGTAAGGGTGATATTATATTCAGCTGTTGCTTCTCTGTCGAGTGCTCTCTCTGTTACCAAGGTGTAAAAGTTCTTGACTGAAGGTTTTAGAAGAAAGGGAAGGTCTTCCTGGATGGAGGAAATCGTCTTCCCATTGTTTCCGGAGTCAGGATCTGAAACGCTGAAAACAGCAACTACAATCTCAGGCGAGTTCTCTGGGATGGGGCTGGTGAGTGCAGACATGGTCACCTGTGGGGGATTGTCATTCACGTCCACCACCTGCAGGAGAAGAGTGCACTTTCCTGAAAGACCTCCTCCATCTGTGGCTTTGATGTGCACTTCATAAGACGTAACCGCTTCGAAATCTACTTGTTTTCTCAGTCGAATTTCCCCTGTCATAGCATTTACCTCCAACATTTTACTAATATCCTCTGAAGGCTGAAAGAGTGAGTATGATATTTTTCCGTTGGCTCCGCTGTCTAAATCCCTGGCGGAGACGGTGGCAACCAGGGAGCCAAGGGAGCTGTTCTCTGGAATCCGCACTTTGTAGATGGGCTGCTCAAACTCAGGGGCATTATCATTGATGTCCACCACTTCAATGTGAACCTGAGCAGTTCCAGATCGCGGTGGAGAGCCGCCATCCAGCGCTGTCAGGGTTAACCTTAGTTGAGGCTCCTCCTCCCGATCCAGCTCTTTATCCAATACTAGCTCAGGGTATTTCCTGCCATCAGTGCGTTCTTTGGTTAGAATCCCAAAATGGGAATTTGGGCTGATTTTATAGTTTTGAACATTATTGCTTCCTACGTCAGAGTCCAAAGCATGATACAGAGGAAACTCAGTTCCTAGAGGACTATTTTCCGGTATTTTTAGAATAATTTCCTTTTCAGTGAATATGGGAGAATGGTCATTTATATCTATCACCCTCAGTTCAGCCTGAAATATTTCTAAAGGTTTTTCCATTAACACTTGGAAATGTAGTATGCAAGGCTCAGTGGGACCGCATAGCTCCTCTCGATCTAGCTTCTCATTTGTGAGCAGATCCCCAGTTTGAACCTTGAGCTGCAAATGCTGTTTATTCCCCTGGGAAATGATCCTGGCCCTGCGGGTGGACATCTCTGTCAACCCCAACCCCAGGTCTTTCTCTAGATTTGCCACAAAAGAGCCTCTCTCCGTTTCTTCCACTACGGAATAGGACCCCAACTCGGCGCCAGCCCCAGACAAGCTCAGCAAAACAAAGAAAACAAGGACTTGCCTTTGTCTCCGACTGTGCATCCGTCCAATCTCCATTGCTTTTTCTTGAAAAGTTGGTTCACAGAGGCTTCACGTATCCCCAGGATCCTAGTAGCACGGTTTTGCAGTCCAGAATGTCAGAACCAAGCGGCCCAGTGGTGTCTTAAAGAGGTTTCACATTCGGGTTTCCTCTGGCTCCGCTATTCTTTTGTTTCCAGGCTTTGGGAAACGGTTTGCTGGACCCTGGAGCGGCATGGGCAATTCTATTTTCCATCATCTTAACCTGCAGCGCCACCACGCGTTCTCACTGAGTCATATTTTCTGGTTTGAAACTGGCGGCAAAATTATTTTAAACGTACTGAATAAGCTATGCAATACGAAACGCTGAGTCCTATTTTCATGTGTCTTTTGTGTGTACAGATGGAGCGCTGTGATGTTGTTGTACAGGGAGGAGTACAAGGAGCAAACAGTCACATGTTATTGACTGTTTAATGCTGTTGGGTTGTTAATGATTAAATGAAATGTTTAAATTGAAATTAACATTTAAGTTGAGAAGAAATATACACTTAGGAGCATAATGTTTCTCTCCTTTTGAATCATCCAGCCCAAAATATCATAAACAAAATGTTTCTGAAGTGACATGGGAACAATTTCACAACCACATATTTGTCATTCTACGTATTACAGGCACTATACATAGAAACTACAACATTGCAATCAGTAGTAGTTCTAAAGAGGATAGTTAACCAATGCTTTATTAGAGAGTAATTTACTTCCTCTTTATCACCTAGGTCTGAGAACTGTGAGTTTTTACAACTTTCAAATTATTGGAAAATGACTTCCCAAATAAGCAGATGTCAAGGTTGGGCCTGCCACAATTTTGAATTGTTTTTATCATGACAAGAATAATTTCTCTTTTATTCTACTTAAAAATCAGATATACTGAGATACAATTAAATACATACAATACAATCCACCCTTAAATATATGCATCTACTAAGTACCCACGAAAATTTTAAAAAATACAATCTACCCATTTGAAATATATGATTCAGGACAGGTGCAGTGTCTTATACTTGTAATCCCAGCGCTTTGGGAGCCTGAGGCAGGCAGATCACGAAGTCAGGAGTTCGAGGCCAGCCTGGCCTACATAGTGAAGCCCCATCTCTACTAAAAATACAAAAATTATCTTGGGAAGCTGAGGCAGGAGAATCCAGGAAGTGGAGGTTGCAGTGAGCCGATATCACACCAATGCACTCCTGCCTAGGTGACAAAGCAAGACTCTGTCTCAAAAATAAATAAATCAATAAAATATATGATTCTTGGCTTATGATATATTCAGAGTTGTGCATCCATCATCACAATTTAGAACATTTTAATCACCTCAGAATAACTCTGTATCCTTCAGCTATTACTCCTTACCCCCCACCAATTCCCTCATCCCTCCTGTGCCCAGCCTTGAGAAACCATTGATCTATTATTTGTCTCCATGGAGTTTCCTATTCTGGATCTTCATATTATGGAATAATATAACATTTGGACTTTTTTTGGCTGGCTTCTTTCTCTTAGCATAATGCTTTCGAGGTTCATCCAAGTTGTAGCATTTATCAATGTTTAATTTCTATTTTTGGCCAAATAATATTCCATTGTGTAGAATATGACATTTTGATTATCAGTTCATCTGCTCATAGACATTTGGGTTGTTTTCAGCTTTTTGGTTATTATGAATAATGCTGCTATGGAAATTCATGTATAAATGTCTATGTGGATGATGTTTTCATTTTTTTTTTTCTTTTTTTGAGATGGAGTCTAGCTCTGTCACCCAGGCTGCAGTGCAGTGGCATGATCTCAGCTCACTGCAACCTCTGTCTCTCAGGTTCAAGCGATTCTTGTGCCTCAGCCTCCCAAGTAGCTGGGATTACAGGTGCCTGCCACTATGCTCAGCTAATATTTTTGTATTTTTAGTAGAGACGGGTTTTCACCATGTTGGCCAGGCTGGTCTCAAACTCCTGACCTCAGGTGATCTGCACGCCTCAGCCTCCCAAAGTGCTGGGATTACAGGCATGAGCCACAGCACCCAGCCTAGTTTTCATTTCTTAAGAGTGGAATTTCTGGGTCATGTGATAATCCTATGTTTATTCGAGGAACTGCCAAAACTGTTTTATGAAGTGGCTACACCATCTTATATTCTCACCCACAGTGTATTAGGATTTTGATTTTTCTTTCTCCCAATACTTGTTATCTGACTTTTTGATTATAGTCGTTCTAGTGGGTGAGAAGTGGTATCTTGTACATTTGATTTGTCTTTCCCATATGACTAATGATGTTGAGCACCTTTTCATGTGTCTATTGGCCACTTTTATATCTATCTTGAAGAAATCTCTAGTTAGATTTTAGCCCATTTTAATTGGGTTATTTGTCTTTTTATAATTTAATTGCAAGAGTTCTTTATATATTCTAGATAAAAGTCCCTTATTAGATTTGGATTCTTTTGTTTGGGTTTTCTGTTTTCATAATTTAAATTGCAGTAAAGATTCACAATATCTTTCTCAATTTAATGTTTTTTGTTAATAACTTTTGGAAGTTTGTTAATTTCCTTGCCTTGGGTTAAATCATCTAATCAATAAGGCCCAAACTGCTGGTATGAAGACCTTTACGTGCCTTTGGCCACAGGTGGTGCTGTGGCCAAACAGCCAATGTGTGGTAGTAGACAGTATAATGGCCAACCAAAGATGTCTATTCCCTAATTTTCCCAAATCTGCAAATAGGTTACCTTACGTGGCAAAAGATACTTTGCAGATATGATTAACATGTTGAGGCTGCAGTGAGCTGTGATTGAACCACTGCACCCCAGCCTGGGTGACAGAGTGAGATCCCATCTCTAAAACAAGAAGAAAAAAGAAATTTTCAAAGGGGAGGTTGTCCTGTATTATCTGAATGTGACAGAACACTTCCTGGCTATGGTCAGAGGGAACTATGACTATTGACGAATGGTCAGAGAAGATGCAATATTGGTGGCTTTGATTATTGACAAAGGGGGCCGTGAGCCAAGTAATGTGGGCAGTATCTAGAAAAGAGAAGACAAAGAAATGCATTCTCCCCTAGAGTCACAGGAATGGAATGCACCCCTGCTAATGCCTTGATTTTAGCTTAATAAAACCCATATTAGACTTCTGATTTACAGAATTGTAAGACAGTACATTTTTATTGTTTTAAGCAATAAAGTTTGTGGTAATTTTTCACAGCAGCAAGAGGAAATGAATACATAACATAGGTACGGATTCTCATGCACCCAGCAGCTGAGTCAACAAAAATTTATAATTTCTATAAGAATAGCATTATTACAGCAATGCTGGAGAATGTCTGATTCAGCTATAATGAGTCTTTTTTTCAGAATAAAGTCATTTATGAGCTATACACATATATTTTCAGCATAATTTTTAAGAAGAGTTGTCAAAGGCATAAGGTTAATTTTAACAGCAAACAACTGGAGTCCCTCAGATTTTTTTTATCTGAAATTCCCCAAATCTCTTAGTTATGAAGTGATAGGAATTCCTTCACAACATTGCTTATATTTTTCAGAAATTAGTTATTTCATTTATAATTAAAACTAAAATAACAACTACTTTTAAATGTTTCAAAAGAAACATGTGTTTATACATATATAATATATATTATATATATTACAAATAAATATTTGGGTTAGCAGAAAAAGAATGAAGAAAGAGCACAATAAGTTCAATGCAACCATAGAGTAACTCTATTTCCTATTCAGCCTTTCAGACTATTCAGACTAATTTCTGCAGCAATGAATGTGACATATTGACAAGATGGCAAGGTATGGGAATATAATCAGACTGATTCACTCAAAATGAATATCACTTATGATGTCTGATCCAACTTATTTAGGTCAGTGCTTCTATAAGAGCTTTGGGTTTAGTGGTCTACATCAGTATGGACATCGGTGTAGAGACAAATACAAACTATAAACTAAAAGTTACATTTTTACATGGGAGTTTAGGTCATGGAATAGAAGTAGAAATAATAGATACATTTCACTTTCTTAGAAAAACAATGCTACCAGTTAATGCCAGTATAATATATTGGTTAAAAACTGGGGAATTAGATTTAGGTAGACTTAGACTGTATTTAATACTTTTCCTTATGTTGCTTGAGAATTATGAGCAAGTTACTTACCTTTCTAAGCCTCAGTGTTCTCATACACAAAAAAGGAGAAATATACCAATCCTATTATGGTTTGGGAGAAACTTTAAAAGATAATAAATGCAAGACACCCTGTATACCACTTTAAACTAAATTTTAACTAAATTAGAAATCAACAAGTAAAAGCTTAAAAAATCAGATTAAACTGTGTGTTTAAGATCTGTGCATTTTACTGTATATATAATATTTTAAGTAAAAATTGCAGTTCCTAAGTAAAAAAACAAAGTTCAGAAGTAGGTAATACAGAGATTACATGACGACTCCATGGTCAGCAGGGACTCTTGTATCTTTTAAGTTTGTTTTATACTATCTGTCATAATCCTTAATGTTTCGATCATTAGGGTCCAACATGGCTGTTGTACTAGCCATGACATACAGATTCCAGGCAACAAGGAGCACTTAGAGAAGGAAAAAGGGGGCCCCCTTCCTAGATGAATCATCTCCCTTTAAACAGTCTTCTTGGAAGTCAGTATAACACTCGTACACACATCTCAGGGACTACAACCCAGTCATACGTTCAGTTTCCCAACCAAGAAGGCTGGGAAAATGTATTGTTTTGACTAAGCAAACTAATGCCCTAAACGAAATCTGAGACCTGTTACTAAAGAGGAAAAGATAAATGGATATGGGTGGCCACTGCAAATTCCATCACAGAGGGTCAATATTTCTCTAAGGGGAAAAACTAATTTCATTACTGTGGTAAATATGGGGAAGGTTTCTTCCTATTTGAACACCACAAAAGTGGAAAGCAATTCAAAATAATTATATTAAAACATATACCGATATATTAATGAAAGGAAGCAAAATTACATAACCTTTTAAGAGAAATGTTCATCAAACAGCATCAAAGAAGATAAGTACTATGAGGCAGAATAAAGCAGGAGCCAGACATTCTCACTGTACTAGCTCTCTTTCCTTCCTGCTCAGACTTCACTGTAACCTTCGTGCATTACTGCTCTGTATACACCTAATGAATTAAGAACTAAGAAGCAAATCAACAGGGAACTTCAACTGACTATGTAGAAGCAATTTCTCATTGTTTTTCCCGCTTATGCACTCCTTTTATTCCAGAACTAGTATTTTCAGATATTCCAGATATTCCAGAACTAGTATTTGTACAGCTATTGACCTCATCAGTGTTTTGACTGGCAAGCTTTAAAACTATTCAAATTGGTATACTAATGAAGAAAAGATGAGATACCGTATTTAAAACAGCGACAACATGAGAAGTCCCACAGTAAAGTTTAGTATAATTTATAATTTGTAGGAGGTTAACAGAAACACCATACTCTAAATTTATCATAAACATTAAAACATACAATATGAAAACTGATTATTTCAGTTGAATGCTGAAACCAAAATCATTTCTAAACTTGGAGTTGTCTTCCATTTCTGGCTCAGGGCATTGGCCCTGAATATTGGGTAATATTGGCTTCAGAAATTTGAACTCGCTGGTCCTGGAATCTCCTGCCAGACACACCTCATACTGGTAGCTCTGGGATGGGGTCCTGGTGCCGCTCACATCCACCAGATATTCAGGAAAGGGGCCCTGAGGCACCAAGCAGCGACCCACAGAGGCAGCCCTGCTCCTCCTGCACAGTCGCACCGCCACGAATAGGAGCACCGACAAGAGGAAGAGCGATGACACTGAGGCCAACGCCACCACCAGGTAAACAGTGAGCGATTCCGTCTGGGCCTGGGATGGGGTCGCCTCTGGGAGCGGCAGGAAGGGCTGGGAGAAGCCGTCCACCAGGAGCACGTGCAGCGTGGCGGTGGCCGAGCGCGGAGGCTCACCATGGTCCCTGACCAGCACCACCAGCCTGTGCTTGGCCGCGTCGCGCTCGCTCAGCAGCCTGGCGGTGCGCACCTCGCCATTGTGCGCCCACACGCCGAACAGCCCAGGCTCCGTGGCCTTGAGCAGCTGGTACGACAGCCAGGCGTTCTGACCCGAGTCGCCGTCCACCGCCACCACCTTGGTCACCACGTAGCCTGGCTCGGCCGCCCGGGGCACCAACTCGGTACAGGGCGCGGAGCCATTCTGCAGCGGGTACAGCACGAAGGGCGAGTTGTCGTTTGCGTCCAGCACCAGCACGCGCACCAGCGCCTCGCTGCTCAGCGCGGGGGAGCCCCGGTCTGCGGCGCGCACGCGGAACTCGAACTCCTGCAGGGCCTCGTAGTCCAGCGACCTGAGGGCGAACAGGTGGCCGTTGTCCGCGTTGATGGAGACCAGGGAGGCGAGGGGCAGGTGCGGGTCCTGGGGCGGCAGCAGCGAGTAGGTGACCTGGGCGTTGGTGCTTGAGTCTCTGTCTGTGGCGCTGACGCTGCCGATGTGCAGGGCGGGGCTGTTGTTCTCACGCACGAACAGGGTGTAGGAGATTTCGGAGAAGGCGGGGACGTTGTCATTGACGTCTGAGACCAGCACGGTCATATTGAGGTGTGTTGTCAGCCTGGGTGTCCCTAAGTCAGTGACGGTGATAGTGACGTTGTACTCGGCTCTGCTTTCTCTGTCTAGTGGTTTCTCTGTTAGTAGAGTATAAAAGTTCCCCACAGAAGATTTCAGGAGGAAGGGTAGATCCTCCTGAATGAAGCAATTTATTTTCCCATTTTCTCCTGAATCAAGATCTGAAACACTGAAAAGTGCAACCACAGTTTCAGGCGCGTTCTCAGGTATTGGGCTGGTGAATGCAGACATGGTAACTTCTGGGGCATGGTCATTCACATCCATCACTTGAATCAGAATGGTGCATTTTCCAGAAAAGCCTCCAGCATCTCTCGCCTCGATATTGACTTCATAGGACTGAAGTTTTTCGAAATCGAGTTGTTTTTTTAGTTCAATTTCTCCTGTCAAGGAATCGACCTTAAAAGTTTTGCTTATCTCATCTGAAGCTTGGAAAAGTGAATAGGAAATCTCTCCGTTGACTCCTGTGTCTACATCCGTGGCAGAGACCTTGACAACCAGGAAGCCTATTGGACTGTCCTCAGAGATCTGCACCCTATAGAAAGGCTGCTCAAATTCAGGGGCATTATCGTTGACATCCAGGACTTCAATGTAGACCTGAGCAGTGCCAGATCTGGGCGGAGAGCCACCATCCAGTGCTGTGAGTGTTAACCTGAGTTCCGCTTCTGCCTCTCGGTCCAGCGCTTTGTCCAGCACCAGCTCTGGATATTTCCTGCCATCACTGCGTTTGCGGGTGAGGACCCGAAAATAGGAGTTGGGGCTGATGATATAGTTCTCAATATTGTTTTGGCCTACATCTAAGTCTTCAGCATTCTTCAGAGGAAACGTAGTCCCAGGAGGACTGCTCTCTGACACTTTCACCAACATTTCTTTGTCCAGAAATACTGGAGAGTGGTCGTTTATGTCTATTACCTGTAGTTCAGCTTGAAAAAACTCGAAGGGACTCTCTAGCAACACTTGGAAATGTAGCGCACAGGGCTCTGTGTGACCACACAGATCCTCACGGTCCAATTTCTCATTGAGCAACAAATCCCCGGTCTCCTGATTGAGCTGCAAATGTAGTTTGTTCCCTCTGGAAACAACCCTAACCCCCCGCCTGGAGAATTCCCTCTGCTCCAGACCCAAGTCCTTTGCTAAATTGGTGACAAAGGAGCTGTCCTCTGTTTCCTCCACCACAGAATAGCGTCTAGGTTCCGCCTCGCCCGCCAGAGAGAAGCCCAAAAGGAGAAAGTGAAAAAGGACTTGCCTTTGTCTGCAAATGAGCTTCCCGCTGGCCTCCATTGTTCTTGGTGGGTTCAGCTTCCTGGGAGGACGGTTCTGTGGGACTGTAAAGTCCCCAGTATCTGAGGCTGTGGTTATTCCACAGATACCTCAGAAATATTCCAGTGAATAGTCCTCTCCAGAGGACCCAGCCGTCCTCTCTTTGGCATCCAAGCTTCCCGTGGGCTTCCAGGTTCTGCTGCTTTTTGCTGGTTAATGGAGTTGCAGCTGCGGTTCTGGTTTGTACCTTCTTATCCTGCAGCGCCACCACGCGTCCTCACAGGATCTTACATTTTGTGAGATGATAATAGATGTAATATTCCCAACTTTGCCTGTATGTACCCTAGGACTATGTAAGGTACAACACCACCTTTAATATCGCCGGACCTTACTGAGCAGACAACTGTCCGAAGGAGAAATTACATTAGTCTTTTAACAATGCTAACTGAGTTTTGGGCAAAAAGGAAATATTTAGGTAACAGTCTAGCTTGGCAAAAAGAATATATGCAGAAAATTTCAAATATAATTGTAGTTAACATGGACAACATTTAGATCTTTGTAGTTTTATTTCCATGAACCATATGAATAATTAGTAGTTGTCAACCTCGAACAAATTATTTAATCTCTCTGCTTTAATTTCCTCATCTGTGAAATGAGGATAATAATAGCACCTACCACATAGGGCTGTTGTGAATTCCCCACCTTACACATGAGGAAACTGATTCAAAGAGAGATTAACCTTAAAAATAAACTATATACCCGGCATATGGCAATTTTATACCACCAGGTAGGTGACTCTGCATAAATCCATTGCTATAACTAGAAAAACACCTCAAAATTCACATGATAGAATAGTACAGGAACACGACTGTCTCAAGTAGAGAAGTTATGTCAAACAGTGAAGGTAAACAAGCAAGGAAAGGCTGGAGAGTTTGTCTAAATAGAGACAAAATCTGTAACAGCAGTGGTGATTTTGTTTCTGGGGAAGCATGTCCTTTTTTGTTACCTCCACTTCTCTTCTAATAGCATCAATTTTAAAAAGCTTTTATTTTGATATTTTTCATATCTCATAAAAGGAGAAGAGTAAAGTGAACCTCCAAGTGCTCAGTACTAGCTTCAACTATTATCAATGTTTTGCCATAATTCTTGACTCTATCCCTCCAACATTTTTACATTCCAGACAAACTGAATTTTCACCCACGAATACTTCATTATACATTTCTTTAAATGCATAATGACTTTAAGTGACTCTAAAAATACCCTTAAGTACAATGCCATTATTATACCTAAAAATTAAGTTAGTATTACTTAATATCCATCTATATTAAAACTCATCCAAGTGTTTCAAAGTCATTGCTGATGTTTGAAACAAGATCCAGACAAGATCTACACATTACATTTGATTGATAGATCTCCTAATATCTTTCCTAGTGTAGACTTCTCTCCTCCTGTTTTTCATGCCATTTATTTGTTGGAGAAATTAGATAATTTTGTCCTAAGACTATGAAAGCATTTTAAGATTTTACTGCTGTGATGTGGGGTTTTTTTTGTTTTTTTTTGTTTTTTGCCTTTAGATTCTATCCCACCAGTGATATACAGTAATACTACCTTTATTAGAATTACCAGCACTAAATTATAATATTTTCAGAACACAACCATGCAAAAATTATCTAGATATTTTAAAAATAAAAATCAGTTGTAAATTTTTATTTAAAAAGTGATTTTCCTTAACTTCCCAGAATTTCTAAAAATTTAATGAACATCTATGTTTCTCTTTGATATTATGCATTTAAAACTATTATTTTTCTTAGATTTTCCTGATTCAATAGTGCACTATAATTAATAGAAAACTTTTAAAAACAAACTTTCAAATCAAGAAAATGTATTACAAATGTTAAGTATGGGTGACGCCAGAAAATCTACAATGTAAAGAAAATAATTAACTAATGATGCAATCAATATTATGTAATATTCCTACTCAGGACCATTAATCTTTTTCTGTGAAATGAAAGTCATATATTCTGAAGACAAGGAGAAGGCACAGGTTGCCCTTTCAATTTTGTTTTTCACTTGAACTTGGACAGATTAGAGCATTAGTAATAATAGTTGAAAATTGACCCAGAAAAGCAGGACTTTTGGTTTATAAGAAAACTATAGATAAATATGTACATTATTATTTCTAAATATAGAAAAGATTGAACAGTAGTATAAATATGATAAAAGACTTCTTCTCCTTAATTAGGCAGAAACTTGCCAGGTGATATCTAATGACAGAAAACAGTATGGAATTAAAGCAGGGTCACTGACCCAGAGTCAGACAGATCTGGGATGGATGATCAGTTTTGTCACTTATTAATGCACTTTAGTGAACTTATTGACTCTCTAAGACCATCTATTTGTTCATTCCTAAAATAACATGCCTCATATGCTTCTCAGATTAAAAGTGTTAAAATAGTGTATGATGCATTAAAAACGTTTTTTAAAAATGCTTAAAAAGATCTACAGTCTATGCTGAGACTAGGGTAGGTACACTCATACAGCATTCTAATCAACTCAGAAAGTCTCAGTAGAGATTGAAAACAATGGAAAGCAATTTAAAATATCTTAAACAAGACTTACATTTAATAGACTGTATATTAAGCATAATTGTTTGACATAAAACGTTACACATATACATTTTATGCTTTATGAAGGGTTCTTGGTACTAAATCAGGATCCTATTCTATGTATAGATATTTATTTCTTGTCTTCAAGAGTACATATTTGAAATGATCTAAAGACATTCCTTTACAGGCACCTCACAATAAGTTCCTAATCAAAAATGTATTCACAGACGCGGATTTATTTTCATTCTTTATCAGAAACCCAAATTATTCTGAAATGGGCGATTTTCTTCAACTTCCCTACCTGTGCTCTGGGGTAGCAGGTTGGGGATAATTGGCTTCAGAAACTTGAACTCATTTGTCCTGGAGCCTCCAGTCAGACACACCTCATACTGGTAGCTCTGGGAAAGGGTCCCAGTGTGGCTCACGTCCACCAGATGTCCTGGAAAGGGGCCCTCGGGCACCGAGCAGCGACCCACCGAGGCCGCCCTGCTCCTCCTGCACAGTCGCACCGCCACGAACAGGAGCACCGACGAGAGGAAGAGCGACGACACCGAGGCCAACGCCACCACCAGGTAGACGGTGAGCGAGTCGTCCTGGTCCTGGACCGGGACCGCCTCCGGGAGCGGCAGGTAGGGCTGGGAGAAGCCGTCCACCAGGAGCACGTGCAGCGTGGCGGTGGCGGAGCGCGGAGGCTCGCCATTGTCCTTGACCAGCACCACCAGCCTGTGCTTGGCCGCGTCGCGCTCGCTCAGCAGCCTGGCGGTGCGCACCTCGCCATTGTGCGCCCACACACCGAACAGCCCGGGCTCCGTGGCCTTGAGCAGCTGGTACGACAGCCAGGCGTTCTGGCCCGAGTCGCCGTCCACTGCCACCACCTTGGTCACCAGGTAGCCGGGCTCGGCCGCCCGGGGCACCAACTCGGTACAGGGCGCGGAGCCGTTCTGCAGAGGGTACAGCACGAAGGGCGAGTTGTCGTTGGCGTCTAGCACCAGCACGCGCACCAGCGCCTCGCTGCTCAGCGCCGGGGACCCGCGGTCTGCAGCACCCACGCGGAACTCGAACGCCTGCAGGGCCTCGTAGTCCAGCGACCTGAGGGCGAACAGGTGGCCGTTGTCCGCGTTGATGGAGACCAGGGAGGCGAGGGGCAAGTGCGGGTCCTGGGGCGGCAGCAGCGAGTAGGTGACCTGGGCGTTGGTGCCTGAGTCTCTGTCTGTGGCGCTGATACTGCCGATGTGCAGGGCGGGGCTGTTGTTCTCGCGGACGAACAGGGTGTAGGAGGTTTGGGTGAAGGCGGGGGCGTTGTCATTGACGTCGGAGACCAGCACGGTTATGTTGTGCTTAGTTTTCAGCCTGGGTGTCCCCAAGTCGGTGACGGTGATGGTGATGTTGTACTCAGTGTTCCTCTCTCGATCCAAAGGTTTCTCTGTTACCAGAGTATAGAAGTTCTCTACAGATGGCTTCAGGATGAAGGGGAGATCGTCCTGGATGGAGCACGCTGTCTTTCCATTGTTCCCAGAATCTCTGTCTCTAATCCTAAAAACAGCCACGACTGTCTCGGATGAGTTTTCTGCAATTGGGCTAGTAAGTGAAGACAGGAGCAGCTCGGGTCGATTATCGTTTATATCTGTTACCTCAATCACCACAGTGCATTTTCCAGAAAGCCCGCCGCCGTCTTTGGCCTGAATAGTTAATGTGTATGTTTGAATTGCCTCATAGTCCAGTTCCGCTTTAAGATGAAGACTGCCAGATGTTGGATTAATTTGAAACGTTTTGAGAATTATTTCAGTGGCATAAGAAAATGCATAGGCTATTTCCCCATTACTTCCGGTATCTAAATCTCTGGCTGACACGGAGACAACTATGGAACCAACGGGGCTATTTTCGGGCACCTGCACTTTGTAAAGCGATTGCAGAAAATCAGGGGCGTTGTCATTTATGTCTAGAACCAGGATGCGTACGAGGGCCGTCCCTGATCTGGGAGGAGAGCCGCCATCTAAAGCGGTGAGGGTTAAACTGAACTCTGGTATCTCTTCCCGATCCAGCACTTGATTCAGCACCAATTCGGGATAGATATTCCCCTCCCCACTATCATGGACATTAATATGGAAATACGCATTGGGGCTGATTGTGTAGTTACTCAGGCTGTTGGTTCCAACATCTGAATCCTGTGCACTTTCTAGGAGAAATGCCGCCCCTGGAGTTGTACTTTCTAATATTTTCAAGGAAATCTCTCTGTCTAGAAATACTGGAGAGTGATCATTGATGTCTCTGACCCTTAGTTCAGCACGGAAAATCTGAAAAGGTTTTTCCAATAACAACTGGAAAGGCAGCACACAGGGCTCTCTGGGGCCACACAGTTCCTCTCGGTCCAATTTCTCATTTAGAATTAAATCAGCAGTAAGCGGATTGAGCAGTAAAAATGGCAAGTTCTGGTCTGAAACAATTCTAGTTCCCCGGGCTCTCAGTTCCCCTACCCCTAACCCTAGGTCTTTTGCCAAGTTGGTAAGAAAGGTGCCTCTCTCGGTTTCCTCCGCCACAAAATACCGAAGCGGTTCGGCGCCAGCCAAAGACATTCCCAGAAAAACACAAAGAAATAGGACTTGCCTTTTCTGCACAGCACGCACTACTCTGGCCTCCATTCTTCCTTGGATCAGTCTTTCAAAATGACTTCCACTCAGCCTCCAGCAGCTCTCACAAATGGCAGCAGCCGAATCCTTTGAAATGAGCTGAATAATACCAATGTTTGTGGGGAAGGATCCTTACTTTCCCCCAATTCCTATTACCACCTTTTCCTTTCCTACACTTTTCAGATTTCGTTTTTACTCTGGAATCTGTAACATCCTTTCTTTGGGAAGATATTTTTCTCTCTCTTTTTAGCCAGCAGCGCCACCTTGCGTTTTGTGGGTGTTATTCCCGTTATGAAGACTAGAGGAAAAAGATGGCGGATTGAAGGAATTCTGCAACAAGAGTGATTTGTCCCCGGGTTCTTTGCTGTTTCATTCCATCTTTATCCTCAAATGGTCACAGTAATGCTAGTAAGTAAAAGCTGATGTCGTTTTCCCCTGTGATAATCTGGATTCGTAGAAGAATTAATTTATTGTCTTCTTAAATCTAGGGGCATGCAACTAAACTCTGGCTCCCTACCGAAATCCTAAGAAAACCTACCATTTTAAAAATGGATAATAAAAATATATATGAGAAAATGAAGCCTCTTCCTTGAAGTCAATAAATATTCGTTGGGGACATTTTATTTATTTGTAAAGTATTTAACAATAATAACGTGAATATGGCAGAATAATTGACCTTTTTCCAATTTCTTGTGAATTAAACAATTATTCCACTTTCCAGGTCTTACTCTTTACCCGTGATATTTCTTGGAACACTTTCTGCCTTCCCCCAACCCTACCTTCGTCCTTCATCTGCTTTAAGTATTATATAGAAATTATTGTTCATCTGTAATTCCAGTGACTAGAATCTCCAATATCCAATGAATACTCTTAAAATTAGTAGTAGCAAGTAGGTCAATCTTGCATTTGTGGAAGTGCTTCTAGCATTTCATCTTCAACTATGATGGTTGATCTCAATTTGGGGTAAATATTCCTTTTTTGAATCAAGAAAGTTTTCTTTTTATTCTTTCATATTTTGAAGTGATTTTTGATAGCTGTTGAAATAATGCAGTTATTCTTTAGTTTCTGAATTATTGAGTTATTGATATAAATGGCATTTAACCATAATGTATTATTGTTTTAGTGCACAAATAGATATGATGTGTCAACATGGTTTTAGGATTTTTCTAGTTAATGTTGTTTTCCTTGGGTGTGTTTGCCTTTTATGGCTTTGGTATTAAACTGTTATACTGGCATCACAGAATGTGTTAAGGAGCTTTTTGTCTATTTTATACAATAGTTTTAATAATTATATTATTCTATGTTTCTACATGCTTAATTCCAACTTGCCTTTTAAACTGGTTAGGTTTGGTGACTTCACTTGCAGTAGATCTATGACTACCATGTACATTTTACCTTTGGTTATTAATCTGTTCAGGTTTTGTATTTTTAAGTAACTTGCATTTTATTTTGAAAATCATTTTATCTAGTTTGCAAATTTCTTGGCATGTTTTCATTGTGTTATTTACCTTTAATTGTATCCCTATTTTTGTTAGTGATGTTTAGCATTTTATCTCCTTTTTGTTCTTGCTGAGACTTGCAAGAGCTCTACTGATATTTTGAAATGCATTTTTTTTTCAAAATAATATGTGACCTTGTCCAAAATTAAATAGCACTAAGAGGCTTATAATAAAATACAGTGCTTTTCTGCCCTTTTCCACATCACTTTTCTTAGTTCCCCTCCTAAGAGGTAGCCATTTTAAAACTTTCAGTTATCTCTTTGGTCACTAATCTGTTTTCTGATATATTTTGATAAATTAATTTTAGAAATTATCAATTGACTCCTTATTATGTTAGATTACATTTTAGGTATTTCAGATTTTCTTTTACTTACCATATATTGGGAGCATTATTGTGCATTAATTATATTTTCTTTTTCAATTTTTTCTTGAAGTTAATAATTGTCTTGCCTTTTCATTTATTGATTTTTTTTATCCCTATCACTTATTCATCCCACAGATACAATTGCCTCGCAGCACAATTTTCCCCATAGTCATTTCCATTCCTCCTGAGACTTCAATTTTTCTTTGAATAGGGCAGTTGCTTTCTATGCCTACTGCACAGCTATCATTCTGGATTTTTTCTTTGCTCTCATTCTTGGAATTCTTTGCCTTTTATACTGGATGCGTTTGCTAGTTCTGGGATTTTATAACTTGCCCTTTTTCAGTTTACTCTGTGGAATTAACTAGACCACATCCTCCAGTAGGTTCATATGATTGAAAAGATGATACAATGTTAAGAGGATTGCTAATGATATCCTTCAAAATCCCTGTCTCTCGAGTCAAATAGCTCCTTACTGGACTAGTTGTTCATTATGCCTGAGACTCAGTTGTCATCCTGGGATCCTCCTTCAACATCACCCAGAGATTCATTTCACTTCTGTCCTGTTTTGGATCTTCTCATTTCTGTTTCTTCTGTCTTGAATTGGGCTCTCATTTTGATAGATATCTTCCAGTAGTTTTCAGAGAAGAGTGTTTCAGAGTTAAATGTTTTTGTGATCTTAAATGTACTAAAATGTCTTTATTCTACCCTCAAACTTAATTAGTAGTTTGACTAAGTATAGAGTTTTAGCTTGAAAATAATTTTTCTTCAGAATTTTTGTTTTGTCAATGAGATTTCCAAGCCAATCTGTTTGCTAAGAAGTCTAAAGCTAATCTTATTTCTTATCTTCTATGTGTCATTGTCCCAAGAATTTTAAAATTAAACAATTACATGTTTTGGCTTGGGGTTATTTTCCATCCATTGTACAGTATAATTGATGAGACATTTCATATAGGAAACTAATTTCCTCCTGATCTTAGAAATCTCCTTAAATTATTTCATTAGTAATCTAACTCCCATTCCTTTTTTATAATTTCTGTAATTCAGATGTTAGACCTCTGGTATGGTTCTCTAGTTTCTTTATTTTTTTCTCTTCTACTTGCCATTTTAAAATATTTTTGCAGTATTTTCTTGAACGTTTTCTTAACTTTGTCTTCAAGCCCTTATATTGAGATTTTTATTTCTTTATCAGGTTAGTATTTTCCTAGACTTATCTCTTTTATTTAAAGAGCTCTCTTTTGGACTTATTTCTTAGATGCAGTAACTTCTTTTTTCATCTGATGATATTAATAATAGCTTTTCCCCCAAGTTTTCTTCTTGCTGCAGACTTTCCATTTTCTCCAAGTTACCTTTTTACTCTTTGCTTTTCTTTAATTTCTGTATGCCTTTTCAGAAACTTTCTTCATGTGTTTGTTCTTAATTTAATTTGGGAGACTACAGAGCTGAGTGATGGCTCTGAGTAGGTTCATAATTCTTGTCCACTTTGAGTTTTCATTCTAAAGTGAACTGGGAGCACTGATGGATGGGGAAACCTCAATGTCAGTGTGATTAGGTCTTTCTAGTTGGACTGGCCAGATTACTGCACTCTTTAAAATCCCCCATCCAAAAGGAAAAGATATAGATTGGAAAAGGTGAAGGATTAAGTGGGTGAAGAGGAGTACAGTTTTGCATCAGGATAGGCTAAGTTATGCTTCAATACCAAACAACTTCCCCAAATCTCAACAGCTTAACACAATGAAAGTTGATTTCTTTCTTATACTATATACCCTATATAGTTCAGCCTGGGGCCCTCCTCACTGCAGTCAGTCAAGGATCTAAACTTGTGAAGATTCCATCTTCTCATATACTTCCGTGATCGCTATAGTGGGAAAAGAAAATGTGTTAAACCGTGCCTCCAAAAACTTCAGCCCAGAATGGATATATGTCACTTCTCACATTTTATTAACCAAAGAAAATTACATGGCTACACATATTTAAAAAGAAATAGAATTGAAATTCTACCATATGTCCAAGAAGGGGAGAACCAAAATATTTGTAATTGGTTCTAATGACTATCATAGCATTTTAACAATCAACCAGAATTCAATATTTAGATGGTTACTTACTTTTACTATCCATATTACCCATGCCCTCCATTTTGTTGGCAGCACCTCTCATATAATAACCCTGCTTTTTGTACTCATCAGAAAATAAAACTCCAGACTTCTGTTAGGGTCAAGGGGATAGGTAGGTTACTCAGTGACTGGAGTGGGGAAATGTGATCTAACTGCTAGAGATTTAACTGCTTTACAGGGAGCTTTAACACAATCTTTTTTATTTGGCATGCTACTATCATTTCCAGAGGATCTAGGATTGACATTTAAGATGCCTCTGTATGTCCCACCATCTAAACAGAATTGATTCTAGACCCATAGTCTAAACAGGATTGATTCTCAGCTCTTCCCATTTACACTACAACTGGTAGTTGATTTGTCAGGTCTACTAAATCATTCATCTGTTTTCCAACTTCTAAGAGTTTTCCCTGTTGTCTTCTACATTATTCTCTTCATCCTTATTAAGTTTGTTTCTGAAAATATCTGTTCACTTTTTCTTAGTGCATTTTTAGAGGGAGCCAAATGAAAGGTACATGTCTCATACATCAGTTATACATAGAACCTAAAATATCCTTGGCTTTTTTAAAGAAATAACTTTTTGTTTAATTGGTCAAATATTATGTGGTTTTCTTCTGTATAATCAATTTGTGCTTTCATATTTTTAATTCATTCCTTTAATTTTCCTTATTTTAAAAAATTCTTGTTTTTATTCTGAGTCATTTACTTTGTCCCTTTTTTCTCAATAAACCTTGATTTCTAAAATATGCATGTAAGTTTTACATTTTTCTCTATTCACCTTTTTACTCTTACCTTAAATATCACTTTATTAAAGAAACTTCTTATATCAGCTAGAATTATATTCTATATAACTTATAGATCTACGTTCTATATCAAATTGGCCTGAAGTTACAGACAAAGTCATAATAACAATGACTTAAACAAAATATAAAAGAAGGCTAGTGGCTGAAATGCACTCCATGATATCTGGGACCCAGTCTGGTTCCATCATTGATTTGCTATCTTCAGGACATGGCCTTTACTTCATTGTCCAATATAGTTGCCTAATAACCAGTCATTACATCCCCATTCATGCCAACAAAAAGAGGAAGGAAAGGGTGTGCTTTCACTTTTTTAAAAGATTATTTCCATAAGGTACTCCATGGCACTCATGCTTGCGTTTA
This sequence comes from Papio anubis, assembly GCF_008728515.1. Classification (NCBI taxonomy): domain Eukaryota; kingdom Metazoa; phylum Chordata; class Mammalia; order Primates; family Cercopithecidae; genus Papio; species Papio anubis. Next base: position 133,809,704 of record NC_044980.1, on the reverse strand, counting down.
TCTCACAGTCTATGATTGAGTTACAAGATGACATCTGGCTTCAAGAGAGGTTGAAGAATATAATCTATAGCTCACATACCTACATAAGCAGCTAAAATCAGAAGTATATTAGTAATAAATAAGGGGAGAATGTATATTTGGGTTAAAGTAGCCATCTATATCATACCCACTTAGACCTGACCTATTGCCCCAACTGCCCACTAGGAACAGATAGGGTCAAAAAAATTATCCAGTTCAGAGCAGTTATTAAAGGAACATATGACTGCCTCTCTCCTTATTGGCGGTGTGGCTTGTATCCAAAAGAATTCTTGTTCACTGAATGCTAAGCCTATGAAGCAATAGAGAAATTAATTCAAGTGCTAGGACAAGGCCTTTGAACAATGTTTCCCCAGTGTACTATATGGAATATGCCATCAATTCCTGTTTCATTTTATAAATTTTTTAAAAATTCAGGGTCTAGAAAGCATAAAACTCCATTTTTCAGACTTCTTAGAATTATTATTCTGTATGTAAATTAGGTTTTACCAATGAGATTCCTTCATGTGAGTCTTAGAATACAGGCAAAGGTTGTCTTCCACTGTTCACCAATAAGGTCAGAAAGATGTGAATGCTTGCAGCCAAGTCAGCATTCCTCTGTTTAGCCATCACCTTGATAGGGAACTGGAGACCACTGTGGCATCCAGACACTCTGTGTCAGTGTGCAGCCATCAGTTTTGGAGGTGGGAGAGGGCACTGTGGGAGCAACAACTTTGGTAGTAGTAGTAGCATCAGCTTCCTGATTCCTGTGCTGCAGCTGTGGTCATATGCCTTCAAAACCATTTCAGTGCTGACTGTCTTTCTTCTGCTTGTCCAGTTCTTCCAGTGATTTTATATAAGCATCTAAGTTCTTGTAGCTGATATCCTTTTTGGTTTTGGTTAGAGACACACAGAATGGTTTTTGGTTTTTGTCCTGAACTCTGGATAATTCATCCAAACTCAAAATTTTACTCCTTCACTCAAATTATAAGTAATAGGAGCCTCTCAATTAGAGTTCGTAAAAGGAAAAAAAGTGTGAAACATAAAATCATCAAAGCTTTAAGGTACTAGTCCCTTAATCTGATACAACTTAGTTTAAGAATAGGGGAGAATAAAAAATTTCTGATGTACTCCTGACAGACTAAAGATAAAAGTGTTTGATAAATTTGATGTATATCTTTTTTAAAAAGCAGAACATGGTCTGAAGGTGAATAAAAATCTTTCTTCCTCCCTTCATGTGTAACACAGTAAGTCAAAATTAGTTTTAAAAATGTATTATTTGTAAAGAAATAATAAAGGGCTCAACATCACATTGTAAATGTTAAAAATGAAAGCTGGGTCACATATTTTAAATGACATATTATTAGGTGAACAAAGCAAGTATCAAATACTATAAATAATAAATGGGTATTTTATAAAGATAAATAAAATATTTTGTTATCATGTTTAGGCTTACTAAGCCAGATAAAATAACAGACTGAAATGTATTTATTACTTTATTCAACATTCATTCACCTATATTTATTTCAGTACAGCCATGTGCTGCATAACAATGTTTGGTCAACCGTGGATGGCATATACAATGGTGGTCCTGGAAGATCATAATGGAGCTGAAAAATTTTTGTTGCCTAGTGATGCTATACCTATAGTAATGTCATAGTGCAATGCATTATCTGTTCTATGTTTAGATACACAAACACCATTGTGTTATAATTTTATCTCGTAGTCAGTACAGTAACATGATGTACAGGTTTGCAGCCTAGGAACAATAGGCTCTACTGGGTATCCTAGGTGTGTATAGTAGGCTACATTATCTGGATTTGTGTAAGTATACTCTATGATGTTGGAACAATAATGAAATTGCCTGATGACACAGTTTTCAGAATGTATTTCTGCTATTAAGCAATGAATGGCTGTGTATATTTTTCTAAGCCCATAAGATAAAGAGCCCTCTCTGTGAAGAGAGTACTGTCTAGTGGAGAGGGGAGATTATTGATTTGTCTGAGCAGAGTACTCAGTTGATGAAACATTGGATTCAATGTATGTAAAGGAAAAATAGCCTAATTAATACATAATGGAAATGGTGGAAAAACTGAATCTTCAGGTTGAATAAACATTAGGCAGAGCTTGTCATTTCTGAAAATGATAGTATTGATAATTCATATGACCCTCGTAAGGAAAACAAAATATAACGGACAAAACTTAAGAAAAAACTTCTAAACTAATGAAGAGCCAAAAATATAGTAGAAAATGGCAGAAAAAGCCCAATTTCTTATGGAAGCCTGTAATAGAGGGGTAAACAGAGTATCAGAACAACAGTTCTCATGCTCTCAGGGAATTTAAAAATATTTGTACTCAGGCTTTGATCTGAAGCTATGTGGGATTAAAGAAATATAAATCAAGGCTCAGGTGTAACCACAGTTGCAGCATATTATAGAAAGATCCTCTTCATATTAAGGGACCCCTCAGGGATACATCCATAATGTAAATACAGTGTAAACACAAGCAATCTAAACCTGCCCTCAGCCTCCAACTCCAGGGAATTACATAGAAATCTCCCTGATGTTAAGCAGAGGAGAAGAAAAAGAAAAAAAAAAAAAAAAAACCATGCCTGGGAAGTTGTATCTACATATTGGGGGGTGTGTGTGTATTGAGATGGGGTCTTACTATACTGCCTAGGTGGGTATAGAACTCCTGAGCTCAAGTGATCTTCCCACCTCAGCCTCCTGAGTAGCTGGGACTACAGGTGCGCACCACTGCACGTGGCCCTCTTGTGTATTTGTATTTTGAATATACATAGGTTGAGATGCAAGGAGCCTCAAGCCATTTAATTAATTTGTGATGGTCCACTATTGATAGTGTTTCCAATATCCTGGCTGAAACAAATGAAGGTCTCCTTTGAAAGATGGAACATGTGCAACCTAGGCTTTGTAGATACCCCACAAATAAATTTTCAAGGGCAATCAACCATGCATGTCCTACAAAGAAACAAAGACATCATGCATGAGAAGGAGCAGAAACAAAATAGAGTAGGCATAGGCCCACACAAACTTCAGATATTAGAACTATAAGGCAGATTTTAAAACAAAATATACTTACCATATATAAATAAATGATATACTTGAAAATATCTGCATGAGCAGATTGAAAAGGCACAAGGAGTTCCAGGGAAAAGTAATGTGTAATTACCATAATCAAGACACAATCTGATAAAGATAATGAATTTCAAGGATAGAAAACAAGTTAACTACGGGTGAAGCAAACAGGCTTCAGAATTTCCCTGAGCAACATTTCATACCAAAACAGAATTGAAATGTCTACAAGATTCTGAGGGAAATAAATTATGGCTCAACTATTTTATACATAGCCAAGCTGTTGCTCAAGTACAAAGACAACAATGCAGCAAACAGGAAAGAATTCATTAAACCTTGTGCTAGTACTGATGAATTCTTACTGAAAAAAATACTACTTAAGGATAAAAATCAAGTGACTTATAGATGACTGTAGAAACTATGACAGAAGAACTAATGTTATATTTAATGTCAACAAATCTTTGAGGAAAAGAAAATCCATTGAAAAATTTTATACCCTGCTAAACTGTATTTCTCAAGCATGTGAAAAAATACAGCACCTATGAACTCTTATCTAAAGACTGACATCTAATGAAATCAAGCAAATCAAGCAATAAAACAACATAAATGATTCAGGTACAGGAAAACTAGCACAATATGACTGACAGTAAGGACTGCATTTTACTCCGGTTTGAGCACACTAGTTTTTCTCAATTTTTTCCTGAAACTTTATGTAAATGATAGAGGGCAAGGGTTTAAAATAAACAAAGCTATAAAGACAAAAATAATGGGGAGAGAGTAAACCGTAGGGGAGAGATGTCACAAAAATTTTGGAAGATGCGAAGCACAGAGACAATTGGTAACTGACAGTTTTCTTTTTGCTCTCAAATGAAAAGGAGGAAAGTTAGTAAGAAAATCAAATCTAGCCAAAGTAATAATCCAGATTGAGGACCCAGGGAGAGGCTAAAAACAACACTGGCTGAAAATATATATAAGGAGTATTTAGATCTGAGAATTCCTTTCCTAGTCAGTGAAGCAAGGCACTTTCCCTTTTCTCATCATGGCAGAAAATCGGAGGTGTAATATCCATAGTGGTTTAATAGGGAGGGCTCTGGACTACAGGACAACAGCACAACTTAGGTCAGGACTGAGATCTTAGTGAGAAAGTGGGCTAAAAAAAAATTAAGACACTTTCTCTCAAACCAAGGAGCTTACAGAGTGCTAGGTGTCAAGTTTATAGTAACTTCCATCCTACCCATCCTTACTGAATTCCTCTCTGAAGAACAATGTGAGCCCAAGAGCGAAGACTTACAGATATTGACATTTTTTCTCCAAATAAAATGTTCCCTGTTTCGTTACCCTAAGGTGAGGTCCACCACTCAGTTAGTCTCACCCAAACATACAATGTTTATCAACTTTTAAGTGCCTTATTTTATAAAAGGAAAAAATAGCCTGGGAACGGTGGCTCATGCCTGTAATCCCAGCACTTTGGAAGGCTGAGATGGGTGGATCACCTGAGGTCAGGAGTTTGAGACCAGGCTGGTCAACATGGTGAAACCCCATCTCTAATAAAAATACAAAAAAATCAGCTGGGCGTGGTGGCAGGCACCTGTAATCCCAGCTACTCAGGAGGCTGAGGCAGGAGAATCACTTAAACCCAAGAGGCGAAGGTTGCAGTGAGCTGAGATTGTACCACTGCACTCCAGTCTGGGCGACAGAGCAAGACTCTGTCTCAAAAAAAAAGAAAACAATACATAATTGGGCTAATCAAAATTTTAAAAAATCTTTTTTACTTCAAAGGACACTACCAATAAAGTGAAAACACAACTCAGAGAATGGCAGAAAGAATTTGTAAATCATGTATCTGATAAGAGTCTAGTATCTAGAATATGTAAAGAACTACTAACATTCCACAATTAAAATATTTTAAAAATTAGATTAGATAACTGGCAAAGAATTTGAGTATACATTTCTTTAAAGAAGATATTCCAATGAACAATAAACATATGAAGAGAAATATAACATCATTAGTCATTTAGGAAATGCAATTCAAACCACAATAGGATACTACTTCACACCTTCTAAGATGGCTATAATAACAAAAAATAAGTGTTGGTGAGGATGTAGACAAATTGGAACCCTCATACACTGTTGAGAGGAAAGTAAAATGGTATAGTCACTTTGGAAAGCAGTTTGATAATTCCTCCAAAAGTTATATAGAGTCAGTATGTGACCCAGTAATTCCAATCCTAGGTATACACCCAAGAGAAATGAAAATATGTTCACACAAAAACCCATACATGAATGTTCCTAGCAGCATTATTCATAATAGCCAAATCGTGGAAATAAACCCAAATGCCCACCAACTGATGAACAAACAAAATGTGGTACATTCATACAATGGGATATTATTTAGCCATAGAAAAGAACAAAGTGCTGATGCATGCTATAACATGAATGAACCTTGAAAACATTATGTTAAGTGAAAGAAGCCAGACATATTCTGTGATTCAATTTACATGAAATGTCTAGAACAGGCAAATCCAAAGAAACATAAAGTTGATTAGTGGTTTCCAGGGGCTGGAAGGAGGAGGGAATGGGGATTGACTGCTTATGCGTAACAGGTTTCTTTTTTGTGCTGATGAAAATGTGAAAAATGTTCTGGAATTAGATAGTGGTAATAATTGTACAGCCCTTGGAATATACTAAAAACCACCAAACTCAATTTTTAAAAAAGTGAATATTATGGTATGTGAATTGTATCTCACCAAAGAATTTTAAAACTGCAAGGCTACTATAGAAATAAATATGCAGAGACCAAGGAAAAGCTTTTTGAAAGTAAAATGATGATAGCAAAAGCTCAAAATTCAGCCATAGAGGAAATTTACTGGAATCCAGGAAAATAAAGACAGAAGATAGAACAAGGATAAGAAAAATTAAATATCAAACCAGGTTACTATACAACTAACAGAAATTGCAGAATAAAAAACCAAAAACCATTTAGTAGAGGAAATAATTTTTTAATTAAAAAAACCCTAACAAGCCTGTTCTAGTCTGAAGAACATGTGTCAAGATTGGCAAGTCTCATTGAGTAATTAGTGCAATAAAAGACCAAAATTCTTACACTATGACACAATGATGAAATTCTAGAACACTGGAGATACGTACAAGAACCTTAATATATCTGGAGCAGGGTTTCTCAGCTTCAGCACTGTTGGCAGCTGTGACCATCAAAAATGTTTGCAGACATTGCCAAAAGTTTGATAATTGCCAAACATTTACCAAAGATGGCAAAATTGCCATTGGTTGAGAATCAGGGATCTAGAAGGAAAATAAAGTTTCTCAGAAAAGAATGAGTAATCAGAATGTTGATGATCATCTCAACTTTGGTGATTAGAAGACAACAGAGGAATGTCTTCAAAATACTAGCAGCAAATAATTCCTAACCTATAATTCCACACCCAACAAAATCTTCAAATAGACATTTGAGTTTCTGACATCTGAAATTTTTTATATTCAAATGATCAAAAGATTTATTACCAAATATTCTTCTGACAGTTAAGGGAGAAAACCAAACAAGAGGAAGATGTAACATCCAGAAGAGGAAATCAAATGCAAGAGGAAGATAAATTCCCAAGTTGGTGGGAAAAGCAAACTGCCAGCTGTGCAGTAGGTCTAGAGAGCAAACAATGTACAATGGAACAAGACTCTGAATAGCTCCAGGATGGCTCCAGGAAAAAAGAATAGAACCAATAGATTTCTTTATGAGTTTAACTTAAGCTTCAGACTTTACAAAATTTGTGGATAATTTTTAAAAATGTACATAGAAAAGTAGTTGAAAAAGAAGGCAATTATGACCTTAAAGGTAAAAAATAGGCTTTTTTCCTTTTACTCTTAAGGCTTAGGTGTAAGTAACATTTTTATGGTGAAAATTATATAAACATTATCTAAACAGAATTTTGATATTGCTAGGTAGAGGAAATGTGCAAGTTGTGTGTGTGTCTGTGTGTGTACCCCTTAAAAACTGGATATCCAAAACTGGGATTTGAGAAAAAGCACTTTATAAGCATATGTGATTTTAAAAATAGGGAAGTAAATATGGGAAAACACATAAGAACATCAAAAGTGGTTACCCTGGGCAGTCAGACTTGAATAAAATTGAAAATAAAGTAGCATTATATGACTTTTAAGTTAAAATTTAAAAAATATGAAATGCTGACCAGGTGTGGTGGCTCACACCTGTAATTCCAGCACTTTGGGAGGCCGAGGAAGGTGGATTACCTGAAGTCAGGAGTTCGAGACCAGCCTGACCAACAGGTGAAACCCCATCTCTACCAAAAATACAAAATCAACCAGGCACGGTGACACATGCCTGTCATCCCAGGTACTTGGGAGGCTGAGGCAGGAGAATTGCTTGAACCCGGGAGGTGGAGGCTGCAATGAGCCAAGATCGCGCTACTATACTCCAGCCTGGGCAATAAGAGTGAAACTCCATCTAAAAAAACAATATGAAATGCCTAAACAATTATGGCAAGTATTCTTTCAAAATGTATTGTAAATGTTATAAGTATTGATAAGGTAATATATATTTAATTCTAAAAGGATAAGTAAGATTAAGAAAGAAGAGAAAGGGTATAAAATATTTATCTGCTCATTTTTAAGCAGGTGGTTAAGTAATGCTAATGTCTTAATATGCATCTAATCTTGCTTTTTAAACTTTACAGGGACTACTTATCAAAGCTTAAGCAAGTTCTATAGTTTCACACTTCGTTTTATTGTATTCAATCTGATCATTTTAATCAGAAGCTATCAATTTATTCTAGATCATTTTATAAAATTATTTTCATCTATTACTTTATTCTTATATGCATCCATTGAAATATTTTAGAATTATGTTGACTTAATGAAATTAGTTCTGATGGTGGAATAATGATGCTAATTTGCTTTCTTTTGTACTTACTGTATGTTTGAATCATACGTTTATTTATTTATTTATTTATTTATTTTTGAGATGGAATCTGTCTCTGTCACCCAAGCTGGACTGCAGTGGCATGATCTCAGCTCACTGCAACCTCCACCTCCCAGGCACAAGGAATTCTCCTGCCTTAGCCTCCCGAGTAACTAGGATTACAGGCACTCACCACCATGCCCAGCTAATTTTTGTGTTTTTAGTGGAGATGGGTTTCATCATGTTGACCAGACTGGTCTCAAACTCCTGACCTCAGGTGATCCACCCACCTCGCCTCCCAAAGTGCTAGGATTACAGATGTGAGCCACTGCACCCCGGTTGCTATATATTATTTTAAAAGAAGGAGAATCATTATTTACATACCAAAGCCATTTATTATTTTTTTAAAAAGCAATCACAAGTCAACCAACCTTTTTTCTATTATTTTTTCATGTAATAGGAGTTGAATCCTTTAGAATAACACCCGATGGTCTATAAATATCAATTTTGAAAGAAAAAATTCAAGAGAGAAAACATCACCTAGGTAAAATATTGGTTCATTTGAGGGAAGAGTAGTGTTTTTGAAACAACACAACAGAAATGCAACAATTTACAAGATTACTAAAATTTTTGTATAAATGAAAAGTATTTTTTAAACTAAAAGCTGTGATTTACAATAGACTTAGAGTCATGCTGATGATAATCAGAAAATTAGAAACACCATTCTCTTAATCATAACGTATCAATGAACAAGTTCAAATATTGGGAACCTGAAAACACCTGTGAGTTCCAAAATCTGACCAAACAAAAACAACAACCCTAGGAAACACCATTTATCTGCTATTGTGTGCACATGCTATAACTAACATAGCTGACAACCACCACAACAAAAATTAGAGGGAATGGAAAATAGTCCAGCAGGCTGAAATAGCTATAAATATAACAGCCATTACTAATGTGTGAATATGTGACTGTGTGAATGAGAGAATTGGGAACTTACAGATGAATAGTGAATTCTATGATTTATCACGACCTGTTGTCAGATTCCTAATTGATCCCCAAATCATTCCTGGAGTTGGAGTTTGCCTCGCTGTCCCTGCCAGTCCCTTCACCCAAGAAGTTGGGAAGTATCGGTTTAAGAAACTTGAACTGGCTCTCAGAGCTTTCTGCCAGGTAAACTTCATACTGATAATTCTGGGACAGGGTCCCGGTGCCGCTCACGTCCACCAGATGCCCTGGAAAGGCGCCCTCGGGCACCAAGTAGCGACCCACCGAGGCCGCCCTGCTCCTCCTGCACAGCCGCACCGCCACGAACAGGAGCACCGACAAGAGGAACAGCGACGACACCGAAGCCAACGCGACCACCAGGTAGACGGTGAGCGAGTCGGCCTGGGCTTGGGCCGAGGCCGCCTCCGGGAGCGGCAGGTAGGGCTGGGAGAAGCCATCCACCAGGAGCACGTGCAACGTGGCAGTGGCCGAGCGCGGAGGCTCGCCATTGTCCTTGACCAGCACCACCAGCCTGTGCTTGGCCGCGTCGCGCTCGCTCAGCAGCCTGGCGGTGCGCACCTCGCCATTGTGCGCCCACACACCAAAGAGCCCGGGCTCTGTGGCCTTGAGCAGCTGGTACGACAGCCAGGCGTTCTGGCCCGAGTCGCCGTCCACCGCCACCACCTTGGTCACCAGATAGCCCGGCTCGGCCGCCCGGGGCACCAGCTCGGTGCAGGGCGCGGAGCCGTTCTGCAGTGGGTACAGCACGAAGGGCGAGTTGTCATTGGTGTCCAGCACCAGCACGCGCACCAGCGCCTCGCTGCTCAGCGCCGGGAAGCCGCGGTCTGTGGCGCCCACGCGGAACTCGAACTCCTGCAGGGCCTCGTAGTCCAGCGATCGGAGGGCAAACAGGTGGCCGTTGTCTGCGTTGATGGAGACCAGGGAGGCGAGGGGCAGGTGCGGGTCCTGGGGTGGCAGCAGCGAGTAAGTGACCTGGGCGTTGGTGCCTGAGTCTCTGTCTGTGGCGCTGACGCTGCCGATGTGCAGGGCGGGGCTGTTGTTCTCGCGGACGAACAGGGTGTAGGAGGTTTGGGTGAAGGCGGGGGCGTTGTCGTTGATGTCGGAGACCCGCACGGTTATGTTGTACTCGGTTTTCAGCCTGGGTGTCCCCAAGTCTGTGACAGTAATGGTGATGTTGTACTCGGCCCAGCTCTCTCTATCTAGCGCTCCTTCCGTTAACACGGTGTAGAAATTTTCTAAAGTAGGCTTTATAAGGAAAGGGAGGTGGTCTTGGATGGAACACATCATTTTTCCATTGTTCCCAGAGTCCGGATCCGAAATTCCGAAAACAGCGACCACTGTTTCTGGGGAGTTTTCTGGGATATCACTGATGAGTAAGGACATGGTAAGTTCCGGTGCGTTGTCGTTTATATCCATCACTTCTATAGCTACGGTGCATTTTCCTGAAAGACCCCCACCGTCTGAGGCCTCAACTTCCATATGGTAAGATTGAATTTCCTCAAAATCCAACGCCTTTTTTAATCTAATTTCTCCCGTGATTGAGTTTATTTCAAAGGCCTGAATGATTTGATTTGAGTATTGAAAAAATGAGTAGGAGAGCTCCCCGTGGGTCCCAGCATCTAAATCCCTGGCAGAGACGGTGATGACGAGGGAACCTATAGGGGCGTTTTCTGGGACCTGCACCTCGTAGAGCCGCTGAGTAAATTCAGGGACGTTGTCATTGATATCTACAATCACTATGAGAACATGGGAAGTCCCAATTCTGGGCGGTGACCCACCATCCAGCGCTGTGAGGGTTAACCTGAGCTGGGGCTGCTCCTCGCGGTCCAGCGCTTGATCCAGCACGAGCTCTGGGTATTTCTTGCCGTCGCTGTGATTGCGAGTGAAAAGGTGGAAATAGGAGTTGGTGCTAATTGTGTAGTTCTGAACTGTGTTGCTACCTACGTCCAAATCTTGAGCTATTTTCAAAGGAAATGAAGTCCCTGGATGGCTGCCTTCAGAGATTTTCAGGAGGATTTCATTTTCCAAGAATTCTGGGGCATGGTCATTTACATCTTGGAGCTGTAGTTCACCTTGAATAAACTGCACCGGATTTTTCAATAACATCTGGAAATGCAGTATACATGGATCTATGTCACTGCACAACTCCTCCCGGTCCAATTTTTCTTTTAGGAGCAAATTCCCACTCTTCTGTTCGAGCTGCAAATACTGTTTATTCCCTTTGGAAAGAATCCGGGCGCCCCTTGCGGCCAGTTCCCCTACACCCAGCCCCAGATCTTTTGCTAAGTTGGCCACAAAAGAGCCGCTGTCCCTCTCTTCTAGAACTGAATACTTAATGGTAGCGCTGCCCGCCTCCCACAGAAGTAATAAGAAAATAATGGCGGTCACTTGCCTTTTCTCTGGTGCTTTGGGGAGCGGCGTCTCCATCATTCCTCAGGGTCCAAAAGATGCCGTATTAATCACAAAATAATTGCTTTACAGCCAACTCAGCTATCTTGATTTAAATATCTTGAGTTAGTTCTTTTTAACATGGACCGACATGGGATGGCTGCCTCTCTGAAACCTTCTGTCCCCAGTGGTGAAAAAGTGTTTCCTTTTCGAGCTGCCAGAAAACCCGCACAGCTTTTAAGGAGACACTGATGCTGCAGTTTTTCACTCTTAGCCTGCAGCGCCACCAAGCGTTCTGCTTTACAACTTCAGATAATTTTCATTTCAAAGCACACTGTATACTGTGATAGCTAAAACATAAAGCAGGCCTTTTAGGTCATAGCCTGTTATATACTCCCTTTCCCCCCGCCTATTATGTGGCCTTGTTCAGGTAGCTAAGAATGGTTGTTACAGCAAAAGTAATGTCTATATCTGTATTCATCTTCCTTATAAAGGTGCAAGTTCAGCACACAAAACTCTGCTCCAGGCAAATTCATTTATTAACAAGTATTTACCTGTATGGACATTCATGTAGCTTCTTGGGATAATACAGTAAATGAAACATAAAAATTCTTGCTCTTGGAGAATTTACATTCTATTAAAAAATGCTAATTTGTTCTATTTTACTGGAAGAAATCATGAACTTTCAAAATCTAGTTTCACTCTCAAATTGCAATGTGCCTGTAACTCCTGAAAGAAAATAAAAATATTGTTTCTTGTTAGTCTCTGGTCTACATAACCATTGTGGCTTTTTTTTTTTTTTTAGACACGGTCTCATGTTGTTGCCCAGGCTGAAGTGCAGTGGCCTCAATCTTGGCCCATTGCAACCTCTGTCTCCCAGGTTCAAGCGATTTTCCTGACTCATCCTCCTGAGAAGCTGGGACTACAGGTGCGTGATACAACACCAGGCTAATTTTTGTAGTTTTAGTAGACATGACATTTCACCATATTGGCCAGGCTGGACTCGAACTCCTGGCCTCAAGTGATCCGCCTGCCTTGGCCTCCCAAAGTGCTGGGATTACAGGCATGAGCTACCATACCTGGCCACCATTTAGGATTTTTTCCTTTATAAATTTATTATGTGCAATGCCCAGTGAAATTTAGAGAAAAAGGTGGTTTGTGTTATTAAAAATCAGTATAGGCCGGGTGTCCTGGTTCACACCTGTAACCCCAACACTTTGGGAGGTGGATCACTGGGGGCCAGGAGTTCGACACCAGTTTGGCCAATATGGTGAAACCTCGTTTCTACTAAAAATATAAGAATTAGTCAGGTGTGGTGGCACACACCTGTAGTCCCAGCTACTCGTGAGGCTGAGTCAGAAGAATCACTTGAACCCAGCAGGTGGAGGTTGCAGTGAGCTGAGATCATGCCACTGCACTTCAACCTGGGTAACAGAGCAAGACTGTCTCAAAAAAAAAAAAAAAAAAAAAAAATCAATATAAGCTCAGAATCTACGCAATGTCTTTTCTACAAATGTAAAGAAGACAACAAAGTTGACAAAGTCAAAAATACACTTTCTGGGGAAGGGTATTGACCTGTCTGCATTGGACAGGATACCACCCCAGTGTACATTCTCTAGGATTAAGGGGATGGGGATATTGAAAAACACTACTGCTTCAACTAAAAGCCAAGTGACTGGAGTGAGAACAATGGAAGAAGGAATCTCACCAAGGAAGAATGCTGTTCTAAGGAGGAGAGGGTATATATCTGAGAACACAAAACAGTAAATGTTCTCCACACTTATTTAATCAGTTGGTAATCATCCATGACAGTCAGTTCACTTATCTGGACACAAAACACAGTCAAATGTAACGTAGTTCAGCCCAGTTCCACTTCAATTAAGGATAAAAATAAAATAGTTGGCCAGGTGTGGTGGCTCATGCCTGTAATCCCAGCACTTTGGGAGGCTGAGGTGGGTGGATCATGAGGTCAGGAGTTCGACACCATCCTGGTCAAGATGGGCAAAACCCATCTCTACTAAAAATATAAAAAATAGCTGGGTGTGGTGGCATGCACCTGTAATCCTAGCTACTAAGGAGGCTGAGGCAGGAGAATCACTTGAACCTGGGAGGCTGAGGTTGCAGTGAGCCAAGATCGTGCCACTGTGTTCCAACCTGGGCAACAAGAGCAAAACTCCATCTCAAAATAAAATAAAATAGTCACTGAATGGTCATTTTAATATACATTGCTTACCTTTGATAGAAAGTTGAAAGAGGGATTTTTAAATGAAATATCACAAATACAACTGACACAAATAAGACTAAATATGGGATAAACTGTGAAGGTAAATGGTTTTATGGTTAATACAAATGATGCTTACACAACACTAGTAGGGAAAATCTGATGTTACCAAATAACCTGCCACTAATACCTTATTTAGATTTTGGTAGATACCAAATATCTTGAGACAGTGAGAGGAGGAGTTTGGCAAATATAATTTGAAAGCCCTTCAACTTTCAAATTGTTAAACAAAGACAAAAAGGTAAACCGTGCGGTTAAGAATTTTATTTTCTGTAGTGGTATGTAGGGTGAGTAGAAGAGTCAAGAGTGTTTTCTGTTTTGGAGGAAAGCAATAGTGATTTGACTAAGAAGTGATATTTCATACTTTCACTCATTGGCAAGGATATTTTGTTGTACAGAGGATATTAGCATTTTGCTGTAGATACAATAGTGTTTTTAAAAATCAGTACTAGAATGTTAGTAATGTTCAGCAAATATTTATTAAGCATTTATAATTGGTACGACTTTTTTTTTTTTTTAAAGACCATCATGTTCTTACATGAGGCTCACAAACTAATATGATGACACTTCAGTAAAGTCTATAGTCACAAAAATTTTGGATTGACTATTATGGGATACTAAAATATGCATAAGTATGAATGGCTACTTTAGTGTTTAGCCATCATTAGTTCTTATTTTTAGTGTTACACACTGTAGGAGTTACTGCAAAATGAGACACTGGAGGATTAAATAATATGAAATACTCACATTTTAAAAACAGTCCTACATAGCAATAGTGAAACAACTCTTACCAATAGCTAGAAATACAATCTTACTTAAGGATTTACAATACTTTTTTTTGGGTGGGGGAAGAATAGATAATTTAATTTCAAAAGTTTAAAATTATGCAAATAAAAATTTACTTTGTGTTCATATTGTCAAGTACCCTCAAGTGAAGTAATAAACTCCTAAGCATGAACAGGAAATACTAAGATACCCAGTATCATACTTTATATAAAATTTCAACCTAAAGAATAGAGGTAAATTAAAAAGAAACAGAACATGTAACTTTAAGTTAAAAGAGATCTCCAAACATAAGTAAGATTTAGTAAAATAATCCCACACTTAACTGAATGGGAAGCTATTCGGAAGGGCGGGGGTTTCTTCCATTTCTCTCTCAGTGCCCTGAGGAGGGAAGTTGGGGATAATCGGCTTCAGGAACTTGAACTCATTTGTTCCTGAGCCTCCCATCAGACACACCTCGTACTGGTAGCTCTGGGACAGGGTCCCGGTGCCGCTCACGTCCACCAGATGCCCTGGAAAGGGGCCCTCGGGCACCGAGCAGCGACCCACCGAGGCCGCCCTGCTCCTCCTGCACAGCCGCACCGCCACGAACAGGAGCACCGACAAGAGGAAGAGCGACGACACCGAGGCCAATGCCACCACCAGGTAGACGGTGAGAGAGTCGGCCTGGGCCTGGGCCGCGGCCGCCTCCGGGAGAGGCAGGTAGGGCTGGGAGAAGCCGTCCACTAGGAGCAAGTGCAGCGTGGCGGTGGCCGAGCGCGGAGGCTCGCCATTGTCCTTGACCAGCACCACCAGCCTGTGCTTGGCCGCGTCGCGCTCGCTCAGCAGCCTGGAGGTGCGCACCTCGCCATTGTGCGCCCACACACCGAACAGCCCGGGCTCCGTGGCCTTGAGCAGCTGGTACGACAGCCAGGCGTTCTGGCCCGAGTCGCCGTCCACCGCCACCACCTTGGTCACCAGGTAGCCCGGCTCGGCCGCCCGGGGCACCAGCTCGGTGCAGGGCGCGGAGCCGTTTTGCAGCGGGTACAGCACGAAGGGCGAGTTGTCGTTGGCGTCTAGCACCAGCACGCGCACCAGCGCCTCGCTGCTCAGCGCCGGGGATCCGCGGTCTGTGGCGCCCACGCGGAACTCGAACTCCTGCAAGGCCTCGTAGTCCAGCGACCTGAGGGCGAACAGGTGGCCGTTGTCTGCGCTGATGGAGACCAGGGAGGCGAGGGGCAGGTGCGGGTCCTGGGGCGGCAATAGCGAGTAGGTGACCTGGGCGTTGGTGCCTGAGTCTCTGTCTGTGGCGCTGACACTGCCGATGTGCAGGGCGGGGCTGTTGTTCTCGCGGACGAACAGGGTGTAGGAGGTTTGGGTGAAGGCCGGGGCG
The DNA here is from genome assembly GCF_008728515.1 of Papio anubis. Lineage (NCBI taxonomy): Eukaryota > Metazoa > Chordata > Mammalia > Primates > Cercopithecidae > Papio > Papio anubis. The sequence continues at coordinate 133,793,838 of NC_044980.1, read as the reverse complement.
TTGTCATTGACGTCGGAGACCAGCACGGTTATGCTCTGCTGGGTTTTCAGCCTGGGTGTCCCCAAATCAGTAACGGTGATGGTGATGTTGTACTCGGCTCTGCTCTCTCTGTCCAGTGCCCCATCTGTTACCAGGGTGTAGAAATTCTCCACGGAAGGTCTTAGTAGAAAAGGGAGATTGTTCTCTATTGAACAAATAACCTGTTGGTTATGCCCAGAGTCTGCATCTGAAACACTGAAAACTGCCACTATGATCTCTGGCAAGTTTTCTGGGATGGGGCTGATGAAGAACGACATGGTGAGTTCAGGGGCGTTGTCATTCACGTCCAGGACCCTGACGACTAAAGAACATTTTCCTGATAGGCCCCCACCATCTGTAGCCTCAACATCCACGTCATAAGACTGAACTTCCTCAAAATCCAAAGCCTTTCTCAACCGAATTTCTCCTGTGATTGCGTTTATTTCGAACGGTTGGTTGATGTCATCGACTTGAAACAGGGCGTAAGATACCTTCCCAAACGATCCTGCATCTAAATCTCTGGCTGAGACGGTAATAACCAGAGAGCCGAGGGGATTGTTCTCAGGGATTTGCGCCTCATAGAGCTCCTGAGCAAACTCGGGGATGTTGTCATTGATGTCCAAAACCTGGATGTGAATCTCGGAGGTCCCTGACCGGGGCGGAGACCCACCATCCAGCGCGGTGAGCGTTAGCGTGAGTCGGGGCTGCTCCTCGCGGTCCAACGGTTTGTCCAGCACCAGCTCCGGGAACTTCCTGCCTTCGCTGCGATTGCGGGTGAGAACGTGAAAGTGAGGGTTGGAGCTGATTGTGTAGCTCTGAAGGCCGTTGCTGCCAGTGTCTAAATCGTGTGCCATTTTCAAAGGAAATATCTTTCCTGGCATAGTAATTTCTGATATTTTCAGGAGCATTTCTCTGGCAGGGAATTCCGGGGCGTGGTCATTTATATCTCTGACTCGCAAGGAAGCCTGAAAAAACTGCAAGGGGTTTTCCAGTAACACTTGGAAAGGTAGCACACACGGCTCAGTGGAGCCACACAGTTCCTCCCGGTCCAGTTTTTCATTTAGCAGTAAATCACGGGTCTGTGGATCAAGCTGCAAATGTTGTCTGTTCCCTTTGAAAACAATCCGAGCTCCCCGTGCAGCCAGCTCCCCCACCCTCAGTCCCAGGTCCTTTGTCAAGTTGGCCACAAACGTGCCACTTTCTGTCTCCTCCAATACGGAATACTGAATCGATTCAGAACCTACCTCTCCCCAAAGCATCAATAAAATGAAGAACGCCACTTGCCTTTTCTTGTTCTGTACTTTAGTTTGCATCGTGTCTATTGTCTGATTACAGAAGAAAAATCCTTTTCAGCTCCCAATCACCACATCCACCATCGACCCTCTCAGATGTCTTTGCAGAGATTTTTAAATTCGTTCTTACAACTTGTCTGGCGACGACTGCCTTCCCGGACACATCTATCTCAGCTTTAGCTGTAAATGTGGTCTGTATTTTTACTTGGCTTCTGGGTGAAACAGAGTCCACCGAGTCTGCAGAGCTTTCATTCACTGTCTTAGCTTGTACCGCCACCTCGCGTTCAAACTAATAACTTCATGAGATGTTTCAGGTCAATAGCATTTCCGAAATCTGAGCATTATAAAGACTTTTAAGTCGAGTCAGTGTTTCTCAGACTGAGTGCGTGGACCACATGCATAAATAATTGCTTGCGAGCTTTGGTTTCTCTGTGTGTACGTTTTTGCTTTTAAGCCAATTCCTGGGTTCACTCCCCTCTAGAACTTGAATCAAATTTCCTGATGGTGCTAATTAAGGAGAAAGATTGAAGTGCAGATTCTACACTTCAATCTTTCTCCTTTGATTCTTCAGCAGTGCAATTTATCTCTGATGAGCCATTTAATCCATGAGTCCAAGAGGTACACTATTTAATTGTCCCAACAAACAATGCAAAACAATGAAGTTTGTTAGCAACAATAATGATAAAATAAACAATAAATTATCTAAATTATACACTCATAAATGGCATGAACAAAAAACTTACTTTGTTATACAGTTACGCCTGCACAGTAAAAAGAACAATTAGGCTATTAGGAGGGAAACTGAGGCAAAAAAGTATTTATGATACACGTATATAAGTAAATTAAAGTATTTAAAAGAGGGACTAGAAGCAATCAAGTATTTGTCATAAGCATTTTAGGATTCTACCCCATTTTTGCATGGATAGAATTAGGCATTCTTTTAAGAGGCTTGTGCATTTTATTTTAACTTTTTTGATCAAATTCCCCTCTTACGTTATTTAATCAAGTTCCAAATATATTACCCTGTTGTACAAACATGACGCAGTGCAGAAAACAAACATTCAAGAATTACCTTCACCATCTTCTCACAGCAAAAAGAACACCAAGTCCTATAAATACAGGCCAAATTAAGGTACTGTAAAAAAAGGTGAATTACATTTGAGTGAATGCCATGGAATTCGATGATGGAATACTATGGCTATATCCATTCCCATCTCACTAGTTTCTGCTCAGATACATTGGAATATGTATCTCTAAACAAACTGAAAATGTGTGAAACAGATTAGTGCACATAGAAGAGGCAAAATATGCCAAACAATTCAATTCATTTCAGATTGATTTCATATTCATTGAGAGGTGAAATCCATTGAGCTCAAACAAAGTTCACTTCAGGTAAGAGCCAAGGTGATAGAAGATTAAAAATCAGGATATTTCCAAATACATAAACTCTAGGTAAAATAAATAAGGCTAAATAAAATCTAAACTCTAAATAGCTGAGATGATCTTATAGTTCAAAATCACCTCTATGTAGCCAGAAAAACAAAAGATTATGAATGTGACCAGCCTCCAGGGTTCACTTGATAGATGCTACTGAGAATACACTGTTCCTTGAGGATATGAGTAACAAAATGAACTTATGAAGTAAAACCAACAATAATAAACATCTTGGAAGGGTGTCACTTCTTTGTTGAAACAAGGCCATTATTTCCTGCTCAATCTTAAATGCTTTCTTCTTTCAGTGAGCATTCTGAGTTCGGATTCCAGCTAAACGGCATCCACGAAGTCTTTTATTCACTCTCTTTCTCTGAAGCACCGCCAGGCATCCTCGAATATAGGTTGTTGAATTATTTTTTACTTCAAAGCAAATTTATCAGCAGTACAGTATTTGTCAAACTCCATTTAGATCCTTGAAAAGTCTTTGATAACATTGGTAGTTATATGGAAAGAGGATAATATCTCAAAATACACAAAAAGATATCAGTCGGGTCTATCAAGATACTGCCTTTTTATAGAAAATGGATTACATTAGATTGTTTCAGGAGAATGTTTCTCTGTTTTGCCCTCTTTTGCTTTGATTTGATTGGCTAGAGTAGACTGAATTAACTTTGCATTCATAAACATGTTCTCATAAGGACTCATTAACTTAAAATTTTTATTATGGAAAAATTCCAACATATACAAAGTAAACAGAATAAGCCTCCGTACACCATCAGTTTTACAACATTCTGTTGTCTCGTTTTGTCTATACCTTTCTCTCCATTCTCTGCTTCCTGTTCAATGATTACTTTTGTATAGTTCTTTTCTTAAGGCAATGTTTACAGAAATTGAAATGTACCAATCTTAACTGTGCCATTTTAAAAAATGGATTCATATGTGTAACTCACACTTTTTTCAAGATACAGAACATTTTCATCATTCACTGGGAATCATCTTAATCATATTTTGAAGCTCAGTTTTATTAACTGGGGAGCAAAACCTTGGTCTCATCTGGACACATGATGCAAAAGTAGACAATGTGAAAAAGCACCATGCCCCATATTCTTTATGCTCGTGTATGCTAAAGTGAAGTGATAGATTAATTTAGCTGGACTGTTACCAGCAAGCTGAAATAGTATTTTAACTGATTGAACATTGTAAAGTATGTTAAAATTAATTTTATTTAGTTAGTCTGTAATGACAGGTTGAGCAGCCCTTGTCCGAAATGCTTGAGACCAGAAGTGTTTCAGTTTCAGATTTTTAGATATTAGAATATTCGCATGTACATACTGGGATATCTTGGGAATAAGAACCAAGTCTAAACATGAAATTCATTTAAGTTTCATATACATCTTATACAAATAGCCTGAAGGTAATTTTGTATAATATTTTAAAACAATTTTGTGCATGAAACAAAGTTTGCATTATGTACTTATGTGTGGAATTTTCTACTTGTGGCATCAGATTGGCTCAAAAAGTTTCCGGTTTTGGAGCAGTTCCTATTTTTGGATTTTTGGATTAGGGATGCCCAACCTGTGCCTGTACTGCATAGCTGATCAAGCTGATTTCCATTTTATGTTTCAGTTAATCCCATTATAATTTTAAAAAATTATTCAAGTTTATCAAAAGAGAAAGAAAAAGACCTTCAAGGACAAATTGAATCTCTTAAAACTCTTCTTTAGTTATATGGAAAGAAAACACAGTAATACAGGGAAAAGTTAGAGATGATATATAAATAATCACTTAAAGAAACTCAATTTACAGGAGATATGCTGCAAGGAAGTTGAAAATATAAAGGATTTGATACTAAATCACACTTGAAATCTGAAATGATTGGGTAAGATACTTTGTCAGTATTGCTAGAGGTTTGTCTTTTTTTAAAAAATGTTTTTTGAAGAACTAGTTCTTTGTTTCTTTATTGCTTTCTCTATTTGCTTTGAATTTTCTTGATTTCTTCTATTATCTTCGTTATTTCCTTCTTTCTGAATGCTTCGGGTTTATTTTCCTCATATTTTTCTAGATTCTTGAGGTAGAAGCTTGAAACTGATAAACTGGTGGGTGACCGATTTGAGAATTTTCCTCTTTTCTAATGTACATATTTAGTGCTATAAAATTTTCCTCTCTGCACTGTGTTAGCTATGTCTCACAAAATTTGATGTGTTGTATTTTCATTTTCAATTCAGGTCAATGTATTTTTAAATTTCCCTTGAGATCTTCTTTTTGATTCATAGATTATTTAGAAGTATGTTGCTACATATCCGAGTATTGGAAGGTTTTCCTCTTATCTTTCCATTATTCATTTTTAGTTTAATTTCATTGTGCTTAGAGAACCCACTCTGTATGATTTCACTATTAATTTGGTTGAGGTTGGTTTTACGGCTGAGGTTGTGGTTATCTTACATAGGTTCTGTGAGCACTTGAAAATAATGTGTATTCTGGTATTGTTTATTCTGGTGTATTCTGGTATTTTTTATTCTGGTATATTCTGGTATTGGAGTGTTCTGGTGTATTCTGATATTGGAGTGTTTTATAAATATTAATCAGATGCTGTTAGTTGATGGTATTATTGAGTTCTTCTGTATCGCTGCTGATTTTCTGCCTTGTTGGTCTATCAATTGTTGAAGGTCATTGAAGTCTCCAATTGTAATTGTGGATTTCTCTATTTCTCCTTCTGTCAGTTTTTGCTTCATACATTTTGCAGTTTTGTATATATACATTTGGGATTGTTATGTGTTCTTCTTTTATCATTATACAATATCCTGCTGTGTCTCTGATATGTCCTATGCAGTCTCTGATTATTTTCTTTGCTTTCATGTCTACTTTATATGATGATTTTCTTTGCTCTCATGTCTACTTTATATGACCTTATGGCTACCCCTGCTTTATTAATTTATTTATTTAGTTAGTTATTCTTATTTTTATTTATTTCTTTATTTTTGAGACAGAGTTTTGCTCTTGTCTCCCAGGCTGGCGTGCAATGGTGTGATCTCAGCTCACAGCAACCTTTACCTCCCAGGTTTGAGCAATTCTCCTGCCTCAGCCTCTGGAGTAGCTGGGATTACAGGTGCCCGCCACCACAGCAGCTGATTTTGTATTTTTAGTAGAGACGGGGTTTCACCATGTTGACCAGGCTGGTCTCAAATTCCTGACCTTAGGTGATCCTCCTGCCTCAGCCTCCCAAAGTGCTGTGATTACAGGTGTGAGCCACTGCACCCAGCTCCTGCTTTATTTTTTCATTAATAATTGTATACATTTTTGTCTTTTTACTTTCCAACTGCATATATCATTATATTTGAAATTAAGTTTGATACATATAGTTGGGTCATAATTTTTCAAACCCATTCTCCCAACATTTTTGTTTTAACTGATGTGCTCAAACCGTTTACATTTAACATAATTATAGATTAGTAGAGATTAACTCTGCCATTTTTTGTTTCCTGTTTGTTGTCTCTGTTTTTTTGTTTGTTTCTCCGTTTTCATTTTTCTACCTTCCTGTGGGTTATTGGAACATTTTTTAGAATTCTGTTTTGATTTAGTTGTAGTGTGTGTGTGTTTTTTTTAGTGTATCACTTTTTATAGCTTTTTACTGATTACTCTAGGTATTATACTATATATACACAACTTATCAGTTTACTGATTGATATCAGTAACCGATATTTTTACCAGTTCAAATGAAGCATAGAAAATGTACCTCCCTTAGTGTCCTTTTGCCCTCCTTCATTTATAACATGTTTTAAATATTTCCTGTACATACACTTAGGACCACATTTAGAAAGTATTATAATGTTGGATTCAACCACCAAACATAATTTTGGAACCTCAAGAGAAAAAGAAAAGTCTGTTGTATTTACTCATATTTTTGTTTCCTGTGTTGTTTCTTCCTTCTTGATGTTCCAAGATTGCTTTTTAAATTGTTTCCTTTCTGTTTGGAGAACTTGCATTAGCAAATATTTTAAGGTAGGTATACTGGCAACAAATTCTTTTCCTGAAGGGTAGTTTCACTGGATATAGGATTTTGGGATGACAGTTGTTTTCTTTCAGCACTTAAAAAATATTGTGCAACTTCCTTCTAGCCTCCGTGATTTCTGATGAGGAATCTACTCTCATTCAAATCGTTACTGCCCTGTGGGTAAGGTGTCATTTCTCCTTCACTGCTTTAAAGATATTTTGTCCTTAGTTTGCAGAAATTTCACTATGATGCCTCTTGGTGTGGATTCCTTTGGGTGTATCCTGTTTGGGATTTGTTCGGCTTCTTGAATCTCTGGTTTATGCCTTTCGCCAATGTGCTTAGTTTCCAGCCATTATTCCTTTGAGTACCTTTTTTTAGCTCCACCCTCCTTCTGGCCTTCTTTTGGGACTCCAGTGACACAAAGGTTAGATCTTTTGGTATGGCCCCACAGGTTCCTGAGCCTCTGTTCATTTTTTATGGTCTATTTTCTCTTTCCTCTTCAGAATGGGTAATTTCTATTGTTCCATTTTCTGGTTCATTGATTTTTTGTTCCTTCCATTCTGCTGTGGAGCCCATTATCTTGAGTTTTTATTTCAGTTATTATATCTGGGTTTGTTTTTTTGTTTTGTTTTGTTTTGTTTTGTTTTATTTATTTTTTTTAGACAGAGTCTTGCTCTGTCACCCAGGCTAGAGTGCAGCGGGGCAATCTTGGCTCACTGCAACCTCCCCGCCTCCTGGGTTCAAGTGATTCTCCTGCCTCAGCCTCCCAAGTAGTTGGGGTAACAGGCATGCACCACCACGCCTGGCTAATTTTGTGTTTTTAGTAGAGACGCAGTTTCACCATGTTGGCCAGGCTGGTCTCGAATTCCTGACCTCAGGTGATCCACCCATCTCGGCCTCTCAAAGTGCTGGGATTACAGGCGTGAACCACTACACCCGGCCCCATTATTGTATCTTTAATTTCTAAAATTTCCACAGGGATTTCTTTATATCTTTGATTTCTTTGCTGAGACTGTTTTTCATTTGTTTCAAATATGTTCATAATTGCTCATTAAAACATTTTGATGAGGTCTGTATATAAATATTTGTCAGATAATTCTAACAACTGTCATCTTGGTGTCAGCATCTCTTTGTTGTCTTTTTCATTCACTTTAATATTTTCCTGATTCTTGGTATGACCCAGATAATCCCTTCCTGGATGTGCCTGTACCCAAAAGGAACCTTTGCCGAAATGAATGAGGCAATATATTCAAGAATGCTTGTAGCAGCATTGTTTATAGTAACAAAACTCTTAGAACAACCAAAAAGTAAATCATTAGTAAAAAGAATTTAAAGTTCATAGTACTCCATTTATATAATGGAATACTATGGAAGAGTTAAGTGAATGAACTGAATTAACATGTATAAATTCAATAGCATAATGATTAAAAAGAGCAAGCTCACAGAGAATCCATACTATATAAATTCATTTATATAAATTGCAAAGACAGATGAAACTAAATGGTAAATCATTTAGGAATACAAGCTTTTCTATTGCAACTATAAAGAAGAACAAACAGTTAAGTAAAACTTCAGAAAACTGGTTCTTTTTCATAGGGTTGAAAGATGTTATGATGGAGGCATAACATCTTGGCATCATTCTAATTCTTAAGCTGGGTAATGGGTAGATGAGTGACCATGTTATTATTGTTTATTATTATTATTGTACATACATGTTGTATGCACTCTTTTGAATTTTGATAGATTTTAAAATAGAAAAAAGTAAAAACAAACAAACAGCAATTTCTGAGCTGGGCATGGTAGTATCTGCCTGCTACTCAAGAGCCAAGGCAAGAGGATCACTTGAGCTGAGAAGTTCAAAACTAGCCTGGGTAACATAGCAAGACCTGGTCACTTAAAAAAAAATTATTTAATAAACATGAAGCAATTTCTCTGGGGTCAGGTTGCCTGGATTCAAATTCTACATCCACCTCTTATTAGCTAGGTGATTGTTGAAATCCTAACCCCCAACATGATGGTAGGAAGTAGGGCTTTGAGTGGTAATTAGGTTATGAAGAAGCAGCCCTGAATGAGATTAGTGCACTTATGAAAGTGATTCTAGAGAGCTGTCTTGCATTTTTTCTGCCATGTGAGGATACAAGGAGAAGTCAGCGCTCTGAAACCTGGAAGAGGACCCTCACCAGAACTCAACCATGCTGGCACCCTGATTTTAGACTTCCAACCTCTAACACTGTAAAAAATTACTTTCTGTTATTTATAAGCCACTCAATCTATAGTATTTGTTACAGCAGCCCAAACTCATTAGGACAGTGACCTTGGGCAAATTGCTTTACCTCTGTGTGTTACAGTTTGTTCACCTTGAACATGTTGACACTAATTGTACCATTATTTTGAGGATTAAATGAGATATGTATAAAGTATTCAGAAAATAGCCAAGTACACCGAAAGTATGTAGTAGTAATAATAGTACATAATACATAATAATGTTTAATAACAAAGTTTGTAGAAACTTGAATATGCCACTAAGACTAAAATTTCATTAGAAATACTCAAAAATAAAGTGAGAGACTTCAGAACATAGAAGAAAAGCTAAAGATGTAAAATAAAAGAGAATATAAGAAACAGAGAAATAATTGAGAATATTCAATATCTGACAAGCATAAGTTTCAGAAGGAAATAACAAGATTAAACTTAGGGATACAACTATTAAGAAAATGATAGTAGAAATGGGCCAGGTACAGTGGCTCACACCTGTAATCCCAGCACTTTGGGAGGCTGATGCAGGTAGAACACTTAAGGCCAGGCGTTCAAGACCAGCCTAGCCAATATGGTGAAACCCCAACTCTATTAAAAAAAAAAAAAAAAAAATAAAAAAAAAAAAAAATTAGCTGGATGTGGTGGTGTGCACCTATAGTCCTACCTACTCAGAAGGCTGAGTCGGGAAAATCGTTTGAACCCAGGAGGCAGAGGTTGCAGTGAGCAAGATTGCAGATTGCACCACTGCACTCCAGCCTGGGTGACAAAGTGAGATCTGTCTCAAAATAATAATAATAATAATAATAATAATAATAGAAATGAAGTAATCACAGAGATAAAAAGGTATAAATTGTTAGAATACACAAGTACATTGAGTGTTCAGCAAAATGAATGAAAAAATTATAATACTACTATGAAATTCAAGACATCTAAAAAGAAGAGAGAAAATTCTGAGGGAAGGAGACACAAAAAATTCTTTTCTCTACAGAAATATGGAAAGAGAGAGAGAGAGAGAGATGGGGGTATAAAAAATCAAGAATCACACTGGCATAAAATTTTTAATCAAAAATTATGAATCAATAATCAATATATTAATGATTTTAAATTTCCAAGCAATAATTCTGTATCTGACAAAATAATTAAATATGAAGGAAAACTAAATGCATTTTCAGACTGGCAGCGATGCAGAAAGTTGTTTTTTTGTGAACCCTCCCTTAGGAAGACATTTCAGGATATATTATAGCAAAGAGAGGGAATAAAAAGGGAGACAAGTGATCTGACTCAACCAGGAGAGGTATGAAGACAAGATGACAGTTTTGTACAGACTTAGAGATCATTTAGTCCAGATGGAAGCAGAAAGCTAGAGGGCTTCGAAATATGGTAAAGTGAATTATTGATTGAGATTTTGAAAATATGGTAAAGCCAACTAATGAAGTCTAAAATGATGAATCTATTTGGTCTTGATTTTAGGAACATACTGTTTTCGATGGTACAGGAAGCACAACATTGGATCCAAAGAGCGGGAAAGATAGTCCCTATCACTAAAAAATAAAGTGAGAGACATCAGGACATAGAAGAAAAGCTAAAAATGTTAAATAAAGGAAATATAAGGAACAGAAAAATAACTAAGAATATTCAATATCTTTTTTGTTTGTTTTTTAAAATTTTCATTAAGAATATTTAATAATGGACAAGCACAAATCTCAGATGGGAATAACAAGATTAAACTTAGGGATACACTATTAAGAAAATAATAGTAGAAATGAAGTAATCTCAGATCTAAGATTACTTATATCCCTAAGTAATCCCAGACTACTTAGAGGTTTCAGTAAGTAATATGGCTCAGCAATGAACAATATTTTGAGAAGATAATCAGCCCAACAACCTGGAACTGTTCTGACACTCATAGGTCGGCCATAATCTTCTCCTATTGAATGCAAACAATTTCATACAACACCAAGACCAGAAAATAACCTTGTAACCCTGATGGAGCAAGACTTCATGCTTGAGGAGACAATGTCTAAAACAAAAAAGAAAAAACAAAAGAGCTCTTTTTCCTTGCTAGTATGAGCGAATGCTGCTTATTTACCAATTACAGATTTAATTACAGTGTTTTTCCCACTTCCTAAGTGAAATTCATTAAAATAATACAGAATTATCCCAATTTTCTGAAAGCATCCAATCCAGAGCTAACCTGTACTTGTTGAATCTCTGTTAAAAACATCTAACAGAAGACCAAATCCTGTAACTCCTTTGTAAGACTCTGTTACTAAAGTGGCCCCTGTTTCCTACTGTGAGCAGTCTCCTTCATTGCAACAAGTCAATAAACCCAACTTTGTTCTGATACGGTGTGTTCTTGGTAATTTGGGACTGCAGGGCATTCATAATTTATATAGTCATGAAAAGTAAATTTTAAATATTATCTTCATGTTCTAAAATATATCTATAGACAAGACAAGTAATTCTTAGCTATGGTTGTAAAAATGTAAAATGTAAAAGTAGAAGTTAACTGAGAGAGGTTGGAAAGTGTAAGAGAGAAACAGATATAAAAGGAAGAATAAGAATGATATTCTTTTTTTCCATACAAAAATCTAATGAAACTGTTATTACTGGAACAATAAAGAGAGGTTTCAGTTTGACCAGAGAAGTACCCAAAAATGGTAATATAGCTTTATCTGAAAAACAAAAGATTGAAGTTGTTTTAAGTGTGCTAGATACTCAGCAATCTTAATAGGAAATTGTCTAAAGTTTGTGAAAGTTACTACATTAGTTTGCGAGGGGTGCTGTAACAAATACCACAGACTGGGTGGCTTAAACAACAGACATTTCTTTCCTCACAGTTCTGGAATCTAGAAGTCCAAGATCAAAGTGTTGGCAGGGTTGGTTTCATTTGGAGGCCTCTCTCTTTGGCTTGTAGATGGCTATCTTCTTCTAGTGTCTTCACATAAGCATCCCTCTGTGTGTTCACATGTCTGGCATCTCTTTATGTTCTAATCTCCTCGTCTTATAAGTACAGCAGTTATATCGGATTAAGATCTGCCCTGATGACCCATTTTAATGTGATTACCTCTTTTTTTAAAGGCCTATCTTTAAATATAGTCACATTCTGAGGTAGTGGGAGTTAGGGTTTCAGCGTATGAATTCGAGGGGGATTTGGGAGCACAGTTCAGCTCATAATGGTTACAAACATATTCCTTAGTGATAAGAAAGTAAATATAAGAAGAGCTTTTAAAAATGTATAAAGTGCTTGCCAATGGGATAAAATGAAAAAAACAGACAATACTAGTTTGTTGGCAGAAATGAGGAAAAATTTGTACATCCAGATACTGGGGATAGCAGTGTAAATTAGTACAACCACTGGAAGACTATTGGGAAATGTCTACTAAAAGTAAACATGTACTTACAAGATGGGCAACAATTCCACTTCTAGGCATATACCCAACAAAACTGCATATACAGGTTGCCAAAAGGCATGTTAAAATAATGGTTATAGCAGTATAATTCGTAACAGCCAAACTTTGCCCTATCCCAAATACTGATCTAAAGGATAGAAAATAAATTGTAGTATATTCATACAGTGGAATGTTATACAGCAATGAGAATGAAAGGACTAAACTTAAAAGCTGTATTATGGATAAATTTCATAAACATAATGCTGAGTGAAAAAAGCCAGACACAAGCAGTTCATACTCTATTACTCTGTTTATATAAATTATAGTATAGGAAGTCAGCATATTTGCCATACCTGGGCTAGCAGTGATTGTAAGGAGTAATTTGTGTGGCACCTGGGGTGCCATTGATGTTTCATTTTCTCTTCAAGTTGCTGGTACTAAATATGTTACTTTGTGAATATATATTGAGTTGAACATAAAGGATTTGTTCACTTTTCTTCATGTAAGTAATAATTCAATTAAACTGTTTTTAAAAAGTTTGCTAATAGGAATCAGGGCTGCAAAAAAGAGTAAATAGAAGATTGCTGCCTTTTACATATTTTTTCACATATTTGTTACATATGTATGTATTTGTCTTTGTTTTAAACAATTAAAATACAATGATTTGAAACATTTTTAATTTTTGCATTTTAGCATCAAATATATAATACTTAAGAGTGTCATGAAATAGAATGGATAGAATATATAGAAAATAAAATTAATATTTGATTTTATTAAGATGGTTTATCACAACAAGTACCAACAAGAAGAGAAAAATATCTCAGGAAAATCAACAGCATGCATGGATTTGGAATGACCCTATGTAAATAAATGCAATGAAATAAAATTGAGTTTTCAATACTTGGACAGAATAAAGTTCAGCAGACAAATCCATTAAAAAGGGAAATAAAAGCTAAATCCCAAGGTGAAATTTTTGTCCCTGACACTCTCGAATTCTAGATCTGAAAAAGTTTGGGATAAATGGCAGAAAACAATGTGTCATAACGAGATCTCTAATTTAACCCAAAGTTATTCCGGAAGGCGGCAGTTTTCCTTATTTCTTCACCAGCGCTCTGGGGCAAAAGGTTAGGAATAATAGGCTTCAGGAACTTGAACTCGCCGGTCCCTGAGCCTCCGGTCAGACACACCTCGTACTGGTAGCTCTGGGACAGGGTCCCGGTGCCGCTCACGTCCACCAGATGCCCTGGAAAGGGGCCCTCGGGCACCGAGCAGCGACCCACAGAGGCCTCCCTGCTCCTCCTGCACAGCCGCACCGCCACGAACAGGAGCACCGACAAAAGGAAAAGCGACGACACCGAGGCCAATGCCACTACCAGGTAGACGGTGAGCGAGTCGGCCTGGGCCTGGGCCGGGGCCGCCTCCGGGAGCGGCAGGTAGGGCTGGGAGAAGCCGTCCACCAGGAGCACGTGCAGCGTGGCAGTGGCCGAGCGCGGAGGCTCGCCATTGTCCTTGACCAGCACCACCAGCCTGTGCTTGGCCGCGTCGCGCTCGCTCAGCAGCCTGGCGGTGCGCACCTCGCCATTGTGCGCCCACAAGCCGAACAGCCCGGGCTCCGTGGCCTTGAGCAGCTGGTACGACAGCCAGGCGTTCTGGCCCGAGTCGCCGTCCACCGCCACTACCTTGGTCACCAGGTAGCCCGGCTCGGCCGCCCGGGGCACCAGCTCGGTGCAGGGCGCGGAGCCGTTTTGCAGCGGGTACAGCACGAAGGGCGAGTTGTCGTTGGCGTCCAACACCAGCACGCGCACCAGTGCCTCGCTGCTCAGCTCCGGGGAGCCGCGGTCTGTGGCGCCCACGCGGAACTCGAACTCCTGCAGGGCCTCGTAGTCCAGCGACCTGAGGGCGAACAGGTGGCCGTTGTCTGTGTTGATGGAGACCAGGGAGGCGAGGGGCAGGTGCGGGTCCTGGGGTGGCAGCAGCGAGTAGGTGACCAGGGCGTTGGTGCCTGAGTCTCTGTCTGTGGCGCTGACACTGCCGATGTGCAGGGCGGGGCTGTTGTTCTCGCGGACGAACAGGGTGTAGGAGGTTTGGGTGAAGGCGGGGGCGTTGTCATTGACGTCGGAAACCAGCACGGTTATGTTGTGCTCGGTTTTCAGCCTGGGTGTCCCCAAGTCGGTGACGGTGATAGTGATGTTGTACTCCGCTTGGATCTCTCTGTCCAGTGTTCTCTGTGTCACTAGGGTGTAAAAGTTTTTTAATGTGGGCTTCAAAAGAAAGGGGAGATCATTCTGAATGGAACAAATCATCCTACCGTTGTCCCCGGAGTCTGGATCAGAAACACTGAAAACAGCAACTATAGTTTCTGGGGCATTTTCTGGGGTAGGGCTGGAGAGCGTCGACATGGTGAGTTCAGGGGCGTTGTCATTCACATCCACCACTTCTATAGCCACAGTGCATTTTCCTGAAAGGCCCCCACCATCTGTGGCTACAATTTCCACGTTATAATATGGAGTTACCTCGAAATCCAATGCCCTTTTCAGGCGAATTTCTCCTGTTTTTTCGTCTATTACAAATGGTTGAGTAACTTCATCGCCTTGGAATAGAGTATAGGCTACACTTCCGTACGCTCCTGCATCTAAATCTCGGGCGGAGACAGCGACAACTAAGGAGTTAAGGGGGCTGTTCTCGGGCACCTGTACCTCATAGAGTGATTTCAAAAATTCAGGGGCGTTGTCATTATTGTCCAAGACGACAATGCGAACTGTGGTGGTCCCAGACCTGGGCGGAGCACCACCATCCAGTGCAGTGAGTGTTAAGCTGAGCTCAGGCCGCTCCTCCCGGTCCAGAGCTTTGTCCAGCACCAGCTCTGGATATTTTCTGCCATCTCCGCGATTATGAGTAGCAACATGAAAGTGGGAATTTGTGCTGATTGTGTAGTTCTGAACAGTGTTGCTACCTATGTCAAAGTCCTGGGCTATTTTTAAAGGAAACACAGTCCCTGGCTGGGTGCTTTCTGGGATTTTAAGGAACATTTCCCTCTCTGGGAACTCTGGGGAATGGTCATTTATATCTGTGAGCTGCAGATCAGTTTGAAAAAACTGCACTGGGTTTTCTAGTAAGAGTTGGAAATGCAATATACAGGGTTCTGTCGTCCCGCACATCACCTCCCGGTCTAGTTTTTCATATAGAAGCAAATTGCCGGTCTTTATATCAAGCTGCAAGAGCTCTTTGTCTCCTTTGTAATGGATTCGCGCGCTCCGAGTGGCCAGTTCCCCCACCCTAAGACCAAGGTCTTTTGCCAGGTTGGCCACAGAATAGCCACTTTCTGTTTCTTCTGGTATGGAATACCTAACTGCCTCAGAGCCAGCCTCCCACAAAAGCAAGAGTATAGCAAGAAACATAACTTGCCTTTTCTGTGGCGTTTTTGCTAGCGCAGTCTCCATTGTTCAGACCCGGTCCAGAAGGCGCAGTTTCTTTAACTCTGTATACAATCCACCCAGATGATTTGCTTAAATAACCGCGAATCCGATCTTTCTTAACTGATTTCCACAAGAACGACGCCCATTCTGAAGATCTAGCCACTAGATCTTACCTAAAATGCGTCCTTCTTTTAGGAAGCATTCAGGCTTTGGATTTCTCAGCTTAATGGCGCCTTAGTTATCCGCAGAGCCCACTATCCACACTCTTAGCCTGCAGCGCCACCAGGCGTCCTAATTTACTATTGCATATAGTATTTGCCATTTCATCCTAAATTCTAACCCTGACGTGTATCCATACCCTTTTGTCACATAAGCTCTCCCGGTGGTATCTCCAGCTCTTAGTTACTGAAAGTTCTAAATAAACGTTGTGGAGTTAATTTTCAGTGAGAGAATACTTTTGAGAAAAAACTAAAATTATATATTAATCTCCATAAAAGTACCCTTGAGTACACAAATATACTTTATTTGGTGTTTCTTATTTGATTATATTAAATAAGTGATCATGAATAGCTATAGAGATTTAAAGTTTAAGAAAAATTACTTTCACTTTGAAGTAAACACCAATAACACCCAGAAAATGGCACAAATCATAGATGTACAACTCAATGAATTTCGCAAAGTGAACGCACTCCTATAAGTAGAACCTAGATTTAAAATACTACCCAAACCCAAGTCCCCACCTGCTATTGTCTGGTTACTGCCCTCTCTCCAAAAGATAAGCACTGTCCTGACTTCTGTTGTCATAGGTTTTTTTTTTTTTTTTTAACTTTATACAAATGGAGTTATAGATTGTTACTCTCATGTGTCTGGCTTCTTCTCCTCAATATTATGTTTGTCAAGTTGATCTGTGGCGTCTTGTTCTTATTTGTTTTATTCTCATTGCTTTTTATTATTCTGTTGTATGAATATACTATGATTTGTTTATTCATTCTCCAGTTTATGAACGTTGTTTTTTTTCCAGGTTTAAACTATTTTGGGTAGTACTGGTATAAACATCCTTGTACTAGTCTTTTGGTGACCACATGTATGTGTTTATGTTGAATATTTTCAAAGGAGTTGGATTGCTGTGCATTAAGGTGTGCACATATATGTTGCTTTAGCAGATAATGGGAAAGTTTTCTCAAGTAGTTGTACTAATACCAGCAAAGTATGAGAGTTCCAGTTGCTCCACATTCTTGTCAACATTTGATGCTATCTTTTCCATTTTAAACCACTCTAGTTAGTGTTTGGTGATCTCATATTGTAATTTTAGTTAGCATTTTCCCCAGTGATTAAACAATTTGAGCACATTTTCCTGTTTATCGGCCATTAGGATACAATCCTGTGAAGGGCTTACACAAACCTTTTTACTTTTTTGGGGGGAGGCATTTGCCTGTTTGCTTATTGATCTGCAGAAGTTTCTCATATATTCTGGGTATAAGTCCTTTTTCAGATATATGTATTGCAAATATCTTTTCCCACTCTATGGTTTACATTTCAAGTCTATTATGTGTCTTTGATGAATACAATTTCTTCACTTTAGTCAGATTTGTCTATAATTTTCATTTACGATTAGCATTTTTTGTGTTCTATTTAAATGTTCACATACTCCAAGGTCATGAAAATATTCTTATATGATGTATTTTGAAAGATTAATTATTCCACTTTTCACATTTAGAGCTATAATCAACCTGAAATTAACTTTTCAAGTGAATGAGGTTGGAGTCAAAAGTTTTAAAATATAAGTATCTGAATGCCTTAAACCTTTGCACCATCTATTTAAAAAACAATCCATTTTCCATTGTTTTTGAAATGTCGTCTTTGTTATAAATTAGGTAACCATAGCTCTGAAGATGTTTTATTCAATCTTGTTTATCCTATAATAACTCGTTGTGTTAATTATTATGGCTTTATCATGAGTTTTGTTATCTAAGAAGTAAGTTATCCAGTTTTTTAAAAGTAGACTTTAATTTTTAGAATGGTTTTAGGTTCACAGCAAAAATGAGAGTAAAGTACAGAGATTTCATATATACCCCTGTCCCCACACAAGCACAGCCTCACCCATTATCAACATCCTCCACCAGAGTGGTTCATTTGCTACAGCTGATGAATCTACATTGGCATGTCATTATAACCTGGAGTCCATAGTTTACATTAGGGCTCACTCTTGGTGCTGTATATTCTATGGCTTTGGACAAATTAAAAATGATGTGTATTCACCTTTATAGTGTCATACAAAGTAGTTTCACTGCCCTAAAAATCCCCTGTGCTACACTTATTTATACCTCCCTCCCTCCCCTAGAACCCAATGTAAACGGATTTTTTTACTCTCTCCACAGTGCTGCTTTTCCTAGAGCACCATGTAGTTGAAATCATACAGTATGTAGTCTTTTCAGATTGGCTTCTTTCACTTAGTAATATCCATTTAGATTTCCTCAATGTCTTTTCATGGGTTGGTAGCTCATTTCTTTTTGATGCTGAATAGTATTCTACGGGTTGAATGAACTGCAGTTTGTTTATCCATTCACCTACTAACCGACATCTTGGTTGCTTCCAAGTTTTGGCAATTATGAATGAAACTGCTATAAATATCCCTGTGCAGGTTTTTGTGTGAACATAGATTTTCAACTCCTTTGGGAAAATACTAAGGAACATAAGTGCTGGATAACATGGTAAGAGTATATTTTGTTTTGTATCAAGCTACCAAACTGTCTTCCAAAGTGTCTGTACCATTTTGCATTCCCACCAGCAATGAAAGAGAGCTCCTGTTGCTCTCATTACCAGCATTTGGCACTGTTAGTATCCTGGAGTTTGGTCATTCTAATAGGTGTGTAGTCGTATTTCACTGTTATTTTAATTTACATTTCCCTGTTAATATACGAAATGGAGAATCTTTTCATTTGTTTATTTGCCACCTGTATATCTTCTTTGGTGAGGTGTCTGTTAAGGTCTTTGGCTCATTTTTAAATTGGGTTCTTGTTGCTGAGTTTCAGTCATTCTTTGCGTATTTTGAATAACAGTCCTTTAGCAGATATGTCTTTTGCAAATATTTTCTCCTAGTTTATGTGTTGTCTTTTCATTCTCTTCATAGTATCTTTTGCAGAGCAGAAAGTTTTAATTTTAATGAAGTCCAGCTTATTAACTCTTTCTTCTATGGATCATGACTTTGGTGTAGTATCTCTAGTTTGGTTCCTTTTCGTCAAGGTTCCTTTGGTTATTACTGTTTTTGTATTTTCAAATAAACTTAACATTCAGCTCATTAATTTTCACAAAGAAAGCTGCTGAAATTTTGTTTAAGATTTTATTGAATCTATAGAATGACTAAGGGAGAGCTGACATATTCCCAACACTGAGTCTTCCAACTAGTGAACATTGTATACTCCCGTAATTATTTAGATCTTCTTTAAGCTTTCTCAATATTTTAGTTTTCAATGTAGAAGTCTTATAAATATTCAACTAGATTTGTTTATAAATAGCTGCTATTTTGGAAATTATTGTGCATAATATTTAAATTTTTCACTTTTTTGTTGCTATATAGAAATAGAACTCATGTTTGTATGTTGACCTTGTATCCAGTGGCATTGTTAACTTCATTTGTTAATTCTAGTAGCCTGTAGATTCTTCATGGCTTTCAATATATACAATCATGTCTACTTAAAAAGACATTTTTATTTTTTCCCCTCGAATCAGAGTGCCTTTTATTCCTTCTTTGCTTTATTCCGCTGTTTAGGACCTGTGATAGAATACTAAATTGGAGAAGAAAAGACAGGTATCCTTGTTTCATTCTTGATCTCCAGGGGAAAGTTTTTGAAAATTTATCATTAATGATGTTTCCTGTAGGTTTTTAAAGTCACTCTGAAAATTCCCTTTGATTTTAGTTTGCTAATAATTTTACCACTACTGTGTGTTGAATTTTGTTACGTGATTTTTTCCTGTATCTGTTGAAATAATCATGTTTTTTTCTTTATCTTTTAATATGGTAAATTACAATGATCAATTTTCAAATATTAAACTGCCTCTGTATTCCTAAAATAAACTCCATTTTCCAATTATTATTTCTCTTTTATACATTTTAAATTTTTATTTGCTAATATTTTTAAAAATGAATTTTCCATATATATTTATAAAAAAGAATAGTTGGTAATTTTTGTTTCTTATAATATCCTATTCAGGTTTGAATGTTATAACCTGTTCAGATTTATGCTGGCACCCAAATGATTTGGAAAATGCTGTCTATTTTTCTACTCTCTGAAGGAGTTTGTACAAATTAGTGATAATTTTGACATATGTATTTGGGAGAATTCACTTCTGTGAATTAGAGTGGGAAGGTTTTTAATGAAGAACTTTCATTAATATAATAGATATGACTAATCAGATCTTAATTTTGTCCTGTTTTTAAAGGATGGTTTCTGTTTTACATAAATTGTCAAGTTTGTTGGCATAAAATTGTTCATAATATTTCCTTTTTATATTTTAAATGTCTGTAGGTTGGTAGTTTTTTTGTTTGTTTGTTTGTTTGTTTGTTTTTTGAGACGGAGTCTCGCTCTGCCGCCCAGGCTGGAGGGCAGTGGCGCGATCTCCGCTCACTGCAAGCTCTGCCTCCCGGGTTCACGCCATTCTCCTGCCTCAGCCTCCCGAGTAGCTGGGACTACAGGCGCCCACCATCACGCCGGGCTAATTTTTTGTATTTTTAGTAGAGACAGGGTTTCACCATGTTGACCAGGCTGGTTTCAAATTCCTGACGTCGTGATCCGCCCGTCTCTGCCTCCTGAACTGCTGGGATTACAGGTGTGAGCCACTGTGCCCGGCCTCAATTCTTTTTTAAATATTTGAGGCTTCATTCATGACAAAGAACATGAACAATTTTTATATATCCCACAAGCATGTAAGAAGAATGTGTATGCTCCAGTGTGCTATGTATGTCAATTTATTTGAATATGATGTTCGTGTGGTTCGGATCTTCAATATTTTTTTTTTATGTGTGTGTTTTTTCTTCTTATTCTAATAGGAATTGAGAGAGTTGTATTAAATCTCCCAGTGTAACTGGGTTTGTCTACTTTGTATTCTGTCAACTTTATGTATTTTGTAGTTATCTAATTGGAATGTATTCAGGCTTAAAACTAACATATTTCTGGTATATTTACCTCTAAAACTTCTCTTTATCTCTAGTAATGTATCTTTCCTTAAAGTCTCTTTTGTCTTACGTAAGTATACCTACCTAGATTTATTTTGGTTAGTGTTTATATAACTATATACCTTATCCAATTCTTTAAATCTTCACTCTTTCTGTGTTCTCACACACACACTTATTTGATAGCACAGAGTTGAGTTTTTCTTTAGTCTGACAATTTTTGTTGTTTAATTGGATTATTTAATGCAAATAAAATTAATATAATATCTGATCTCTTTCCATTCTTTTTTTTTTTTTTTTTTTTTTTGAGGAGGCGGTGTTTTGTGTCCCCCCGGGTGGGGTGTGGCCGGATCTCAGCTCATTGCAAGCTCCGCCTCCCGGGTTTTTACGCCATTCTCCTGCCTCAGCCTCCCGAGTAGCTGGGACTACAGGCGCCCACCACCTCGCCCGGCTAGTTTTTTGTATTTTTTAGTAGAGACGGGGTTTCACCGTGTTAGCCAGGATGGTCTCGAACTCCTGACCTCGTGATCCGCCCGTCTCGGCCTCCCAAAGTGCTGGGATTACAGGCTTGAGCCACCGCGCCCGGCCTGATCTCTTTCCATTCTTACTTCCATCTAATTATTCTTCTATTTGTCACTAAAGTTTAATTTTTCTTTTGGATTATTCAAATATTTTTAATTTTTCTTTCTTCAATTACTGTTTTATTACTTTGAGGGTTAGCCAAGAAATTACAGCATGCATCTTCAATATACAAGAATCTAATACACATTATTAATTTTACTACTTGCATGATAATGCTTACAGCCTTAACAATTTTTAACTCTATTTATACCTTTGCCTTTTACATTATTGTTATAAATTTAAATTTTATATATAATTTAAATCCTTTAAGAAATTAGTATTAGGCCGGGCGCGGTGGCTCACGCCTGTAATCCCAGCACTTTGGGAGGCCGAGGCGGGCGGATCACAAGGTCAGGAGATCGAGACCACCGTGAAACCCCGTCTCTACTAAAAATACAAAAAATTAGCCGGGCGCGGTTGTGGGCGCCTGTAGTCCCAGCTACTCGGGAGGCTGAGGCAGGAGAATGGCGTGAACCCGGGAGGCGGAGCTTGCAGTGAGCCGAGATCGAGCCACTGCACTCCAGCCTGGGCGACAGAGCGAGACTCCGTCTCAAAAAAAAAAAAAAAAAAAAAAAGAAATTAGTATTAATATTATTGCCTTGTATAATCAATATTCAATCAACATTCATTTACATTGACCTTTCTTATTGCTCTTCATTTATTCCTGCAATTCTGTGATTTCTTTTGGATTGTTTTCCTTCTGCCTAATGCATTTCATTAAAAGTATTTCTTGGCCAGATGCAGTAGCTCACACCTGTAATCCCAACACCTTCAGAGGCCAAGGTGGGCAGATCCCTTGAGGTCAGGAGTTTAAGACCAGCCGGGCTAACACGGTGAAACCCTGTCTCCACTAAAAATAGAAAAATTGGCCAGGTGTGGCAGCACATGTCTGTAATCCCAGCTACTCAGGAGGCTGAGATGGGGAGAATAGCTTGAACCCAGGAGGTGGAGATTGCAGTGAGCCGAGATTGTGCCACTGCACTCCAGTCTGGGCAACAGAGTGAGACTCTGTCTCAAAAAAAAAAAAAAAAAAAAAGTATTTCTTTTCATGCAGGTATGGCTGTCGTTAATTCTTAAGTTTTGTCTGAAAACTGCATTCATTTTTGAAGGATATGTTTGCTGGCAATAGAATTCTAGCCTGGTAGTAATTTTCTTTCAGGACTTTAAAGATGTCATTTCTTTGTCTTTTGATTTCCTGATTTATGTTGAAAAGTCAACTCTCCATTTTACTGATGCTCCTTTAACAGGAATGTATTATTTCTTATATGATTGGTTTTAAAATTATCTCTTTGACTTTGGTCTTGAGAAGCTCTCCTATGATATGCCTAAGTGGGCTTTGTTTTTATTTAGCCTGTTATTATTTATTTCTTGAATATCTTGAAAGATTAAGGATTTTCACCAACTTTGGAAAATTCTTTATCATTATCTCTTCAAATGTTGCTTATTCCTCATTCTTGTTGTCTCTTTTAGTATGTTAGCATTTTTAAAAATTACATTCCATATATCACTAATGTTCTTTTCTGTATTTTTTATTATTTTATTCTTTGTGCTTACATTTGGATGTTAATATTGAATTGACTTGCATCCACTAATCCTGTATTCTTTTATGACTATGACATTAAACCATTTAAATAGTTTTAATTTCAGATAATACAATTTTTCAGTTCTAGAACTAACTTCCACTTTTAAAGTTCAATTCTCCAGTGAAATTATCTCTTTATTTTCTCTATTGTTCTTTATTTTTAACATATTAGTCTTACTTATTTTAACATCATTCAGTTAATTTTAATATCTGAATCATCTATGGGTAATTTTTATTGTTTGTTTTTTGTTCTTTTGGTTTTATTCATGTTATCCAGTTTTTGGTGTGTGTATGTAGGAATTTTTTATTGAATGCTGAATATTTACATTAAAAGCTATCCAAGGTTAAGATACTATCTTCCGGCCGGGCGCGGTGGCTCAAGCCTGTAATCCCAGCACTTTGGGAGGCCAAGACGGGCGGATCACGAGGTCAGGAGATGGAGACCATCCTGGCTAACACGGTGAAACCCCGTCTCTACTAAAAAAATACGAAAAACTAGCCGGGCGAGGTGGCGGGCGCCTGTAGTCCCAGCTACTCCGGAGGCTGAGGCAGGAGAATGGCGTGAACCCGGGAGGCGGAGCTTGCAGTGAGCTGAGATCCCGCCACTGCACTCCAGCCTGGGCGACAGAGCGAGACTCCGTCTCAAAAAAATTAAAAAAAAAAAAAAGATAGTATCTTCCTCCAGCAAGAGTTCACCTTTTCCTCTGTTAACTTGATAGAGTTCTGTCTAAACAAATCATCTCAACTGAAACAGGCACTGGGTTTTGTCAAGGTTCAGGCTGTCCAGAATTTTCAGCTGAGAACTTGGTATATTCTCCACCTTCCCATGGCAGGTCCTAAACTCTAATGTTTCTGTAACAAGACTATTAAAAGTTCACTTTGCTTTTCAGAAATTTTCCAATTAGGTTTTTAGTTTTTTTCCCTGGGCTTCCCTGAGTTTGACAAGTGTCCTGAGGGGAAAATTTGGCCATGAACTTGAATCTTCCAGTGGACCCCAAGTTACTCTGTCTCTGACAAAAGCTTTTTGTTTGTTCTCAGACTTAGCATATTTCCTCAGGGTAAAACTCCTATCAGGAATCAGTTTTCACCTCCAAGAATTTTCCTTCTCAGGAATCTTGGCCCATTCAGATCTTATTATATTATCTGTTTTCAGTTACTTCAAACAGATAATTTTACATTTTAACGAATTTTTAGAGTTGCTTTCTGCTGCTAGATAATCCATCTACTCTGGAAGCAGAATTTCACCAAATATATGCATAAGTTTTAACCTTAGACTATTTAAAATATATTTTGTAACTTTTGATAGTAAAAGAAGAGGGGATGATTTTGTTTTTGTTTTGTTTTGTTTTGTTTTGTTTTGAGACAGGGTCTTGCTGGGTCTCCCAGGCTGGAGTGCAGTGGCATGATCGTAGCTCACTACAGCCTCAAACTCTTAGGCTCAGGTGATCTTCCTGCCTCAGCCTCCCAAGTAGCTGGGACTACAGATGTGTCCATGACCAGCTAACTTTGTGTTGTGGTTGTTGAAACAGGGTTCTCGGCCGGGCGCGGTGGCTCACGCCTGTAATCCTAGCACTTTGGGAGGCCGAGGCGGGCGGATCACGAGGTCAGGAGATCGAGACCATCCTGGCTGACACGGTGAAACCCCATCTCTAGTTAAAAAAAAATACAAAAAATTAGCCGGGCACGGTGGCAGGTGCCTGTAGTCCCAGCTACTTGGGACGCTGAGGCAGGGGAGTGGTGTGAATCCGGGAGGTGGAGCTTGCAGTGAGCAGAGATCGCTGGTCTCAAACTCCTGGCCTCAAGCGATCCTCCCCACTTGGTCTCCCAAACTGCTGGGATTACAGGCATGTGCCACCATACCCAGCCAAGGAGAGGGGATTCTAAATTGAGATGGGCTACATTGCCTTCAGAATTTCTGTCTCCAAAACAGTGTGTGTTAAATTCACTATATGCTGTGCCTAAAAATAACAATAGCAGAGGAACTGTAAAAGATGCATATATAATAGATTAATTTGAGAAAATACCTGTTGGAATGGGTGTTATTATCAAGATTCTTGGCCTCCATTCTCTAATTTTATTCTGTGACAAGAGAACTGGCCTATTTTCATAAGGTATGCATGTTGTGAAAGTTATTTGGATCATGTTTACAACTAAATTCTAATAATTGAATTGTTAAATGTTGATCTATACTACACCAAAGTCTGGTAGTAGCCCCTAGGTGGTAAGAAATAATTCATGCTTTATGAATACATCCAAGGATGATGTGGGTTTGGGGTGTTTATTTGAACAGTCTCATTTGGGTGATTATATAAATTGGACTTACCCTGCATAAACAACAACAAAAAAAGATTTTGGACTTTCATCATGTCAATATATAGTTGGTAAAAACTTCAACCAGATTTCTTACTTGTCATAAATAAAAGCTATTTCATTCCTTTTTTTTTTTTTTTTTGAGACAGAGTCTCACTCTGTCGCCCAGGCTGGAGTGCAGTGGTATATGATCTCTGTGGCTGGAGGTGTGGCTCACCACAACCTCCACCTCCTGGGTTCAAGGAATTCTCCTGCTTCAACCACTACTCTAGCTGGGATTACAGGTGTGCACCACCACACCCAGCTAATTTTTGTGGTTTTTTTAGAGACGGGGTTTCGCCATTTTGCCCAGGCTGGTCTTGAACTCCTGGCCTCAGGCGATCCCCCTGCCTCC
This sequence comes from Papio anubis, assembly GCF_008728515.1. Lineage (NCBI taxonomy): Eukaryota > Metazoa > Chordata > Mammalia > Primates > Cercopithecidae > Papio > Papio anubis. The sequence goes on along the minus strand of NC_044980.1, from coordinate 133,767,962 downwards.
CAAACTGCTGGGATTATAGGCATTAGCCACCACGCCTGGCCTCAAAGCTATTTCATTTAAATAGCTAATAATAAATGAAAGGAGACATTAAAGTTGGCTACCATATTTATGTCTTATATATTTGTATGTTATATTCTATTCTCACTTTTATCTCTTCTTCACTTTGATTTTTAAATTGAATAAATGCTAAAAAAATATGTTTCAAGAATAACTTGGTCAATTTTCCTTTTTATTTCATTACATGTTTAGAAAAAAAGAGTAATTCACAGAAAAGTGCAAGTAATTTAACTCCAGTAGGATGATACTTGAGATTTAAAAATAAATGCTAGATTATAAAGCAAGTTCTTCAATTGCTCATATTCTGCCAAAAGTAAAATAAAGGTGTCCTATAGTTATATCCATACAACTTTACCTGGTTTACTGGACTTACTGATCACAGCAAAAAACAATTTAAATTCAGATAAATTTATTACTGTTCCAGTCTATACAAGGACAAAATAATACTTATTTCATGCAATGCAACTTTGGCATAATGGAGAAGTTAAATTAATTCAAAATAACTGAAGTTTACATTAAAGGACAAGCAAAAATAATTAAGCGTTTAAAAATGATTTTTGTAAAGACTGTCCATATCTGCAAAGCAATGTACAGTGAAAAACCTGAGATCAACTGATTACCAGATTTAAACAGAATAGCCAAGGTGCAGAAGAAATTTCCTAATTCTTTTGAAAGATGGGGAGAAGCTGTAGGAAAACCAAAAGATATATACATATTAAAGTATACTTGGATTTCTATTTATAGGGAGTAAAAGGGAGCACAAGGAGACTTATGATGCTCTCAAGAGTCTTGATTTTGGGGAGAAATTTGGGGCTTATTTCAGATTCTGAGTTTTTTTTTTTTTTTTTTTTAAGATGATACCAGGCCGTGATTTAACAGTTTTATTTATTGAAAGGTTATGGCAAATTATATGAGATTTTTCTCTTTAATAATTATTTGTAAATAAGTTATTTTGATAAAATTTAATATTAGCATTTATGGATCATTACAATGTGCTAGGTAAGTAGCAACCAAATAAACAAAATAATCACTAGAGGTATGGTGGTCACGAGAAGAAAAGGACCACAATTTTAGTGTGTTACTAATGTAATGAAATGCATGTTTATATACAATTTGTGAAAAACGAGTATACTAAATTTTATACTCATGGCTATTAGGAGGGCTTAGCCTAGTATAGTCAACCAGGAAGGACAAGGCAATTATAAAGTTAAATACAAAAATTTCAAGCACTCTGGCCTTGCAAACATTAAGTTACATGGTAAAGACAGGCACAACGAATATTGAGAAATTCAAGAGTTCATATATTCACTTAAATGTTCCATTAAAAGATGTTAATTTAAGGATTTCATTAAAATATAATTTATTTTTATCCTAATTGGTCACAGAAAGATTATGGTCACAGAAAGATTGATTATATGGTCACAGAAAGATTAATCACCAATAGATCAAATATAGAGAAAATCCATGCTCAATATCCAGTATAACTAAAAATGTTAAGTGCAATTAATAGCAATAAAAAAGGGACAAATTTAGCTCTATCAGGGACATGCGTAGGTTTGAAATTGTGGTATGAGTATTTAGATAACTAGACAATTTTTTAAAATAAAGGCATTGCAATGGGAAGTTTGACAAAACTAATAAACGGTTCACTAAACTAAATACAACACTTAACTGAATACAAAGCTATTCCTGAAGTTGGGGTTTTCCTTAACTTCCCTCCCGGTGTCCTGGACCAAGAGATTAGGAAATATTGGCTTCAGGAACTTGAACTCACCAGTCCCAGAGTCTCCTGTCAGACACACCTCGTACTGGTAGCTCTGGGACAGGGTCTCCGTGCCGCTCACGCCCACCTGATGCCCTGGAAAGGGGCCCTCGGGCACCGAGCAGCGACCCACAGAGGCCGCCCTGCTCCTCCTGCACAGCCGCACCGCCACGAACAGGAGCACCGACAAGAGGAACAGCGACGACACCGAGGCCAACGCCACCACCAGGTAGATGGTGAGCGAGTCGTTCTGGGCCTGGGCCAGGGCCGCCTCCGGGAGCGGCAGGTAGGGCTGGGAGAAGCCATCCACCAGGAGCACGTGCAGCGTGGCAGTGGCCGAGCGCGGAGGCTCGCCATTGTCCTTGACCAGCACCACCAGCCTGTGCTTGGCCGCGTCGCGCTCGCTCAGGAGCCTTGCGGTGCGCACCTCGCCATTGTGCGCCCACACGCCGAACAGCCCGGGCTCGCTGGCCTTGAGCAGCTGATACGACAGCCAGGCGTTCTGGCCCGAGTCGCCGTCCACCGCCACCACCTTGGTCACCAGGTAGCCGCTGGGCGGCCCGGGGCACCAGCTCGGTGCAGGGCGCAGAGCGTTCAGGGGGCACAGCCGCGAAGGGCGAGTTGTGGATTGGCGTCCAGCACCAGCACGCGCAGGCACCCGGCTGCTCAGCTCCGGCGAGCGGTCTGTGGCGCCCACGCGGAACTCGAACGCCTGCAGGGCCTCGTAGTCCAGCGACCTGAGGGCAAACAGGTGGCCGTTGTCCGCGTTGATGGAGACCAAGGAGGCGAGGGGCAGCTGCGGGTCCTGGGGCGGCAGCAGCAAGTATGTGACTTGGGCGTTGGTACCTGAGTCTCTGTCTGTGGCGCTGACACTGCCGATGTGCAGGGCGGGGCTGTTGTTCTCGCGGACGAACAGGGTGTAGGAGGTTTGGGTGAAGGCGGGGGCGTTGTCATTGACGTCGGAGACCTGCACGGTTATGCTCTGCTGGGTTTTCAGCCTGGGTGTCCCCAAATCAGTGACGGTGATGGTGATGTTGTACTCAGCTCTGGTCTCTCTGTCCAGTGGTCTCTCTGTTACCAGGGTGTAAAAATTCTTCAAAGTTGGTTTTAGAACAAACGGTAGATTATCTGGAATAGAGCAAATCGTCTTTCCATTTTCTCCGGAATCTCTATCTCGAATTCGGAAGATAGAGACTACCGTCTCAGGAGCATTTTCTGGGATGGAGCTGGTGAGCGAAGATATGATAAGTTCTGGGGGATTGTCATTCACATCCACCACTTCTATGACTACAGTGCCTTTCCCAGAAAGGCCTCCTCCATCTGTGGCCTCAATTTCTACATGGTAAGATTTAATTTTTTCGAAATCCAATTTTTTTTTCAGTAGTATTTCTCCCGTGACTTCATTTATTGAGAAAGTTTGTTTAATTTCATCTGATGCTTGGAATAAGCCATAAGAAACACTCCCGAAGTTTCCAGCATCTACATCTCTAGCTAAGACCCTAACAATTGGAGAGTCTAGGGGGCTGTTTTCCAGGACCTGCACCCCATATGGAGTGTGCACAAACTCAGGAGCATTGTCATTGATGTCCATGATCAGGATTCGAACCATGATAGTGCCAGACCTAGGTGGAGACCCACCATCCAGCGCCACGAGGGTTAAGCTGAACTCAGATTGCTCCTCTCGATCCAGTGGTTTGTCCTGCACCAAATCTGGGTATTTCTTGCCCTCACTATGATTTCGAGTGAGAATGTGAAAATGAGAATTGGGGCTGATTGTGTATTTTTGGAGACCATTGCTGCCCACATCCAAATCCTCAGCTATTATCAACGGAAATAGAGTCCCCGGCTGACTATTTTCTGGTATTTTCAAGAGCACTTCCCTTTCAGGGAATACTGGAGAGTGATCATTTATGTCCTGGATCAATAATTCTCCTTGAAAAAATTGCACAGGCATTTCCAGGAACACTTGGAAATGCAGTATACACGGTTCAATAGGACCACAGAGCTCTTCCCGGTCTAGTTTCTCCCTCAGAAACAAATCTCCAGTCTGACGATCCAGCTGCAAACGCTGCTTGTCATCGTCAGACACCACCCCGGCTGACCGGGCGGCCAGTTCTGCAATTCCCAGGCCCAGATCCTTGGTCAGATGAGCTACAAAGGAGCCGCTCTCTGTTTCCTCCAACACAGAATAACGAATAGGCTCAAGGTGAACCTGAGACAAGAACACCATCAAAATAAAGGCCAACACTTGCCTGTTTGGATGAATTCTCCCTAGCTTCTTCATGTTGGAGTCCAGGTCCTTATATCCAATCCCTTCAGCAACCACAACAAGACTTTAGACATTCAATTCTAAAATCTTGCTTGGAGGAATTATCACACAGTTGCTTTTAATATTAAATTTGTTTAGTATATCGCTGCCCCAAGCCGTTGATAAACCTGCACTGCTTGCAACGCTTCTTCCGTGTGTTTTTTATTGCGTCTAAGCGACACAAAAGAATACGCGAGCGTTTTAGGACTCTTTATTCACAACTTAGCCTGCAGCGCCACCCTGCGTCTTGACTGAGAAATTAACAACTTCAAGACAGCGTATTTGGGAAGTTTTCAAATGAAAGCCATTTTTAACTGTACAGAATTTTTACAAACTTTGTTATTACATTAAACTGCATAATTTAAAAGGTTATTTCATTACAGTGCATGAACCAGAATAATCATGAGCACAAATCAAGAAGATATCTCAGTCTCCCCACACCCTTATCAGTGAAACTTCAAAGAACTCCATTTCTTTACATAATCCAACCACAGGAGACAAATTTTTATACACTTCCAATTCAATTCATAATAGTTACATATATTCTTTTTAAGAATGTGAGAACTTTGTGATGATGCAAAAGTTTAAGATGTTCTCTATACATGGTCTAAAGGGGGACTACTTTGAAATGATAGGTTCTATTTTCCTACTTTAACGTGCAAATAGTAATACAGGTGAATAAACAGGTATCTTATTTTGTATCAAGTAATTTACGGTGTGAACCTACACTGAACCTAGGAGTAAGGCAAATAGTATTATAATCACAGATTCTTATAACTAAAAAGGAAATAAAAGATAAGGAAACTGAAACTGAAGCTCAGAGGGTGACAGGACTTGATTATTCTACATGACTATTATATGGATAATGTCAAGACAAAAGTGAGTCACAGTCACAGAATTTTGTGAAGATAAAGGTTTTAAGCTGAACTTATTTAGTGAGATAGATGTAATCTATATTTTATAATGAGTTTGCCTGTTACCACACTCACCTTTTGTACCCCAGATATCTGATTCCTTGACCAGCTAATTTTGGGGGAAACAAGAAGCACTGATATAAAATATTTTATTCTGTGACCAAAGGGTGACTTAGGCTGTCTCTATTCAGACATGGTGAAGTAAAGAGACGTGTATATAAAATGGATCCCACCACAGCATGCAGCTACTGTGATTACTCTCCAACAATAAGAAAGAATGGTACCACTGAGACACAGTTAACCAATTTATTGGTTGCAATTAATATATTGAATGGAGCACCACTTATCTTGCCACATATAAGATTTTCTCCCCTTAAATATCTTGTTATTTTATTTAATTATCCAACTCATATAATGATAATTTATAATTCATGTTAAATGAATTATTTTTAAAGCATGAAATCTGAGATTTCAGATTCTGATAGTGATAGAAAGTATTAGTAAAAATTATTTTTGAAGGATATATGGATTTTATTTAGTAAATACCGGTTGAATTAATAAATTAATCCACTCAAATGATGTTTTTATCTATATAAGTAGATTATTGTCAGATCATATATTCAGCCATGAACGTGTCTGAAATTGAATACAGAATTTTGAGAATATAATACATGCTAAGCATTATATAACTCAATTTACTTTGATTATATTTCCATTAATTACTATAAGGGATATATCAATGGCGGTAATAATATTAACATCTTAGAATTTTCTTTCACATTTAAAGTAAATCAGAAGGCCGGGCGCGGTGGCTCAAGCCTGTAATCCCAGCACTTTGGGAGGCCAAGACGGGCGGATCACGAGGTCAGGAGATCGAGACCATCCTGGCTAACACAGTGAAACCTCGTCTCTACTAAAAAATACAAAAAAATAGCCGGGCGAGGTGGCGGGCGCCTGTAGTCCCAGCTACTCGGGAGGCTGAGGCAGGAGAAAGGCGTAAACCCGGGAGGCGGAGCTTGCAGTGAGCTGAGATCCGGCCACTGCACTCCAGCCCGGGCGGCAGAGCGAGACTCCGTCTCTAAATAAATAAATAAATAAATAGATAAATAAAGTAAATCAGAAAAGATACACTATGCATGACTATTAAATGAAAAACAATAAAAATACGCATTGAAAAGAATAAAAACAAAGAATATTATTTTAGACATAACTGGAAAACAAATCTCCTGGGCAAACCAAAGAGAAAATTGTTTCTAATATAGTAACCAGATTTTAGTTAGATTCAATTTAATGCATTCAGGACAAAATTCAAACCATATTTTGTTTACTTATTCCTACCTGTTGACGTAGAGTAAGAATTGGGTCTTTTCAGTTCCTTTTGCAATCCAAAAGTAAATGAAATCTCAATAACATTAACATATGTGACCACTATACACCAGATATTATTCTAAGCATTTTACACATATTGACTCATTTTATCACCCCAACAACCCTATGAGGTGGGCAGTCTTATGAGCCACATTTTTAAAGATTAAGAATTATGGCACACAGAGTTTAAATAATCTGTCCAAAGTCATACAGCATGTGAAATGGCAGAGCCAGGATTTAAACTGTTACCATGTGGCTCCAGAAACCATTCTTTTATATGCCTAAGTAGAGCTGGAGAGGTGAACAACTTTTTAGATAATTTAGATCCCAACTTCAGCCTTGCCTGGGGTACATGGTATGAAATATATTTATATTCAAGTTTTCAATTATTATTAGAAACTTAAAAATTATTTGTCTCCCTTTAGAGACAGTTAGTTACCAGTAGAGAGAGATATTTATACAACTTACACATTGGAAGGAAAACTAATACTCAACATTTTTGTTGCAATCATTAATCAGGTGAAAAAATTAAGAGTGACATAATGAATTACTTATAGCCTTAAATATTGGGGAAAAAAAAGTATAGATCTTTTGAAAAGTTGTTTAGGTTCTGATAAATAGTTTAAAGTTACAATCAAGAAGGGTGGCCTAGAAGAATGGCCTAGCATATTATGCCATAGTTTATTTCCCTAAACTGCCATATTTATGAGAAAGAAAGATCTATTATACCTGAATGGAGGATAAGCTAATTATATAAGATAAGCTAATGATATAAAGAATGAACACCTGAAAACTATTTCATCCCAGTCAGAAAAGCTGTATTATCCATTCTGAAGGATTCATATGACTATTTACATAATTGGTTGCCAGATCTGAAGCATGATATTTAATTTTTTTCATTTTAAATATACAAAGAAAGATAAAATAGAGGGATACGCAGGAAACTAGTTGCTTTCTGGTAAAATATAGGCAAGAACCTTATCACTGAAAAAAGATAAAAATCATTTTAAAGAAATTTTAGGCCGGGCATGGCAGCTCATGCCTGTAAATGCCAGCACTTTGGGAGGCCAAGCAGGAGGATCACTTGAGCCCAGGAGTTTGAGACCAGCCTGAGCAACACAGCAAGATCTTGTCTCTCAAAAAAAAAAAAAAATTATACCAGTGGTGGCATGCACTGGTAGTCCCAGCTACTTGGGAGGCTGAGGTGGGAGGATTGCTTGAGCCTGGGAGATTGAGGCTTCAGTGAGCCATGATTGTGCCACTGCACTCCAACCTGGGTGACAGAGTGAGACTCTGTCTCAAAAAAATAAAACCAAAAACTACTAAAATAAATAATTGAGTTCTGCAAGGTTGCAGGATACAAGATCACTATGTGGAAATCAATTGTATTTCTATACAGTAGCATTGAACAAATGAAAAATGAGATCAAGAAAACAATTCAATTTATAATAGATATCATCAAAAGGAATAAAATGCTAAGGAATAAACTTAACAAAAGAAGTGGGAGAACTGAACACTGAACACTGCAAAACATCATTGAAAGAAATTAAAGAAGATCTAAGTAAATGAAAAGTGTTCATAGATTGGAAGACTTAAGATTGTTAAAATATTGGTACCTTTCAAATTGCTCTACAGATTTATTGCAATCCCTATCAAAATTTCAGTTGGCTTTTTTGCAGAAATTGGTAAACTGACCCTAACATTCACATGAAAATGCAAGGGACCCAGAATACAATCTTGGGAAAAAAGGAACAAAATTGAAAAGCCCACAGTTTCTAATATATGTGTGTGTGTGTGTGTGTGTGTGTGTGTGTATATATATATATATTTTTTTTTTTTTTTTTGAGATGGAGTCTCATTTGTCAGCTTCAGGCTGGAGGGCAGTGGCCATCTCGCTCACTGTAAGCTCTGGCCTCCCGGTTCACACCCATTCTCCTGCCTCCCCAGCCTTCCTGGAGTAGCTGGGACTACAGGCTACCAGCCACCATGCCCAGCAAATTTTTTTTTTTTTTTTTTTTTGTATTTTTAGTAGAGACGGGGTTTCACCATGTTAACCAGGATGCATCTCACTTCCTGACCTCGTGATCTCACTGCACTGCCTCCCAAAGTGCTGGTATCACAGGCATGAACCACCGCGCCCGGCCCACATTTTCTGATTTTAAAGATGTATTCTAAGTTATATATCACATATTTGAGTATTTTGATATATTAACACAAATACTATTTTTATTCTAGAAAAAATTATTAGAAATTATCTTAGATTCCATCACAAATTTCTCAAGTCAAACTCTAATTATTCAAGTATCTCCGTCCTACATTTACATTTCAGTGAGTGTGACTTTAAAAATATCTTACAGGTTTAAGTTTGGAAGGTTGGCTAATGTAAAATTTACTTTGCTTTCACCACTGAGCACTATTGTTTGCTTTACAGCTATTTCATTCAAACGGTCAGCTGATGTATCTAATGTACCCATTTAATAGAACATTCCAGGAGATCATTCCTTTTATAAGAATTTCCAATAAATTCCACAAACCATTGATATGAACCATTTATTATTGATAGCTTAACATTTTGAAATAGGGCTATTGGAAATACGATTTAAGGAAATAATAGTCAAAATCTAATAATTATTTCACCCTTTATCTCTCTCAAAAATTAATGTTTAATTTTCCTCTATTCCTCCCTTTCAAAGTAAGAACAAAACCATCCTCAAGTCATGGTGAAGTTTTAAAAATACTCTTTCATTTTTAAAATAGACTATTCAAAATAGTACAAATTTAACATTTTTAATTTTAGGACTACGTATCTTTAAATCTCTTTTTAAATCTTTTTTTCTTTTTTGAGACAAGGTCACACAGGCTGGAGTGCAGTGACACAATCATAGCTCACTGCAGCCTCGAGTTCCTGGGCTCAAGCAATCTTCATGCCTTGGACTGCTGAGTAGCTGGAATTACAGGCGCAAGCCACCACATTCAGCTAATTTTTTAAAAAAAAATTGTAGGGATGGGGTCTTGTTATGTTGATTATACTGATCTTGAACTCCTAGCCTCAAGCATTCCTTCCACCTTGGCCTTCCAAAATGCTGGGATTACAGATAAGGAACAACTGCAACTGGCTCATTGCTTGATTTTAACATGCTGAACCAACCTTGCATTCCTGAGCTAAATCTCACTTGGCCATGGTGTGTAATAATTTTTATGTGATACTAGAGTCAGTTTGCTAACATTTTGTTCAGAATGTTTGCATCTATATTCATAAGGGAAATTGGTATGTATTTTTTTTTGTTGTGTTATCACTGTCTGGTTTTGTCATCTCGTTAATACTGGCCTCTGTAGAATGGAGTTGACAAGTGGTCCCTGCTCCTCTATTTTTTGAATGAGTATATCAAGTACTGTTGTTAATTCTTCTTTAAACATTTCGTAGAATTGACCAGTGAAGCCATCTGGTCCTGAGCTTTTCTTTGTGGAAAGTTTTTGATTACTGGTTCAATCTCTTATTACAGGTCTATTCGGGTTTTTTGTTAGGTTGGTGTAAAAGTAATTGCGTTTTTTGCCATTGAAAGTAATGGCAAAACCACAACTACTCTTGCACCAACCTAGTATTTCTCCTTAGTCAGTTTTGGCAATTTCAGGTCTATTCACATTTTCTATTTCTCCTTAGTCAATTTTGGTAGTTTGTGTTTTCCATTTAATCTAGGGTTTTTTTCCCCATTTCATCTAGGTTTTCTCATTTGTTGGCTTAAAATTGTGTATAGTATTCCCTTATAATTTCCTTTAAGACCTGTGAAATAGGTCATACTTTTCCCTCCTTTTTCTTAATTTTAGTAATTTGAGTCCTCTTTTTTCATCATCAGTCTTGCTAAAGCTTTGCCAATTTTATTGATCTTTTCAAAGCACCAACTTTTAGTTTATTTTCTCCATTGTTTTTCTATTTTGTTTTATTTATTTCCACTCTAATCTAATAATTTTCTTTCTTCAGCTTGTATTGGTTTTAGTATGCTCTCCTTTTCCTAGCTTCTTAAGGTGGAAGTCTGGGCTACTGATTTGAGATCTTTTAAAAATATATAGGTATTTCAGCTATAATTTTCCCTCTAAGCACAACTTTTATTGTATCCAATAAATTTTGTTATGTTGCATTGTCATTTTTATTCATTTCAGAGTATTATATAATGTCCCTTGTGATTTCTTCTTTGATTCATTTTTTTAATGTTTAATTTCCACATGTTTGTGAATTTCCCAAATTATCTTCTGCCACTGCTTTCTAATTTCATTTCATTATAGCTGAAAAACATACTTTATATGATCTTAACTCTTTCAAATTTATTAAGACTTGTTTTATGGCCTAATATACAGTCTATCCTGGAGAATGTTTCATATGCACTTGAAAATAATGTGTATTCTGCTGTTGCTAGATGGAGCATTCTGTTAAGTACTGTTGGTTTATAATGTCATTCAAGTATTCTTTTCTCATGTTGATACTCTGTTTCATTGTTTTATCATTTATTGAAAATTGGGGAATTAAAGTCTTCAGCTATTATTGTCAAATTGTCTAACTCTTCATTTGTGTCTCTTTTTGCTCCACTTATTTTGGGTTTCTATTATTAGATGCATGTATGTTTATGATTATTATGTTTTCCTGATGGATTAACTCTTTTACTATTGTAAAATTTCCCTCCTTAACTTTTTATTTTTAGTAACTTTTTTGTTTGTTTTAGAGTATATTTTGCTTGATATTAATGTAGGCATTCCAGCTCTTTTGGTTACAGCCTACATAACATATCTTTTTCCATCTTTTTACTTTCAATGTATGTGTGTCTTTGAATCTAAAGTGTCCCTTGGTAGACAACCTATAGTTGGATCATTTTAAAAAATCCATTCTGCCAATTTCTGCTTTTTAACTGGAGTGTGCAATTCATTCACATTTAACATAGTTGCTGATAAGGTAGATTTATATTGGCAATTTGGTTTGGTTTCTACATCTTATTATTTTATTTCCTCATTGTTCTCTTTTGTGTTAAACACATATTTTCTTGGATTCCATTTTAATTGACTTGTCATTTTTTTTTTTACCTTTTTTAGTTATTTTCTTGGTGGTTTCCCTGATTATTAAAGTGAATATCTTTTACCAATCAAGTTCAGATTAATACCAATTTAATTTCGACAGTATACAGAACTGTGTTTCTATATAACTATGTTCTCTCTCCCCTCCTTTGTGTCACATTGTCATACAATTACATCTTTACAATTTATATACCTATGAACATAGATTTATAATTACTGCTTTATGCAGTGTTCTTTCCAATAACAAGTTACAAATAAAAACACATTTACAGTTCCCTAATATATATATACCTATAAGTTACTTTCCCTTTATGATGCTTTTATTTTTTCATGTAGATTAAAGTTACTCATTGGTGTCCTTTTATTTCAGCCCAAATGACTACCTTTAATATTTCTTTGTAGAGTAGGTTTGCTAACAATGTAATCAGTCACTTACTGTTTTTTGGCAATGTCTTAATTTCTCTTTCATTTTTGAAAGATACTTTTGGTGGATATAGAATTATTGGTTGATAGTTCCTTTTAGCACTTTGAATGTGTCATCCCACTCCCCTTTGGCCTCTATTATTTCTGTAAGAAATCAGTATTAGTCATATTGAGGATAAGATTTTTGAGGATAAGGTATGTGATGAGTTGCTTCTCTCTTGCTGTTTTTGAGGTTCTCTTTTTGTCTTAACTTTTGACAGTTTGATCATGATGTGTCAAGGCATGAATCCCTTTGACTTTATCCTGGTTGGAGTTTGCTGGGCCCCTTGAATGTGAAGATTAATGTTTTCCATCAAATTTGAGAAACTTTCAGCGATTACTTCAGTTATTCTTTCTGTCATTTTGTCTCCTTCCTCTCCTTCTGGGACTTCAAGTATGTGTATTTCGTAGGCTTCATGGTGTCCCATAGGTCTCTGTTCATTTTCATTTTTAAAAATCTTTTTGTTCCTAAGACTGGATAATTTTCGTTGATCTATTTTCTTTCTTTCATTTCTTTCTTTCTTTCTTTCTTTCTTTCTTTCTTTCTTTCTTTCTTTCTTTCTTTCTTTCTTTCTTTCTTTCTTTCCCTTTCTTTCTTTCTTTTCTTTCTTTCTTTCTTTCTTTCTTTCTTTCTTTCTTTTCTTTCTTTCTTTTCTTTCCTCTTTTCCTCCTTTCCTTCCTTCCTTTCTTTTCTTCCACAAGTCCTCCATTCTTCCTGTCCGTCCTCAAGATCCATCCTCCATTCTTTCCTCTAATTAGCCTACTCCTTCACTAATTCCCTATGATTGTAAATTGTTAATTTTAAAGGCTTCTAAGAGGCTAGAGAGATGGAGATGGAAATAGGCCAGTTAAAATGCCACAAAAACCACCGTTTTTAACCAAGAGTCAGACCGTTTTTCCTCAATAAATTCTCCCTAAGTTGCTGCACACCTTTGTTTAAATTTCAGAGTTCTGAAACCGTTGATTTTGACAATTTCTCTCAGTTTCCTCATTGCTTTCCTGAAGAAGAGATTTTTCGGAGGTTCATTCTCTACCATTTTCACTGATGTTCAGAAATATATTCTTTTTTAAAATTGCAGTAAAATATGCAATACCCTTTTTCATAATAACAAACATAGACAATGAAACTTCAACACTGCCAGTTACCTACTTTAAATTAAATAGAATTGAAACATTTGCGATGAAGAAATTCATTTCCTCAGAAATAAAGAAATTTAAACAAAAAACCTCAGAAAGATACAATTTAGAGAATACAATTTCTTTTTAAAAAATAAATCCCACATTGTTCTAGAAGTTAAATTTCTTTTAAAAGTCTTTCCTCATAGATAGCTCACATTAATTAGAGAGAATTGGCTTCTGAAATTTGATATTTGTTTCTGATATTCCAGAAACTTCTCACATTGAAAGCTCTAGAACTAAATCCCAGTGGTGTTGATACTCCCAAAATGCTCAGGAAGAGGCCTTGTTTTGAGCAGCAGTACACTGAAGTTTCCCAGTTGACCCTCCACATCTGAGTAGCACAGGAACAGAGAGAATCGAAAGAGAAAGAAGCCTGAGTCAAATCAGTGATCAAGAAAATGGAAATCCTTTTATGGGTGGTTAAAGAAATGGAAGAGAAGACTAGGGTAAGTCCTAGACCAGGTGTAGGACGATCATGGCAAATAAAGGTGGCTTCCAGTTGTCCTTAATAACAGCACCAGCTTGTGCCTGGTTGTGGTTGTCTTTTAGGAGCCTACATGTGCTTCACATACTCTGTACTTCCAGGTTGTGGGCCTACATGCTAACATCCAGGGCTCTGAGGCCTTGAATCGCCAATAAAATAGTCATGAGTTCTAGCCCAAGTCATCATCTGGGTTACCACTTTTTTCTACCTGGACAGCTCAGTACACAATATAGAATTGTTTTGTAATAAATTTTCTTTGTTATCTAGCTATTACAGTTGTGTGTCATCCAGGATCTCCACATCTTGATGCTCAAATCCAGAAAGCCCCAGACACATTTAGAACTCAAACTCTTCAAGAATCTCAAAAACCAGGGACATCAAAGCACACAGGTTCCATTGTCCATGCTGATGGATACCAAGAGGACTGAGGAATATGTCCTTGGGCAGCTGTGGGAAAGTGACTTAGGTATTAGTCCCTAGATAGTCTCTGTTTTTGGCAGTGATACTATCAGCATTCTGAGTAGGACTTTTTCTTTTTTTAAAACTAATAAGGTGTATGAAGTTTGGGTCAGGGAATTGTTGACAGTGTTAAAGAACAGTATGATTATGCTGTGCTGTACTTCTGCATGTTAGATTCCACCCTAGTAAGAGATGGTACAGAGCCCTGACTTCTATGTTACAAAAATAATTTTATTTTTTGAGATAGAGTCTGGCTGTATCACCCAGGCTAGAGCATGATCATGGCTTGCTGCAGCCTCAACTTCCTGGGCTCAAGGATCCTCCCACCTCAGCCTCTTCAGTACCTAGGAACTCAAGTGCATGCCACCACACCCAGCCAATTTTTAAAATTTTTTGTAGCGATAGAGTCTCACTATCTTTCTGAGGCTGTTGCTGAACTCCTGAGTTCAAGCAATCCTCCTGTCTAGGCCTCCCTAAGTGCTGGGATTAAAGGCATGAGCCACTGTTCCCAGACTCAGAACACTAATTTTTGACAAATGGTTTCATGAGGAGATTGTCTTGGAAAGAGCAAGCCCATTTTGCATTATCACCAGAGTCCCAAGCTATTTTCTAAAAAAAAAAGAAAAAAATAGCAACTACTATTTCAGTGGAATCTTGGATTATGTTATTATTTTTCTGAGCATTACCATGAATGCTGTAACTTGAATCAAGACCATGATGTTTTCCATATAGTCCCCATGTGTCAATTGCTTCAGTTACAGTTCAGTTTTCCTAAAAATCAACTTGTTTACTCTGAAGATTGAAACATTTTAAATTTCTCCATTAGCTTCCATGTCTATAGCCTTAGCAGAAACCATGACAACCAAGAAGCAATGACATTCCCTGAGATTTTTGCCTCATTGAGTGAATGCAGAACAATACCACCCAAAAGAGCATGGGTCCCATCTCAAACATATTTTTAGTACTTGGTCTAGAACTTTCACCTGGGTGTGGCAAAGTTGAGCTAAGCTTTTAAATGAAGGCTTGGGTTTGCAGCGGCCAGGGCGAAACCACCTTGAGACCCCTCTTCTTCCTCCCTTCCCCAAGATTGTCAAAACAAGCGCTACTGTGAAAGAAGCTTCCAATAAGAGATAAGTTCTCGATAAAATATCAGCAAGCAAATGAAGATTAACACCACAAAAAACAGACTCAACAAATAAAAGAGTTGTTTTATCTACTATAAGAAATAGAAACTTGAAACAATATGGAAAGAACTTAAAAGACTCAAACAACAAAGAAGGAAATAGCAATTGTGAAACAAGAGCAAACAGTTGTGAAAACTTGCCAAATGAAAGTTTTCAAAACAAAATTGTAATTTCTCAAAGAAAAAAAATGCAGTACGTTACGTGAATCTCAGTTTGGGGCCTACCATATATATCAGAACAGCAAGAATAAATGAAAAAATCTAAAAGAGAGTAAAGACGTTTACGGATAAAAGAATGAGAAGTAGACTGACATTGTACTTTTCATCAATGTGTTGAATACCTAAAGAATAGAAGGAAAATAAGCTTAAAATTTTGAATCTATGACCAAGCAAACTATTGATTAACCATATGCATATTTGACATTAAAATAATTCATAATTAGGACTAACAGATTTCTGGCTTAAAAAAATCTAACAATTACTTTAAGAAGCAAAAGATGTTTCCAGAATAAAGTAGGGGGATATAGAGAAAAGCTGTTATTTTTTTTAAAACAGAGTCTTCTTTTGTAAGGAAGTAGAATTTATTTATCAAAGAAGATTTATGAAAAGTATGGTGGTATAGCGAGTGGCCTCACTAGTTTTAATGATTGATATTTGAATATAGCTTAGTCTTGTAACAACCCCACATAAAAATTTAAAATTCATTTGTATCCCTTTGATTTTCAGTATTTAAAAACTAGATTGTGAATGTCAAGGAAATATTTATTTCTGAACTAAAGTATTTGTAGAGAGAAGAAGGGAGTATGCACATGATCGAGAATTATGTTTTGAAAATAAATGAATGATTGACTATTTTAAAAAAGTTAAGCCTTTGGGATCTTGAAAATTTTATTTAATCTTGATATCATTAAGACTAATCCAAGTTCAATAGAAGTACCAATTAGAGGCCAGAGAATTTAAATACCAATTTCAGAAAGTTAATTTGATGTACAAAAATGTCTTACATTTAATTTTTTCTTTTTCCCTGAAATCAAAGATATGAATAAGCTCAATTTAGAACCAACTTGGAGATTAATACATAATTTTACAGTTCTCCAAGCTTCCACAAGTCTCAAGATGCAAAAGGAGACATTAAATAAAAAATTGGCTCTATAGGGAATTATTCTTTACACTCCATCCCTTTCTGAATATAGATGGTTTTTTAAAATTCAATGTGTAGATCAGGTCCAAATAAACAAGTTTGTAATTCCTTAGAACATTATTTTATTTACCAAATAATTTAAAATGTATTTATTTAACAAATATAAACTGAGCATCTACTATGAATGAGGCATTGTGCTATTTGCTGGAAATACCACTATGAATAAACCAGAAACAGATGCTACCTTCAAGTTGCTTAGAGTCTACTAAGGTCATTTTACATATTCTAGAATGAGGGAAGAGAGTAAAATTTTTCTTTCTCTTACTTTTTGACAATTGGAATACTGGTGAGATTGATTTGTAAATATTTTACAATAATGAATTAGCCTGCCCAGAAGAAAAATTACTAGAAAATTATTAATAATATATAAAGTCATCCCTTTTACCTTGTGCCAGGCTTTTAGTTTCTGGAATTCCAAAACGTGGCAACACTAGTTAGTACTGTACATGTGGTACTCTCTCTATATTTAATGAAATATCCAGATGAATACCTTGTTGGAAGTTGTCTTCAAATAAAAGGGTAAAACGTTTCTAACTGCCTTGAAAGAGAAGCAGGTTTGAACCAAGAGTAAGATGTGATTGCTTCCCATCTTCTAATTTAGTCTAGATTATCTTTTCTGGCTTTGCTAAATTCTATTCATTTTCTCAACAATGTATAAGTCCAGTACATCTAAAAACTAAATTACTAATGGTATCTGTTCTTCTATTTTCAGTGTCTAAATGACTCAGCATATTGCCTTTTGAACTTTAGTCTCCGATCATTTACCATATTAGTCCCCAAACGAACTGCCCTCTATATTTTCCACAGTTGAATACTTCCCTGGCTCTGATACCACCTGGGACTAAGGTAATCAAAGAGAGATAAATCTTGATAAGAATTCTATGCCTCTTCCTGATATTCATGGAAAATCAGCTACATATGCAAAGAAGAAAAATATCTGACCAAAACAGCCAGATTCTACTTAAAGTGAAAGGAAATATTATATTAATTTTCCTCTGACTATTAAAGAGTCACACATTTGGCTGTGCATGGTGGTTCATACCTGCAATCCTAGCACTTTGGGAAGTGGAGGCAGGAGGATCCCTTGAGCACAGGAGTTCCAGACCAACCTGGGCAACATGGAGAAACCCCATTTCTACAAATAAATTTTTTGTTGTTAAATAGCTGGGTGTGGTGGCACACACCTGTTGTCCCAGCTACTCTGGAGGCTAAAGTGGTCAGATCCCTTGAGCCCAGGAGACTGAGACTGCAGTGAGCCATGATTGTACCACTGCATTCCAGCCTGGGCAACAGAGCAAGACCCTGTCTCAAAAGATTTTTTAAAAAAGGGTTTATGCATTTGATGCTCAGTTACATAAAATGACACCATTTAAATGTGATAATAACTACACTTTAACATATGTTTGAAAGTATGTCAATCTTAAACTCTTGCTTTTTGGGGAATTTTTAAAATCTTTGCGAAATTCTCTTTTCTCTAGTCATGAGTATTTAATTCCTAGGAAGATATATAGATGTTCTGTGGATGAGGAAATGCTTATAGGAAGAAAATTAATTTTTTCCTAATACAATTCCCTAATTAGGAGCTAAATATTCTGTTGCTTAAAATAAGTTTTTTTATTTTACTCAATATAACCATAAGATTCAATGTTTTGGTTGCTTCCAGATTTTATTCTTTGTTGTAGCTAATTTAGAGTTTCACAACGATATTGCCTTCTCCTTTTTAGAACTTTCTATTCTTGTACATCTTCTTTTAATTACATTGTAGGAGGCAGGATGCTGATATGGATGGACAGTTCCTATCCCAGAAAGATCATATATAATCCTAAATCATGTCAGGTTAAAATCTGAAGGAGGGAACCAAGACAGGAAAAAAAGAAAGTATCTTTCTCCTATATCACCATACAAGTAGCAAGTAGGTATTAATTATAAAGTAGGACTGGATAGGATATCACTTTTCCCATAAAGCATTTAGATATCATACACCCATGTATTTTCTTGAAATTAAAAATTGACTCTCAGATTGATAACACTTACATCTCAGAATTTATGAAACAAATAATTGTCATTCTACCAGATGTCTTACTAAACAATGTTTTTGTGTCAAATGGAAAAGAACAGTCAGTTTTTAAAATGGCATAGGTTTAATTTTTTTTCCTCAGTCATCATGAACACACTTTAGACAAACTTCAAAGGGTAATTATCCCTATTAGTCTATATTTGTGTCCATATTTTGGCCAATATAAGCACATAAAATATTGAAATATTAATTGCAAATGTCAACACAGAAAATGAACTAAATTACTTTCATTTGAGTACTACATCCCTAAAAAGATGGTATATTACTATAAATTAAAGAAAACACATTCTTGTCTATTCTCAAAACTTCGTTAACCATAGACAAAGCTGCTTTGGGCATATTATACAATACATTATGTGAATATATTCAACAAGGGAAATTATAAAATTGGTGATTTGGAACTCTCTCTACATTGCTTTATAATATAAAAATTGAAAGGAGTTATTCCAATAAGCTATTTGAAATCACTATTAAAAGATAATGAATTCCTTTTTGCTCCCCATTAGAAAAAAAAAGGCGAATTAAGACTGCGTTGGCAAGCTAGGATGAAAGGAGAGTATGCATGGATTAACTACGGAAAAAGTAGAATCAATATATAAACAAAATGTTCTATCGACTAAGGATTCTTGATTGAAATACAAAACATTCAGAGCCAAACAACTATTTTCCAGTTCTGTTAATGAAACCTAAGCCATCCCTGGATTTGAAATTTTGCTCTACTCTTGCTACTTGCCTTGAACCATACCAAAAGAGAATTCTCCAATAGGCAAAGCAGTAAAAAAGGACTTTCCACAGATTAACTGAGAAGCTCAGTAGATCCTTATTAACACTTAACTGAATTCAAAGCTCTTCCTGAAACTGGGATTTGCCTCGTTAACCCTCTCTGCACCCTGAGCAACGAAATTAGGGATAATTGGCTTCAGGAACTTGAACTCATTTGTCCCGGAGCCTCCAGTCAGACACACCTCGTACTGGTAGCTCTGGGACAGGGTCTCCGTGCCGCTCACGTCCACCAGATGCCCTGGAAAGGGGCCCTCGGGCACCGAGCAGCGACCCACAGAGGCCGCCCTGCTCCTCCTGCACAGCCGCACCGCCACGAACAGGAGCACCGACAAGAGGAACAGCGACGACACCGAGGCCAACGCCACCACCAGGTAGACCGTGAGAGAGTCGGCCTGGGCCTGGGCCGGGGCCGCCTCCGGGAGCGGCAGGTAGGGCTGGGAGAAGCCGTCCACCAGGAGCAAGTGCAGCGTGGCGGTGGCCGAGCGCGGAGGCTCGCCATTGTCATCGACCAGCACCACCAGCCTGTGCCCGGCTCGTCGGCGCTTCGCTCAGCAGCTGGAGTGCGCACCGCCGTGTCGCCCGCACGCGACAGCCGGGCTCCGTGGCCTTGAGCGGCGATACGACAGCCCGGCGTTCTGGCCAGTCGCCATCCACACGCCACCACCTTGGTCACCCAGGTAGCCCGGCTCGGCAGCCGAGGACACCAGCTTCGGTGCAGAGGCAGCCGGGCAAGAACGCAGCGGGTACAGCACGGGCGAGTTAGCCGTTGGCGTCCAGCACCAGCCGCAGCGCGCAGTGCCGCAAACTGCTTAAGCGAGGAGCCGCGCTGATCTCTGTGGCCTGCTTAGCCAGAACTCGAAGCGCCTGCAGGGCCTGCGTAGTCCAGCGACCGCAGGGGCAAACGCAGGTGGCCGTATCGCGTTGGTCTGGGAACCAGGGGAGGCTGAGGGGCGAGTCACGGGTCCTGGGGTGGCAGCAGCAGAGTAGGTGACCAGGGCGTTGGTGCCTGAGTCTCTGTCTGTGAAGCTGAAGCACTGCCGATGTGCAGGGCAGGGCTGTTGTTCTCATGAACCCGAACAGGACATGGGAGGAGTTTGGGTGAAGGCGGGGGCGTTGTCATTGACGTCGGAGACCAGCACGGTTATGTTGTACTTGGTTTTCAGCCTGGGTGTCCCCAAATCAGTGACGGTGATGGTGATGTTGTACTCGGATCTGGTCTCTCTGTCCAGTGCGCCTTCTGACATGAGGGTGTAAAAATTCTCTACGGATGGTTTCAGGATGAAAGGGAGATTGTTCTCAATGGAACACACAACTCTTCCGTTGTCTCCAGAGTCTAGATCAGAAACACTGAAAACAGCCAGTACAATCTCTGCCGAGTTCTCAGGGATAGGGCTGTTTACTGAAGACAAGGTCAGTTCCGGTGGGTTGTCGTTGACATCAACCACCTGGACTATGACTGTAGACTTTCCGGATAGGCCTCCGCCATCCTTCGCCTCGATGTCGACTTCATAACTATTAATAGCTTCAAAATTCAAATATTTGACTAGTTGCATATCACCAGTAATTGGATTTAGCTGAAAAGTTTTGCGAATTTCTTCAGAAGCATGAAAAAATGCGTATGATATTGTCCCAAAACTTCCTGTATCTAAATCAGAAGCCGAGACTGTGACAATGACAGAGTTAACGGGGGTATTCTCTAGAACTGCAACCTCATAGAGTGGCTGTGCAAATTCTGGTGCATTGTCGTTTATATCTAAGACCTGGATGTTTATCTGGGCTGTCCCAGACCGAGGGGGAGCGCCGCCGTCCAGCGCAGTGAGCGTTAAGCTGAGCTCCGGCTGCTCCTCACGATCCAGCGCTTTATCCAGTACTAGTTCCGGGTACTTCCTTCCGTCCCTACGACTGCGAGTGAGTACGTGGAAGTGGGAATTCGGAGTGATAGTGTAGTTTTGGAGGCTGTTTCTTCCCACATCCAAGTCCTCAGCATTTCCCAAAGGAATTACTGCTCCTGGTAGAGTGCTTTCTAGGATTTTCAGATGCATTTCATTTTCAAAGAATACCGGAGAATGGTCATTTACATCTATGATATGGAGCTCGTTTGTAACAAACTGCAAAGGGTTTTGCAGTAATATCTGAAAATGCAGTATGCATGGTTCTGTGGGGCCGCATAGCTCCTCCCGGTCCAATTTCTCATTCAGAAGCAAATCACCTGTCTGATGACTGAGCTGAAAATGCTGTTTGTTCCCTTTGGACACAACTTGGGCCCCCCTCGCGGCCAGTTCCTCTACCCTTAGCCCCAGATCCTTTGCTAGGTTGGCTATTAAAAAGCCCTTCTCTTTTTCCTCAGCCACAGAATAGCGTCTTGACTCGGACCCAGCCAGAGACCCTCCCAGAAAAACAAAGAGAAGCAGGACTTGCCTTTGTCTAAGAAATCGCTCTCCTCCCGCCTCCATTGCACTTTCCGTCACGCTTTTCTAGGGAATGTCTCCAAGCTGAACCTCAGACAGCGCTGGGAAACAGTCTTTTGCCCCACAACCTTTGCAGACGGCCTAGTCAATAAGCCTTTCCAGAGGCTCAGACTTGCTGACTCAAAAATCTGCCTGGGCTCACAACCCCTGGTTTACCACACTGGATCCGTGCGTCACCGAGCATGCACAATGCCCGTGGTTTAATTCGCCTTCTTAGTCAACAGCGCCACCATGCGTTCGCTTGCAGTTTCAAAATCTTGGAGAAGGTGTTTTTGTTTTGCTTTATCGTTTATTCTTATCAACCCTGGTTGACGCTACTGGAGGAGTTTCTCATGTTATATGAATTAAATAAATGCAATCTAGGGAAATAAAATGCGCTCTTATCTAAGAGCAGCGATTCTTCCTGGTAGAGTCCTCATTTACATGATTTAGCGGAAGTGTACAGACACTAGCTTACCCCTCCCCTTCTGTAATAATTACACACAAACTTCAAAAGATTTTTCCTCTAGATGATAGCATGCTTTACTATCCTATTTATGTTTTTCTTTTTTTTCTAAACTTTGTGAAATGAGTCCGAATTGCCTATACCAGAAAAATAAAAGGAAAAGACACCTCCTGCAAGGTGGTAAAAAGGAAAATATATCATGTCAGAGGTGGATCCGGAGGGCTACAAATGCCTAATTTCTTCCACATTATCACGCTCAAGGAACACTTAAAGTGCTTTCTCTTCTTATTTCAGAGCAAATTTGCAATTATTCATTTCATCTGTATTAGCTTGTTTCCACAGATAATTGTTGAGTTTGTAGAAGTTAGGCAAGTGGTGGTAACAAGACAATGTCTGTATATCTTACAACAATTTTCCATCTAGTGGGTGTACAGTCTTTAAACAGATGTTTAAACAGTGTGAAAAGTGCTACATAGAAAAGGTACTGAGTGCACTGAAAGTATGCAATACGGGGACCTACGTTAATGGAGAGTGATTAAGAAAGTTCCCCCAAGGTGCACCATTTAATCTGAAACATGAAATAGGAGAAGTGTGCCAAGCTAAGACTGTAGAATGTGTGAAGGCCCTGAGAGAGTGAAGCATAGCTATTAAGAGATAATGAATGAAGGACAGTGAATACAAAACTTAATGTCTCAAGAGTAAGTGGAAAGGAAGGCTGAAAAGGTAAACCAAGGCCAAATAATGGGTGCTTGCATTTTATTCTGAGAACAAAAGGAAGCCATTGCAAGGTTGTTGGTAGAGAAATAAAACAATGCAAATATGTGTTCAATGTAGCCTCTTTTGTACTTCTACACAATTATCAAGAAAGTTTGCTCTTAATACTAGTGATACTAAAAATAATAGCAATTTCACTTTTATGTCTTTATATTGAGTATAACTGCAAGCTATTCAAATACCTGTTATCATTTGGGGTAGAAGAAGAGAAACTTTGTGACTTATCCAAAATCTTACAGGTAATGAGTTGGTTGATCAGAGACTTTTGATACCAACACAGCGCTCTACCCCACTGCTAATCTCAAAACAAGACCTTCAAAGTTAATATTACAATTTTAATAGGAAAGCTCATTCAAATGTATGTAAAAATCATATAAAAATGTAAAGATAGACTGAGTAACATTAATAATTAAGATTTGTTTTAATGTATGGATGAGAAAGTAAACTGCAAGAAATGAAAACAGTTGGGTTAGTCATTTAGGGAACTATGGAAGGAAATTTAAGTAACAAAATTAAAAACCACAATTTCATCTGTATTTCTTAAGCCAGTGGACAGGAGAGGAGGCTCAATTTAAGCATTAAGAGAAAAAGGAAAAATACGTTGAAGGAAAGCAACAACAGAATGATAACTGCATGTTTGAACAATGGTGATCAATTCAATTAATAAAAAAATTGTAATTCATTGTACACCGAAGAGTATTTGGTTCCAGCAAAATGTTTTCCTTTAAGTGTTTTAGTTTATTTAAATATCAATATATCACAGGTAAAATACTTTTCTCTCTTTCAATCATTCAAAAATTTTATTAAGAACCTATAATGTTCCAGTGACTGTGTGAATCATGCAATAAATGAGGGAGCTGTTGAGAAACAGAACTCAAGCACCTTTATAAAAAAGCATTGAGAAGTCTAGGGAAATGAAAGGGGGAAAAATAGAAGTAGCCAGTGGAAAAAAAGAGAGTGAGTGGTGTTAGATACATTTTTCTCCCAAAAGGTTTATTTCTAAGTGAATCCTAAATGCTCCAGAAAATGTTAAAAACAGCAATACCAAGCTATATTTGAGGTTTCTAAAGGTCAAGGACAAAGACATGTACTCCCTCATATTTTTTGGATTTTAATGAAGTGCTCAATGTTAATAGGTTATTAATAATTTTAAAAGATTTTAAAGGGGGGGGGACTGGAATAAGCAGAGGGCTCTTAAAAAGCTATTTGAAAGTGAAAGCATGATGAATTAGCATGACTTTGAAAACTGCTAGACGTGTATTATTTATCTACATTTTAGAATATTAATGATTGATTTTTGACAAAAATTTATTAGAGCACTTACGATGTTAATGCCTTGTAGAATCCAACAGTTAGAATTCTTACAATCTCTAAAGATTAATACTTTTTATATGTCAATATTTTAAGAAGTATATATATTGGGCCTGGGGGTGGTGGCTCAGGCCCTTAATCCAGCACTTTGGAAGGCTGAAGTGGGCAGATCACCTGAGGTCAGGAGTTCAAGACCAGCCTGACCAACATGGAGAAATCCTGTCTCTACTACAAATACAAAATTAGCCGAGCATAATGACTCATGCCTGTAATCCCAGCTACTTGGGAGGCTGAGGCAGGAGAATAGCTTGAACCTGGGAGGCAGAGGTTGCGGCAAGCCAAGATTGCACCACTGCACTCCACTCCAGCCTGGGCAACAAGAGCAAAACTCCATCTCAAAGAAAAAAAAAAGTACATATATTGAAAAATGTAAGGACGGTGCTTGCTATATTATTCATAAATATACCTATTTAAAGGGTTAGCCAATGTGAATTCACAGGATAGAATTTACACTAGCCTAAGAGGATATAACAAACACAAATATTCTGGGCTGGAAAATATAACTCATGTAATGATAACAAATATTTTCAAATGTAGGACTTCAAAATTATCTAGGACCACGGACTGTGAGGTCTGGAAAAAATGCTCTAACTTAAAGATTTCTGAAAATACAAAATTTACACTTTAAATGCAATTAAATTGCAATGAAACTAACCAACAATTAGAATACAAAGAAAATTTACATTCATTATACCGCAAAAACTCATACGTTATAAATACCAGTAACATGCATAGAATTGGAATAAGATAGTTACGTTCTAATAAAAGGAGACACCTCCAATGGGCAAAGCAGTGAAAAAGGACTTTCCACAAATTAAATGAGACTAGCATCAGTAGATCCTTATTAACACTTAACTGAATTCAAAGCTTTTCCTGAAACTGGGATTTGCCTCGTTAACCCTCTCTGCACCCTGAGCAACGAAGTTGGGGATAATTGGCTTCAGGAACTTGAACTCATTTGTCCCGGAGCCTCCAGTCAGACACACCTCGTACTGGTAGCTCTGGGACAGGGTCTCGGTGCCGCTCACGTCCACCAGATGCCCTGGAAAGGGACCCTCGGGCACCGAGCAGCGACCCACAGAGGCCGCCCTGCTCCTCCTGCACAGCCGCACCGCCACGAACAGGAGCACCGACAAGAGGAAGAGCAACGACACTGAGGCCAACGCCACCACCAGGTAGACGGTGAGCGAGTCGGCCTGGGCCTGGGCCGGGGCCGCCTCCGGGAGCAGCAGGTAGGGCTGGGAGAAGCCGTCCACCAGGAGCACGTGTAGCGTGGCGGTGGCCGAGCGCGGAGGCTCGCCATTGTCCTTGACCAGCACCACCACAGCTTGTATTGCACGCAAGGCCGCCAGCAGCCTGGAGGTGCGACAGGGCACACACCGGGGTCAACAGCCCGCCTGTGGGCCTGGAAGTAGCTGGTGCGACAGCTGTGTTCGCCTGAGTTCACCGCCACCACACCTTGGTCACCAGGTAGCCCGGCTCACGCTTCCGGCACCCAGCGCCTCGGTGCAGGGCCGAGCCGCTCTGCAGAGTGGGCAATGCAGCACTCCATGGGCGAAGTTGCCTGGCGCCCAGCACCAGCACGCATCTGCCGTTCAGCTCCGGGCGAGTCAGCGGGTCTGTGGTTTCCACGCTGAACCTCGAACGCCTGCAGGGCCTCGTAGTCCAGCCACCCTGAGGGCGAACAGGTGGTCAAGCATCTGCGTTGAGACCAGGGAGGCGAGGGGCAGGTGCGGGTCCTGGGGGTGCAGCAGCTGGACAGGTGACCTGGCGCTGGTGCCTGAGTCTTCGTCTGTGGCGTCGCCGCCGATGTGCAGGGCGGGCTGTTGTTCTCAGCGGACTTAACAGGTGTAGGAGGTTTGGGGTGAAGGCGGGGCTTGTCATTGACGCATCTTAACCGCCACGCCATGTTGTGCTCGATTTTCAGCCTGGGTGTCCCCAAGTCAGTGACGGTGATGGTGATGTTGTATTCGGATCTGGTCTCCCGGTCCAGGGCTGTGCTTATCACCAGAGTGTAAAAGTTCTCAACAGAAGGTTTCAAGAAAAAAGGAAGATCATCTTGGATGGAGCACACTGTCCTTCCGTTGTCTCCGGAGTCAGGATCTGAAACACTGAATACAGCAATGAGGGCGTCCTGCAAGTTTTCTGGGATCTGATTGATAAGTGTCGACATAGTCAGTTCCGGAGGATTGTCATTCAAATCCATTACTTGGACAAATACCACACAAGTTCCAGATAGGCCCCCACCATCTGTCGCCTGAATATTTACTGTGTACGTCTGGATGGATTCGAAATCCAGTGTCTGTCTTAAAAGGAGTTCTCCCGATTTTGCACTTAATCGAAACGTTTTGCGAATGTCTTCAGAGGCTTGGGAAAATGCATAAGATATTTCTCCATTAGTTCCAATGTCTAAATCCCTGGCAGAGACGATGGCAACCTGGGATCCAATAGGGCTGTCCTCCGGGATCTGCACCTCATAGAGCAGCTTTGCAAACTCTGGGACGTTGTCATTGATGTCCATAACTTCAATCCGTACCAGGGCCGTGCCGGACCTGGGTGGAGTCCCGCCATCTAGCGCTGTGAGGGTTAACCTGATCTCAGGCTGCTCCTCGCGATCCAGGGCTCTGTTCAGCACCAGCTGTGGTAATATTATGCCATCGAGACTGTCTTGTAAATTAAGATGGAAGTGGAAATTGGGACTGATTGTGTAATTTTGGAGACTGTTGGTTCCTACATCCAAGTCCTGGGCACGTTCTATTAAGAAAGTAGTTCCAGGAGTGATACTTTCTGGAATTTTCAACAGTATTTCTTTGTCTAGGAAAACTGGGGAATGATCATTTATGTCCCTAATCCGTAGCTCCGCCTGAAAAAACTGCAAGGGATTTTCTAGTAACACCTGGAAAGGTAAGACACAGGGCTCTGTGGGGCCGCACAGCTCCTCCCGGTCCAATTTCTCATTTAAGAACAAATCCCCGGTCTGCTTATCGAATTGCAAATGCATTTTTTTTCCTTTAGAAACGACCCTGGCCCCCCTCACAGCAAGTTCTCCTATCTCCAGCCCCAGGTCTTTTAACAAATTGGCCACAAAGGAGCCACTCTCCGTTTCCTCGGCCACTGAGTAGTGCCTAGGCTGGGAACTAGCCTGAGCTATGCCCAGCAAAACAAAGAATATCAGGACTTGCCTTTGTTTAGGAACGCGCTCCTTCCCCTCTCCGGCCTCCATTGCCTTCTGGTCTCACACCAAACCTGCTCCAGCTCGGGCTCACGTTGTCGCTGACTCTATCTCCCCGTATCTCGCTGATACTGGGATGAGTGGACAATCCTAGGGCCCGGATTTCCCGAAGCGACCGCCTTAGAAAGCCTCCTCTTCCTGCTTGCTGCTGCTTTAGTTGAGTATCTGGGTGAAGGAGCGTCGGCTGGGTGCTTTGTTTCTGCTACTTCTAAGGCTGCAGCGCCACCCCGCGTCTCTTCCGAGTATTTATTTTCTCCTAACTTTAAGAAAATCCCAGTGCTTTCTTTCAGGCTGATGGCAGTAGAAATTGAGTATTTTCAAGTAGTGTCTCTCAATATACCGAAGTCTTATTGGCGTTTCGAAAGGCTCTTCATTGCACCCACAGAGACATGGCAAGAATAAATAAATCTTCACTTCAGTTCCCTCACAGATCCAAGAGTTTTTTTTTTTTTCAAACTGGAAAAAATAAATTTCAGAACCTGGAAGGGAGTGATCTTAGTCCTAGCATGCTTCAGAAGAAAGGCTTAGACTAAGAAAGTTCTATTTTTATTCAGAGTTTGGGCATGTGTGCAACTCAGTGGTGGTTAGGTTACCATCATCACACTCAAACCCAACCGAAAAACACAGAGACCCAGGAAAAGCACAGAATCCAAATAAGAGTATTTTAAGGGACACTGAAATAGTCTCCTTACTCATACTTCTTTCTTTGCACTGCTCCCGCTTCACATTTCCCTGAACTTTGATGTGTCTGAGCCTCATGAAACTCTCCAAGAGCAGCCAGATATCTTCTTCTTGTAAATGTATCAATATTATTTTCCTTTCTAATGCCTAGAACTTTCAACATAACCTCAATTCAATTACCACATCTAGTAAAGTTAAGAGCAATTTCATAATATTAAATAGCCAGTAAATATTCCAGTTTCCCCAATTATCTTTAAAAATGTATTTCCAGTGATGGTTTCTTCCATCTGCTTCCAAACAAGGTATGTATGTCGTTGTTTGTTGTTAGTTTTTTTTAATTTTCTGTCTCTTTGGGGTTTTTTTAATGTTAATATAAAGAAATAAGTTATCAAGCCACAGAATGACACGAAGGAAACTTAAATGCATATTTCTCAGTGAAAGAATCCAGTCTGAAAAGGAAATGATACTGTATAATTCCAGTTACATGATACTCTGAAAAAGGCCAAATTATAGAGACACTTAAAAGATCAGTGGGTAGCTAGGAAGAAGAGGGAGGGGGAATGAAGAAGTTAACACTGGGGACTTTACAATACTATAATGGTAGATACATGACATTATACAGTTGTCAAAATCCACAGAACTATACAACACAAAGAGTGAACACTAAACTATGGAATTTAGTTAATAATTTACCAGTATTGGCTCATCAATTGTAACAAATGTACCACAGTAATGCAAGATTTTGATAACAGGGAAACTTTGAGTGGGAGAAAATCGGTATGTGAGGGGAACTATTTGTACTGTTTGCTCAATTTTCTGTAAAACCTAAGGCTGCTTTAAAAAAATAATTTTACTTTGGGAAGCCGAGGCGGGCAGATCACAAGGTCAAGAGATCAAAACCATCCTGGCTAACCTGGTGAAACCCCATCTCTACCAAAAATACAAAAAACACTTAGCCAGGCGTGGTGATGGGTGCCTGTAATCCCACCTACTTGGGAGGCTGAGGCAGGAGAAGCATTTGAACCCGGGAGGCGGAGGTTGCAGTGAGCCAAGATCATGCCATTACACTCCATGCCTGGTGACAAAGTGAGACTCTGTTTCAAAATAATAATAATAATAATAATGATAATAATAAATATTAGGATGTGTCTCTAAAAGATCCATTGGGTTAAAAAATTGGGGGATGAAGAAAAAAATTAAATATATAGAAAAGTTGAAACAACTATACACAAACTACAACTCTAACCTCCATCCAAATTAACAATTGTTTGTTTTACCATATTTATTCTATCTTATTCTGCACACACACCTGCTTTTCTGCTGACTCATATGAAAGTAACTTGCAGACATCATATTTCACCTCTAAATATTTCAGCACGTATCACATAATTACAATATTATCTCATATAATCATAATGCTACTATCATACTTAAGAAAATTTTAAAAAATTCTACAATGTTATCTAAAATCCAGTCCCAATCAAATTTCACTGTCTTTCCATTATCTTTTCCTCAATTTTGATAAGAATTCACATTCACTCAAGTTCCTTTGACAAATGCACTTACTTTTTTTTAACTATTTGTTATAAGGAATGTCTTAGAAACTTTTTCAACCAGCTTTGATAATGGTATTTGGGTGTTAGATCTATTTACTCTAGAATAGTCTCCCATCTTTAATGACATTAAATTTCTGAAGTGTCCAGACTAGTTGTTTTGTAGGATGTCCTACATTCTGAATCTGATTGTTTCTTCATGGTATCATTTAACCTGTTCTTCTATCCCCTGTATTTTCAGAAAACTGGACTGGATTATTTATTAAATGTAACAATAGCATAATATTTTAAAAAGCTCTCATTTATCCTCTGTAACTGCCAAAAAAAGGATAATCACAGTTTCCCTTTCTTAACATTTAGAAAACATGCCTATCTCTACCTGTTATTTTTTGCTTTTCATGACTATTACTTTTATATGGATGTTATAATAATTCAAAATATTTTAATTCATTGACATTGAGCATTAAACAAATTCATTGAGGTGAATAATATCCAAGGCCCAAGTTTTTAAAAACAGCTTTTTATATAAGCTGCAAAACCTAATTAGGGTCCGAAATAGATGTCATGAAGATCAGTTATATCATACAGGCAGGTTATAACTGGAAGGTTACTTGAAATTTTACATTTAACCAGGTATATGGCTATTTCCTTTGGACAGGTTTTCTGAACTAAATCAGTTGTAGTTAATTTGAGATAAGATAAAGGAGAGGAAAATAGGTAATATGAAGAAAATAACATAATCTTGCTCCTCTCACAAGCGGGAGAATAGAAAACTTAATATCTAAGATACATCAGAGGATACAATAACCAAGAACACATTAGGTTTTATTGTGAAAAAAATTTTAAAACCTCTCATGTTGTCATGTGTCCTCACAATTCAGAAGGTTTTACCCATCTTTCATTTCAATGCTATTAACATACCTAGAAATAAAAGTAAGTTTCTCTTTTTCAAAAATGATATAACCAACACCAATATTTTATATTTGTATATGGGCTTCTAGCTTTAAATGCATTATATCTGCTATGCTATTTTAAATCATTTATTTTCTTAAACCTTGATGAGAATACACCTTCCTTCTTTACAAACGCTCTTATTTTCTTAATCTCCTTCAATAAGGAATCGTATATATTAGATTAGAATTTATAGCATATTTATAAGTCTAAATGAAATATGTTTACATATAGTAAATTTATTGTAATGAGGGAATCTATTATATAATTTAAAAATTATGTTATTACAATAGGTTTAATTTCTTAGGTTTGGCTTTACTTTTCATATGCTGCACAAGCACAGCCATTATCCTAGGAGTCACTTTCATAATTTTGAAGATTTGTTTCAATAAAATCTAACTATTAAAATATTACACAAATAATTTTATATACAGGAATAGAAAAATATTTTCAAAAACACTAAAAAATGAAAGCAAGTCATTACAGTCTTATTACAAAAGTACAGCCATTCAAAAAATAAATAAGAACACATTGTTCGAGTATCTGTCATAATTAAGCCTCTCTTTTTGGGACGAAAGGGTGATTTGATTTTTTGACTGCCATGAGATAAAAATTACAAGAATTAAGAGAAAGGGTAGTCAAAGGGATTTACATGACCATTTTCCTATCAAAGATAATACCAAATGATAGGGAAATATTATCCCCACTAGTATCCCTCTTTAAATAGAGAGGGATCTTCAGCTTTTCAATGCCTTCTGCCCATAAGCTGGCTTTACTTAGCCATAAGATGGCAGAAGAAGGAGGTGTTCTCAGTGATCTAATACTAAGACTCTGCAGAAAATATGAGAGAAATATTCTAGGATGAGAAGGGAGTATTCTGGCATAGTTTATTACCCTAATCTAGGGGGAAAATTGGGGGCATATTCGACTAATTTACTTTTGCCTTATTGAGGATACAAGTAAGTTTTCCCATAATCTATCAAGACATACATTTCATGAAGCTCAAGCAAACAGGATTTCAAAATAAAGGTCGGCTAGACTTCGTGGCTCACACCTGTAATCCCAGCACTTTGGGAGTCCAAGATGGGTGGACTGCTTGAGTCCAGGAGTTGGAGACCAGCCTGGGCAATGTAGCAAAACTCCATGTCTACCAAAAAAAAAAAAAATCAGCCAGGTGTGGTGGCTCACGCCCATAGTCCCAGCTACTTGGGGGGCTAGGGTGGTAACATCACTTGAGCCCTGGAGGCAGAGGTTGCAGTAAGCCGAGATCACACCACTGAACTCCATCCAGCCTGGGTGACAGAGCGACACCCTGTCTCAAACAACAAAAACAACAACAAACAAGCAAATGAAACATGAAATAAATGCCACTCAAAAAGGGGAAATGGTGTTGTTTATTCTCTTCCCACAGGACAAATAAGCAAGAAAAGGTTTTAAAAGTGATACCTGCACAAGAATCTTGCCCAATTTTGTTTAAGGAAAACCATCAGAGTCTATTAGGACAATCTGTCCCCTTGAAAATAAAAATCTTGACCAGGACTGCAGATAAAGTTAGATAGACCGATATAGATGGAAATAGAGATGAGAGAGTAGAAGTATGACCTCTTCCAAAAATCTCAGACCTTTTTTTATGATTAAAATAGGCTAAAACTTAAATCGGGTTTAGGTAATCTGGTAGACGATTGAATTTTCACTAAGATCACTATTGAAATTTTACTTTAAAAGAAAATATGGACCGGGCGCGGGGGCTCACGCCTGTAATCCCAGCACTTTGGGAGGCCGAGGCGGGTGGATCACCAGGTCAGGAGATGGAGACCATCCTAGCTAACACGGTGAAACCCCATCTCTACTAAAAATACAAAAAATTATCTGGCCGTGGTGGCAGGCGCTGTAGTCCCAGCTACTTGGGAGGCTGAGGCAGGAGAATGGCGTGAACCCGGGAGGGGGAGCTTGCTGTGAGCCGAGATCGTGCCACTGCACTACAGCCTGGGCGACAGAGCGAGACTCTGTCTCAAAAAAAAAAAAAAGAAAGAGAAAGAAAAAAGAAAATATGGCTAAGTACAATATCGAAAATTAGTAAATAATGAAGAAGTCCAAAGGTGTAGAGAGGGCAAAGAATATGGGCTGAGGGGAAGAAACCTGAAACTCTGACTACAAAATACAAAGCATAATCAATTTAGATATGCTAAAGAAATATAAGGAAATACTTGAAAATTATTATATTTTCATATCAGAGTAATTATTTGAACATCTACTGTGAAAAGGAGCAGGCCGACAAGAGAACAAAGGAATATTAAAACCACAGTTATGACCAAATAAATGCTAAGTGAGGAATCTAAGTGACAGACCCCATATTCCTGAGGTCTGTCAAGATGTAGCCAGTAGAGCTGACAGAAACAGCTGACCAGCAGCAGTTGTACCAGCAGCAGTTGTTGTCTTACTCTGGAGTACACAGGTGGCATCTCAGTGTCCTTGACCATAACCTGAAGTCTATGATTGGCTAGATTACCATCACTCACAAACCTGGTGTGCACACTTCCTAGTTTTGGGCTAACATGCTATGCAGATGGAGACTCAAGTCTTTGAGTAACTGATAGGACATGAAGATCTTCCAGACCTAGTCTCCTTCTACTGCCACCATCTTGAACATCACATAATCCGTTCTGCATTAAATATAACACAAAGGGGAACTGCCATTGCCATCAAGTATTACCAACCACACCAACACCATGCTGATAGCTCATTGTACTAGTGTCTGTTTCTCTCATACAGAACTTGACTCTTAAGGGCCTTACAAACAGATGATCTGTGTCCACTGTCGTGGAGTACTGCACATCCTGGGAAACCAGAAGCAAATAAGTTACTTGCGTATTTTTCTAAGTCTCTGTCTATGGCAATGTGCTGCTAAAATGCACACTTTTAGGGCTGTGTTTTCACACTTGATAAGTGTAGAGGCAGTTTGGTGAAAATGAAGACCTGGTTTTATTGTTTCCTTTCAGCTTACGGTAACTCCAGATCTCTGGCAGTGATCATAGAATTGTACTTGTCTTTATTCTACCTCTGTTGAAGGCTTTAGGGTGAAGGGAGGGTGATATTATGAAGCCAAAATATCTATTTTTTTCTGTGGTCTGGATCTGAAACACAGGAAACAGCAGATATGGTCTAAAGGCAGATATGGCTCCTTGGGACCCAGTTCATAAATGATGACATGATGATTAGGAGTGGACTGTCTTTTACATCAAGAAGTTACATTTTCCAGAGTCTTTAATTACTGATGATCTCAGAATCCACACTGTAGATTAGTATAGCCTTGGAATTTATGGGTTTGCATGATGGGTTTGCTTTTGGTACTTTTATACCAATGTAAATGTTTTATTAAAGTTTTCATTAAGTCTTCAGTAGCCCGGTAAAACCTTAAAGATAGTTTTCTATTATATCTTATATCCAAATTCCTGATAGAAAGGTGATAGCCAGGGAGGAAAAACTTTTTTTCTGGGATTACTGTACTGAACTACTGTATATTACAGCTGAGTAAAATCACTAACAACCCACAACTTTGGTGAAGACCAATGTAGATTTGGATCTATGTGGTGACCCATCATCCAATATCATGATAGTCAAATTAACCTCAACCCGTTTCTTTCCATTGAGAAAATTGCCCATCCTCATTCAGGATATTTCCTGCCACCATTCTCTAAACAAACAGAAGAGAAGACATGGGAATTAGGATTCAAAATATACTTATGAATACTGCTCTGTCTACATATTCTGCCATCTATATGGTCTCTACAAGATGCTCTCCTTGATTTTTTGCAGCATTCCTAGATCCAATAATACACACTAGTGAATGGCTATATCTGTGAGTCCAAGGTACCTTGTAAAAATGTAACTCATTTTTCCAAGTTACCTTTCTCAAGGCAAGTGAGTAACTCAAATGAGTTACATTTTTCAAAGGTGCTCTGAGACTCACAGATGGATCCAATTTCTATTTAGTACCCACTCCTCAGTCTTTTGATTTGAAAATGCTGGGTTTTTTAAAAATCTATAGAAACATGAGTTACCCTCTCACTCCCCGCACATCTCAAGTTCCCCATCCTAAGGCCCAAATCTCTGCAAAATTAGCAATGAAGGAACCACTCTCCAGCAGCTCTGGAACAGAATTCTGCAGTTCAGTATCCTGAATGGTACAGGCCTAGTAAAACAGAATCATACTTTGTTTTAGACTGGGCTTTAAGTATTACATTATTCCTTCTTCTAACACCTTCCAGCAAATATGGTCCTGCAGAAACTCTGATCACCCTAATGTTTCTATTACTTATGCCACCAGAATCTGAGGCATCCAATACAACTTTCACAGACAAGGTAATATAATATGAAACATACAGCACTGTATTTGCAATCTGCTTTAACCACCATTTGAGCCTGCAGTGCCATTATAGGACCGCCCCCACCTCCCCCGCCACCGCTTAGTGTATTAAACTCTCTAGAAAGAAAAAAAGTATTTGAGAAAGGCCAATGAAAATACCAAACACTTTGTATTTATGTCATTATTATCCAGTGTATTGAATAATGTCTGTTTTCCTTTTCGGAGCAACTATCATAAATATATTAAATATCAACAAATAGGTCTTATTTGAGGCATATTCTGTTGTATATTCTTTAATTTTCGTAAACCATATGGGAGAGTATTAAACATTGACATGAAGAAAAAAGATAAGATTGTTTTGTCAGTCTATTTTACATGACATTTAATGTACTGGATATGCTGTGATATTAATTGCCAAAGAATTAATCATTTTTGATGTTTAATAAGAAAACTTAGTAAAAATTAACGAACACAAATTTAACATTGACATAAATAAGCTACACAGCAACTAAGTTGATTTATGTCTTAAATAATGAAAAAGACATTTATTTCTACAGTTTTTTTCTCTTGTAGTTGTACATCTGCATTTGATTTCGTGGTCATCAGTATCACCAAAATCATCAAATGACTATTTCAAATAAAAAGTTAAAACTATATATTAATAATAGTAATCAAGTAAATAGTTATTTAAACTAAGTAAATGGAGACCAGTCCTGCTGAAAAGTAGACTATCACAACTTGTCAGCCATCATTTACGAAATATCAAGAAAAGCAAAAGATGACTTTAAAATAAATAGCTTGACCTTTGAGAAGTTATGAAGACTATCATTTTATGGATTGAAGTGGGATGAGTTTCCTTGTCAAGCTTCAGAATATCTGCTAGGACAGTCTACTCAAAGTTTTACGGGTAATTTACCTTTGAGAAAGATCAAAGGAAATTAGGCATGAGCAGAAAAAAATGCATTCCTTTTCTGTGCTTAACAATAAAGAGGAAATACACTACTAGCTTCTAAGTAGACCTTTGTGAGATAGATAAAAAGATAAAAATAGCTAAGCCGTCAATATCTGTTAACTGTTAATAAACAATTAGCTATGCTTCAGGAAAAAAACACGATGGAAATTAGAGCCATAAAATAACCAAAACATTCAGAATGGTGCTGTTTTTCTCTACCTTTTATCCAGAATCCAAAAGGAAGAATGCCAAAGATGATAGCTGTCTCTACCTACTGTCTTGTTTTGAGCTTCCTGGAATCTAATTTCATTGGAAATAAAGTGATGTTGTGTGTAGCGTCTTTTCTGGCCTGCATTATTAGGTTGTCAGACTATGGAATATTTTAAATATCCAATGGAAAGGAAACTCTTGTAGGAAGGATCAAGGCTTTTGTTTTGTTTTGTTTTTATCTCAGGGTGCCGAGATTATGGTTCTTAAACAGATGAAGTCGTTCCAGAAGTGCTGCAGGATGAGACAGACAAGTGTCAATATGACCAATTCTATGTAATTGTCATCCAATGGCATTGTCTTCCACCGTCCTTCACATGAAGAAACTATTTCTGAAACTATTTCTGCTGTTAATTGCCTGAGTGTTTGCCACGTGGCACTGAAATTGCCTGGTAATTCTCTTGCAGTGGATGCTTATGATGCATGGGGTATCAGTGGTATTTAAAATGTTCTGCTAGCATTTAAAATGCTCTCCGGAGGTTGCAGAATTCAGTGAGCCTGGAGAATTCTGAGAGCCAATTCATAATTATTTACTCAGACTAAATCTTCAGCCGAGACTATTACAACCAGGTTGCTGTGAGACCTGCATCTCAAAGATTGTCATTGATTGTCATGACCTGGACCTAGGAGATCTCAAATATCTACAATTCTTCTCTGGGAGAGTTAAACTTACCTTGGGTTGTGGTTCATCCAGCGATTTTTTCACACGTATGGACAAATTACTTAGCCCAATATTGCACAGCACATTATCGTGAAAATGGAAATTGAAAATGAGTGTGTAATTTCCAATGATGGAAAATTCACCCAAACCTCATGCATGTTCCTGATGCACATTCTGGAACATTCAGAAGAATTTTTCAAAGGAGGAAATGGTTACACCTCAGACACAGATTTTTCTCAAAAGACAAAAGACAAAAAAAAAAAAAAAAAATTTATACAGGTAATACTTGGAAATGCAGGGCTCCTATAGGTCCGGTTTTCTACTTGAGAGTAAGGGCTCTTCTGTGGGTCAATCTAAAATGTTATTTGGTCTCTTTGGAAACTATCTTGCTCCCGTCTTTTCTCCCGCCGCTCCCCTTTCCACCGCCAGCGCCAATCTCCAGAAACCCTGACCATAAAAAAGCAGTTTTCCTTTTCCTGGGCCGCCTGCGCTACGCCCGGGAAGAAAATGAAAACCCACCACTTGCGTTTTCTGCCAGATTTTTTCTCGCACAATTTCCTGTATATCCTCTGAGTGCATTGCCCTTAATAAATGAAGTCTTCGGAAGTCCTGTAAGACTTCCAAACATTTGTGTAGTCCCCATTCATTCGAAGAAAGCTGTAAAATCTGAGCTCGCTGCGGACGTTTTCCATCTCGTACCTGTTCCCAGCACCTTTCAGATTTTGTCTTTTCTAAAATGGAGTCTGCAGGCAAATGCAGGGCTCCTCCTCCTACTACTTTTTAGCCTGTAGTGCCACCAGGCGTCCGAATTGAAAATCTGGTCTGTACAGCGCTTTCCTGCAGAAACTGTCAAAATCTGTTCATATTCACATCTAGTGGCGGAATTCTCACCTCTTGAGTTTTAATTACTTCTCCAATATTTAGTTTACTTAATGTGAACAAAAACAATGGTTAATTGTTTATTATCATAATATCAGCTGTGAGATTTCCTTTGAGAGGAACCGAATTGGATTTCTTCCATTTCAATCAAGCCAGTCATTTGGCCATGAATTCATTGAACTGATTAATTCTTCGCAGGTATTTTTTACACACAGATTATATTCAAGCACTGTAAAAAACACTGGGGATATAAAGTTGAGTAAAGCCTGGTGCCTACACCGCAGAAGGTTAGAATATTAAAAAGGTGACTCAAGGTGATTTGCATAGGCACTATCAGGTACTGAAAAGGGATATTTAAGTAAGAATAGAAGTGAGTATCAGGAAGAGTCTCAGAGGAGGTGAGGTTTGAGCTAAGTTTAATTTTATGGTACCAACTTAAACACAAACCAATTGAAATGATCTGCTGCTGCAGATAAAGTATTTCTGATTTTGCAGAAAACAAGATTTTTTTCAAATGATGTGAATGAACATGACGGCCCATGGGGGGGGGGGGGTTGCAGTCTTTCAGTCAGTCAGTCAACATCACAGAGCCCTGTATGAAGTGTCAAGGGACAACAATTAAAAGACTAGGGATAGGGCCGGGAGTGGTGGTTCACGCCTGTAATCCCAGCACTTTGGGAGGCCGAGGCGGACGGATCACTTGAGGTCGGGAGTTGGAAACCAGCCTGGCCCACATGATGAAACCTCTTCTCTACTAAAAATACAAAACAACTGCGTATGGTGGCGCACGCTTGTAGTCCCAGCTACTTGAGAGGCTGAGGCAGGAGAATTGCTTGAATCCAGGAGGTGGAGGTTGCAGTGAGCTGAGATCATGCCACTGCACTCCAGCCTGGCTGATACATCAAGACACAGTCTCAAAAAAAAAAAAAAAAAAAAAAAGGATAGGAATAGGCCTCTTTTTTCTGTTTGAACTTTGCTCACATTCCCAGTTTAAAGGAAAATCCTGCAGCTTGAGTTAGCAATACCTTAAGGAAATATTTAAAGTGATGATTAAGACTTTATGATGTTGACTGGGCACGGTGTCTCACGCCTGTAATCCCAGCACTTTGGGAAGCCAAGGTGGGCGGATCACCTGAGGTCAGGAGTTCGAGACCAGCCTGGCCAATATGATGAAACCCCGCCTCTACTAAAAATACAAAAATTAGCTAGGCATGGTGGCATGCACCTGTAATCCCAGCTACCCAGGAGGCTGAGGCAGGAGAATCGCTGGAACCCAGGAGGCAGAAGGCTTCAGTAAGACAAGATCGCACCACTGCACTTCAGCCTGGGGAACAGAGCAAGACTCTGTCTCAAAAAAAACAAAAAACAAAAAACAAAAAAAAAAAACAACTTTATGATGTTAAGTGTTAAGATTCATATTCAAGTCCTGGCTCTGCTTCTTCACATACATTAAATTAAGAAAATTATTTAATCTCTCCAAACTTCTGCTTTATCATCTGAAAAAAATTATGGATATAATGGTGTTATCTCCTTCATGAAGTTGTGACAATTAAATGAAACAGTGCAGACCGGGCGTGGTGGCTCACACCTGTAATCCCAGCACTCTGGGAGGCTGAGGTGGGCAGATCATGAGATCAGGAGATTCAGACCATCCTGGCCAACATGGTGAAACCCTATCTCTTCTAAAATACAAAAAATTAGCCAGGTGTGGTGGTGCGCACCTGTGGCCCCAGCTACTCAGGAGGCTGAGGCGGGGGGAATCATTTGAACCCAGGAGGCTGAGATTGCAGTGAACCGAGATCGTGCAACTGCACTCCAGCCTGGCAGCAGAGCGAGACTCCATCTCAAAAAAAAAAAAAAAAGAAAGAAAGAAAAGAAAAAGAAACAGCACTTATGACATGCTCAGCTCAGAGCATGGAACATCATGGTACCTCATAAATGTTTGCTGTTATTAGTGTAATACTATGAAAGCAAGAACTTCTCTACATTGTCTGGTTTACTCCCACAAACAAATATAAGTCTAAATGACTCCTACACTACACTCTATTATCTTTCTCCCTTACCTCAACGGAACATGCAGCACATTCTTCTTTATGCAAAAATTTAGAACCTTTAAGCACATCATAAGTTATGAGAATTTCACTCACAGTTTCACCTTTGTTGAATATGAATTATTTTAATTCCTGCATATTCAAACTCTCTCTTTTCAATGAATTATTTGATCTTATCATCCAACTTAAAAATCTTGCCAGAAGCTGGGCATGGTGGCTCACACCTACAATCCTAGCACTTTGGGAGGCTTGATTGGGTGAACTGCTTGAGCTCAAGAGTTCAAGACTTGCCTGGGCAACAAGGTGAAACCCTGTCTCTACTAAAAATACAAAAAATCAGCAGGGCATGGTGGCGTACGCCTTTAATCCCCGCTACTTGGAAGGCTGAGGCACAAGTATTGATTGAACCCGGGAGGCAGAGGTTGCAATTGGCTGAGATCACGCCACTGCACTCCAGCCTAGGCGACAGAGTGAAACTGTCTCAAAAAAACAAAACAAACAAAACAAAAGGCGAAAACAAACTTACCAGGGTCCCACACTTCCTTTCAGCTACCATCTCATTTCTATGAATTTCTTAAATATTCAAGCTTCTTGAAAAGATTTTATACACGTACTGACAATACTTCCTCAATTCCTCAGTCTCTCCTTAAACTTTTACAATTCAACACTAAAAGTGTTCATTAATTCACTTCCATAATGCCAAATCCAGTACTTTCATTCTCCTCTCATTTGAACTTTCAGTAACATTAAACATAGTCCACTATTCCGTCCTTCTTGAAACACTCTCTTCTGACTCCTGTGACAGCACACTCTTGAAATTTTTTCTCTCTACCCATTCCCTTTTACTCCCTTTGGGGACTCCTTATTTATCCTTTACATATTAAAGCTTCTTAATTTTGTATCCCCTGTACACTTTCTTTTCTTGTTCTATCTTCTCTTTCATGGAATTTTAATATAGCAATTTCTACATACTAAGTGTGCCATAGTGGGAAGACCCTTTAACCTCCCTGACCTTACTAAGATTCTTCATTTATAAAATGTATAATGTGTTCTTTATACTTATACAATACCTAATTTCTACAAGACTCCACTCTCTTCATTCAGAAATGGGTACAAATTCCAAGAGACAATGAGATCAAAGATGTAGAGAGACATATTAAAAATATATATTTTTCTTTTTGGGTCTCACTTATTCTACAAGACTCAATTTCTTCATCTGTGAAATGGGCAATAAATTCTTAAGAGACAATGAGATCAAAGATGTAGAGAGACATATTAAAATATATATTTTTCTTTTTTGGGTCTCACTCTATCGCCCAGGCTCAAGTACAGTGGCACAATCTCAGCTCACTGCACCTCCATCTCCTGGGTTCAGGGGATTCTCATGTCTCAGCCTCCCAACTAGCTTGGATTACAGGTGTGTGCCATCACACCATGCTAATTTTTGTATTTTTAGTAGAGACAGCATTTCACCATGTTGGCCAGGCTGGTCTCAAACTCCTGACCTCAAGTGATCCTCCTGCCTCAGCCTCCCACAGTGCTGGGATTATGGCATGAGCAACTGCGCATGGCCTAAAATATATATATTTTTTCATACTTGTCTCCAGTCTACATGGTTTGGTAGCCCTGCCATGAATCTATCTAATTCTTTTGAACTAAGAAGTCTATCTTGAATGTTATATTCATGTTGTAGGCATGCTAACAAGTCTCAAAACTTTTTCACTTTTCCACTGTTGACAGTGGAACATTTCTCAAAGAACTGCTATGACCTAAGTTTCTTAAGGAGCCCATATATGGTAGATTCTTTCAAGATTCAGGATGCATCTTCCATACTGTACTACCATAATGAATGTCATATGTTTTGCCACTTTTGAGGGCAGAACGAAGGATTTAATTTCTAAAGCCTAAAAAGGAAGATCTTTAGGCTTCTGAAGATGGTAATCAGAAGTATCTTTAACATCTCTATCTCTCTCACCACCCTGTCTAACCCATCATCAAGTTTGGTGTATTTTCTCTTCAAATTATTATGACAAATTATTCTATTTCCATTTGCATCCACTTACAACACCCTCACCCAGAATATCTTCATTTGCTCACTGGACTCTTATAAATATATCTCTTGTATTTTTCAAATCCACTCAGCCAGTTCTCCACAGACCAGTCAGAATGACCTTGTAAAAATCAAAGTAAAATTCGGTCACTCTGAGGCTGAAATATCTGCGGTGAGTTTTCATTGCTTTAATAATAAAGTTTAAAATCCTCAGTATAGACTAAAAGATCTGGCAATGACCCAGCCCCTGCCTACTTTTCTGGCTTCATTTTTAAAAGTCACTCCTCTCCTTAATAAGTGACTTCCAGCCACACTAACCTCTCTATTCTCCAGGATTTCCAAATTCCTTCTAGTCTTCTTTTTTTTTTTCATGTGATGTTCTCTCTGTATCCCCATGTTGCTTAGCCCTTGCTTTCCTTTGCATTCTAGTTTAAATGTCAACTCTCTCAATGAGGCCTTCTCTGACTCCACTAGTAGGGTATATATCTCTACACACATATGTATATATGTTAGATACATAGTCTTTCCCAGGATACTATAAGTGCCATGACAGCATGGTATTCCATGGAACATAATGGTTCCTTTATTTGTTAATTGACTAAATCTGATGTGACATTCATATTTATTTCCTTCCCATAATAAAGATTACTGGAGTATAATGTGACAAGCATGTTCTGAACAATACTCTGCTTTTTTCCAAAGGAATATGAATTTTGGAATGAAAGGCAGGTTGTGTTGAACGAAGCCGACTAATATCCTCCCACCAAACTTTTAGTAATTGGATGACAGGGACTCTTATTCATTTTTATCTCCTCTTTCATTTAAATATCACCATAGTTCAGTCTCAGACTTAGATATTAACTGATAAAACACTATATTTTATTTATAGAAATATGGTCCACAGAGATCTGATAAAGAGTATCACTCTCCTACTTCTGAATTTTTATTTACAAACTCATTTTCAACCCTATTTAGGTTTTGCAGTAATCTATACTCATAGTCTGTGTTCTCCCTGCAGAAATTTCAGTATTTACTAACATCCATTTATTTAACAAAATTGTATTGAGGGTCTACTCCAAGAAACGGAGATCATCTCTGAGGAATACAAACTGTAAGTAAAACCAAACACTATCCCTACCCTCAGGGAGCATGATCTGATGGGGAAGAAATACTTTAATCAAATAGTCCCACAAATGGATGAAAGACTGAAATTTGGCTACATACTACAAATAAGTGATCTGGTGGCTCTATGGGAGCCTATAAAAGCCTATAATAATAGATTTTTGTCTAGTCACAGCAGTCAAGAAAGACTTCCCTG
This sequence comes from Papio anubis, assembly GCF_008728515.1. Classification (NCBI taxonomy): domain Eukaryota; kingdom Metazoa; phylum Chordata; class Mammalia; order Primates; family Cercopithecidae; genus Papio; species Papio anubis. The sequence goes on along the minus strand of NC_044980.1, from coordinate 133,724,645 downwards.
AATATGGCAAGGATAGATAGGCAAAGAAGGAGCAAAACAGCAATTCATGCAGAGAGAAGAGCATGCACAATATAGTGGATTTCTCTGAAGACTGAAGTCTTTTTTTTCTTTTTTTTGAGACAGAGTCTCACTTTGCTGCCCAGGCTGGAGTGCAGTGGCATGATCTCGCCTCACTGCAACCTCCGCCCCCCAAATTCAAGCGATTCTCCTGCCTTAGTTTCCCAAGTAGTTGGGATTGCAGGTGCCTGCCACTGCGCCCAGCTAATTTTTGTATTTTTAGTAGAGACAGGGTTTCACCATCTTGGCCAGGCTTGTCTTGAACTCCTGACGTCGTGATCCACCCGCCTCTGCCTCCCAAAGTGCTGGGATTATAGGCGTGAGCCACTGTGCCCGGCCGACACTGAAGTCTTAATATATACATTCCCCCCATCCAGATTTTCAGTGAGGACCAAATTTGTTCATAAAGGTTTTTATTCTCATTTCAGAGTTGCTGCAACTAATGGCAACCAAGAAGCCTGGAGGTCGGGCGCGGTGGCTCACGCCTGTAATCCCAGCACTTTGGGAGGCTGAGGCAGGTGGATCACCTGCGGTCGGGAGTTCGAGACCAGCCTGACCAACATGGTGAAACCCCGTCTCTACTAAAACTACAAAAATTAGCCGGGCCGTGGTGGCAGGCGCCTTTAATCCCAGCTATTCGGGAGGCTTAGGCAGGAGAATCGCTTGAACCCAGTAGGCAGAGGCTGCAGGGAGCCCAGATCGCGCCACTGCACTCCATCCTGGGCGACAGAACGAGATCCTGTCCCAAACAAACAAAAAATCACTAGCTGTCACCCTCCTCCGCACAGTTAGACATCTGTTGGAGCCGACGCGTAATTTCGGAGGCTGTAAAAATTCCCATCTCGGCCGGGCGCGGTGGCTCAAGCCTGTAATCCCAGCACTTTGGGAGGCGAAACAGGCCCGAATCACGAGGTCAGGAGGTCGAGACCATCCTAGCTAACACAGTGAAAGCCAGTCTCTACTAAAAGTCAAAACTAGCGAGGGAGGAGGTGGGCCGAGTAGCCTGGCAGCACCAGCTACTCGAGAGCTGAGGAGCAGGAAGAATGGCGTTAACCCGGGGAGGGCTTGCAGTGAGCTGAGATCGACCCACTGCACCCCAGCCTGGGCGATAGAGCGAGACTCCGTCTCAAAAATTCCCATTTCCCAGTGTACATCAGGAGAAAGCCGGTTCTATAAGGAGTGACTCCAGGAATCCTGAGCAGTCTACTGGCCTCACTTCATCTTCCTTCTGGTAGGACCGATTTTAGGGCCGGTACCGGAAGTGCTGGTCACAGCGACTTCCGGTCGTCTCGGTCTTAGCGGAGTCAACGAACTTTCTAGTGTTCCTGCCTACTGCACTAACTGAGCGACCAATTGATACCTAAGTTTAGCCGATGTTTTGAAATCTGTTCTGTAAGAGCCTAAGACAAATTGCGGCTACAGAAGCTGTTTTGAAATGCGCTTGGCTTCCGACTTCCGCAAGGGGAGGCAGCTGTTTCTTGTGTAAGCAAAGCCGAACTGAAAGAGGAGGAAAAGGAAGGAAAGGGATATGTGAAGATTTTATTTGGATCTTTTCCCCTTTTTAGGCTGGAACAGTTCTTCTAATTCTTTTTTTTTTTTTTTTTGAGATGGAGTCTCGCTCTGTCGCCAGGCTGGAGATGCGATGGCTATCTCGGCTCACTGCATCCTCCTGGGTTCAGTGATCTCCTGTCTCCAGCTTTCTCCCAGTATGGAGACTACTATAGGCGGGCGCCACCACGCCCAGCTAATTTTTGTACTTTTAGTAGAGACAGGGTTTCACCATGTTGGCCAGGATGATCTCGATCTCTTGACCTTGTGATCCACCCGCCTTGGCCTTCCAAAGTGCTGGGATTACAGGCGTGAGCACCGCGCCCGGCTGGAATATTTCTTTACTATTTCTGGCACATTCCGGGGATGGGATAGCTGCGACTGTTTTGCATTGCCCTCATCAGCTGATCTGAATGCTCTTTCGTTTGCTGGGATCACAGCGTTTTGATCATGTTAAGACAAAAAAAAAAAAGAGGGGGCGGGGCATGAATAGGGGTAAAACTACAAGTGGCATAAAGATCGTTTTAAAATGCATACATTTGAAGAGCCCTCCTTCCATATGTAAAGTGTAATTTGAGGCAGTTTTCTGAATGGAATTGAAATACTCCGAGTTAGGAAATTACACAACCCAGTTAATTTATTTCTGTAGGTTACTTTGCAAGGGTAGGTTAGTAACTGTATACGTGGGCTGATTGTGCTAGTTACATCTGAAAGTATATTAATTCTGGCTTCTGAAGTGGAAATATTACGTGTGAGTGTTTCGTGTGATATGGAGCAGCAAGGTAAAAAACTAGATGTTGAGAACTGGTTTGTTTGCACAGGCAAAGGTTGGAGAAAAAAGAGAGTAAATCTGGGTAGGTTGAACAGACAGGCTGGAGCATCTAGGAAGAATTATCCTGAGGCTGGTTCAGGTTAATTGAAGGTTTTAATAGAAAACTTTCAAGAAGGTGTACTTGCTGAACTGCTGGTACAGAAAATTATTTTTCTGAATAATAATTGTCGAAAGTAGTTTGCGTAGGTAGAGCAAACTACTCTTTCCTCAGCTTTTCATTCTCTTTTGGATTTTCTCGGCTTCTCCCAGTTTTCTACTTTGCATTGATTCTTTTTCCATTTTCAGCGTAGAGTAAGGTCAGGTGACTGAGTACAGAAAAAGAGATCAGTTGGCAACTCACCAGTGAATGTAACCATGTACAAAGGGAAACTGGATTATTAAGATGAAAACAAGATAATTTTCCTCTAAACTATACACCTATAATATCACAATCAGAAGGTGTCTTAGGAAGTAAGGTGGTTTTATTTACAAAAATATTTTTGTGTATATATTTGTTTATATAGATGGTCTTCCATAAAGAAGCAAGTACAAATAGCTACAATTGAACTGTATAAATCAACACAAGTGGGAATTAATTCAAGTTTATTTAGTGAATACTAAGTGCAAAATAGTAGACTAAGAATTATTATTTTAACACTGAAGATAAAAGTAGATTAAATATTTCTGAATAGGTGCAATTCACTAGGTAGGTTATGTTAAGGACCATATTAAAAAGACATCCAAAACAAGAAAAGCCTAGATTCCCATAAAATAGCAATTTAAAAATAAATACCTACTTAAAGTAAATTCAGAATCATTTTTTTTCTAGAGCTGATTTTTTTTTTCTAACATGAGGTATTGTCTGACAGTACCACTTCTCTCTCCTAATTAAACAAAATCAGTGTTCAGATTTGGTCAAGTAAAATACGTTTCAGGTTCTCCAGATACTAGCATAATACTTGGTGCATATTGATTACTTAAATGTAAATTCACGGAAGAGAATCCAGGTATATTTGAACAAAAACAGCACTTTTAATTAAGCATGTTGACATTCTATTGAGTATAATTTCTTCTTCTGTTCCTTTATTCCGTTATTTATTCAAATTCTATTGCTGTTTTCCCTTGTGTAAAGCTGTGCATACTGTGTGTGCAAATATATAGAGAAAAAATTCAAGCTACCTTGTCAGTCACAATTTAAGGTTGACAAGTATTCAACTGAAGATCAGTTGAATTTTTTCCTTCATATCTCATTTGTTACGTGAGATGAATAGTTTTATTTGGAAGCAAAATAGAGGTTTTTAAGATTTTGCAGGGCTTATGAAGCATAATCTAAATAAACAGATTTGTGACTGTGTGCCTTTTGAGTACTCTGGGGTTTTCTATTACCGTTTAGTTGTTCCAAAAAAAATTTTTTTTTAAATTTGAGACACGGTCTCTCTCTGTTCTCCAACTCCTGCTCTCAACGGATCCACTCACCTAGGCCTCTCAAACTGCTGGGATTACAGGCTGAGTCACCCCATTGACCTTAAAGTATTATGAGGCTTTCTTGTGTTTTTAAAAATACTATCTTGAAATTCACAATAGTGGTATTGTTTATGATTTTGCTAGGAAAAAATGGGGGGTGAATGGAAGCCCAATTTAGAAATGTTGAGAGGTCAATGAAAGTCCAATTGACTAGTACGTTAAGAGGTTTTATATTGAGTTCTCTGAGAGCTCATTTGATTACAAAAGAAGTCTGCTTATTTACTAAGGGAGCAATGAATTATAATTAAGTTTAATGTTTAGGAACAGGCTTTTCTCATATTCTCCTAAGGCCGAGGGATATTTCACTCTGAAACTATTTTGAGGTCAAAGAAGTGCAGTGTTAACTGAAATGTCAGGAAGAAGGGAAACTCTTTTTCTGAGTTTTGTATGCACACTAGAGAAAATGTGTTTTTATGGGGTTTACTGGGAGTGCAAAGGCTTCAACCAAAAGTCACTGAAGTCCTAGTACTTCATTGAGTTCAAATTTGGATATTTTGCGAGACATTTTTTCTTTATTTTTATTAAATTTTATTTTTCTATTTGTTTGTATAAATAGCAAGCAGGGATTTTAGAGGGAAATTGGAGGTTCCTTTATGGTTCCTCATGTATTTAGTGACTGTTTAGAGGTGGAAGTGTATATTTGTGGATTTTATTTTCAAGACTAAATTTTCAAATTCCTTTCAAATTTATGTATAATTAGATCAACCAAATATCTATGGCAATTAGAGAGGATCAAATTGACACAAAATTTTGTGCTGAAAGCATATTGCACCTCAGGTGATCCATCCGCCTCGGCCTCCCAAAATGCTGGGATTATAGGCATGAGCCACTGCGCCCAGCCAACTTTTAAAAATAAATTTTCTTATTATTTGGTTGCCTAGTACACCGTGATTTTTTTTTCTTTTCTTTTAAATTTAGGTTCAGGAGTACACGTGCAAATTTGTTGTATACGTAAATTGTGTGTTGCTGAGGTGTTTGGTGTACAGAATCTTTTGTTACCCAGGTAATAATCACAGTAGCAGTAGTAGTTTTTTTATCCTCCTCCTTCTCATGCTCTCCACCCTCAAGTAGGCCCTAGTATCTATTGTTCACTTCTTTGTACCCATGTGTACTCATCGTTTAATGAGTATAAGTGAGAATGTGCAGTATTTGGTCTTCTGTTCCTGAGTTAGTTCCCTTAGGATAATGGCCTCTTGCTGCATCCATGTTGCTACAAAGGACATGATTTATGAGGTAATATGATTTTGATGTGTCTATAACGTTTTTGAGTATATCATCTTATATGGCTTTTTTAGTGGCTATTCTAGGTATCACATTATATACAGATAATTTATCATATTCTGTTTATGTCATGATTTCACCCAGTTGAGTGTAGTATAGCAATATCCCCTCTTTTTTTCCCTTTACTTCCCCATGTATAATTGTCTTATTCCCTCTACATACATTTACAGCCATATTAGGCAGTCTTACAATTTTTGCTTCAGCATAATTTAGAAAAGTCAAGAGGAGAATAAAGCCTATTGTATTCACCTATTTTTTTGCTTACTGTGTTCTTCTTTCATAATGTTCCTGTATTCCTTTTTAAATGACATCCTTTCTGTTTAGATAACTTCCTTTTTAGCCATTCTTTTAGAGAAGGTCAACTGATAACAAATTCTCTTAGTTTTCCCTCATCTGATAATGTCTTGATTTCATTTATTCTTGAAGAATATTTCCAGTGGGTATGAGATTCTTCATTGACAGTCCTATTTTTTCAGCCCCTAAAAAATTGAGTTACATCCTTTGGCCTCCATGGTGTCTGATGAGAAGTCTTCTGCCATTCAAATTGTTTTCCCCCTAGAAGTAACACGTTACTTTTCTGTGGCTGCTTTCAAGAGTTTGCTTTGTCTTAATTTTCAGAAGTTTGACTACAGTGTGTCTTGGTGTGGATTTATTAGGGTTATCCTATTTGAGATTTGCTCAGCTTCTTGAACATCCAGGTTTGTCTTTTGCTAAATTTAGGGAGATTTTCACTCATTATTTCTTTAAGTACTTTTCAGCCCCATCTTCATTATCCTTTCCTTCTCTAATTCTGGTGACACAAATATTAGATCTTTAATTATTCTACTACAAATCCCTGATGTTCTGTTCATTATTTTTCAGTCTGTTATTTGTTTGTTCAGATTGAATCATTTCTTTTGTTCTATCTCTGATTAACTAATTCTTTCTTCTGTCCCCTTTATTCTACTGTTGAACATATCTATTAAGCTTTTCAGTTTTGATTATAGTGTATTTCAGTTCTTTTATTTCTTTGCTGAGACTTATTTATTTAATTTTTTTTTTTGGCCTAGACATTACTGACCAAGAGAGACTTTCTATTCTTTATTGAGGCTTTCTAGTTCTTAATTTGTTTCAAACATGTTTGCAATTGTTTACTAAAGCATTTTTATGGTGGCCTCTTTAATATCCTTGTCAGACAATTCTAATATTTCTTTCATCTTCGTGTTGGCATCTCTCAATTGTTTTTTTTTTTTTTTTTCATTCACTTTGAGATCTTCCTAGTTCTTGGGATGACAAGTGATTTTTTAAATTGAAATCTGGACTTTTTCATATTATGTTTTGAGACTCGGGATCTTATTTAAACCTTCTACTTTAGCTGGATTTTTTCTGACACTGCTCTACCCATGCTAATCATTTTCTGCATAACAGGAATGTTACTTTTTCTAATACCTGGGACAGATGATCTAAGATAAAAAAAATTTGTTCCTTTAATATAAATAAAAACTTTTTTTGAGAGAGAGAGAGACAGGGTCACATGTCACACTCTGTCACATAGGCTGGAGCACAGTAGAATAATCATGGCTCACTGCAACTTCAAACTTTTAGGCTCAAGCAGTCCTCTGGCCTCAGCCTCCCTAGTAGCTAGGACTATAGGTGTGCACCACTATACCTGGCTAATTAAAAAAAATTTTTTTTTTTTTTTTTTTTTTTTAGAGATAGTCTCACTGTGCAGCCCAGGCAAGGCTTGAACTCCTAACCTCAAGCAGTCCTCCCACCTTGGCCTCCCAAAGTTCTAGGATTACAGGGTGAGCTACCACACCTTGCTGGATAAATCTTTTGAGGCCAGGCATGGTGGCTCATGTCTGTAATTCCAGCACTTTGGGAGGCTGAGGCAGGTGGATCACTTGAGTTCAAGACCAGCCTGGCCAACATGGCAAAACCCTGTCTCTACTAAAAATAAAATAAAATAAAATAAAATAAAATAAAGGGCCAGGCGTGGTGGCATGTGCCTATAATCCCAGCTACTTGGGAGACTGAAGCAGGAGAATTGTTTGAACCCGGAAGGCAGAGGTTGCAGTGAGCCAAGATGGCACCACTGCCTCCAGCCTGGACAACAGAGTGAGACTCTGTCTTTAAAAAATAAATAAATAAATAAATAAAATAAAATAATTTAAAAAAGAGAGAGAGAGACCTTTTGAGCCCACTCTCCTCCCTGGAAATGTGTGTGGTACATACTTAACTACTGATTCAGTTATTTTAATTGGATTAAGTCTATACAATTTTACTATTTTTCTTCAACCAGTTTTTCCAGGATATTCATTTTCATAGAGTTGTTCATAGGTTTTCTTTTGAATTGTTAATCTCTGCTATATCTTTTTTTTTTTTTTTTTTTTTGAGAGACAGAGTTTCACTCTTGTTGACCAGGCTGGAGTGCAGTGGTGCAATCTCAGCTCACTGCAACCTCTGCCTTCTGGTTTCAAGTGATTTTCCTGCCTCAGCCTCCTGAGTAGCTGGGATTACGGGCGCATACCACCACGCCCAGCTAATTTTTGTACTTTTAGTAGAGATGGGGTTTCACCATGTTGGCCAGGCTATTCTTGAACTCCTGACCTCATGATCCGCCCACCTCAGCCTCCCATAGTGCTGGGATTACAGGCATGAGCCACCATGCCCAGCCCAATCTCTGCTATATCTTTAGTTTTGTCTATTCCAAATATTATTTACTTATGCCTTTTTTTCTTTTCTCAATCACATAATTATCTTTTTTTTTTTTTTTTTTTTTTAGACAGGGTCTCCCTCTGTCACCTAGTCTGGAGTGCAATGGCATGATTATAGCTTGCTGCAGCCTTAACCTCCTGGACTCCCTTCACCCTCCCACGGTAGCCTCCAGAATAGCTGATACTATAAACACACACCACCATGCCTGGATAATTTTCATACTTTTTGTACAGCCAGAGTTTTGCCATGTTGTTCAGGCTAGTCTCAAACTCCTGGGCTCAAGCCATCTGCCCTCCTCAGCCTCCCAAAGTGTTAGAATTACAGTCATAAGCCCTGCTTCAGCCATAATTACATATATAAAGATTCCTTTATAATAGAATCATTTAACAGTACATATTTCTAAGTAGCACTTTAGTTGCATCTTCCAAGTTTTGGTATGTAGCATTTTCATTATCACTCAGGAAATATTTTCAGATTTTCATTATAAACTATTTTCTTCGGGTTTAAGCTTTAAAACTTTACATGGGAGGTTTATGATTTTTAATTATTGATTTCTAATTTAATTAAATTGAGGTCAAAAGATGGTACCTTGGCCGGGTGTGGTGGCTCACATCTGTAATCCCAACACTTTGGGAGGCCGAGGCAGGCGGATCACTTGAGGTCAGGGGTTCGAGATCAGCCTGGCCAACATGGTGAAACCCCGTCTCTACTAAAAATAACCGGGTGTCCTGGCGCATGCCTGTAATCCCAGCTACTCGAGAGGCTGAGGCAGGAGAATCGCTTGAACCGAGGAAGTGGAGGTTACAGTGAGCCAAGTGAGCCAAGATCACACCACTGAACTCCAGCCTGGGCGACAGAGTGAGACTCTGTCTCAAAGAAAGAAAGAAGGAGAAAGAGAGAGAGGGAGAGAATGAGAGAAAGAAAAGAAAGAGAGAAAGGAAAGGAAAGGAAAGGAAAGGAAAGGAAAGGAAAGGAAGGAAGGAAGGAAGGAAGGAAGGAAGGAGGGAAAGGATGTTGTCCTTATAAATTATTGGTGTCTGTTAGATTTATTTTATTATCTAGTATGTTGTCATCTTATTTTAAAATGTTATGTGTATTTAAAATAATGGGGATATTTAAACTGTAGAGCATAGGGTTCTCTCCCTATATGTATCTTTTAGACCAAGCCCATTCCTTGAATTATTCAAATCCAAATTTGGATTTCCTAGCTATTTTCTATTTGGTTGATCTATCAAATACAGGAACAAGTAGGTATGTTTAAAACCCCACATATGATTATGGACTCACCAATTTTTTTTTATTATACTTTAAGTTCTAGGGTACATGTGCACAATGTGCATATTTGTTCCATATATATACATGTGCCATGTTGGTGTACTGCACCCATTAACTCATCATTTACATTAGGCATATCAGGCTCACCAATTTTTATTTTAAATCTGTTTGCCAGGCACGGTGGCTCACACCTATAATCCCAGCACTTTGGGAGGCTGAGATGGATGGATCACCTGCGGTCAGGAGTTTGAGACTAGCCTGACTAACATGGCAAAATCCCATCTCTACTAAAAATACAGAAATTAGCCAGGCGTGGTGGCCAGCTACTCAAGAGGCTGAGGCAGGAGAATCACTTGAACCTGGGAGGCGGAGGTTGCAGTGAGCCAAGATGGCCCCACTGCACTCCAGCCTGGGCAACAGAGCAAGACAGCGTCTCAAAAAAAAAAAAAAAAAAAAAAAACCTTCTGTTTGCTTTATAAATGTTGAAGTTATATTAGATACATTTAGTTGCAGAATTGTCCTATAATGCTTTTTGCCATTAGGACTTTTTTCTGATATTCATACAGGTTTTCAGATATTGATATTCTGATAACTGATATTCATATTTAGTATTATATACGTTTGTTTTCCATGTCTTTACTTTCATTTTACTGGGTGATGGGCAGAATAATAGCCCTCAAAGATGTCTACATCCTAATCCTTGGGCCTTGTGAATGTTATGTTACATGGCAAAGGGAATTAAGGTTGTACATGGAATTAAGGTTACTAATCAACTGACCTTAAAATAGGGAGATTTTCCTAAATTGTCCTGCTAGGTGCAGTGTAATCCCAAGGGTCATGAAGATTAGAAGAGAGGCTAGAGAGGAGAGTGACAGAGTGAGGTGGATATGTGAATATGAAAGAAAGGTATAGAGAGATGCAACATTGGTGGCTTTGAAGATGAAGGAAGGAGGTCTCCAGAAGCTGGAAATGTCAAGAAAAGAGACTCTTATAAAACCTCCAGAAAGGTATGTATTATTGCAGACATGTTGTTTTTAGCCCTGTGAGACTTGTGTCAGACTTCTGACCTACATAACTGTAAGATAATACATATGTGGTGTTTTAAGCTACTACATTTGTCGTAGTTTGTTAAAACAGCAAGCAGAAAATGGATAAACAGTGTTTTAAAGTTTTAGCTATGTCATTTGTAAAAAGCATTTAACTGTATTATTTTTAGTTCAATGTGATATTTTTGTCTTTTCATAAATGAACTTGGGAGACTGAGTATTGCTTGAGGCCAGGAGTTCAAGACCAGCTTGGGAAACATAGAAAGACCATTTCTCTATATGTACATATATACATACATACATACATAAAACGAACTGTTTGTCCTTATTGTGATTACTGATAAATTTGAATTTATTTTTCTAATATTGTTTTGTACTTTCAGTCTTCTAGGGCTTTTTCTCTACTTTCCTGCTTTTTACTCGATTAAGTTTTCTTTCTTTTTTATTCTGCTTGTTTGGAAGTAACACATTCTTTTTCTTTTTAATCCCAGGTGCAGATGGTTAATTGTATTTCTCAGTTTAGAGTACATTATCAACTTTGGTCTGTGCAGGAATCCCCTTATTTTATACTTCATTTTCCCCTAACTTTCAGCACTCCTGTTTCTCTATTTACATACTTAGCCTATATGTTTAATATGTGTCTTTAAATGTATGTTTATGCTTACAAAATATTGTTTTGTTGTTTTTGTCCCTGTAAAATACGTTCAATACCAGGGGGGCATTTTAAGTTTCTTATTCCATTTCTAGTTTTTTAAAAAACTCGAATCGTGTTTTTGAGATCTAGTTACATTGTTTTTGAACATCAAGTGTATTGCATATGACCTCTGTGTGACATTCAATAGTGTACATTACCATTACCATTTACTCTTTCTTTTTCCTGTTGTTGGACAACTACATTTAACTCAGTACCCAGCTATTACAAACAAGTCCATGATGGACTCATTGTATATATTTCCTTACAAGTCAGTGTAAGAAGTTCTTTGATACATTTATACAGAATCTGGATACATTTATTTTCATTAAATACTTCTAGAATGCTTTCCAAAGTTACTGTACTAGTAGCTATTTCCTTCAGATGTGTATAAGATGTCATTACCTCACATCCTTGCCAGCACTTGGCATTTTCTAGCTTTGTATTTCTTTTTCATTTTGCTGAATATAAAAGTTATTTTATTTTAATTTGTATGTATGTGATTATTCATGAGTTTGGGCATTTCTTCCTATGCTCTTTTCTATTTTCTATAGCATTTGACTATCTTTTAAATATTTATTTGCATGGGTTTTTTGTGAGTTCTAAATGTCAATCTTTTGTTGGTTTTAGACATTGGAAATATTTTCTGCATTATGCCATCTGCCTCTTACTTTTTTTTATTATGTCCATCTTTGAGCAGAAATCATAAATGTTGAAGTAAATATATACAACTTTTTGCTTTATAATATGTACTTTTTGGCTGTTGTTTAATCATTTTCTACCCTTAAAGCACAAAAATATTACCCTAATTTTTTTTTCTTTTTTTTCTTTTGAGATGGAGTCTCCCTCTGTCATCCAGGCTGGAGTGCAGTGGCACGATCTCAGCCCACTGCAACCTCCGCCTCCCGGGTTCAAGCGATTCTCCTGCCTCAGCCTCCCAAGTAATGGGGACTACAGGCAAGCACCACCACACCCAGCTAATTTTTGGATTTTTAGTAGAGATGGAGTTTGACTATGTTGGCCAAGCTGGTCTCGAACTCCTGGCCTCATGTGATCCACCTGCCTCAGCCTCCCAGAGTGCTAGAATTACAGGCATAAGCCACTGTGCCCAACCACCTAAGTTCTATAATGTTTCAATGTATGGTTCCTCCATGACTGCTCTTGTGGTATCTGTAACCCATGCTAATCTGCCGTCTTGACATGAACCAGAAACAGTATATTTCTCTTCTCTGTCATTTCCTCCATTCTTCTTCTGGAATATCTCTGGGACCTATATTACAGTTTTTCCATCTATCTTCCATGTCTCCTATGGCAGCTTTAAAATCTTTTCCCAAATTCTTTACCACTCCTTTATTCAAGAGGTAGAACATATGTCCCCTCATCTTGAATTTGGTCTCTGTGACTGTTTGACCAATGGAAAGCATGGGGAAAGTGACACTTGCTCTTGTAACCCAGCCACCATGTTTTAAAGGCCACATAGGATATATGCAATTATTATGGTTCACTGCCAGCATCAATCATGGAAGAGAGGTCACCTCCAAATGATACTAGCTCGCTGCCACTATGTCACTCGCAGCCTTTGAGCTTTTCTACCTGAGGCCTCAGGCATCATAGAGCAGAGGCAATTCATTCCCATTGGGCCTTGTCTGAATTCCTGACCCATGGAGTCCATGAGCATAATATGTCTGTTCTATGCCTTTAAGTTTCAGTGTGGTTTATCACAGTAGATAACATCTTTTAAATACTCTTTCATAATTTTAATCTTTTTGTTGTGTGTTCTTGGGCAGATCTTAAAAATCTTCCTTTATCTCAGATAAAAGGGTTTACTGAACAACAAAATAAATGATAGAATTGGATTATAACCTAAATAATAAATATCCATGTGTCCATATATAATTCCATAGTTACATACCAATTTACTAATTTAGTCTTCATTAGCTTCCAGACTAAAGTTTATACTATCTATTGAGGTTTTGATTACAGTGAATAAGTTTCTTTTCTAAAATTTCTGGTTGGCTATATTTATATGAATCCATTCTTTATTTTAGTCTTTTTTTATCTCATAATTTACTATCTTTTGTGGGTGTAACTTCTAAATTCATCTCTGCAAGCATCTTAAACAGTTTTATTTTGAACGACACTTTTTGAAAATGTTTTCCTTTTCATTCCTCTCTCTACTTATGTTCATTTCCCAGACCCTGGGCATGGTCTAGAATCAGGTTGTATAGTAATGATTTGGGCTTCTGACCCAACATGATACTGCAAATGGTACAGATGACTACATTAAGTCTGTTGGCTACAGAGCCTAGTACATATTCTGAAAGTTGTTTCTGTGTCCTCCAGCCTTCACAGGCCTGCAACATACCATAACATACAGTTTCAGGAATTTTTTGGCAATGGCTTTTCAACCTATCTTGACCCATCCTACCTCTTGACTCTAACCAATGACGCTGGCTTTTATTCTCCATTTTTCATGGTGAACATTTTGTTCCTGAGAGATCATAAGAGCCAAACTAATGGTAACCAATGCCAACTTCCCATCCCGATAGCTTGAAAATCCAAGGATTTTATCCCCGCTCACCACTTTATGTCTGTTCCACTTTTTTTTTTGAGATGGACTCTCGCTCTGTCGCCCAGGCTGGAGTGCGGTGGCGTGATCTCGGCTCATGCAACCTCTGCCTTCTGGCTTCAAGCAATTCCCATGCCTCAGCCTCCTGAGTAGCTGGGATTACAGGTGCATGCCACTACACCCAGCTAATTTTTGTATTTTTAGTAGACAGGGTTTTGCCATGTTGGCCAAGCTGTTCTCGGACTCCTGACCTTGGCCACCCGCCTCAGCTTCCCAAAGTGCTGGGATTACAGGCATGAGCCACCATGCCTGGCCTTGCATTTTTTTTTTTTTAGTAGAGACAGGGTTTCATCATGTTGGTCAGGCTGGTCTCGAACTCCTGACCTCAGGTGATTCACCTGCCGTGGCCTTCTGAGATTATAGGCGCGAGCCACCATACCTGGTCACATTTTTTAAAATTTTTACCTGTTACTACTATATTTAGAGCAGAGTATGGTACACAGAAGCATAAACTTACTTCACCAGCTTGACCAGAAACCCTTTGTTACTTTCACTTTTTAACATTCGTTTCAGTGGGTTTTTTGTTTGTTTTGGGGGTTTTTTTGTTTGTTTTTTGAGACTGAGTCTCACTCTGTTGCCCAGGCTGGAGTGCGGTGGCATGATCTCAGCTCACTGCAATCTCCGCCTCCCGGGTTCAAGCAATTCTCATGCCTCAGCCTCCCAAGTAGCTGGGACTACAGGCATGAGCCACCACACCTGGCTGATTTTTGTATTTTTAGTAGAGAGGGGTTTCCACCATGTTGGCCAGGCTGGTCTCGAACTCCTGACCTCAGGTGATCTCCCCACCTTGGCCTCCCAAAGTGTTGGGATTACAGGCGTGAGCTACCATGCCCGCCTGTTTCAGTGTTATATAAACACAACAAATACTTTAATAATGTTTTTTAAAGGTGTTACATATATTTGAAAATGAAGTCAAACTTTTGGTTGAAGAATGAATGTCCAATTAGTCACATAGTTCGAAGATATTAAACTCTACAGAAAATAGTTATTTATATGGGAGAATCATATGAATGAATTATGCTTCCAAGAACAAGACAAATCATCACTAAATGGAAAACAATAAAAAGTGCACAGACTTGATAAAGAAATTAGTTATTTATTTTTAGGAGAATTACATAAAATCAGACAGACCAATTCCATTTCTTGTATATCTGAAAGTCTAATTTCAGCATATAAGTCTATTTTTAAATAGCATCTCCAGTATACATAGCTTAAACTATATAAACATGTCTGCATAATAAATTTTAAATTTTTCAGTTTATATCTATTTTAAAATTTATGACTAATTTAAAATGCTAGTATAATTTTCATTTAAAGTTAAAACTTTATGCATAAACCTTAATGGGCTTACTTTATGATTGTTTAAAATAATCTAACATGTAGAGTTACAAAGAAATACTAATTTTGATAAAAATGTATTCTACATGGATAATTCCAGTCTTAAAAATCTGTTCTTCATCTCAGATAAAAGGGTTTGCTGAACAACAAAGTAAATGATAGGATTAGTTTGTAACCCAAATAATAGAGGAGATATCCAGGTGTCCTTATGTAAAGAAATAACTAACTAAATAAGTGGGGGGAAAAGTAACAAGTTTTCCTTCCAGAAGAATTTTAATTAATGTAAAAGGAATTAGAGAAATAGTAAATCACCATTAGAATGCCACAATATTAATTGCCACAGGAAATATCTAGCAATGGATACTAAAATTGGTTTAAGCAGAAACATGATATTTGCATAGTTTCAAAGTATAACCCCCCAAGTATTTATTAATTACAAAGAGAAAAAAGTAACTTTATAATAGAGAAACATGGCCGACATTATGTTAACCAAGCGATCAAAGTTAGCATCACCTTAACATTACTGAAAAATGGCTAACATACTTAAAAATGGCTAACATGGTACATTTTCTAAGTTATTTACCACAATAAAAGAAAAAAAGATTAATATCACCAGTAGTATGACATTGGCATCACATACCTGCTGACATGATACACTGAAAAGGATACAATATCATTTCTGCAGTATTTTTCCCAATAATGCATAACCTCAGTTTAATAATGAGAAAACAATCCCAAACTGAGGGGCATTCTACAAATAACTGGCTAGTACTCTTCAAAAGTCTCAAGTCATGATAGGTAAGGTAAGAGTAAGGAACTGTCACAGGTGGTAGAGAGAAAGGAAACAAATGCTTTGCAGGATCCTAGATTGGATCCTTAAATAGAAAAAGGACATTGGGGGAAAACTGTTATATATGAATAAGGCCTGTAGTTTACTTCATAGAATTATGCCAAGGTTAATTTCTTAATTTTGATAACTACTATGGTTATGTAAGATGTTAGCATTCAGGGAAGTTAGGTGAAGGATATACAGGAACTATCTATAGTATTTTTGCAATTTTATAAGTCTAGAATTATTTCCTAATAAAAAGCCTTTTTGTACAAGACACTTTTCAAAGTTCTTGGGTCATAGCTTTGAATACATATAAATAGTTCTAATATCACTCGACACTTTGGAAAGAGTAATTGTCCTAATTATTTACATTCTTTGTCTTAATTTGCTGATGGAGACCTGGACTTAATCTCAGCTAGTGTATAGAGTTCTCTCCAAAAACAAGTGGCCTACTTCACATTCAGTGAATTGATATATTCTTAAGTTGTCAGGTAGGATTGGAATTTTCTTGGGAACTTGAAGTCTAAATAAAATTAGATTAGAGAGACAAAATTTTCACCTAAGGCAAAAATAAGAGAAATAGTGGCAAAATATTTTTATATTAAATCAATACATTTTTTAAATTTAAAGGATGGTTTCTTTTATGAGATTATTATCTTACCTTTTTTTATTATTTTTTTGAGACGGAGTCCTGCTCTGTCATCAGGCTGGAGTGCAGTGGCACGATCTCAGCTCACTGCAACCTCCACCTCCTGGGTTCAAGCAATTCTCCTGCCTCAGCCTCCCAAGTATCTGGGACTACAGGCGCATACCACCACACCCAGCTAATTTTTGTATTTTTAGTAGAGACAGGATTTCACCATGTTGGCCAGGATGGTCTCCATCTCTTGACCTCGTGATCCGTCTGCCTCAGCCTCCCAAAGTACTGGTATTACAGGTGTGAGCCACTGCGCCCGGCCCATCTTACCATTTTTATATTAAAATGCCATTTCGCTTATGGACTAATGGTGGCGTGAAGTGGTAGGTTTTATTTCATTTAATGTGAAAAAATAAAAAGTTGGCAAATCTACATATTCTGTCCATTGTGTGTGTGTGTGTGTGTGTGTGTGTGTGTATGTATTCATGAACTTCACTGCTATTTGAATATCAAAGTCTTAAAATCATGAATCTACACCATTTTCTTTCCCTATCCTTGACATGAAGGCAGGCTCCATTGTACGCCTGTAGTCCCAGCTACTTGGGAGGCTGAGGCAGGAAGATCACTTGAACCCAGGAGACAGAAGTTGCGGTGAGCCGAGATTGTACTACTGTACTCCAGCCTGGGTAACAGAGCAAGACTCTGTCTCCAAAAAATAAATAAATAAATAAATATTCTAGCTCCCTTGTCATTTAAAGGAAATAGAAATTTCAGCATGCCTTCACCAATTGGAACACACATACACTGGAACACTATTCTATGTTTTGTGCGAGAAGACCTTTACTCTAAATCAGCAGAATCATAACTCAATGTATATAAAATATTTAATATTAAAAATAAAAGCAATTCATTGATATAGTGCATTTGCTTCATCTATTCTTTAACATTTTAATATTGAAGGCAGCCATAGGTTACACCAGTTCTGCCCTGAGCATCTCCAATGTTTAAAAAATAACAGCACTAAATTTTAGTGTATTCCTGGCCAACAGGTAAACAGCCAGGTGATGCCATTAGGTATCAGTCATTAAGTCCAAGAATGAAGTTTATATTAATAAATATGATTTGGTATATTTAAGAAGTATTTTAAGAGATAATGCTCTACCCTTAAAATTCCAGGTACAAACATTGTGTCCTCCTGTGCAGGAAGGAAGAGGATGTATTCTAGTGACTCTGAATTTACACAAATTTGTATAAAATAAGGCACAAAATTAAAGCCTCACTAAAGCACACTTTTTTTTTTTTTTTGAGATGAGGTTTCACTCTATTGCCCAGGCTGGAGTGCAGCAATGCAACCATAGCTTACTGCACCCCTGAACTCCTGGCCTTGAGTAATTCACTCCTTCAGACTTCTGAGTAGCTGGGACTACAGGTATGAACCACCATGCCCTTCTCTAAAGCAAACTTTTGACTTTCAAGGCACAGTTAGTAGTATTGGGAGAATTCCTGAAATATGTTAATGTTTTAATATTGGCTTATTTTAGAATGAGAGGGCTCAGAATAGCTTATGAAGGCAAAACAGTGTTGATCAAAGAGAAGCCTAACTTGTCTCCCCACTCCATTTCATTTTATGAATGATTTACTAAAAATGCCACTTTTTCTCAGTTTGCATGTATTAACTTCAGAATACTCAGAGAGGTAAATGGCTTACAATCAAATCTGGTACTATGTGAAAATGTTTCTTTCCTTAATGCCACTTAATTAGTATTAATGAACTTTTTCATTTTAATGTCTTTTTATTTTGTATTTACAAACTACAAAATGGTTTACAATAAATGTTGTGTACACTTAATGGCACAAAATAGTTTAGAGTGTTCCGTAACACTTATTAACTACAGCAGGCCTTATTTATTTATTTATTTATTTATTTATTTATTTATTTTTTGAGACAGTGTCTCACTCTGTTGCCCAGGGTGGAGTGCAGTGGCACAATCTCAGCTCACTGAAACCTCCACCTCCAAGGTTCAAGCGATTCTCCAGCCTCAGCCTCTGAGTAGCTGGGATTACAGGCACGTGCCATCATGACCGACTAAATTTTGTATTTTTAGTAGAGATAGGATTTCGCCATGTTAGCCAGGCTGGTCTTGAACTCCTCACCTCAGGTGATCCGCCTGCCTCCGTCTCCCAAAATTGGGATTACAGCCGTGAGCCACTGTGCCCAGCCATCCTACTTTATTTTTATCCTCATCCACCCTCCATTTCCCTGTTTTCAAATAGATTCTCTCTGGGTCTGCAAGGATAGACATCTGGATATGAAAGAGGGAGATTTGAAACTTGCCTGGCTCCAAACAATCGTTAAGAAATCAAATCTGGCTGGGCACAGTGGTTTACGACTGTAATCCCAGCGCTTTGGGAGGCCTAGGCGGGTGGATCACCTGAGGTCAGGAGTTCGTGACCAGCATGGCCAACATGGTGAAACCTCGTCTCTACTAAAAATATCAAAAAATTAGCTGGGCATGGTGGCGCACACCTGTAATCCCAGCTACTCAGGAGGTTGAGGCAGGAGAATCACTTGAACCCAGGAGGCAGAGGTTGCAGTGAGCCGATATCGTGACTTTGCATTCCAGTCTAGGCAACAAGAGCAAAACTCTGTCTCAAAAAAAAAAAAAAAGAAAAAGAAAAAAAAATCTACACCTAATTTGATTTTGGACAACATTCCTAAACTGAATCTTTTTATCCTTATTTCTGCCCTTACTCACATTTGCAAATAAATGAAATCCTTTTCTTTCTCCACCCTTCCTCCCACCATGATTATTTGGGAAGACCACCATTTACCAGGCATTTCCATGATTATGATTATGAAAGATTGCAGGCAAGGCATTGATCAAAGATAATCACTCATCATGGACAAGAATTTAGAGATTCCTGAATAATAAACTGTATCTCTGCTTGTCAAACCTAATCACTTCCCAATATATTAAAAAGGGAAGGTAGTTCTCTTCCCTATGCATGCATAACTTTCTACTGGAAAATAATTTAGAGGCAAATAAAAGGGTCTCTCTATGGAACTAAGCATTTCCTGGGCCAGGACCAATGAACTTCTAGGGGAAATGTGAATAATGGCTTATTCACTACTTGCTAGCACAGAGATGGAAAAGCAGAAGTTCCTACCACATGTGCATTTATAGAGGGTGACATTTCTTTAAACAGAATTCCAACTGGAGAAAGGGTTATAGATAAATGATCTGGGGATCAGGATAACTGCTTTGTATTGAGTAAGCCTAGCCTCACTCTGGGTTTTCCATTTTCACCAAACTAAGTACTCTTATCTTCGCTAAAGCTGCAATCTACTACCAGTTTTTGTTTTAATGAGGATGAAACATCTTTGCATACCAAGTATAAAATTCCGCTTCTCTTCTCTCACTGAGGCTGTAAATAGGAGCTACATATAGTCATCAGATACCTGGTCATGGCCCTCTGATCTCCGAGACTTATTCCTTTCAGAATTTAGAGGCAAACTGGAGCCAGCCTCCATTTTTATCTCCCCAGTGGCATGAGGAAAAGGGAAGTTGGGCATAAAGCGCTTAAGAAAGCGAAACTCACTATTACCAGTGCCAGTGGCTGAACACATTTCATATGGACAAGGCTGGGATAAGGATCCATTGCCTTGTCCTTGTACCAGATTGTTAGAGAAATTACAGTCATCATAGAAATGCTCTTGAATTGTAAACTTTTCTCTATATTTAATCTTTTGGTAGACATGTATAATGAAGATCACTGTGACAGAGAGGAGAAAGAGAAAGGAGAGGATGGCCAGAGAAATTACCAAATATTTAGTGGATGGATTTACCTTTCTGGAATGCTTGGTTGGATCCTGGAACTGCAGGTAGGGCTCTGAAAAGCCATCTACCAGCAGGATGTTGAGTGAGACAGTAGTTGAAAGAGCTGGTTGGCCGTGATCCTGAACAAGAATGATCAATTTCTGCATCATGGGGTCTCTCTCAGATATCTGCCGTAATGTACGGATTTCTCCATTTTGTCTTTGAACACAAAATAACCCAAGGTCAGTGGCCTTAAGTAGATGATATGAAAGCCAAGAATTCTGACCTGAGTCACCATCCACAGCCACCACTTTGGTTACCAGGTAGCCTGCCTCTGCAGACCTGGGCACCAGGTCATTGCAGGGCAAGGTGCCATTCTGCAGTGGGTACAAGATCATTGGACGATTGTCATTGTCATCTCGGACAACCACTCTGACAGTAGCTTGGCTATTCAGTGACAGGAAGCCCCCATCAGTTGCCTTTACCACAAACTGAAAATCTTGAATGGCCTCATAATCCATGGTTCTCAGTGCATAGAGCTTTCCATTGTCTGAATTTATGGATATGTAAGCAAAGACTGATAGATCTCCATTTTTTGGAGGCAACAGAGAATAAGTTATTTGGGCATTCTCACCCAAATCAAGATCCTCAGCATGGACTTGGCCAATAAAAACTGCAGGACTATTATTTTCTTGAACAGTCAAGATATAGGAATCTTCCCGAAATATTGGAGGATTGTCATTAACGTCAGATATTAGCACCTCTATCATAGTCTCAGCAGATAAGCTAGGTGGTCCAGTATCCATGGCAACAAGGGTGATATTATAGCCTGAGACCTCCTCCCGATCCAAGCTTCTGTCAGTGACCAGCGAGTAAGAATTCCCGAATGTAGGTTTGATTACAAAGGGAAGGTCTTCTCTGAGGAAGCAGGTGACTTTTCCTCCCACTCGAATGTCCCGGTCTCTGATAGTGAAAAGGGCTACTACCGTCTGTGGTGGTGAGTCTTCAGGGAGTGGGCTGGACACAGAGGAGACCATCACTTCGGGAGGATTGTCATTCACATCCACCACTTCTACCAGGACTTTGCTGTGGGCAGAGAGGCCTCCACCATCTGTAGCTTGAATGTCAATGTCGTATGTTTCAATGTCTTCAAAATCTAGGGTTCCTCTTAGTCGAACCTCTCCAGTTTGAGAGTCAATCTGAAACGTCTTGAGAATTGCTTCTGGGTTTTGAGCTAAAGAGTAAGTTATCGCTTTGTTCGTGCCCTCGTCTAGGTCCATGGCAGTCACCGTGGCCACCAAAGAGCCATTGGGGCTGTTCTCTGATACCTGGGCTGGGTACACCGGTCGCGAGAACTGGGGCACGTGGTCGTTGACATCCAGAACCACCACGCGGATGTGAGCTGTGCCAGACTTGGGCGGTGACCCGCCGTCCACCGCCGTAATTATCAAGTTGACTTCAGGCTGCTCCTCTCGGTCCAGGGGTTTGTTCAGCACCAGCTCAGCATATTTAGGCCCGTGGCTGCGGAAGCGGGTGTGCAGGTGGAAATAGCCGTTGGCACTAAGGGTGTAGTTTTGGAGACCGTTGAGGCCCACGTCCAGATCCTGGGCACTCTGCAGAGGAAAACGTGAACCCAAGGGGGTGCTCTCCGGAATCTTTAAAAGCGGCTCCTTGTTTAGGAAAACCGGGGCATTGTCATTGATATCAAATACCCTGACCTCGGCACGGAAGGACTGCAGCGGCTCCACCAGGATTATTTCAAAGTGCAGAACACACGGGTCGGCTTTGCCACAAAGTGACTCCCGATCCAGTTTCTCCTTCACAAACAAATCTCCTGTCTTGCGGTGGAGCCGGAAGTGCATTTTGTTGCCCTCGGAAACCAGCCGCGCCCCGCGCACAGCCAGCTTCCCTACCTCCAGTCCTAAGTCCTTAGCTACGTTGGCCACAAACGAACCGCTCTCCATTTCCTCCGCCACTGAATAGCGGATCGTTGTCGCACCCCCCACAGATACGCACAGAAAAATAAGAAGAGATCCCACTTGCCTGCTTTGCAAAGATTTTCCGCGCGCACCCGCCATCACTTCTCACAAGCGCACTCTCTGCAATCAAAGCCAACTGTTGCGGATATACTTTCACTTTTCTGCAACAGGTTACTGCAACAGTTGCTCTCCGCTTCACCAGCCTCTAACCGCAGCACCATCAAAGGCTAGCTGAGCCGATTAAGCTGTTTTGCACTTGAAAGAAAATTTGCATTGAGTGACTCAACTCCCCAGTCTAGCGAATGTATTAATAGGTATGTTCTCATTCCGGAGAGTTAGGTAGAGGTTGAAAGTTTGTTGCCAAAGCAACCACAGACTCATCTGTTAATTCCCTTTCAGGAAAAAAAAAAAAGTCCTTGGGAATTGAGAAGCCAATGAGATTAGTCGTTCAAGCTGAAGTCATTCTATCTGCTCGCTTTCTGGAGCCACTGAAGCAGTGGGCGAACAGCAACAAGTTTAAGCTACATCTGCACACTCTGCAGTCCATCCAGAGACGAAGAAAGAAGCACAAGGATCCTGCAGGGTCTTCTGAAGCCCAAGCCAAATATATGAGGCAGGGAGCTGGAGAATGTGGAGGAAGTGGTCAGTAGGAAAAGGAAAGGGAACAAACAGACATTCTCCTTCAGAAACTTGAGGTCCAGTAGGTACACTTACAGGGGACTAAGCCAACTGGCCTCTTGATTTGCGCTACGCTATCATGCTACTTCTACGTATATGCTCCCCCGCAAAAAAATATCTGTATACACGTGCACAAAGGGAGCAGCTGGCTTGTCACTTATGATTATAATGGCAGTAGTATCTATTGGATATGATTTCCATGTACTAAAACTATGACAAATTATTTACATGCGTTATTTAATACTTCAACAACTATATGAAGTAGATATTATTTAAAAAAAAAAAAAAAGACAAAGAAAGTGAGATGGGAGAGGTTATGTCAAGGTCCCCTACCTAGCAAATGTTAGAAATAAAATTCAGTTTAATTTTGTCTGACTCCCAAGTCTATGCTCTTAATCAGTACACTGCTCTGCTTCCCAGATAATATAATGAATAAATCAAATGAAGATAAATATTTGGTTTTGGATTTTAAAGCAAATAAAATGATTGCTTACACATATTGAAAATGGCCTACTAGAAATATAGGAGATATTTGTTGAGAGCTTCCTTTATGATCATAGGATAATAGAATGTTTAAGAATAATAAGACATTTCAGAAAGATGAGATCCAGTCTCCTTCTCACCCATCCTCCACTTTAAAAAAAAAAAAAAAAGATGAAGAAACTAAGGCCCAAAGTGACGAAGTCACTTGCCCAATTCATACAGCTACTCATGGCAATGTAAGAACTAGAACTTGTCTTCTGCTGCTGTCTCGTGCTCATTACCTAAAACATTTGATTCCTCATTTGTGCTCAATATTTTATGTCCCAGGTGCTATACAATTATGGCCACTTAAGAGAAATCTAAATTATATTTTCCAGTAGGAAAAAAGAAGGAATGAAAATAGAAAGTGTACAGAACACTGATTACATCCTGACATGAGGGAGTTAATGAATCTTTCAATCTCTGTCAGATTTTTAACACCTGGCTTAAGTGTGCATCCTTAAAACAATTTAGTTTTGCCTCTTTTGAAAACTGTATATCTTACTTGAGTATGAGTGGAAATAAAATAAAACAAAACTATATATCAAGTAAAGTGTACAGTAGGTAATCCTTTGAATTTTGTTTCTCTCATTTTTTAGCTCAATGTAAGATTGGTGTTATCTTTAGCTCTAGTTCATTTATTTCCATTGCCATATAAAATTCCAATATATTGTCAATGACCTTTAGCTAGAGACCATCAGAAACACACCTGTAGTTGAACAAAGTTATGTTTACTGACTTATTGTAACAAAGGAAGCTGCACACCATAGAGAATCATGGAGCATCTCAGTGAAAAGGTGTTAGAAAGAACATACATTTTGTCTTGTGTTAGGTGATTTGGGGGAGGTTTGAAGCAGGGTGCTCTGAATTGGATGCCATTATAAGTGGAGTTAATTCTATGATGAGTATATTGATAATTCTTAGTAGAAGGTGAGAGGAATGGGGTGAGACTAATGCTGTCATTGGTAAATAAGCTGTAGTGACTAATATTAGCCAGGACAGAAAGATGTTTGGGCATTTTTGTGGATTGGACAATACTCCTTTTTGTCTGTATTTAGACACACTTATGATGTGCTCTCATTTCCCTCTTGCTCCATCATAGTCATAGTGTGGCCTTCTCTGATACTGGTGTCCTATGAAATCATTTTTAGTTCAACAGAAGATCACTATGGCCTAGCTGTTGAGTGTCAGGCCAGCTCCTATGGACTGCTTTTGTCTTTTTCAGTATGAATGCAGCAAAATTCATTTATCTATTTTATTATTCTACTGCTCGTAGCATATCATTGTACATGTCACTTTGTGCACACGTATACACATATTTTTTGTGGGGAGTATATATTAGAAGTATATATAAGTAGCATTGATATCATAGGGTATGCTCTTTTCAGCTTTACATGATGTCACCAAACTGCTTTCTCAGAAGTTGTACTGGCCAGGCGTAGTGGCTTACGCCTGTAATCCCAACACTTTGGGAGGCTGAGGTGGCCAATCACGAGGTCAGGAGTTCAAAACGAGCCTGACCAACATGGTGAAACCCTGTCTTTACTGAAAATACAAAAATTAGCCAGGCATCGTTGTGCGTGCCTGTAATCCCAGCTACTCAGGAGGCTAAGGCAGGAGAATCGCTTGAACCTGGGAGGTGGAGGTTGCAGTGAGCGGAGGTCACGCCATTGCACTCCAGCCTGAGCCACAGAGTGAGACTCCATCTCAAGAAAAATAAAAAGAAGTTGTACTGATTTACATTCTCATCAGCAGTGCAACTTCCAGTTGTTCGAATTATTTCCAACACTTAGAATTACTAGTCTTTTAAAATTTTGACCATTCTGGTGAGTGACTGTGTTCATATGTAATTGATTAATTTGCATTTCTCATTAATTACTGATGAAGTAGGGCACTATTTAATATATTTGTAGTCATTGGAATATCCTTTTTTGGAAAGTTTTTGTTCAGTTCTCTTGCCTGTTTTTAACATTGCATTGTTAACCTTTTTCTATTAATTTCTATTCTTTATGTTCTGACTATGAGTCTTGAATACATTAAAAAAGATGTTTATTCTTGGTCAACATATATAAACAGAGAATAGCCTTCAGCAATTTGGATAGAAAAAAATAGAGTATACTACCCACCCACTAATATTACTTAGCATCATCAAAAAGGCTATTGGGGTAGTTTTTTTAAAAGGAAATATTTATTTAGTGATTCACAAATTATGCAGAAGCTTCTCACATCCTAGGAAGTCTTAATACAATCAATTTCAAAATAATTCATTAAAAAAATTGTAAGTTAAAAAAATACACTCTTGGCTGGGTGTGGTGCCTAAAGTTTGCGATCCTAGTACGTTAGGAGGCTGAGGCAGGAAGATCACTTGAGGCCAGGACTTTGAGACCAGCCTGGATAACATAGCAAGACCCTTGTCTCTACATAAATAAATAAATAAATAAATAAATAAATAAATAAATAAATAAAGTATGGTGACAAAGCCTGTAGTCCCAGTTACTTGAGGAGGAAACATTGCTTGAGGTTAGGAACTTGAGGTTACAGTGAGCTATGACTGTACCACTGCACTCCAGCCTGGGTGACAGAGTCAGTATCTGTCTCAAAAAAAAAAAATTCTTATGAGGTGAAGTATAAGCAATGCTGCTTTTCTTTTTTTATATTCTTTTTTGTTAGTTTATGTTTAATTGATAGAGAAATTATATTAATCATATATAACATGATATTTTATAGCATATTTATATTGTAGAATGACTAAATTCAGCTAATTAACATATATATTACCTCACATAGTTATTATTTTTGTGGTGAGAATACTTAACATCCATGTCTTGGGCATTTTTAAAGAATACAGTATGTTGTTATTAACTATAGCCACCATGTTGAGCAATAGATCTTTTGGACTTATTTCTCCTAACTGAAATTTTGTATCCTTTTGGCTCTCCAACCTCTCCTTCCTCATCCCAGCCCCTAGCAACCACCATTCTACTCTCTAGTTCTATGAGACCAACTTTTTAAGATTCCACATATAAATGAGGTAACACCCTTATGAAAAACAATATAGAAGGACCTCAAAAAATTAAAAATAGATCTACCATAGAATCTAGCAATCCCACTACCAGGGATATTTTCAAAGGAAATGAAATCAGTATGTTGAAGAGATATCAGCACTCCCATGCATTGCAACATTAGTCCCAATAGCTGAGATATAGAATCAGCCTAAGTGCCCATCAGTGGGTAAGTGATTAAAGAAAATGTAGTATATGTACATGATGGAATATTCTTCACCCTTCACAAAGAAGGAAATCCTGCAATTTGTCACAACATGGATGAACATGGGGGACGTTATGTTAAATGACGTAAGCCAGGCACAGAAATACTGCTTTTCAATTCAATTCCTCTGAATCTTGATCTGTTTGGTTAGCCCTAGGCGATTTATTAAAATCTGCTTGATGGAATTAAAATCCAAAATATTTTCTTTTGCCTTGGAAAATGTTAGGAACTTTAAACATGGTGGCAGGTTTTTTTAAAGCCTGTATTCTTTCTGGTGAAGGTAGAATTGGGAGCCCACAGACTAAATCTACAGCCTCTTAGCTTGTAAAGTCAGGATCAAAACCTACATGTTGGGAAGAGGGACAATCCACAGTTAGTAGGATATCATGAAGTTTTGGGAGAACAAAAATTCACTTCAAAACTGTATCTGAGTACTAACTTTTAAACTTTAAAAATCTTATTTTGAAACATTTCAGAGTTTTGGAAGAGTTACAAGAGTGTTCGTAATCACTTATGACTTACCCATTGGCTTACCTTAACTAAAGTGTAATAAGGCTTCTCTTCTCCCCACAGGTCCCTGAACTTCAGCTGGCCCCAAAACTTGAGCAAGCTCTAAAAAGCAGAACATCTCCCACTTAACAGTTTATTCTGAGAACTAGCCAACCACAGGAGGGAAAATCATATCTCCAGTTAAAGTGCCCTGATCATGCCACCTGCTCATCCTACCCCCCTTGCCCTGTTCCCATACAAACGTCCTGCTAGCCCTGTTTACACCTTTTTTTTTTAACTCTTTTTTTAAAATTTGATTTTTAGACATTTGAAGATTTCTGTGGTCAGAGGGTCTGTAATAGTTTTTTTTTTAAAATAAAGCTGCTCCTTACCTAAATCCAGATTTGTTTTTATTGAATATAATAATAAATGACCATATTACCTTCACCTAGATTTATCAATTTTGCTACATTTGTACACTTTCTTTTACATATTTATCTATTACTGTATTATATAATACATTATAATATATATGCACATACATTATTCAAAAATAGTTATCTCTTCCTCAATTTTTATGGGAGATGTATACCTCTCCGCTCCAACGGTGCTGAGTTTAGCTGCATGATATGCTTTGACTTTACCTTGGGTTCAATATACTTCCTTATCTCTTGACTCTGGAGTTGGCCATATGAGTTATTTTGGCCCTCAATGGGATGTTAAGAGTGTTGTAGGTTGAATTTGTCCCCCAGAAAGATATGTTGAAATCATAACCACTGGTCTTTGTGAATGTGACCTTATTTGGAAACAGAGTCTTAGCAAATGTAATCAAATTAAAATGAAGTCAAACTGGATTAGAGTGGGCCCCAAATCCAATGACTGATGTCCTTATAAGGAGAGAGATTTTGAAGACTCATGGACACACATAGGGAAGAAGGCAACATGATGACAGAGACAGAGGTTGGACTGATGCTGCTACAAGGATTGCCCACAACCACCAGAAACTTGGTAGAGTCAAGGAAGGGTCTTCCACTATGCCTTCAAGGGGAGTGGAGCCCTGCTGACATCTTGATTTCAGACTTCTAGCCTCCACAACTGTGGAGTAAAATTCCACTGTTTTAAGTGGAATAAAATTCCACTGTTTTAAGCCACTCAATTTGTAGTCATTTCTTATGGAAGCTCTAAGGAAACTAATACACAGAGAGAAACAAGTTGTGCCTTGAAATGTGCTTGCATAATTGGGCTTGTCCTTTTGCTCTTCTGCTATCTTCATAAGAACATTCTCTGGATAGCCTATTGATCAAAGAATGATGAAAGACACATGGAACAGTACTGGACACAACCTGCATATTGAAGCGGAGCATGGCTGATCTCAGCCTAAATCTGCCGACCCCAAGACGCATGAATGGGAATCAATGTTGCTTTGAACTACTAATTTTTGAAGTATTTTGTTGCACTACATTCTGTGACAATAGCTAACCTGTGTAATATGTAAACCTTTTATTTTGGCATAGTTAGCTGCAGACATTATTATATCATTCCTAAATATCTCAACATGTACCTCTTACAAACAGGGACAGTATCCTTCATAACTGCAATACAATTATCACACTCAGGAAGATTAACATGAATACGGTACTATTATCTAATACATACTTCATATTCTAATTTCCCCCATTGTTCCAAGTATGTTCTTTGTGCTGTTTTTTTTAAATGTAGGATACAATCAAGGATTGCACATTGCTTTTAGTTGTTATGTTTCTCTAGTTTACTTTAAACTGAACAGAGAAAACATTTTTATGATGCTGATTTTTAATAACACTAACTTCTTTTTCATGACACTGCTGTTTTTATTTATTTATTAAAAAAACTTTTATAGTAGGTTCCGGGGTACATGTGCAGTTTGTTATATGGGTAAACTCATGTCATAGGGGTTTGTTGTACAGATTGTTTCATCATTCAGGTACTAAGCCTGGTACCCAATAGTTATTTTCTGTCATCCTCTCCCTCTTCCCACCCTCTACCCTCAAGTAGGCTTCAGTCTCTATTGTTCCCCCTCTTTAGGTCCATGAGTTCTCATTGTTTAGCTCCCACTTATACATGAGAACATGCAGCATTTGGTTTTCTGTTCCTGCATTAGTTTGCTAGAGATAATAGCATCCAGCTCCATCCATGTTCCCATAAAAGACATGATCTGGTTCTTCTTTATAGCTGCATAGTAGTCCATGGTGTATATGTACCACATTTTCTTTATCCAGTCTGTTATTGATGGGCATTTAGGTTGATTCCATGTCTTTGCTATTGTGAATAGTGCTGCAATGAACATTTGTGTGCATGTGTCTGTATGGTAAAATGATTTATATTTCTTTAGGTATATACCCACTAATTGGATTGCTGGGTCGAATGGTAGTTCTGTTTTTAGCTCTTTGAGGAATTACCACATTGCTTTCCACAATGGCTGAACTAATTTACACTTCCACCAACAGTGTATAAGTGCTCCCTTTTCTCTAACACTTTCATCAGCATCTGTTATTTTTTTACTTTTTAGTAATAGCTATTCTGACTGGTTTGAGAGGGTATCTTATTGTGGTTTTAATTTGCATTTCTCTAATGATCGACACTGATGTTTTTAAAGAGTTGTTTTACAGTATATCCCTCAATCTGGAATTTTTTATTGTGTTTACCCTTGGTTAGATTGAGGTTAACTATTTTTGCAAAAATACCACGTAAGTGATATTGTGTTCTTCTCAATGTATCACATCAGAGGGCATATGATGTTATTTTATTCCATCATTGGTGATATTAAGTTTGTCAATTTGGTTATAAAATGGTGTCCAACAAATTTCTCAGCTGGATAGGTACCTTTTAATTTTTTTTATAATTAATTAGTGATATGTGGAGAGATTTGAAACTATGAGGATATGCTATTCCCAAAACAATTTTATTAACCATTGGTTTCCAACATCCATGAATGATCCTTGCCTTCAATAAATACATATTTGTATATATATTGTATAAGTATATGTGCATACATACATCTATATGGATCATGAGACTTACACTTTCAATACATTAATACAGGTATCTTCATTTTCCTCCCCTACTTCATATTTTGTATTTTCCTTGTCCCAAAGTGAGAAGCCTTAGTTCCCAACAGCATCAGTATATTTACCCATCATCTAAATCTCAAGATACACATTAAAGAATTTTGGAATTATTACACTATTACCTAAGTGCTAATTAATTTTTTTGAAAATCCACTCAGGGAGGCAAGAGAAATGTAGTTAGTCTCATATTGAATAACAAATTCTTTTTAGCCAATATTCTTCCCTTTAAGACTCTACATTTTCTGCTTATAAAATTAGTGTAGATCAAAATTGATTCTAACATTAATGTAAAATGCATTGTTTATTTTTATTTATCTTTAAGTCATAGGTCTAAATGGTTCTGAAGTTGTTCTGCTGATAATTTTGTCACTATTTTCAACTTATTTTAGAAAAAAATACCTTAACTAGAATATTGGAGAGTCTCTTCTGATTTGTTGCTTCTACTATTGTACCCAAAGTTCAGATAGTTTTAAAATTTTAATATTGATAATATTTATTGTGATAGTAATTTTTATAAACAGGTTAATATTTGGGGTCATCTCTAATTTTTGTTCATATATACCTTTTAAGCCTGAAAAAATGGTCTATTTTTAGGAGTAGATGTTATTTTGAAACATTGAGGTCATACCTGCAGTTGTAAACTTTAGTACTATTTAAAAATTTTATTCTACCATTGTGTCTTTTCATGCATTTAAGGTTTCTTATCCATGTTAGCAGAAACAGGATGCTTTGGTGGATAGAAGTCTTTTTTAGGCAGCTCAGTTTATTGCAGCTGCTCTTGATCTCCCATCTGTTGCTTTAAATGACAATGCCTCTTATTGCTCAACCTGTGCATGTGCGTATAAAGTTTCCTTCTCTCATAGTAACACAAGAAGCCATAATATAAACCAACACTACTTATAGACTGGACTTGTATTACACTCTTATTTAAAACAGATGTCTTTCATCTTATTATTCATGTTTTTTTTCATATTGGTAGAATAGGCTATGGATGTCTTTCCATGAAATCTGACAAGTGTTTGGAAACGTCTCAATTTAATCAAATAGAGACTACATTAGAGTGATAATTCTTTCCCTTAATAAGCTCCTATCAATTTCTCCTTTTTATAAGACAATTCAGTTAACAACACCAAAATCAGTACCTACATTTTTGTTGAAATTAATATCTATTCAACAAAATTTCATTTTAAACCTTAAAACAGAAATGGTAATTTTTATGTTAAGTAACTGTGCTATTATATTTTTATTATATGTTAAGACCCATAGAAGTGTAAATGAGAAAATAGCTATAAGAAAACCAAATACTAACTGGGTTGGTTGACATATAAAGCCAAATGTGCCCCCGGATGGGTCTTTTTTCTGAGAGTGGTAAACTTGTTTGCTTGGGAAAGAATTTTCACTCTCAACTTGCTAGAATTGATTTTACACTGTAACCCATATATCTGAATATACAGTAAGACTCTGAAACAACATTTGAACAAGGTATTTCCACTATTTTTTCTTGCTATTTATCAAGATCTGTACTTACAAAGCAACTTAAGTTTCCTCCTCTGAAGCTGGATGTACGTAATTCACAGTAACTTAATCATCACTGTGTAAAATAGTGTAAATAATATACACAGACTAAAAGTAATAAACATACCATAAATTTTCTGTATTTTTAGCACTCTGATAGTTTATATATTAGGCTTGGAAAAAATAAAAAAACAAGAGTTTTCCTCCTAGAATTCCCACCACCTCTTACCAATTCCTAAATATTGTCACACTTTTTGTCTTCCAGAAACTGAGATCGGAGTAGTACTCTCGGCTAAGCTTCCTGGAATATGTTTGGCTAACAATATAGTGCTTCCTTAGTATTTCTTTCAGTAAAATATACCCTGTGGAAGTTTCAGTAAATATTTTTAAATACCTATATATACAGATACTTTAAAAATACCTATTTGATTACAAGATGTGTTGGAAAAAATGCTTGGAGAAATTTAAACATATTCGTAGATTATTTTGAGTAGAAGCGAGAGCTCACTCTGAAAATTCTACATTTTTCCATTTCTCTTTAAAAATAGGCAGATATCTCAAAAAACCACTTCCTTACGCCCCAAATCTTCAATTTGTGTCTTTTAAGTTTTAGGTCTTAATCCAAAGAACCCTTTAAACTTTATCAATAGCATTTTCCTCATCTGCCACCAGGTGGCAGGTGGATCCACTTTTCGGAGCGCGACCCCGACCCCGCCCTACCGGAAGCTGTCATGCAAAGGAAATCTCTCTGGCCACGCCCAGAGTTCAGCACCCTGGCCACGGACAGCGACACCGCCCAATTCAGTCCCATGACTCGCTGCAGAGATTTTCACCTGACAAAGGAAATGGCCAATCCCAACTGGTTCCAAGGGCCGTGTGACTGGCCAATTTACAATGCCAGAGGTGGAGGGGGATAGGAACCCCTTGTTTTGGGATTTTTAGCCTGGAGAAGGAGCCGGCTGATGTTAAATAATACACCATATTGCAAAATCCTGTGGTTGTTTTTCTCTCTCTACTCTCCGGAATCTCAGTGACTCGTAAATGCTGTCTTGCTGTGGTACAGGGGCTAGATTACCCAACCTCCGCGTGTTGGTTTATTCCGACAAAATGCGTAAGACAGCAAAGGCGGTACAAAAGTCAGTGTGAGTTATGGCGGCCAATACCTCGGCTTGCACAAAGCTGCCTGTCAGCTTTCCTAAGACACCAGCATCGGGACGGACTACATTTTCTTTTTCTCGATTTCCAATTAATTAATCTTGGAAACATAAACAGCAGCTGATTTTGTTGTTGTTGTTCGCTTGAAATTACTATTTGAGGCAAAGACACTGATTGGAGTGAAGCACGAGTGTGTTCTAGAAATAATGGTTTAGTTGTTATCTTCCAGTTGCCTGGCGACTAGTTAGACAAAAAGAGCCTTCTGAGTGGGAATTATTTGCGTTTTAGAACGGCAGAAACCCAGGGGCAAATGAAAATGGGTTCAGGATGGCATAATATATTACCTGGGACTAGCGTTTAGAATCAATCTCATTAAATCTCAGTGCTGGGGAAGTAGGCAGCGCTAAAGAGGAAGAGTAGCCAGTTAAGGTTCACAAGTGGGTTAAATTAAGCCGAGTTTTTGTTGTAATTTATCCGTATTATATGGATTGCTTTCTCATTCCCCGTTGTTTTGTCGGCGACAAATGCAGATCTTTAACCAGCAGAGGGCGAATCGACTGCATTTTTCAGCCCTCAGACACTCCCTCTTCCTCCCTTCTCTGCCCCTGGGAAATTAATTTACTAAGCTCTTCAAATATAGACGAAGCTGAGGAAGCTGTTGTGGAAGGCGAGTAGCGCACAGGACTTGGCAGAGTGCCCGCCCTGTCAGCCTTGGATGTGTGGCTGCGCCGCACTCCTGATGACATGCATTTCCTTGCTTGGGGCTGCAGAGGGGATTGCAGGGGTTGTTGCAGTAGAAGGCGGGGATGAAAAGCACCCTCATCCCCAGACGCCATAGATATTTAGGATCACTAGCTTCAGAGAACTGAGAGGGCCAGAGGTAGCCTAGTAAAATGAATGTAAACTGTGAAGGTGGGAAAGAGGAAATAAACCGTTTGCGTCTCAGGGCCAATACTCAGTGAGCTAGAAAAATAACCAAAAGGGATGGGGCGGGGGGGGGGGGGGGGTGGTCTCTGCTCTGGCTTTGCCTCTCTGGGAAGAAAAATTGGAGAATGAGGAGTAGGGAAAGGGAGCGATGAGAACAAAGACTAAAAGTTTGGCTGAGTCATCCTTAAAAGACAAGCAAAGCAAGCCAGCCCAAGGGAAGAGACAATGAAAGCAAGCCTGCCAGAATGCAGAGCAGAGCAATAAAGCATGCTGTACAACGTTAATTTATTGTTGGGCGGAACCCTTCTCATTCTGGAGGGGCATACCACTTGCTCCAGAGGGATGATTTACTTTGTATTCTAAGACTTTGCAGAATCCCCTGGGCAGGCAGCCAGAACTCCCATTAATTCAGCATGTCCTTTCTCCTTCACATATTTATGTCTTAGAATTCATCTAACTCAGTTTCAAACTAGTAAAATTAATTTTTTTCTGGAGGCATTAAATTTTATGCAGTATTGCATTTTCTCTCCCTCAGTCATTAAATTCCTGTAGTGCTTCTGTTTAAAGGACACCATTTTATTAATAAATTCAATTCATAAGATAGTATTATATTCCCTTGGAGTTGGTATTGGAGAGGACAAGAGTAAGATATCTTAAGATAGATCAACACTTTTCAGAATGCATGATTTGACTCATAGTTTCATGACCAATTTTACAGATAAATTGCACTGTCGTGGTGTTTTGCAGCACACCTGTGTTTCTGTAGCATTTCCCCTGTAAAAGAGCACTTGTAAATTTCCAATGCATACACCAAAATTTATTCATGTTGTTCCAAGATCCAAACAAGTGCTTAGTATTGACTAATATAATCTCCCCATAGAAACAAGAATTGTCTTTTTAAAATCTAAGTACTAAGTCAGTGAGCAGGCATGTAATGAAAGAGAATATCCAAATAGCCAATAAGCATATGAAAAGGTTTATAACATCCTTAACTATTAAAGAAATGGAAATTTAAGCCACCACATCGAAAAGCCTGTATCTATCCAAGAGCATGGCTAAATAAATAAACAATAAAAGCTGACATTTTCAAGCCTTGGAAAGTATAAAGCAGCTCCAGCTATCACACAGTACTGATGGGGTGTAAATTGTTACAATCACTCTGGAAAGCTGGCAGCATTTACTAAAGTTCAATAAAGCATACCCCTAGATATGCACTCTTAGGTATATATCCAATAGAAATGCCTACGTGTATGTACAAAAAGACATAGACAAGAATGTTCATCACAGCTCAAACCTGGAAGCAATTCAAAAGAACCTCAATAGTTCAATGGATAAAGATGTTGCTGTTGCCATATACAGAAACATACACAGCAATGACAATTTTTTTTAAAACTACTACATACAACAATATGTATCAGCCTCACAGACATAATGCAATATTTAGCAGGAAAAAAATCAGAAACAAATTTTTATATGATTCTATTAATTTAAAGCTCAATAACTGCATAAACTACCCTAAGATGATTAAAGTGAGGATAGTGGTTGCTTCGATGGAGATAAAGACTGGAATGGGGAATGAGGGAGGCTTCAGGATTTGGTAATGTTCTATTCCTTGATCTGGGTGGCAGTTACATGAGAGTATTCACTGCAAACAACTATTAAACTGCACACTATGATTTGTGCATGTTAAGTATAGTTTATTACAATAAAAATATACTAAAAAATTTTACTGATACAAATATTTGTATGTATTTATGGAGTACATGTGATATTTTGTTTAAAAGACATAAGACAGATTCTGTTGCACCCATGCTTAAAACAATTCAATGTCTTCCCATTGCATTGAGAGTAAAATCTGGATTCCTTAATATGGCCTATGAGGCCCTGCATAAACAAATTCTATCTAAATTTCCAATCTTATTAACCACTTCCTCCCTCAGTCACCACACGTGAATTACTCTGACCTTCCAACAGTTTCTAGAACATTAATCAATCTCTTTTCAGTCTTGGGGCCCTTGAGCTTGCTGTTTTCTTTACCTGGAATGGGTTATCACCAGCTCTTTGCATAACATGTTCCTTCTAATCTGTCAACTCAGATTAATGACATCTCTTTAAAGAAGCTATCTTTGACTCCCATCTAAAATCTCTGTGTTATTTTTCTATTTGCTGCTGTGACAAATTGTCACAATGTTAATTTCCCCTTGCTATGTAATACATTCACAGGCTTCAGGACCAGGATGTAGGTATCTTTAAAGGGGACATTATTCTACCTGCCACAGTGCACTTCTTTTATTGATTACAGCATTATGCTTATTTCAGTAGAGCACTAATCACAATTTTATTTTTTTTATTTTTATTTTTTATTTATTTTTGAGACAGAGTCTCTCTCTGTCTCCCTGGCTGGAGTGCAGTGGCGCGATCTCGGCTCACTGCAAGCTCTGCCTCCCAGGTTCATGCCATTCTCCTGCCTCAGCCTCCCGAGTAGCTGGGACTACAGGCTCCCGCCACCACGCTCAGCTAATATTTTGTATTTTTAGTAGAGGCGGGGTTTCACCGTGTTAGCCAGGATGGTCTCGATCTCCTGACCTCGTGATCCACCCGCCTCAGCCTCCCAAAGTGCTGGGATTACAGCCTCCCAAAGTGCTGGGATTACAGGCGTGAGCCACCGCACCCGGCCTACTAATCACAATTTTAAATACTTTTATATATATTTACTTGTTCACTGTCTAACTTCTCTACTCTAATGTAAATTCTAGTGAGAGCAGAATTTACTCTATCTATCCTGTTCTCTTCTGTTTTCCTGGTGCTTAGCATGATACCTGGCACATTGTAGCGGTTCAGTAGGTATTTGTGGAAATAATAAGTAAATTATTAACGTTTAGCCTCTGCTTTGATACTTAACAGCCCTATTTGCTTTTTATCGTTCTTGCTCATATAAAAATAAATATTATGTCTCAGTAGTAGAGAAATTTCTGAAGAGATATTAGCATAGATTTTTTTCAAGTTCTCCATCATACTAACTCACTATAAAAAATCATGCCTACAGATATAGGCCCATATATGTCACATAGGCCTATATCTGTAAATTGATTGTAAAAATTTACACTCCACTATATATATCTTCATATATGTATATACATATATCTTTGTAATATAACTTTATGTTTTATTGGAGTTAAAAGGATAGTTCATAAATTGCCACTTCATGGAAAATAGCACATCACAAGACTAATGCAGCTGAAGCAAAAGTAATCTAGAATAAAGAGTTGGAATTTGTTACAGTCACATGAGAAAAAATATGGTACATGGGGCTCTAAGTATGATACTATGATGTAGCTAGAAAAACAGTTATCTGTCATCAAATAATCATTGCTTATTTCTCTTTTGCCAGGTTGTAATACCAGATACCAGAAAATTTTAAATACTTGGTAATTTATTCATTTATTCAGCAGATATTTATTGAGCACCTATGAAGTGCCAGACACTAGACTCTGGGCAAAAGCATGAATAATATATGGTACGAATTATTAGGGAACACCTGCCTTTAGGGAGCCCACAAATAGATACACAATATTATATGAAATAGTGGCAAACGTTATAAAGGAGAAGGGGGATGATGAGAAACCAATTAAGGGTTTTGAATGGAGATTTGATTTACATTATGAAAAGACAAGTCTGGCTGTTATATGGGTAGAAGAAGGGAAATTCATTAGAAGGTCATGGCAATAATGCAGGCCAAAGATAATGGTAGTTTGTACAAGGGTGGGAGTGCTGAAGTTAAAAAAATTGATTGGGTTTGGAGCATAATTTAAAAAAAAAATTGGCATGATTTCATGATGGATCTAATGGAAAATGAAATAATAAAAGAAAGAATGTTCTCTGTTTTGAATATCTTAGTGATTGGTGGTGTCATTACTAACATGGGGAAAGTTAGGGTTAGTTTCGGAATGGAAAAATCAACAATTTTATTTTGGACATGCTAAATTTGAAATGCTTGTTAAATATCTAAGTCATATCAAGTGGGCAAATGAATATTTGGATCTGGGGACTTAGAGGAGATACCATATCTACAAATATGAATTTTAAAGCAAAGATTAGGAAAACTATAAAGCAATGAAATGAGGTCACCTGGAAAATTCATGTAGACAGAGAAGATGGTGAATCCTAACACACATCAGCTTTAGAGGTCTAGAAAATGGTTCAAAGAAGCCAGCAAAGGAGATTGAAGGAGGGAATGACCAGTATGGTAGGAGGAAATCCAGGAAAGAATGTCCCCTGAGAGCCATGTGGAGAAACTGTTTTAAGAAGGAGAAAGGAAATACTGCTTTAGTTTAGTAAAATGAGACTTGAGATAGAAAGATGTAAGCCTCTTGTGACCTTGGCAGAGCAGATTCAATGAAGTAGTAAAATAAAAACCTGATCTAATATGATAATCCATTATGAAAATATTACAGAGCTTGAGTTCATTTTAAATAATGCTACTCAAAGTAGAGGTCATATGAATTGCTAAGATTGATGGTCTATATGCATATAATTAATTAACTTCTAAATTCACAATTTCTTAATATTAGTAGATCAAAGTATATAGATTGTTTTACTCTAATGATGGCTTCCTAAAGGGAATACTGAGTCATGATTTCTTCATAGCTCTGAAGATACTATTTAATTCTATGATTTATAATAGTGAAAATAATAGTTTTAAATTCTTCCCTTCTTCTGAGATATTACAAATACCTACTCCGGACCTCAAAATAGAAAAATAAGCTTTCTTCATGAAGAGCTCTTTGTTGAATGTCCTATGTTTCTGAGGACTCCATGTGATGCATTGATGTTTGCAAGCGAGTTATTTGTATTACTTGTGTTTGTACCATGATGAGGCTGTTTCCAATAATTGCTGTAATTACTAGGTCTCCTAATCTTGCAAATTGTCCACTCTACAAAGCTCATGTCCATTCTATGGGCCCAGTAAAGGAGCTTTAGAATACTGTCACCTGAGCCAGCTCTTTTTCACAGCATTGTACAATCAAGGGACTTCTCTTCCAAAGACTGGTTTTTACCTAACACTCGATCACCACTATAGTCATTCAGTTACTAAATATTATTAGGCATCTTCTATGTTTGGCCTCTCCTGGAGTCAGAAAATGTAATGTCGAATGAGATGGATCCCATCCTAGCCTCACAAAACTTAGATCCTAATGGGTAAGACAGACAAAAAAATTGTTACGACAAATATATTACAGACCACCAGGATAAGAATACAGGGTAATAGAAGAACTCAAAACTACAGATGGGAGATGGGAGGCTGGGAAAGGCTGGGCTCTGAAAGATGAACAGTTATCTAAGCAAAGAGGAAGGAAAACAATTGTTAAAAGCTAGTACAAAGATTTAGAAGCAATGAAAGGATAGTGCATTTGAAGAACACTGTGGAAAAGGGAATAAAATTTATCATTATTTTTCTCTCCTTTAGGGTGACTTGCCTTAATATGTCTTAGTGAACTTCAAACCACCTTAAAAATTGATTATTCATTGTCAAATTTTATTTTTTGCCTATAAAGGCTATTTATTTTTATGTAGTAATCAGTATTCATTAGCTAATAAATATTATGATAGTGCTTATCTATTAGCTAACATTTCTCTAATTATTATATAATATATAAATTATAAAAATATATGATATATAAATTATAAATATATTATATAATATATAATAATTAGAGAAATATTAGCAAATACAGATAAGCACTATCATAAGGTGATAATCAGTTTTAGCAATATTTTTGAAATTCTTTTCAGATAATTTTGGAACATTTTAAAAGTATTATTCTCTAAATCTTCCAAGATTGCCTAACCACTCCAATTGTTCATTGCTTCACTCTCATGAAGCTCTAAGGGGTTTCTGTACAGATTAAGCGTTTCCTCTTATTCCAATTCCATAATATGAATCATGATGAATATAATAATTTATCAAGAAATATTTAATAAGTGATGCTTTATTTCTAATATGCTCTGAGTATAACACTGAAAGAAATTCAATTTTTCTAAGATTTAATAAACTCAAGATAACACCTAACTGATGATTTATCCTCTTATTATTCCTGGAAATCTGAGTGTGGAAGAGGTAAATGAAAGCAGGTAATTAGATGTTATGCAGAGTTTAAATTATAATATTTTTTTCTGTGCAAAATTGAAGAGATACCCAGTATAGTTTTAATTTTATATATAAGGAAACTGAAGACCAGTAAAGTAGAATGTCCAATATTACACCTCAAGTTAGCAAAACAAAAAGTCCTGGAAATCAGATTCTGACTCAAGTCTAGTGCTTTTCTCATTATAATATCTTTGTTCTCATTTTTTCTTTTTCTTTCTTTCTTTCTTTTTTTTTTTTTTTTTTTTCTGGTAGAGACAGGGTCTCACTGTGTTGCCCAGGCTGGTCTTGAACTTCTGGCCTCAAGTGATCTTCCTGTCTTGGCCTCCCAAAGTTTGGGATTATAGGCATAAACTACCACACCTGGACTCAAAGTGCTTTTGATCTTTAAAAGTTTGAGGGCCACCGCTTAGAAATCCATTTGTTTAGTCAATAAACAAATATTTATAAAGGACCTTTGATATTTTAGGATCATTCTAGGTATTGGGGATACAGTAATGAATGATCGACAAAAATTTCTGCTTTCTAGGAACCGGAGAGATCATCAGACCACTGATACCAACTGGGATATTTATAGGACTGGATACATTTGAATTTCAGGTATGTGCACATGTACGTGTGTGTGTGTATTCAGTTTGTTTCATTTACATTTGAGTATATGAAGATATAATTTCCATGCAATAAAACTCATTATTTTAAGGGGTACAGTCTGACAAGTTTTGACAAACATACATAGTCATTTAACTACCACCACAATAAAAAAATATATTTTCATTACCCCAAAAAGTTCTTTCATGCCTCTTTGTATGTAATACTTTACCCCACCTGCAGCTTCTGATAAAACTGATCTGATTTCTATCCCTGTTTAAATGGAGTCATATAGTAGGTACCCTTTTGCAGCAAGCATTTTTCATTTAGCATAATGCTTTGAGATTCATCCACCTTACTGCATGTATCAGTAGTTGGTTCATATCTGTTCATCTCCAATGTTCAGTAATTGAGCTTCAGTTTTCACATCCTAACTGAGCACAAAGACCAAGTGAAAAGATTTCGAATCAACTAGTGTAGGAAGTCTAGTAGGAGATTCTCCTTCATCAAACGAGAGACCC
Organism: Papio anubis; assembly: GCF_008728515.1. Lineage (NCBI taxonomy): Eukaryota > Metazoa > Chordata > Mammalia > Primates > Cercopithecidae > Papio > Papio anubis. The sequence continues at coordinate 133,683,568 of NC_044980.1, read as the reverse complement.
TGAGATGGGTCTCTTAGTGTTAAGTGAACTAGATATGACTTCCACCCAGGGACTACCAAAAAACCCTAACTGAAAAACCTGACTGTTCCTGAGACTAACTAACTGTAGGGGCAGGATGATGGGGAATAGGGATCACCACTAGGGATCTGGAACCACTTCTGGTTTTCATGTAGTTTTTTTTTTTTTTTTTTCCTTAATTGAAATACTTTATCTTATTTTTAAAAATTTTTTTTTTGTGGGTACATAACAGGTATATTATTTATTCTCATGTAGTTTTGAAGCTTGTATTCAGTGGACATGGATAATTGGGAAACAGAAACAAAACATCAAGTTGAAAATATAATTTTATGTTGATCTCACATTTCTAGTACTCCTGGAGCCTGGACAAAGTAAGTACATATTATCTCTAGAATAATCCACCTTTATCGCAGGCTTCAAATAATTTCTAAATATAGAATTCTAAGGAAAGTGGGCGATTTACCATAAAAAACCAATGTAACAAGATACTAGATTGAGATCCAGCAGAAATAAAAACAACTGAAGCAGGCATACAGTGATTTCAGATAATGAAATTATTGAATACAATATAAAAAGATTATATTTAATATATTTAAAGAAATAAAAGACAGGTTTGAAAATAAGCAGAGGGAAAAACATCATGGAGGAATGAGCAAGCATATTTGGATGAAGAACACATAAAACTTCTACAAATACAAAAATGTAATGAATAAAAGTTTAAAATTCAGTTAGTAGGTTTAAGAACAAATCAGACATGAATGAAAAAGAATAATAGACTAGAAGACAAGCAGACTGTAAGACAGAAAAGAGACAGAGATTATAAAAAGAGTTTAAAAGACATAGAAAATGGAGTGAAATGATAAACATAGGTATAATTGCAGTATCTGAACTATAAAAGAGGAGTAGAAGCAATATTTAAAGAGAGAGTTAATTAGAATTTTTCATAATACCAAATCACAAATTCAGAAACCAAGTGAATCTCATATAAAATAAAAACGAATTAACACATACGTACAGCATAGTATAACTGCAGGACAGTGAAGATGAGAAAGATTATCTTAAAATAGATATAGAAGAGAGATTTCTTTTAAAGTAGTGACATACTTCAGCACCATAGGAAAGGTAAATTTTTTAAAAAATTAAAAAAATAGGATGGGCGCTGTGGCTCATGCCTGTAATCCCAACACTTTGGGAGGCCGAGGTGGGTGGATCGCTTGAGGTCAGGAATTCAAGACCAGCCTGGCCAACATGGTGAAACCCCGTCTCTACCAAAAATACAAAGATTAGCCAGGTGTGGTGGCCAGTGCCTGTAATCCCAGCTACTTGGAAGGCTAAGGCAAGAGAATCGTTTGAGCCTGGGAGGTGGAGATTGCAGTGAGCAGAGATTGTACCACTGAACTCCAGCCTAGGTGACAGAGTAAGACTGTGTCTCAAAAATAAATAAATACATAGTAAATAAAGTAGTGACAGACTGAGAATGAACTCAGCAGCAAAAGAGGAATGTTAAGACAATGGAATGATATTGTCAATGTTCTGATATAAAATAAAGTTAATCTAGAATTCAAAGCCTAGCATAAACATGGAGAAACCCCATCTCCACTAAAAATACAAAATTAGCCAGGCGTGATGGTGCATGCCTGTAATCCCAGTTACTTGAGAGGCTGAAGCAGGAAAATCGCTTGAACCCAGGAGGCGGAGATTGCTGTGAGCCGAGCCATTGCACTCCAGCCTGGGCAACAAGAGCCAAACTCCGTCTCAAAAAAATTAAAAATAAAAATAAATTCTCAAAAGCAAATATGAAATAAAGACATTTTCAGACTCCAAAAGACAAGTTTACCACCAACAGACTATACACTAAAGCAATTCTAAAGGTTACACTTTAGGCAGTATCTCCTTTTTAAGGCTGAATAATAGCCCTTGGCATATATTTGTATCACGATTTCTTTGTTTGTTCATCAGTCAATGGAAAATTGAGTTGTTTCCATACTTTGGCTCTTATGAACAATGCTGCAATGAACATGGGAGTGCAGATATCTCTATGAGGTTATGATTTTATTTTCTTTAGGTATACATCCAGGAGAAGAATTGCTGGGTCATATGGCAGTTCTATTTTTAATTTTTTGAGGAACATCCATACCGTTTTCTTTAATGGCTATACCAATTTACATTCCCACCAACAGTGTACAAGTGTCCCTTTTTCTCTAAATTCTTACCAACACTTGCTATCTCTTGTCTATTGGATAATAGCCATCCTAAGAAGGAGATACTGCCATTTACAACAACATGGATGAAACTATGGGACATTATGCTAAGTGAAATAAGCCAGATACAGAAGGAGAAATACTGCATGAGCTCACTTACATGGAGAATCTAGAAAAAAATCAAATCCAGGCCAGGCATAGTGATTCACACCTGTAATCCCAGCACTTTGGGAGGCCAAGGCAGGTGGATCATCTGACGTGGGGAGTTCAAGACCAGCCTGGCCAACATAGTGAAACCCCATCTCTACTAAAAAACTACAAAAATTAGCCAGGCGTAGTGGCGGGCACCTATAATCTCAGCTACTCGGGAGGCTGAGGCAGGAGAATCACTTGAACCCGGGAAGCTGAGGTTGCAGTGAGCTGAGATCATGCCACTGCACTCCAGCCTGGGTGACAGAGCGAGACTCTGTCTTAAATAAATAAGTAAATAAATGAATGAAACATAAATAAAAGAGAAAATGCCATCATGATTATGTAGGAGAATAGGAGAATGTCCTATTCTTAGGAAGTGTATGCTGCTTTATTTAGCAGTGATGTGTCATGTCCAAAACATATTTTGAAATGGTACACCAAAAATTACACAAAGAGGAAGGAAGAGAATGAAGGATAGAAAGGGAGAGAGGGAAGGAAAGGGTAAGAGAGAGAGAAAGAGAGAAGCAAATGTGGCCAATGTTAAATGGTGAATCTTGATGAAAGGAATATAGAGGTTTATTTTACTATTCTGTCAACTTTTCTATAGGTTTAAACTTTTTTAAAAAAATAAAATTGAGCATTGCAATGATCTCTTCAGGACAAGTACTAATTTCTAAAATGAAGAATAGTGATTTCAAATGAAGTCATCTGAACCTACAGCCAAGTAGCTATGAGTACTAATTGTTTAAATATAATTATCTTAAAACTCGGGCTGGTTGCAGTGGCTCACACCTGTAATCTCAGCACTTTAGGAGGCTCAGGCAGGTGGATCACTTGAGGCCAGGAGTTCAAGACCAGCTTGGCCAACATGGTGAAACCTCATCTCTACTAAAAACACAAAAATAAGCCAGACATGGTGGTGTGCATCCATAATCCCAGCTACTCGGGAGGCTGAGACATGAGAATCACTTGAACCCGGGAGGTAGAGGTTGCAGTAAGCCAAGATCACACCACTGCACCCACTCTAGGCAACAAAGCAAGACTCTGTCTCAAAAATATAATATGATATAATATAATATAATAATTTTAAAACTATAAAAAAGAAATTAGAGGAGGAATTAGAGACAGTCAGTATAGGGAACACGTTCAAGGAATTTTTTGTATAAAGAAGAGAGAAATGTGCAGTAGCTGAAAGGAAAAACGAAGTCAATAAATAGTTATTTTAAGATGTGAGAAATAACATGCTTGTATGGTGATGGTAAAGATCCAGTAGAAACGAGAAAATTGATAATACAGTGGTGGTAGAAAGCAATGTCCTTGAGTACATGACACAGAGAGTTCATCTAGTAGTCACAGAACATAACGTAGAGTACAAGAGAACAAAGGCAGGTCAGTAGGTCAACAAGATAAAAACTTATGGGCAGCTCCTATGATCATTTCATTTATCAAATGTATTCAAAGTTAGATGTTCTACTGATGGAGGAGTGGGAGGAGTGCTGAAAGTTGGAAAGAGTCCAGAACGTAGGAATCAGTCAAGGTAGGATGAATGCAGATGAGAGAGTAAATGGGCTAGGAAAATACTATGCAATTGCCAGACAACATTAAGGGCCACTTGAGATTTGTAATTACAAATATAAAATGAGAACAGCTAGCAATAATGTGATGTTTTTCTCCTGTTACATTAACATATGTGAATACAAGCCTGATGTGGGCAAAGTTTTAGGTTTACAAGTCTTTGAATTTATAAATCTAGTTTTCGATTTATGAAGCTTTGGATTTTTATAAGCAAGTATATTGAAGTGAGGGAGGGTCATGGATTTTAAGGTATATAAAATGGAGTGATTACAATGATTGACCGCAGACTTTTCACTGGATAAGAAGAATTAGGACATGAAGTGGTGGGGAAGATGAAAAGATGGTAGGACTAATAGATTTTATGTATTGAAATGATTGGCATTATTTTCCAAGTTAGGGTCTTAGAGGGAGTAAGCTGGGAAAATTGTAGGGGACAATTAGAAAGTTTGATGCTTGAAATTGATACTTAGAAATTAGCAAAGTGTTGCAGTCACCGATAACATAAAGATATTTGACCTTAGATGGGAGTAGGTAGCTGAGGTCAGTAGAGTACTGGGTAATTCAAGGAGAGAAGGTCAAGAAATGGAGAAGGTAGGCTGTTAGAAGAAACATCTATGTGGATATTGAAATCACCAAGAATTATGTTTAGAATAATACTGGAGAAGATGATGAGCCAGCAGTTAAAATCATCAAGAAATGACAGTGAGTGACATGGGATCAGGAGATGACTGCTACAAGGAGAGGTAGTGGGTGTTAAAATTTGACGACATGAGATTCTAAGCTGAATGTTGTTAGGCAGAAATGAGGTAGGGAGATCTGGAAGTGGCAAGGTAGGGTGATATGGAAGTGGCAAGTGGTAGGGTGATCTAGAAGGAGCAGGGAAGATAATTTCTTATTTCTAGGCCCAGTGTTATAAAGGCTAAGGAAAAAATCACAGCTACATTTTGAGAAGAATAGTGGAAATAATCTCCTTAGGGAGAACCAGTGTTCAGTTTTAAAAAAGGAAGCAAATTTTTAGAAAAGAGGCTGCAGACATAGGGAATTTTGCTGATGACTGACCACAGGGCATAATACAAAGACTTCAGAAGTTAAGGAAAGACAGAAATAGTGTTTTTTAAAAAAAAGTCTACAGAACAACATGGGATTTACTCTCTGAATGAAAGGAGATGGTCAGGGAATTCTGAACTTTTGGAAACTAGCATAAACCATGACCTTAATGTTGATGGTCACATGGTGATGGTAAGGCCATAAGTTGGGGGTGAAGGATTTGGATTGTATAACAAATATAAAGAATTCTGGGGCTCTCACTTAGCTAAAACTGATGCTTCCCTTTAAGCCCGGGGCCACATAGAGACTGTGTTTGACCTGTGCCAATGCAGATATGGAGACCAGAGAGAAGGCAGTTGCTGTCTGGTGTGAGTTTCTTTCCATCTGTCTTGGATGTTATCCATAAATGGAGGAATCAAGTTTCTGGCTTTGTACCCTTTTTGAAAACAAATTTATTCCTGAAGCCCATGCTTCTCAGATGATCAGAATATTGGGATGATAGTTGTGCTGCTGATGCTGCTAGCTCTCACATGGGGCAGTAGCCTGAGAAAACCAAAAGGCAATAAGCATGACTGAAATTTAGCACTGAGCTGAAGAGTATTCCTGTTTTCCTATGGCTAGGTTGGGTACTCTTGAAATATGGAAAGTTCAGTTAGAACCTCCCAAATGAGTTTTTTTAAAGTTTAAAAATTCACTACTTTTTATCACCAAGATCAGAAACACAATGGCCTAATCAGTAACTGTGGACATTTTGAAACATCCTAATATTTAAGAGGAAATTAAAAGTAAGCCTTGCTTACTATCAGTGTTAAAAATCACAAATAGACACACACATACTGAATCACTGTAATAACTCCCTGGTCGTAGTTCACTGAGTCTCTGCAGATTCAATTTGGCATCAAATAACAGCCCATTCTTCTCTGCCACAGTGGTCATTTGGAGCTGATGAGGAGAGAGATAGCACTTTCGCTGCATAGAAGAAGAAAGAAGTGCTCCAAGGTGACATTTTGTTTTGAAAGAAGTGTGGAGATGTAAGATCGACAAGATCTGTTTTTATAAACAACACTTACCAAAATTGGAGACTTTCACCATAGTATCTTTTCTTAAACCAACTTAATTAATTAAGGGTTAAGATACTTGAATTTGCCTTTGGTTATGTCCCTAACACCTAAAAGTCATCAAATTATTCTTACTTACAATTTCCTCATCTATGCAAGTGAAAAATAAAACTGCCTGAAAGCATTAAAAGGGATTTCCGAGTCATTGCTGATTTGAAACCGGGGTGCTTCAACTTTAACCTTCAAGATAAGCATGTTCACATCTTCAATTCCAGGCCTTGGCTAACATGCAAGACAAGCAAGCTGCTCTCAGAAGAGACCTCACTTATGCAAAGAAGGCAACCAGAGGTAGATGCCAAATTCAAAGTGGGACGTTGTAAGTAATGATTACAAAATGGATTAGGTTCCTAGAAGGACATGATGTGTGTACCAAGAGGGATGAACAACCTTTTGTTAAATAGCATGCTAAGATGATGACAGGAATTTAGTTCACCTTGGTACCAATTCACCTAAAGTCAATTCTCCTGATGCCAATTTACCCTAATTAATTCATCTAAAATTATCATTTTCTAGAGCAATGGTTCTCAATCCTAGCTATGCACTGAGTGATTCTAACCTGGGGAATTTTTCAAAACAATGCCCAAGCCACAACCCCAGAGATTCTGATTTATTTGGCTTGTAGTAGAGCCCAGGCATTGTCACATAAAGTGTAAGATATCAGTTAGATGTAAATTTTAGAGAAAACAAACAATATTTTCATATAAGTATGTCCCAAATATTGTATAGGAGATATTGCACAAGACATACTTAAAGTAAAAAGTTATTTGCATTTATTTGAAATTCAAATTTAACTGGACATCTTATGTTTTCATTTGTTAAATGTGGCAACTCTGTAACTCTAGGTTTAGCCAGGACTAACAACCACTGCTCTAGTGTATATAGGTCTTATAAACTGGCCTGGGTTTATTTAATGCTTTCCAAATAATTTTTCTTCTTTTTTTTTGAGACAGGGTCTTACTCTCTCACTCAGGCTGGAGTGTATGGCACAATCTTGGCTCACTGCAACCTCTGCCTCCCAGGTTCAGGTGATTCTTGTGCCTCAGCCTCCCAAGTAGCTGGGATTACAGGTGCGGGCCACCACACCCAGCTAATTTTTGTATTTTCAGTAAAGAGGGTTTTTGCCATGTTGCCCGGGCTGGTCTTGAACTCCTGGCCTCAAGTGATCCACCCACCTTGGCCTCTCGAAGTGCTGAGATTACAGGCATAAGCCACTACGCCTAGAAAATTTTGTGTTTTTTTTTTTAAGTATACTTTTCCCATTTCTAGGCAGCTAAATTCATTTTTCTGCTGTTAGTTTCTAAAGGACTGTCAAACGTGTTTTATTTTTATATTTCTAATAAAGATTTATAATATAAAGATTTATAATACATTAGATAGGTATGTAATAAATATTTATAATATATAGTATATTTTGATTTGTCTTATATAACCCTTTTGAGCATTTACTTCTTTTTGGCCATTTGCTGTTATTTTATATTTCTTTGTGCTTTTTCTTATTAATTTGTAGGAATTACTTATATTTATAGAAATTAGTCCTCTGATATGAATAAGAATTTATTATTTATTTATTTATTTATTTGAGACAGAGTCTTCGCTCTGTCGCCCAGGCTGGAGTGCAGTGGCCAGATCTCAGCTCACTGCAAGCTCCGCCTCCCGGGTTTACACCGTTCTCCTGCCTCAGCCTCCCAAGTAGCTGGTACTACAGGCGCCCGCTACTGCGCGGCTAGTTTTTTGTATTTTTTAGTAGAGACGGGGTTTCACCGTGTTAGCCGGGATGGTCTCGATTTCCTGACCTCGTGATCCGCCCGTCTCGGCCTCCCAAAGTGCCGGGATTACAGGCTTGAGCCACCGCGCCCGGCCATAAATAAGAATTTATAATAGATTTATAATTTGACTTGGTTAAATTATAAATAATTTTATAGTTTATATAATTTATTTAAAAATTATAATAAATTTATAACGACTTATTCATGGTAATTTTTTAATGCAATTTTAAAAATTATATATGCAACATAAGTATTTTCTCTTCCAGAACTTCTTAGTATTCTGTTATTCTTATAAAACTTTTCCCCACTTTGAGATTATGTTTTAAAATTCGCCCATTTTGTGGCAGAGGCTATAACTCCAATATTCTGTCCTCTTTAGATAGAGAATGATTATTTCTAATGGGTCACATTCTTGCATCAGGTTGTGATCATGTGAGCATGTAATTTTTTGTTGTCTATTTGGCCAGTGAGAAATAAACAGAAATGTTAGGTGGGAATTCTGGGAAACCTTAAAAGACTTCTCTCTCTTGTTCCTGCTTCTGAAACGGCTGGAGATCTAGCAGCCATATTGAACTATGAGAGACCTTGATAATGTTCCTCGCTAAGGGTGGCAGAACAGAAGATATGACCCTAGATCCTTAATGTCACAGTAAAGCTGCCTCCACAGCCCTGACTCCCTACATCCAGGCTTCTTTTTATGTGAGGAATATAATTGCTATCATATTTAAGTCACTTTTATTTTGAATCTTTAAAAAATACGCTAACGTAAACTAATCCTAACTGCTACACCACATTTGCTCTTAATAGTTATATTATTTGTCTCTCTCTGTCTCTCTCTGTCTCCTGGTGTATATGTTTTCCTTCATCTTGAATTTATTTTGGCATATAATCCTTTTCAATATTTTATTGCAGTAAAATACACATAACATTAACCATCTTAACCATTTTTAAATGTATAGTTCAGTAGTATGAAAGGTATGTATTATGTTGTACAGTCATTACCACCATTTATCCATAACTCTTTTCATCTTGTGAAATTAAAACACTGTACCCATTAAACAATAATTCCCCATTCCTTTCTCCCCACAGTCACTGGCAACAACCATTCTTTTTGTCTCCATGACTTTGACTTCTCTAATATTTCATACAAGTAGAATTATACAGTATATTGTCTTTCTGTGACTGGCTTATTTCAGTTAGCATAATGCTTTCAAGTTTCATTCATGTTGTAGCATGTGCCAGAATTGCCTTCCTTTTCTAAAGTTGCATTATATTCCATTGTATGTATATCACATTTGTTTTTTCATTCATCCATTGATGGACACTTGGGTTGCTTCTACATTTAAGCTATTGTGAATTAATGCTGCTATTAACGTGGGTTTACAGATGTCTCTTTAAGACCTTGCTTTCAATTATTTTTGGTATATACCCAAAATTACTGGGTCCTACGGTAATTCTGTTTTTAACTTTTTGAGGATTGGTCATACTGTTTTCCACTGTGACTGTACCATTTTACATTCCCATCAATGGTGCACAAGGGTTAGAATTTCTCCACATCCTCACTAGCACTTGTTATTTTCTGTTTTGTTTTGATGGTAGTTATCCACAAAACAAATGGCTACCATCAAAAGGATATGTGATAGCCAACCACATTCTGGGTGTGAGATGGCACTTCATTGTAGTTTTAATTTGCATTTCCCTGATCATTAGTGACGTTGAGTATCTTTTCATGTGCTTATTGGCCATTTGTATATCTTCTTTGGAGAAATGTCTGGTTAAGTCCTTTGCATTCTTTTTTTTTAAGACAGAGTCTGACTCTGTAGCCCAGGCTGGAGTGCAGTGGTACGATCTTGGTTCATTGCAACCTCTGCCCGGGAGAGGTTGCAATGGCTCAAGCCATCTTCCTACCTCAGCCTCCCGAGTAGCTAGGACTACGGGCGTGCACCACCATGCCCGGCTAATTTTTTTTTTTTTTTTTTTTTTTTTGTAGAGACGAGGTTTTGCCATGTTCCCCGGGCTGGACTTGAATCCCTGAGCTCAAGCAGTCTGCCAGCCTCAGCTTCCCAAAGTGCCAGGATTACAGGCATGAACCATCACTCCCAACCTTCATTTTTTAATTGGGCTGTCTGTTTTTTGTTGTTGAATTTTTGGTGTTTTGTATATATTCTGAAGGTGTTTATCCTTTTATAAAGTAATACATGCTAATTTTAAAAGACACAAGATGCATATAATCAGAAAGAAGATACAGACTTTGTACCACTATTTAAAAATATACATTAAGAATTTTGATGTGTTTCCTTCTAGTCTTTTTTCTTTATTTTCTTTTCCTTTCTTCTTTTTTTTTTTTTTTTCCCTTGAGATAGGGTCTCACTCTGTCAACCAGGCTGGAGTGGGGTTGTGCAATCATAGCTCACTGCAACCTTGAATTCCTGGGCTCAAGGGATCCTCCCCTCTCAACCTCCCAAGTAGCTGAGACCAGGGATACATCACCAGGCCCAGCTAATTTTTAAAAAGTTTTTTTTTTTTTAAGAGATGTGGTCTCACTATGTTGCCCAGGTTGGTCTCAGACTTCTCAAGTGATTCTCCTGACTTGGCTTACCGAAGTGCTGGGATTATAAGCACGAGCCACTATGTTGGGCCCAGTCTTTTTTCTTTGTATTTTACTTTATATAGCAAAGTACTTGGCTCATAATAGTTGCTAAAAAATATTGGTTGACTAATTGAAGTATGTATATTATTTTACATGTTGATTTTTGCCTTTCAAGGACAACTTCATTAGTAGATGGAGCATAGGTTCATAACCATTATTATATCATTACTAATAAAAATGTAATGAAGATATTAGTGCATATGGCTTTGTCTAAATGTAATTTCCAGGAAAGGAGAAAACACTTTAAACATCTTTAACACTTTGGGTGCACAATGACACAGTGTTGAATTTTGATGGGCATTAATAAATAATATTCCTCTTTGTGGCCAATATTTAAAGCAATAGAGGTATGAAACATAGAAGAAGGCAAATGGAGACCAAAATATCCTATTTATCACAATGAATCTCATATTAGAAATATATTTGTATCTCCAGGCAAATATGCGTCTTCTACAGACCTGCAGAATTAAACCCAGGGCAGGCCTCCCTGTCACACCAGCAAAAGTACAGCAGGAGCTCCGGGTGAGGAGTTTGATCCAAGAGGAAGAAAAGAGAACAGGAATGATTTATGCATGCCCAGTGTAGCCTTTCAGTTCATTTACCAGGTAAATCTTTTCCCCTAAAAAAGAGGGATCCGGTATAGAAAGGCTAGAAACATCAAGTCATCAGAGCTCCCCAAGAATGGAAAAAGGAGTGAAGAGAAAATGTTACTGCACATCTTTCTAAGAACTAAAAACTGGAATTTAAAAAACTTCTTAATAATGTAATAAGTAACAAATCGTATCTAATTGTTTCAAGTTTCTACTTTTGATTACTAATGAAGTTGAACAGTTGAACATTTTCCTCAACATTTAAAAATTCATTGGTGAATCATTTGTTCATATGACTTGGAACGTGAGTATTTTTCTTATCAATTTGTATGATTTCTTTATATAATTCAAATTATCTTTTATTGTACTTTCTGTTAACATTTTTGGCAATGTTTTGCCTTTTAATGTTAGGATATAAAATAAATGTATGTAATCAACTCTATTCCATTCTTTGTGCTTTAATTTACTGCCTTTAAGCTTAGAAAGTCTTTTTCCCCATAACGGACATGCACTTTTGTTTTACTCTAGTTCTTTATGGTTTAATTTATAATTATTTATTTAATCCAACTGATATTTTTGGGTTTTATATAGTATGGGTAAAAACTCTTTAAAGTCTGCCTTCAACCTACCTGCATTTCTAAGTTTTCTTCTTTTAGCCCTCTGTGTTCTCACTGACTCCATAGACAAGCAAAGAGACAGGGAAAGAAGTGAAAAAGAAATTAAAATTATGTGATTTTTGTTTCCTTAATTAGGAGGGAACAGTCATCTCTGCAAGCAATCAAGTTTCTGTAGACACTTTTCCTTTCTCTTATCGGTAGCCTAAGATGCACATGTTTTCTTTTTTCTTTTTTTAAGATGGAGTTTCACTCTTGTTGCCCAGGCTGGGGTGTAATGGTGTGATCTTGGCTCACCACAACCTCTGCCTCCCAGGTTCAAGCAATTCTCCTGCCTCAACCTCCCAAGTAGCTGGGATTACAGGCGCCCGCCACCATGCCTGGCTAATTTTTTGTATTTTTAGTAGAGAAGGGGTTTCATCAGGTTGGCCAGGCTGGTCTGGAACGTCAGGAGTTCCTGACGTTCAAATCAACCTCAGGTGATCCACCTGCCTTGGCCTCCCAAAGTGCCAGGATTACAGGCATGAGCTACTGCACCCAGCCAACACATGTTTTCTTACAATAAAAGTAACTTTGAAAGTATCCAGTATAAACTCTAAAAATGGAAGAGAAAAGATTATCAACTTACTTTTAAGGCATACAAATACCCTCAGAAAAGAGTAAACTTATGGTTTCATATGGCCCATATGAAATGCCTTGAATTGGAAAAATTAAATTGTTTCCTAATTAAATGTTAAGTAGATTTTAATTTTTTTAATTGTTGATTTTCTTAGTTGTTATTGGGAATTTCAACCATAACCTGACTCTCACTGGAGATGAGTAGATTACAAAGACATTCAATAAGGATAGTATGGGAAGAAGGTGAAGAAAAAGAATCATAGAGAGAGAAAAAAAAAATGGTGAGGTGGGTAGAAAGAATCAATGGAGAAGAGAAAGAGTATAGGAAAGAGGATGAATTGGGGAACTGGGAGGAGAAGGAAAGAGACGAAAGAGAAAGAAACAGAAATTAATCCTCAATCACTCAAAATGGGTTCAGGTGCCATATTGTCAACTTTTAAAAAATGGCTTATATTTATTTAGTGCTTCCTCTGAGCCTGACCCTGATCTAAGCTCTTTATAGATACTAATTATTTCAACTCAATTATCCTTTCTATATACCATTAGACATTAGTGTCAAAATTTACTTTGTTGGTATTATTAACTTGCATTACCAACTCTTTCAATAGATCTAAGACTCTGTAAAGCAGGCTTGAGGTCTGCTATATGGGAATTTAATTATACTTCTATTAAGGTACCCAGGGAACTAAAAACAATGACATGTTGGCTCCTTTTCCAAAAAGTATGGATGACAAAATCTTGCACCCTCCTATTTGGCCATTATGAGGACTGAAGGGTGGAGCTCTAGAGCCAAGGCATTTGGCCTACTGTACTTGATAGTTTCTAAGCTCCTGATCCAGCAAGTCCCCTGGGACACAGGCCTAATGCACTATGTTCCGTCTACTGAAATGTCAAGTCTGCATTTATTACAGTAATTATCCATTGCATGAATATATGGACTGAACATTGATTCTGAGATCACACATTGTAATCTATCTAATATATCCACTGGGCCAAATAACACTATCAATTTTTCACACTGTTTTAAAGCCAAATTTGCTGCTCAGATACTTAAAGGCACCTTGTATTCTGGTAAATAGTTGACACCATAAGTCAGATCAGTCAATTCATAATCTTTCGATGGAAGAGATGGAAAAAATGTGCATTTTTATGGTAAAGAAATGCAAATTAAATCATAATCTTTGATTATCATGTTTTCAAAGATAAGAAAGATTCTTAAGATCCAGCGTTGGGCAAGGTGTAGAAGAAATTCTCATAAACTTTTGGCAAGAGTATACTGCATTGCCAGAGGCCAATTTTGAAATATATACAAGAAGTTTAATGTATATATTTTCTACTTAGTAATTCTATTTTTTGAAAATTTTCCTGAGGTAATAACTTGACTTACACGCCAAATGTGGTAAAAGACTATTCATGGTAGTAAACATTTGAAAAAATCTTTATTGTCTATTAATGGAGAACTAGTTAAATAAATTATACTATAGCTATATCATGAAATACTAATACAAATAATTAAATGGATTTATATTTATGTGAAAAAAAGCAAGTTACAGAAAGTAAGACCAGTATGGTCCTTTAAAAACTGTATACATATTTACAGAAAAATGCATCTTCTCCATCTTGATGCTCTCTTGCATGCAAAGGGAACTTGGAGTCACACCCTTAACTTTGCCGTACCCCTTTATTCACTCCGCTTCAGGAGGTTTTAGGGACTTATTCGATTGGCAACTTGGGTAAGAATAAATGGTTAATACTTGGCTCCGCACTGCCTCTTTTCCTCCTGGAATTAAGCTTTCTGCTGGGAATAATAGTTCTTTTCTGTTCAACACTGCCTTTCTTGCCAGGCACTGGGATTAAAAATTTGACTAATTCTGGGGTTCATCTAGCGGTCCCATTTGGCCCTCACACTAATCTACATTCTCTAACACATCTTTATTATTAATAAAAGGAATATTTTTGCCTTATTATGCCATTCTTTTGTCTTATTTATCAATTAATTCAGTACCCTGGACAAGAGGGAAGGCTGCTATTTATTGGGTCCTTTCAAGCACCCAGTTATAAATGCATGAAAAAAGGAATGGAGGAATAGATGCCAAACTCTTAATGATGCCTCTCTGGAGATACTTCACTTGCTACTTTCCAAATTCTGGACATCTGTATGTATTATTTTTTAAAAAAATAAAAGCTTGTTTTACTTTTAGAATCAATAAAGGGAAATCAATATTGATATTTCATCTTGAATTAAAAGATTAATAAAACACATATAACAATGAAATACTACTCTCTATATAAAGTTAATATGACCTCCCTAAATTGTACTACTTTTGGCTCTCAAACATATAATGAAATGAGTATTGTCATTCACTCCTGGTGGCCTCTAGTTGTGCAGTAGAGTGGTAACAGGAGAATGACTGCCTTGTCATTGACTACCTGTGTAACATTGAATGAGCCTCAATTTTCTCATTTGTTAAATAAGTTTCCTTGGGGCCCTAAGTTTCTAAGATTCTGTACACTGATGTTTAATATACATCTGGGGAATATCAGCTATCAGCAAGCTATTAAAGTTGTCTCTAAGTATCTGATCTCCCTTTTTCTGAGAATTCTCCTTCCTACCCACAGTCCTCTGGCCCATGGCTGATGGGCCACCTGACTCAAGGTGATCCAATTAGTTTTTCTTTCCAGGAGGACGTTGGAACTAGGAATTAGAAACAGAACATATGTGGCCGGGTGTGGTGGCTCATGCCTGTAATCCCAGCACTTTGGGAGGCCAAGGTGGGCAGATCACAAAGTCATGAGTTTGAGACCAGCCTGGCCAATATGGTGAAACCTTGTCTCTACTAAAAATACAAACATTAGCCAGGCATGGGGGTGGGCGCCTGTAATCCCAGCTACTCAGGAGGCTGAGGCAGGAGAATCACTTGAACCCGAGAGGACGAGGTTGCAGTAAGCCGAGATCACGCCGTTGCATTCCAGCCTGGGCGACAGCGAGACTCCGTCTCAAAAAAAAAAAAAAAAAAAAAAAAGGAAAGAAAAATAGAAACAGAACGTAGGTTTTTATGGGCCACTAGAACCTAGTGTGTATAAATTTAGAAGCTGTGGCAAAGAGAAGGAGAGGGAGCTGATCTGTAGAGACAGGGAAGAATGAAACAGATTAAGAGAGAGAATTAGAGAAGATAAATTTAAAAAGGAATTTTTCTGGCTTCCAAGTTACTGTTTCTGGTCCCTTCTGGAGGCCCAACCTTACTCCCATTCTTAGTTTCAATGAAACAAACTTATGTCCTTATAATAAATCATCCTTTTTAGCTTAAACTAGATGGTGTTGGTTTCTTTAACTCATATCTCAAGAATCTATTTTAAAATGCACATCTCTGTTAGCAAAAATGGTCTCATCTCATAGACCCTTGGCCCTATCATTCCAAATCTATGCAAAGAAAGTACCTGAATGATCCTAATTTTATTTGTTTAGCGTGTGCAAGGCTTCCTCCCCATCCTATAAGCATCTCCAGGAAAGATCTAGCACTGCTACTGATCCCAAATATATGGACCACCCACCTATGTCCTAGCACTGACTTACCAGATGTCTGGTTGGGCTCTAAGCTAGTATACCACTGTGAAAAGTGTGCAAGGAAGAATGGGACTTCCAGACTCCAAGATTTCTGAAAAATTGATCATAGGCTTGAGGAAAACCAAGAGGAAAGTGATCTGGAAAGTTACAGCATTTGGGAAGAAATGTGTGCTATGTCTGGCTGATGAATTCTATTAACCACAGAGAATGGAATAAACCTGATTTAGGAATGCAGTTCTTTCTTTTTTCTTTCTTTCTTTTTTGTCTTTGAGACAGTGTATTGCTCTGTGACCGAGGCTGGAGTACAGTGATGTGACTGATTATAGCTCATTGTAATCTCAAACTCCTGGGCTCAAGCGATCCTCCTGCCTCAGCCTCCAAAAGTGTTGTGATTACAGGCATGAGCCACTGAACCCAGAATGGAATTATGTCTTGAAAGGCTGATTTAAGGGATAAAATAGTATCAATAATTTAATAAGGAAGATTTCCTGAAGTTTATAGCCAGATGGTTTTTTAACTGAGATTTTTCAAATACATGAATGGCTGCCTTGATTTTTGGCTGTCTTGGATTCATTACTTGACAAGCAATTTGTTTTTCTTAAAATGAAATAAGCTCCACTGGTACAAAGTGAATATGTCTACCCTCAGGTAACATGTAATAACCTAGAAAAAAAGTTAGATTGCTTTCTACCCAATGTTCAACCAGGTTATGTTAAAATATCACAGGTCTAAGCAAGTATTTGAATTGTCTTGAGACTTCCTCTTTCATGCATACCTTTCAATTTGTGATTGAATGGAGAAGTCTTTGGATGAAATGAAGCTCCCATGAAATTATTCTGGATAAGTAAATGAAAGCATATCTTTCTAACATTTTTCTGTTTTTCTTGTGAATGTCTGTCTCTGTTTTTCACCATTCATCTACAAATAGAGCCACAATTCATCATTGAATACTAGAAATGAGTGAGTTCCAGTAAAGGAATGTGATTATTGTGGAAGGAGTCACATAAAGTTCATAATAGTCTTCCAAACGTCCTTTTTGTAATACACCTAGACCATGTTTTATAAAGCTCAGGTACTAAACTTATCATTGCAAACGTGTTATTTTTGGTTTTGAGTAGCAAAAATCTGGAAAAATTAAATGCATTATGACGTTACGATCTGGCATTATGTGGAATTTATACAGGAATTAAAAAGAGTGATGTAGAGTTGAACTGAAAAAAATCTTCACATTATTGTAAATTGAAAAAAAAAATCTACAGGGCAACAAGCATGGCATCATTTTGTTTTTATATAAAAAAGAAAACAGGCTGGGCGTGGTGGCTTATGCCTGTAATCCTGGCACTTTGGGAGGCCAAGGCAGGCAGATCACCTGAGGTCGGGAGTTCGAGACCAGCCTGGCCAATGTGGTGAAACCCTGTCTCTACTAAGAATACAAAAAAATTATCTGGGCCTGGTGGCACATGCCTGTAGTCCCAGCTACTTGGGAGGCTGAGGCAGGAGAATCGCTTGAACCCAGGAGGCGAGGTTGCAGTGAGCTGAGATCATGACACTGTACTCTAGCCTAGGCAACACAGCGAGATCCTGTCTCAAAGAAAAAAAGGTAAACAACTATTTTTAAACCTATGTGGTATGTGATATAAATGTGTGTGTATAGAGAAAAATGCAAAGAAACACATTTGAAATTGTTAAAATTGGATACCTGAGTAAGAGAGAATTGAAAGAAGATGGTGAGGAGATTAATAATTTTTCTTTACATATCTCTGGTTTATTTGATTTATTTAAAAGAATACATATTACCTTTTATAATAAAAATTCAATGTCACATAAAACTAAATAAAGTAAGTCTAGTGAAAGCAAACCCTAAAATGAGAACTGTTGTGTCAGTCCCCCATATGTTTATGCATCGGGTGCCAATTGTTTTCGCTCTGCTCTAAGACCAGCTACTGGCTGAGTGGTTGTCTGACTTGCTCATGTTCTTTGTGAATTGATGATCCCCAAGTCACCTGACAATTGTGTAACCTAACAAAATGCTGGACTTTATGTTTTCCACTACCTACTCTTTCTTATTTCTTTATGCAAAGTATACTCCATATTATGAAAGTAAATGCACTAGTGTCCAGCTCAGAGGAGCTTAAGTTCAAAGACAAGGTGATAGACTTCATTAGGCAAAAAACTTTTAAGATTTCATACGTCAGCAGGCATTTCCCCATGGATCAACCCCAAGAGAAAATGGGACCCAGCAAACATTTTACCTGACTGATTAGAACAAAAAGGCCGCTATGTACCACTCTTAGGCACAATTTCAAAGGGAGGACAGCACCATGCTCATTCGCTAAAGCCCTCTCCTAGTTACAAGAGGAACCTATGTGCATGTGCATGTGCGTGTGTGTGCGCGTGTGTGCATGTGCATGCGTGTGTATGTGTGTGCACATGTGTGTGTGCGTGTGTGTGCATGTGTGTGTGTATAAAGCCAGAAGAAATTTCTCAGGTTGCAAGCTGTGTCCTGCCAGCCAACAGTCAAGGTAATTTGGGGGAAAATAACATAATCAGCTTTTCCCACAAGGAGAGAGAGCACATGAAAATATGATGAATTTGAGTCAAAGAGTGGCCAACTTTCCATTTCCATTTCCATTTCCTGGAAAAGCTCCAGGGACTGAAAGTCTTGAGGAAGTGTATCTGTAGTTTTGTTTACTTGTTTTTTCGTATCTCTTAATGTTTGCATGGTTTTAAAAATCTAGATTTAACAGTAAAATTGCATTAGTGTTCGGTCAGTTACATTTGTACTTTAGATTGGGGTTTATAACTTAAATGTAATGTTTATAATTCAAACATAAAATACACTAACATGAGATCCTGACACTTACAATCTTACCTAGGAGCCTAAAATTCAACAGCCAAGGCTCTAGACACTTATTGGAGAATCTCATCCTTTAAAATTAGATCAATTGCAATATTTCTAAAGAGTGAATCTTGTACTCTGTATATGTGAGACTTATATCACGTAGCCTGGCCCTTGAGAAAGATGCACCTGTCTTGTCCTTTATTGCCTGTGAAATCCCAGGCGAGTCTGTGGGTAATTTGGCATTTCTGTTTTGCCCATCTGCTGAAAGAACTTGTTGGAGGTGACTCTTCTCTTTTTCTCTCAAGCTGTTGTACTTCAAACCCTTTGGTTTCTGGCTTTCAGATCACTGATAATTGAGGTGAAATAGCTGCAAACAGACTGGCCACTTGACTACTTAAGGACTTGATTATTATTATGATAGAAATAGGTAAGGAGTTATGAAACTTACTTCTTTTCCTCCTGGGGTGAGCAAAAGACTGGAGGAGTAAATAAAATATTTTTATTGCCAAGTCTATGTTGATTTACTTTGCCATCCCTCATTCACATTTTAGTAGTCAGTAGAAAAAGTTACCTGAATCTAATAGCTAAATCTCTGAAAAGCGGGTGAGGAAATGGAAGAAAAGGAGTAATAATAATAATATTTATCGAGTACTGTGGTGTGGCCAGACCTGCTAAAAACTTTTCAAAAAAAAAAAAAAAAAAAAAAAAAACTTTTCAAGATCACCTCACAAATCTATAAGGTCTGTATTATAATTATTACCATTTTAGAGATGACTGAAAAACTGAGAGCAGTAGTGGTTTGCCCCAAATTCCCCATCTAGTTAGTGGCACAGCTTATTTATAGAGTCCCTATAAATCCCAGTTAGCCTGGAACAGTCCCAGTTTACATCTTGAATCCTGAAGTAATAATGAATGGTATCTCCTGTTCCATTTCAAAAGCGGACTACACAAATTATATGGTCACTCTATCTCAAGGTTTCTTAATCTTGGTACTATTGACATGTTGGGCTGTAAGATTCTTTGTTGTAGGGGCTGTCCTGTGCAC
The DNA here is from genome assembly GCF_008728515.1 of Papio anubis. Classification (NCBI taxonomy): domain Eukaryota; kingdom Metazoa; phylum Chordata; class Mammalia; order Primates; family Cercopithecidae; genus Papio; species Papio anubis. Next base: position 133,663,727 of record NC_044980.1, on the reverse strand, counting down.
TGCCAGGTGTTTCACAGCATCACTGCCCTCCATCCAGTAGATGCCAGTACCACCCTCCACTTCAAGTAATGAAAAGCAACAATGCCTTCAGACATTTCCAAATGTCCCCAGGAGGGCAAAATTGCTCCTGAGAACCTACTGCATCTAAAGCTTATATTTATACAAATTTAACTACAAAAGGACAAAACAATCTATTTGTTACAACTGAACCTATGCAGTAGAGTGGTTGGCATATACCCTGTACTCAATAAAGTTATTTATTTTTGTAGAAATGGGATCTTGCTATGTGCCCAGGCTGATCTTGAACTCCTGGCCTCAAGCCATCCTCTGGCCTTGGCCTTCCAAAGTTCTGAGATTACAAGCACGAACCACTATCCCTGACCTAAAAGTCCATTTCTTTGGGGTGTCACTTGGCTTCCCAATTGTAGAGAGGTGCAGGGGCTAAACAAGTAATGAAAAAGATGACTAGAAGGGCTCTAGTGATAAAAATTGGTTTGTTGTGGCTGGGCGCAGTGGCTCACGCCTGTAATCCCCGTACTTTGGGAGGCTGAGGTGGGCGGATCACGAGGTCAGGAGATCGAGACCATCCTGGTTAACACGGTGGAACCCCGTCTCTACTAAAAATACAAAAAAATTATCCGGGCGTGGTGGCGGGCGCCTGTAGTCCCAGCTACTCGGGAGGCTGAGGCAGGAGAATGGCGTGAACCCGGAAGGCAGAGCTTGTGGTGAGCTGAGACAGCGCCACTGCACTCCAGCCTGCGCGACAGAGCGAGACTCTGTCTAAAAAAAAAAAGAAAAAGAGAAAAAAAAGTTGGTTTGTCGCAATTCTTATTAGAGAAGACTAAAACAGTGTAACTACAAAGTAACACAGCAACCTCCTTGCTGCCCATTCTAATTATGTAAAGTTCGAATCTTGATTCCATTGGGGCTTTTGCCTTAGTAATCGACATAAAAGCTAACGTGATAGAGAGTGTTACAGTGAGTTTCATACTGCAGCAATCTTCTTAGTATTAATTGCTTATCAGTGTTCTATTTCCTCCTACTCTTATACTTAGAAATGACCACCATTTCTTTCATACCACCATTTTCATTTATTAGCAATAACAGAGGAAATACCAATAGCACCAATTCAAAATGAATCCACATGACGTGTTTTATCCTTACAGCTGTAATAACTAGTAACTAACATGGATTGGAAAGCACTTCGCAAATGTAAAAAGTGCTGTACAGATACATTATAATTATCATCATTAACAAATTAGCCCGATTCTCCTAGTTCAAAAGGCACGTAAGGTCAGATACATGGGCTTCAGTGGGGCAAAATGATCACAACCTACAATGTGGCAATGGTTCACATGTGTTGGCAACAAGTTTTACCCCATGCAATCCTGCAGAGCTGAAGTTACACACCCTTCAAAATATGGGAGAATGAAGCTAAAAGTAGACAAGACAGTTTTTTTTTTAATTTAATGCTTTTTTTTTAAATAACAGACTCCTACTTCTTTTATATTAATGCCTAAATAGATAATATAATTAATCAAACTTCTAAATTGTACATTATAACAAAATTAAAATGTCTTATTTAAGGTGACAGCAAATTTTATTACTTTCTATGAGCTGATACTTCAGATACCATTAGAATTTCAAAGCATTCTGCAACTTCAAAGAGGTCAGATTGGTAAAATTTGTGCTTGCACACCCTCATGGAATATTGTCAGTATTCATTCCAAAATTGTTACTAGAACAAAACAGCTTTATCCATTCCCTTGCCAGCAGAAGTCTTGGCAAGAGATGGCTCTTGGTTGGACCATAAATAAAATTCCTTGAATCACCAGTATCTTGATTTAAGAAAGAAATTTTTACTGTGTCTTTCATACACAAAAGCTGATTAACAATGGTTAAAAAAACACTACTCCACTTTTTCACAGGTGTACAAAAGGAAATATAATGGAATTACATTCAACAATAAAGCTTAAAGTTCACTCTAGGTAATAGTTGCATTAACATTCACATACACAAGCACAGAGTAAGTATATTTCAGGAGTCTTATCATAGCATACAGCATACATATGGGAGATTGATTTCAGGTAACATCATAGGTGTTAGTAAGATTAGCAATTCAGAGTGTTATAGAAAAGGAAAACTAAACCAAAGAGAAGGTGTAGGCTAGCACACCAAGACAAGTCAGAATTAGAAGACTGAAAAATCTGCTCACTGTATGAGAAAACAATATTTTTCTTCAATTTTTGGGTCTTGATATAGTTAGAGAAGGTTGTGTATCAAAGTGCACATAATTGTTTCTTAGAAGAGAGAGAGAGAGAGAGAGAGATCATTTTATTTAGTAATACATGCAAGAGGCAGCCCCAGAGTGACCTGAAAGAGTAAAGCTGTGATTGGCAGGTGGCCGATATAATACAGATGTTTCAGGCAATTCTCTTAAAGCACTTCTGTAGCAGCAATGATCATTTAAATGGCTGTAGACTCAATTCTCTTTTGAGGAAAGTTTAGGGGAACTGTATTCATATTTCTCTTTAAAGATTTATAACTATAGACTTTCTCTTTTTTTAAATAAATCTATGAAACAACAAACAGCGAAAGGTGAGGTGTTGGGGTTTTCTTTTGCTTTTGCATAAGTATTGGAAAAGGATCTGACCTTTTCATAAACATTGTGTGCAAAAGAATTTTTAATAAAGTGAGCACAGGACATGTATAGGAAACACATCAGATCTGCTTCTGTTTCCCAGGGTGGTTCTCTGTTAAAACACTGAACTGTTGACTCGCAGGTAAGATGCAGATTTTAGGATAATGACATCACAGCCAATGGACTTTAGGGTCTCCTAAAGCCTTGTCAGTGGGGGTAGTTTTGTCTCCTAGAGCGTGGCCACCACCTCTTGAGTTGTAAGATTTAGAAAGTCTGGTCCCTTTTAGTTTACACTTCCCCTCCACACTGATAACTTCCGCTGTTTATTTGTCTTTGTTCTCTTGCCTTCCTTGTACCAATTAGTCTAAGCTGGCCCATCTCAGCCAATGTCTGGCACTCGCATACCCGCGGTGGCCACACATACCCAGTGGCCACAAACACCCAAGCTGCTCAATCTCAAAACTTTTCAGCCTGCCCTGCAAGTGTCATCAAGACAGGATCCCCGGAGCACAGGGCAGAGAGTCCAACCTCTCACTGGCGGGGCTGGGAAGCCTCTCCTTTGCGGCGGAGGAGAAAGGAAACTTGGGTCTGCTTTTTAGGTTCTGAAAACAAGCCAGAGTGGAGAGAAAGAGTTAACACCAGACTTAGTAAAGCTTTTACGACAAAACCTGTTAAATGCGTTCTAGACAGACACAGGGAACTTTCTGCAGATTTCTGAGGTCTCTAAGAGGGCTCACACAGATAGGAAAAAGGAGCAGGGAGTTGCTACATGGGAGAGATTTGCCATTATTACAAAAACTGGCTAAGTGGCTTATTTCCATTTGAGGACCTCACTGGTCACTGTTGTCAGTCGTGCTGTTCCCTTTCTCTTTTTTCTCCTGGGTCTTGTTACCCTTCTTCTTTTTCTTCTTTTTCTTGGTCTCCTCCTTTTTGCCGAAGGTTATGAAGTCACTTTTGTCAATTTGGTTGTTAGTAGGCTCCTGCCGGATGGAGATGATTGCAGGAGATCCTGGGATAATGAATTTGTCTGGCAACTCACCGGGACCGGATTGTTTGGGGTTGCCTGGTCCGTATTTAAAGGTCCAGCTGTTGCTGTTGACACCCGCACCAACTGGAGGGGACACTTCTCCTGCCTCTGGTTCTGAAAGACAAAACATTACAAATCATTAACGGGCTCTTGACGGTACACTGCTGGTAGAGTACAGAAGTACTGCATAGGCAGGTTGAGCCTCCCCAAAAAATCATGAGTTATTTCTTCAAATCTGAGGGCAAGGCAAGTGTTTACTTATTTATTTATTTGTTTAATTTTTTTTGAGACAGGATTTCCCTCTGTCACCCAGGCTGAAATGCAGTCACTGCAGCCTCGACCTCCTGTGCTCAATCAATCCTCCCATCTTAGCCTCCCAAGTAGCTGGAACTACAGGCACAAGCTACCATGCCAGGCTAACTGTTTAAAAAATTTTTTTGTAGAAATGAGATCTCACTGTGTTACCCAGGCTGGTCTCAAACTTCTTGGAGCTCAAGAGATCCTCCCACCTTGGCCTCCCAAAGTGTTGGAATTATAGACATGAGCTACCACACCCAGACAAGGCCAGTATTTACAGACAAGCAAGAGGGCAGGTTTTTTTCACTAGGATACCAAGAATCTGTTTTATAGGAACATATGTTTGGTTCTTTGTGAAGAATTTCCTAAAGAATACAGTTGTGATTATCTTGACTGGGAATGAGACGGGAAAGATACAGGCTAAAGGTAAAATATGCTCCTTTTAGTGTCTAGATTAAACTTTGGCTATAACTGTATTAGGATGTCTATTTTGTCCAAAACAAGAAAAATTAGTTGAATCAATTATTTGATCCGAATTTTATTGTAACAACCTTGAAGGATGGTGGGATGGAGCAGAGGAGAGATGGGAATACACAACATAAGAAGATGGAATCCTGTTGTAAATTGAGCCTACGTGTTTAGATAAAACATTGGGAGCCAATTTTACTTTCCAAGCCAAGTTCCTTCCCTCAATGTGCTCACAGTCTAGTTGGGATTACAGGCGTGAGCCCACTGCACCCAGCCTGTATCTGCTTCTTTTAACTTGCCTTCAGCTTAACAATCCTTCTTATTTTGGGACACTAGAAACCAACTTAATACATGCAATAACTTATTTTGGGAACTAGAAACCAACTTAATACATGCAATAACTAAGGTGTATGTAAAGTATTGTGGGACTCCAGAAGAAGAAATTGTTAATTATACTTGAGAAAGTTAATGGGGTTCCAGAGGAGGTGAAATCTGCCCTGAGTCTTGGGAAAACAATTACGCATCCACAGGAGTTTTCAATAGAAGACATTCCCAAGAGTCTGATTGGAAGACACACCATAAAGTATACCAGTGACTTCTAGAAGAGTAGAAGTCAGAGCTAGAGAGGAAGGGTAATGGTCTGTGTGGGCAAAGTGATCCCAGTGGCCATAACATTGGAACTCTGACATCATAGCAATGTTTATGTATCTGACACTGCTCTTTTCGTTGACATGTGAAAACTCCATCAAATAAACTGTTTATGTTCAATTACAGTTTAGGGTTGTCTACATCTCCTATTTCAATTTCCTATTACTTCTCTGTCTCCTCTAATTTGGTGTCCCTGAGCAGTAATTTTCTAACATAACTCATGTCAAGTTCATTGTATTACTTCCACAATCAATGGTCACATTTTAGTCCTCATCTTATCAAACCTCTCAGCAGCATTTGTCATCCCCTTCTTGAAACACTTATTCTCATGAGTTCTTTGTCATGTAGGACAATAACTCCAATAAGTTCTCAGATGGACTGGACCCCTGTTACAAAAGGCAGATTAACAAGAAAAAAAAGCAAACAGAAGTTTATTAACATGTATATTTCATATATACATGACAGACACCCAGAGAATGAGCGGTTCTCAAAAAGGTGGCTTAGAATTCCAACTTATATAGCATCTTCAACAAAGAACAGTAAATTTTTAAAAAAGTGTAAGACAAAGGAAAAGACCTTTAAGGACTTTTGAGTCTCTAATGGGTGGCTGCTTGGGGGAAGGCAAATGAATGGCAGATAAAGGCTAATTTGTAAAGCTTGTTAATGTCGATTCCTCCAGTACCATTTCCAGGCCAATAAGAGTCCAAAGTTGTCTTCAGTGGTTAACTTTTGTTCTTCCTGGTGGTAGGAGGCAGAGGAGGGAGGTAGAAGCAGGATAACTTTTGTCTTTGTAAATTTATGTTCTTTTAGGCAAATAGAGGGAGGGCAGAAGACCCCTCCTGTATCTGCTTCTTTTATTATTATTATCATTATTATTATTTTTTTTTTTTGAGATAGAGCCTTGCTCTGTTGCCCAGACTGGAGTGCAGCGGTGAGATCTCAGCTCACTGCAGTCTCCACCTCCCGGGTTCAAGTAATTCTCGTGCCTTAGCCTCCTGAGTAGCTGGGACTACAGGCACATGCCACTATTCCTGGCTTTTTTAAAAAATTTATTTTATTTTTTTGGTATTTTAGTAGAGATGGGGTTTCATCATGTTGCCCAGGATGGTCTCAAACTCCTAAGCTCAGGCAATCTGCCCACTTCAGCCTCCCAAAGTGCTAGGATTACAGGCGTGAGCCCACTGCACCCAGCCTGTATCTGCTTCTTTTAACTTGCCTTCAGCTCAACAATCCTTCTTATTTTGGGACAGCATATTCTGGCCCCAGACTGGCCCTGGACAGTCAAAACATTCTCCTGACCTTTCTCTCTGGCTGTTCTTTGTCAGTTTCCTTTTTCAGTTTCTTTGTCAGTCTCCTCATCTGTGTGTTGAAGCTTCCTTGGGTCTGGCCCTAGACTCTCTTCTCTATTTTCTCTTCACTCTCTCCTTTTGGGATCTCAGCCATATCCATGGATATAAATACTATCTGAATAAGCTGATGAGATGCAGACTTATATTTTAAGCCCACATCTCTCTGTGCTCCAATCTCATGTGTAACTGCCTATCTGGTATCCCCAGTTGGAAATCTCATGGGCATCCCGGACTGAAGGAATCTGAAATCAAACTCTTGATTCCTTGAATCTATTCCTTTCTAAATCTTTCCAGTTTCAGTAAATTACACCCCATTTACCCCATTTCTCAAGCCAGAAAGTTCAGAGCTAATTATTCATTTTTCTCTATTCTATTCTTCATTCTTCATTTATAATATATCATCAAGACCTGTCATTTCTGTCTCCTAAATATATCTTGACTCTGCCCTCTTCTCCCAATTTTCACTGCCACCACTCTTTCAGGACACCATCATCTCTTATATGAATTGCAGCAATAGTCTCCTTATTCAGTCTGCTTCCACTTTTGCTTCTCTCCAACCCTCCACACAGTAGCCAGAGTCATCTTCATTTCTTAAAGTCTCTCTTTAAAAATTGAAGTATAACAGCCAGGCGTGGTGGCTCACACCTGTAATCCCAGCCCTTTGGGAGGCTGAGGCAGGCAGATCACGAGGTCAGGAGATTGAGACCATCCTGGCTAACACAGTGAAACCTCATCTCTACTAAAAAATACAAAAAATTAGATGGGCGTGTAGTCCCAGCTACTCAGGAGGCTGAGGCAGGAGAATGGTGTGAACCTGGGAGGTGGAGTTTGCAGTGAGCCGAGATCACGCCACTGCACTCCAGCCTGGGCGACACAGCAAGACTCTGTCTAAAAATAAATAAATAAATAAATAAAATTTAAGTATAACATACATATAGCAAAATCCTTTAAAAATAGAAATCAGATTATATCACTCCTCTGCTTAGGCTTTCTATTGCCTTGAGAAAAAAAAAAAACAAAACTCCTTACCATGATACGTAAGTCCCTTCAATAATCTGATTTTTATTTCTTCTCCACTCTCATCTACAAATCTCCCTCTTACTATTATACTCTATCCATACAGGCCTTCTTTCAGATCCTCAAATACTCTTTGGAGTTGTCTTTTGCTGTTGTTTGTTAGAGATAGGTTCTCACTCTGTCACCCAGGCTGAAGTGCAGTGGTGCAAGCATTGCTTGCTGTAACCTCAAACTCCTGGACTCAAGCGACCCTCCTGTCTCAGCCTCCCAAGTGTCTGGGACTACAGGCCACCATACCTGGCTCCTTGGAATTCTTTTTACTTCAAGATCTTTACACATCTGGTTTGCTTTTGTCTTGAATGATCTCTTATCCATTCTTAGCATGACTCCTCATTCTTCAAGTCTATGTTAAATGTAACCTCCTCGGAAAGGCATTCTATGACATTCCTAGCCAAACAGCACCCCCTTAGCCTATTAGTCTCTATCACTGTAAGATTCACAAAGGCAAAAAATATATCTGTTTATTCACCAATGTATAACCAGTGCCTAGCACAATTCCTGGCCCATAACAGGTATTTAGTAAATACTTGCTGGATGAATGAATGAAAGGACTGATGTGAGAAGTAAAAGTGGTACCCACTCTTTAGCAGACCAAACAACTCTCCAGTGAGGCACTTTTGGGGTCCCTAAAGACAACGATGTAATGCATGTAAAGTGCTAAACTTGATGCTTAGCACAATGCAAGAATTCAGTAAATGGTATCACATATGGGCAATTATATATAATGCAGCTCTTGGGGCTTAGAAGGCCAAGATAAAGATACTACAAATTTACAGCAGGCAGTGAGGAGAGGGGGCAAGAAATTTTCTTCTCTCTTCCAAACCCTTTTCCTTACACCAAGCTTCCCCCGGCAGAGCTGACACAATAGCACTTTAGGGATGAGAAACAATTTTTTTCTCTGAGACTACTGTCTTTGATCTGTCTAAGTTAATCAAATCTGCAATTGAGCTCAGCCAGAATCTGCTTGTTTAACCTTTAAAATACAGGTCCTGTCTCTGAGAGACTGAGAAAAGAGAGAAATGTCAGGCCTCTGAGCCCAAGCTAAGCCATCATATCCCCTGTGACCTGCACGTATATATCCAGATGGCCTGAAGCAATTGAAGACCCATAAAAGAAGTGAAAATATCCTTAACTGATGACATTCCATCATTGTGATTTTTCTGCTCCACCCTAATTGATCAATGTACTTTGTTATCTTCCCCACCCTTAAGAAGGTTCTTTGTAATTCTCCCCACCCTTGAAACCATACTTTGCGAGATCCATTCCCTGCCCACAAAACATTGCTCCTAACTCCACCGCCTATCCCAAAACCTGTAAGAACTAATAATAATCCCACCACCCTTTGCTGACTCTCTTTTCGGACTCAGCCCGTCTGAACCCAGGTGAAATAAACAGCCTTGTTGCTCACACAAAGCCTATTTGGTGGTCTCTTCACACGGACGTGCGTAACAAGAAATGTATTTAAAAGCCTCTGATTTGGCGCCTAAAACTGGGTTTCAGCACCACTCCACAGTCCTGTAGTTGCCCTCAGAGCCCAAAATAGAAATTTTTCTTCAACCATAACCAGGACTCTGCATGAGGCCTAAGCACTGTCATCTGGAAATGCAGAACACAGAGATATCTTCATCTTGCAGAGTTAAAGGACATTAATGGCTGTGTGTATTGGCAGAGGGAGCCCCTCACAGCAGGACTGCCAAGAGTTAATCCACTTTAACTTGTCACTGAGCTTCCTGGTTCTATATGACTCAGCCTAAACTCCAGGAAGTGGAGATCTAGTCAGGTGCCTCCTCCACATGTCCAGCTTCCACAGAGCAGAACAAGGTGTGGTTTCTCCAGTTCCTCACAGACCACTGTGCCTCACCTGTTCTGGTTGTTGTATAAACAAACATCTCTGAGAGCTCAGCAGCATGTAGACTGTGACTCATTCCACGTAAAACAAAAGCTTAAGGATCTGACAAACACTGACTGGCCTCCTAATCTGAGTTCCTTTTGGCTAAGAGCACTCAAGACACTTGTCTGGCTTTGCGTATAAAATGTCATGCCTTTGGGGCAGAATTAAGGAGATACTCCCTTTTGAAGAAGATGAAAACGGAAGAAGCACATTTCTACCCCTAACCCCAATCAGGGGCCAGGCTCAGCAAATGATCAAAGAAATGTTTCTTCTTTCAGTGCTGCCTCCTTTCCCTTCTAGGATCTCTGGCAAGTCCCCTCCCTTACGCTCCCAGGGTCCTAGCTCACCCTCAGGCAAAGACAAGACTGAGGATGCAGTCAAGACTCAAATGAATGGGCCTGTTAGAGGCTAGAAAGAGGATTTCAGACAATATAAATCTGGTAGGGGTCTGAATCTTTAGGCAGAGCCCTTCCCAGACTATAGATTACAACCCAATAGGATTTAATAGGATTTAAAAGTTTATTTAACAGAGTATGATCATAATTATACAAAATATGGTTTTGTTTTTTTATTGGATTAGCCAATATCTTCACAATGGGTAGGGATACATTTTAAAATCAGAACAACCTATATTTTAATGAAAACATACAGATCTTCACTTCTACTTTAAAAACTGCCCTCTGGGGCTAGGAACGGTGACTCACACCTAAAATCCCAGCACTCTGGGAGTCTGAGGCGGGTGGATCACTTGAAGCCAGGAGTTCAAGACCAGCCTGGGAAACATGGTAAAACCCCATCTCTACTAAAACTACAAAAATTAGCCAGACTGTGCTGGTGCATGCCCGTAATTTCATCTACTTGGGAGGCTGAGGCATGAGAATCACTTGAACCCGGGAGGCGGAGGTTTCAGTGAGCTGAGATTGCACCACTGCATTCCAGCCTGGGCGATAGAGCAAACAAACAAAAAACCCTGCCCTCTGGAAACAGCTGGTCACTTCATGTCATCCTATAATCCAATTTGGGCACTTCCCTTAGGCACTGCCCAGGAGTCTTTTTGGCAAAATTTCCAGCTTTCCTCTTTCATGCTAAACTAACCCTGGCTGTCTGAGTTGATGGAGTTGAGCCTCAGGGACTAGAAATGATCAGGTCAGAGGCTTTGCCAAGGCAAATGCCAGGAAAGGGCCAGAAGATTGCGAAGCAAATGCCAGGCCTGTTAAACTCACCCTCATCCCCATTTAGAACTGTTCTGTTAAGGCCAGGAGGGCTTTTCTGATTTACACTGACTTTCCCTAATAGAAGAACACAAATTCTTTTTGACCAAGGATACTATTTTCAGGAAAGCTCTCAGAGGGGCATGTGCTGGAGGGTGTTGGAGGGTGTTCACTTTTCTTTTCTTCTCTTCATCTTGCTTTGTTCTCTTTCTGTTCTTGAGGACTTGCCCTGGTTCTCTCACTAGTGCATAGTCCTGGGCCATTTACGTAAATATCTCTGAGCCTCAGTTTCTTCATCCATAAAATGGAAATGATCCCCTTCCTGTCTACATCACAGGGTTGTCGATGTAGTTAACATTTATTGTGCCCTTCCTGTGTGCGTGCAACAGAGTTAAACAGATCTACACGCCACATAGGTTTTGGTCCTGACAAGAGCCCTATGAAGTAGATACTTCTAATATCTCTGTCTGTGTTATGTGTCTCTTTTAGAGATGAGGGGACCAAGGACCAATGGTCACATGGTCACTAACTGGTGGAGCCTGGGACTCAAAACTAGGGAGTCTGACTCCAACTAGGAGACTCAGATCCCGAGCTGTATAACAAGGTCGTCCTTTGAAAACCCTAAAGCGTTATACAAATGTGCCAATTATTATGGTTATTGCCTGTTTTGTTACTACTATTTGTGAGGCACAGAGATGCCAGCAGGAGCCCTAAGCCAGAATGAGATGAAAGAAGGAGTGGAGGTGGGGGAAGGGGTGCGGATGCAGCCGGGCTCCAGGTTTCGGCTCCGCCCCTTTGGTCCCCATTCATCCCTTTGTTACCAGCTCTGGGATTTCAGTGCCGAGGTTAATAAAGAGCTTCCAGAAAACCCATCATTTTGATTAAAGCCGGGGACTATCTTGCCAGACAGCACTCTGGAGCCTGCCTACCGCCCACTCTGCTAAGTCAGTGCAGCCGGCAAAGGCTATTAAATGATTACAGTCGTTTCCGGCCCAGCCCCAGACAGCTCCCCTGGACTGCTCGTTCTTCGGCGCGGGCAGCTGTTGCTGCCTCTCGATGCCCAGGAAAGAGTCAGGGCACCGAAGGCTGTGCAGATTCCGGGTTTGCAAGTGAACTTTCCGCGCAGGGACACTGCGCCTCTCCCTCCTCCTTATTTCCGCTCACCACCCAAGTCAGCCACTGCAGTCTTTTTCAAGCAGCCCCGATTTCTTTTGCTCCTTCTTGGCTTTGGGCATCAATTTAATCAACCTCTCTCTCTGTCTCCCTCTCTGTCAGAATTTGGCCGATTGTAGAATGATAGTATATACTCAGGCTGACCAAAAGGCAAAAACCATCCGCCATCAACCGCTGAAACAGCCCAGGTTGTAAAACATCTCAAGCTCCTTCCCCGCCCCCTATTTCGCCATCTGTGGGGTTTGTTGGACCGACTGTCCGGACAAGCTCCGCCTTCTCCCACACCTTCACCCCCAACCCCAGCCAGTCCTTTATGAATTGAGCAGACCTAATCTGAGTAATCACAGCCCACGAAACACAGGAGAATCGTGGTCTGAAACCCAAATCCTGTCCAGGATCAGAGAGAGAGGGAAGAAGCTAAGCCCACCTGGGCTAGCATTTCCAGCACTTCCCCTCTGCTGCTTAGTCCTTCAATAGACAGTGGAAAGACTTTTCCATGGAAACAAGGGAATGTAAAAATATACTCCCTGTTCTCTGTAAGATCTTAGGCTCTGTAATCAGAATAGTAGGCTTAAACCTGGCTACATCATGTAAATTATGTGCTGTTGGGCAAATTATTTCATAATCAGTTTTCATCCGTAAAAAAAGATCATAGTAGTGCCCGCCCCATAGGGTTGTTATAGATTAAATGTAATTATCCTTATACAGCACATAGCGTAAGTGCATGGCGCAAAGTAAACACTCATTAAATTTTACTTATTAAGATCAGAGCAGCAGAAGATTCATTTGTTTAAGGACTATTGATTGCTTATTATGGATTAGACAGTTTATTGGGTATTTTGCATGTATTTAATTTTAAATGATTTAATTACAATTAATTAAAGCTATTATAAATGTATTTATCTAAATACATATGTAAAGCATATTTATTTTATAAAAAAGGAATCCAAAGGCTTAAATTACAGCAAGATAATTTGTCCTAAATCACACAGGATTTTTATTTTTTTTTTTAGAGACAAGGTCTATATCTGTTGCCCAGGTTGGAGTACAATGGTGAGATCATGGCTGACTGCCAGCCTGGACCTCCTGGGCTCAAGTGATCCTCTCATCTCAGCCTTCTGAATAGCTAGGACTACAGGTGTGTGCCACTATGTTTGGCTAATTTTTTTTTTTTAACATATAGAGATAGGGGCCAGGCACAGAGGCTCATGCCTGTAATCCCAGCAATTTGGGAGGCCGAGCCAGGTGCATCACCTGAGGTCAGGATTTTGAGACCAGCCTGCCCAACATGGTGAAACCCTGTCTCTACCAAAAATACAAAAATTAGCTGGGCATCGTGGCAGGCACCTGTAATCCTAGCTACTCGAGTGTTTGAGGCAGAAGAATCACTTGAACCCGGGAGAAGGAGGTTGCAGTGAGCCAAGATTGCGACAAGAGCAAAACTCCGTCTCAAAAAAAATAAATAAATAAATAAAAATTAAAAATTAAAAAAATATATATATATATATAGAGAGAGAGATAGGGCCTTGCTGTGTTGCCCAAGCTGCTCCTGAACTCCTGGCCTCAAGCAATCTTCCCACCTCTGCCTCCCCAAAGAGCTAGGATCACAGGTGTCAGCCACCACATTCAGCCCCACAAAGGGATTTCATAATGAAGGTGAAAAACTATTCTCACGTTGACTCCTTGGCTCAATAATCAAATAGTTTTTGTTTGTTTTGTTTACTTCTTGTGAAGCCTTGGGGATGAGGGAAGAGACAGAGCTGAGCTCCATTCATAGGCCTAGCATTCTGATCTATAGAGCAGCTGGGAGAGTGGTGTGTGTGTGATTGGATGTCAGGCTTAGCAATGGGGAGGCCAATCTAATACCACTCCCCAGAGGCTGCTAGACCTGCTACTCCTGGGTGTTTCACCCTCTTTGGGTGGAATGAGTTGAGCTGGAAGAAGATTTTTTGGCTGTTTGGTGCCCCAAGCTACAGCTGGGCTAATTTTCAGTAATCTTGGAGCGGAAGAGATAAATACACTTGGCATATTTTTAAAGCCACAGCTCTTGCTTTGTGCCCAAAATAACTCTGCCATTTCTAGGTTAAGAGTATAAAGACATCATGTGCTGCGAACCCAGATTCAAACATTGGAATGGCTGGTCTCCGTAGTTAGCTAAAAAAAACCTCACATTTCTTCTTTCCATGAGTCCCCCGCAACCCAGCAGGGCTCAGGCTGCACAGTTTTCTCTACCTTGTTTCCTGGTTGCTAACATCCCCTGGGATGTAGGGAAGGCAATTTCCCTTTAGAGTCTCTTCTCAAAATACCCCCTCTTCAGTTGGCTGTCATATCCAGGGGGTAACACAATGCTTAAAATGTAGGTTCTTGGGTAACAAAGACTTGAGTTGGAATCTGCTTCACCACTTATTTGTGAACTTTGAGTGAGGCACTTGGCCTCTTAGCTCCCATTCTCTCATATGCAAAACAAAGATAACAATAACCATCTAATGGGATTGTGAACATTAAAAAGAGACAAGGCTTATAAATCACACAGATCAATGTCTGTCATGCAGAAACTCTGAAATAAAGAATGGGTATTATTACTATGTAGTATTCCTTTACAAATCCAACTCCCACTTTAACCACCTATTCCCAAATGTAGTACTTCCAGAAATTCTCTTTTCCAAGGACTCTCTCCCCATCAGGCTCTGCTCCTCCTAGGGGATTGAAGACTTTGGGCTGTGACATTTTCCAGCTTAGAAATGGTTGCTAGGTTACTCTCCATAGCCCTCTGAAGAAGGAAGTGAAGGAGGCTGCTTAGACATGGTGGAAAGCACACTGGACGAGGTATCAAAGTCTTGGGTTCAAATCTCAGCTCTGGCATTCTGCTTTCTACTATTTTCTAGGATACTCTTTGATTAACATTGACTTACAGTTTCTTCATTTGTAAAATGGATATAATAGCTACCTCCCAGAGGCATTGTTATTTATTCAACTAAACTTATTATTTACAAGCCCAGGCACGTGGCTCACGCCAGTAATCCAGCACTTTGGGAGGCCAAGGCAGGTAGATCACCTGAGGTCAGGGGTTCAAGACCAACCTAACCAACATGGTGAAACCCTGTCTCTACTAAAAATACAAAATTAGCCTAGTGTGGTGGCGCAAGTTTGTAATCCCAGCTACTTGGGAGGCTGAGGCAAGAGAATCACTTGAACCCAGGAGGCAGAGGTTGCAGTGAGCTGAGATTGTGCCATTGCACTCCAGCCTGGGCAACAAGAGCAAAACTCCATCTCAAAAAAAAAAAAAACTTATTTACAATAAATCAGACATTAAATTAGGAATTAGGGATATAAATATGAATAATATTAGGACAAGTACTCTGTTCTCAAAGAATTACAGTACAGTGGGAGGAAAAGACAAGTAAATGAATAAATACAATAATAGTTTTAAAGGATAAACAAGGTAGATAAATTCTGGCATAAAGATGGCATTAAACTTTCTAGAGACGGTGTGTGCAGTGGTTAAGAGCACAGACTCAGAAGTCAGACAATTCTGCTTCAGATTCTGGTGCCCTTACTAGATGTGTGATATTATTTAATCTTATGGGTCTCAGTTTTCTTAGCAGTAAAATGGGTATATTAATACACAAATTTCTGGGTGTGGTTATACAGATTAAAGGAGTTAATACTTGTAAAGTGCTTAGAATAATACTTGGCACATGGCTTAACTGTTCAATACAGGTTAGCTATTATGATTCACAAGCAAATTTTCTCCTCTGTTTGCTCTAGCATTTTTAACTGTGGAGGTTAAGTCTGTTGATGATGACGTCACCGAGTTAAGTGACATATAGCACTAGCTCGAGGTGGGGATAGAAGGCTCAGAGGGAAGTATGTAACAAGTGCAGTTCAACCACAGGTAAGTGAATGCCAATTTGCCAATTTGATATTTTTATATCCTATGATTCTGTAATTCTACTTCCAGAAATTTATCCTATATAAATACTAGTAAGCATGCATAAGAAATATGTATAAGAATGTATATTGCATTGTTTAGAAAACATAGATACCAACAGGAAATTGGATAAATTATGATATACGTATACAACATAGTACTATACCCTTACTCAAGAAGATTGTGGCAAGTCTATATGTACTAATGGAGAAAGGTGTTTGTTAACATATGCACACACACAAGCTGTATAATATGTATAGCATTATCCCATTTTGCTTTTTGAAAATCTCTATATAGTCATGCGCCCTATAATCATGTTTCAGTCAACAGTGGACCACACATATGACAGTTGTCCTATAAGATTATAATAATATATTTTTATTGTACTTTTTCTGTGTTTAGGTATGTTGAGATACACAAATACTTATCATTGTGTAACAATTGCCTACGGTATTCAGTATAGTAATATGATGTACAGGTTTGTAGCCTTAGAGAAATAGGCCATATGATAAAGCCTAAGTGTGTAGTATGCTATATCATCTAGGTTTATGAAAGTACATTCTATGATATTTGTACAATGAAAAAACTGCCTAACGACACATTTCTCAGTGTATCCCCATTGTTAAGTGATGCTAGAAATATTTGGAAGAGTGAACCCTAAAGTAAACATGGAAGTTGGGTGGTAATGATAGTTTCAATAATGATGTCAATATAGTTTTATCAATTGTAATGAATGTATCACTCTGGGCAGGATGTCATTGTGGCGGGGGTAGGGGGCATTGTGCACGTGGGAGAGCAGGAGTGCATGAGACTCTACACTTTCTACTCAACTTCTCTGTGAACCTAAAACTGCTCTAAAAAGTAAAGTTGATTAATTTCAAAAAAATATTGGAGGATAAACACAAAATTGTTAACAGTGGTTGCTTCACCAAAGGGAAATAGGATTGAGGGAAATAAATATTTCTATGCAAATAATGCTGTATTGTTTAATACTTTCTTCAACAATGTAATTCTATTTTATTTTAAAATACATTAATTTAAAATGTAGACATATAAAGAATTCTGGAGCTACACGCTAAATTATTGGTAGTGGTTACTTTTGGAAAGCATGATTGGATGTAGGGAGTGAGGCACTACTCATTTTATTTTAGTCCTGCACAGATATAATTTGTTATGACTTTTGTTTCTTCTGTAATTAAATCAAAGAGAGAGAGGTTCAGAAGAACACTAGCCCGACATGGTTCAAAAACTAGCCTGGACCCACGATTAACTACATAATTTGCAGGAACCAGTGAAATTTGCCAAATGAAAATGGCGGGAGGGGGCCCTTGTTAACAAATAATTAAGAACTTCAAGACAGTGACAGTATATCAAAACACACAGGGCCTTTCTAAATGCTGGGCCCCAAGAAGCCAGTCTTGCCCAGGCCTGAGCACTACTGGGTTCCTCCCTTAGCACCACATCTTAACACTGACTATTCCCAAAGGTTTCACACTGCCTGCCCCACCTGAAAATCTATGAGGCATCATTTTACCTGACAACAAAATGGCTTCTGACTTTGGTTGGGTTTTCAAACTTTTCTTCTCTACCCTCCCCCCTTACTTTGTTACAATCTGTGCTTCTTAAAATTTGGCAGCAATCCCAGGCTCTGTGTTGCTGTGTCACTTCTCAGCCTTGAGCAACCATTTCTAGACAAGTAGTGGTATCTGTGCATTGAGGATACAAAATGGAGGTGCTGTCAGCACACTGCAGTATGAGGAAGGCAAGATAATAGGAGAACCCTCTACCCCACCCTGCACACTTCCATACCATTCCATGTAATCTAGCAAAAACATTTTGAATCCTCTTTACTGTGTGCCAAGCACTGTGTTAAGTGCCAGGAGCATTAAATTGAGTAGTAATAGATCTGACGACATTTTTGAGTGGCTACCATGAACTAAGCATGGTTCTAAGCATTTTGCATGCATTATCTCATTTAATACTTACAACAGCCTATGGTCTCTCCTCTTTTACACATTGATAAATCTGAAGCACAGGTTGCACAATTATTAAGTGATACGATAGAAATGTGAGGCACTGTGCAATGCCATGCTAT
Organism: Papio anubis; assembly: GCF_008728515.1. Lineage (NCBI taxonomy): Eukaryota > Metazoa > Chordata > Mammalia > Primates > Cercopithecidae > Papio > Papio anubis. Next base: position 133,645,919 of record NC_044980.1, on the reverse strand, counting down.
CTCCCTTCAGAAACCAACACGAGACAAATTTTAAACCTGCCCTTCACTCTTCACATTTTCTCAGACATGACATACCAAATCCACCAGGATTACCTAAGAACATTTCCAAGGCCCGCCCTTCTTTTTTTTACAATAAAAAAATGCTGCATTTACTTCCCGTTTTGATTCTCCTTTTCTAAACACTCCAAAGTTTCCAATATTTGGTTTGGGAGAAGAAAAACACTAAGTTGAAAGCTCATAGCTCATCTTGACATGTTATTCAGCACAGTGATCCCCCATTATTTGAGGTTTGATTTCTGAGGCTTCAGTTACCCACAGTCAACCTTAGTCTGAAAATATTAACTGAAAAATTTCAAAAATAAACAATTCATAAGTTTTAAATTGCAAGCTGTTTTGAGTAATGTGATGAAATCTCGAGCCATCCTGCTTCATTCTGCCCAGTATGTGAATCATCCCTCTGTCCGGCCTATCCATGCTGTCTATGCTACTCACCTGTTAGTTCACTTAGAAAGTGTCTTGTTATCCGATTGGCTGTTTCGGTATCAAAGTGCTTGTATTCAAGTACCCTTATTTTACTTAATACTGGCCCCAAAGCACAAGTGCCTAATTTACAAATTAAACTTTATCATAGGTGCGCCTATGAAAGAACATAATATATATAAAGGTAAGTACTAAATGAGGTTTCAGGCATCCACTGAGGGTCTTGGAACATATCTCCCGAGATAAGTTGGGACTGCTGTAGGTTGATTTTTGAAAATTCAGTAGAGTAAAGGAAACTTACAAGAATCTTCTTTCCTAAATATAAACAAACCAACTAACCTTCTAGTGGCTCTCCATGGTCAACAAATGAAACTACAAATTATTTAGCAGGACGTTTAAGGTCCTACAAAATCTGATTCCAGTCCACATTTCTGATCTCATTTCCTAACATCTCTTTATCCCACCACATCCATCAAATGCACTCATCCTATTAACCCAGGCTATACAATTCAGTTTATTTGTTTTTTGTTTTTGCATGCACACATTGTTTCCTTTGCCTCCTCTCCACATCCTACTTGCCATCCTGCAATACCCAGTATTTTAAATTTTTTTCAAGACAGGGTCTCATTCTGTCACCCAGGCTGGAGTGAAGTAGTGTGATCTTGGCTCACTGCAACCTCCGCCTTCCAGGTTCAAGTGAATCTCATGCCTCAGCCTCCCAAGTAGCTGATACTACAAGTGCATGCCATCACACCCGGCTAATTCTTATATTTTTTGTAGAGATGGGGATTTGCCAAGTTGCCCAGGCTGGTCTCAAACTCCTGGGCTTACACAATCCACCCGTCTCAACCTCCCAAAGTGCTGGGATCACAGGTGTGAGCCACTGCGCCTGGCCTCAATATCCAGTATTAAATGTCAAATAATCTCTGACTTAGTCCCCTGAATTTCCAATTCCATCTTCTGGGGACCCACGACATCCATTGTTCATGGTTGCTGAGAGTGTTTGGGCCCTGTGAAAACAATCTGGGGACTGTCTCAAGAAAGGCAGAACAGCTTACCTCATTTACCTAGGGTTTGAACTGATTATGACATAGATAGACCCTGGGTCCCATTCTGGACCAACAGGCCCTGGTGGTTTGTCCCAGCTTCCTTCCCCTTCATTGACCCTGCCTATGTAGGGCATTATCATGGTCCTTATCACATGACAATATAATATTTCCATCATATTTCTTTACATTTCTGCCTTCACCGTTAGATTTATAAGTGCAGGACTGTGTTATATTTAATATTATATTTGCATCACCTAGAACAGAGCCTGACCTGACCTAAGTGCTTAATAAATGTTTGATGATGACTACAATCATGTATCACTTAACAATGGGGATATGTTCTGAGAAATGCATCACTAGGCATTTTTGTTGTATGGACATCATAGAGTGTACTTACACAAAGCTAGATGGCATAGCCTACTATATACCTAGGCTATATTGTATAGCCTGTGGCTCCTAGGCTACAAACCTGCACAGCATGTTACTGTAGAAAATACTGTGCAACTGTAATATAATGGCAAGTATTTGTGTATCTAAACATAGAAAAGGTACAGTAAAAATATGGTATTACAATCTTATGGGACAACTGTCACATATGTGGTCCATTGTTGACCAAAGTGTCGTTATTTGGTACATGACTATATGTAGAGGGTCCCAACAAAATTCTACGTTGGAGCCAAGCCAAGAAAAGCATCCCTAGAAAGGATACTATATACTTCACTTCTTTATCTCTCTCTTTCTCTCTGTCTCTCTCTCCCGTGTGTGTGTGTGTGTGTATGCGTGTGTGTGTGTGTGTGTGTGTGAGAAAGAAAGAAGGAGAATAGGAATGAATAAGGATTTTAAAAGAGAAATGCTGATGACGGTGGTTAATGATGGAGTCCCAGGGACCTGGCTGGGAGGTGGTTTTTGTGAGGATCTTCGTAGTGCCCTTCAAATCACAAACATTTAGAAGGTATTATCCTGGAGGCAAGGTTGTGACCCTGGGCAAGAAAAGACCAAAGAAGCCAATTTATATCTCTAAATCCCCAGATTCAGAGAAAACATACCAAAAAGCTAAAGAAATTAGCTTTAGTGGGTTTCCCTCTAAAGAAATTTCCCAAAGGCAAATATGTAGAATCGATTTATACTTGTTGCAACAGAAGGAAATTGATGTGACACTGACCGCTGAATAAACACAGCCCTGCTGACTGCAGACTGCAAGAACAGCAGTTGGATTGACATCTTGGTGACACAAGCAGCCCACAGGGGATGCTGGACTCTGGGGAGACTCTTTCATGGGTCTCATGGCCTAATAATTGTCAGCAGTATAAGGGTGATTTCATCTCCAGTCAGAGCTCCTGTAAGTATGGAGAGGGCCTAAGCTTTGGAGATATCCAGCTTGTTTAGAATCTCAAGGAGGGAGCTAGAGTGAAGGTTGTTATACAAAATGCTCCCCAAAACCAAACACATCCTTAGATACATATGCATCCATAAAATTGACCCCGAACCATCCTACCCTCCTATCCACAACACAGGAAGCATCACAGGAAAAGCAGGTGGGATTTAGGAACATTGGCAGGAGCATCACCCACCCCTCAACCCCTAACACACACATATACACCAATCAGGCTCTTTCTTCTTTTTTTCAGGGAAGTTCTGGATATAATCTGCTTTCACTTAGACACAGACACTAGATGCACACAAGGCAGGCAATATGTGTTGCCCCATCTCCTGGCATCACTTGTGACAGTGACTTTTCCATTATCTACCATGCCCCAGGATTGAATCCTTACAGACTGGCCTCTGGGTGATTTAAAGAGTACTGTCCTCTCTTGCCTGCTCCCAACTCTTGGAACAATATTCTTAAACCTGGGGCAGAACAACATCTCTAAGTCCAGAACACAATAATGTATTGGGAACTATTTTTCTCCTCTCTCCACATTTCCACCTTTGCTCTTAGAAAAGGGAATGCCCACCAAACCAATATCCCCATTCTTTGCAGGGATGTGCTAGGAAAAAAACTTTTCATGTTTCATCTACTTCCTTCCTTACTCTTCCCAGGAAGGGAGAGTTTATCTGATTGGGTAGATCACTGAAAGCATGATTTAAATGGATCATGCTTCTTGACTGAGCAAAGTTAGCATCATCAGTCACTGTTCTTCCATGACACATCTCATCTTAATTCTCTTTCTCTACGCTAGTTCATTCTCTACTGAAATTAACTTACACACACACACACACACACACACACACACAGAGCCACTTCTGCCTGAACATGAAAAACCATGTGGTAGGCAGAATAATGGCCCCACCAAAATGACTGCATCCTAATTTTAGAGCTTGTGAATATATTATGTTACATGGCAAAAGGGACTTTGTGTTAATTTGTTATGGCAGCCCTAGGAAACTAATACAGATTTTGGTATCTAGAAGTGGGGTTCTGCTGTTATGAATGCCTAAAAATACGCAAGTGGCCTTGAAATTGGGAAATGGGCAGAGTCGAAGAATTTTGAAGAGCATGATAGAAATGGCCTAGATTACCTTGAACAGGCTGCTAGTAGAAATACGCATATTAATGGCTCTACTAGAGAGGACTCAGAAAAAAGTGAGGAGCAAACCTAAATTGTCATGAACAGATTGTTGTTACAAATATGGACATTAAAGGTGCTGCCGGTGAGGGCTCAGGTAGAAATAAGGAGCCTGTTATTGGAAACGAAAGGAAAGTGGATCCTTGTTATATAGTGGCAAGAACATACCTTGATTTTAGCCCAGTGAAACTCACTTTGGACTTCTGACTTCCAGAACTGGAAGATAATACTTTGTGTTGTTTTAAACCATGAAGTTTATGATTAACTTGCTACAGCAGTAATGGGAAATAAATCCAGACCCCCTATGGTTGGCCTAGAATTCAGACAGTAAATAGTCTCTTCCAAGTTACCAAGCTATTCCCTTCATGTATCATGCAGGACAAGGTAATAGTAATGTGTTAAGTGTATAGGGTTCAACAGCAAGTAGACATGGGTTCAAATACTGCCTTTACCACTGCATTTATTTATGAATTCAACAAAATTTATTGAGCATCATTGTGTGCTAGGCATCCTGCTTGACACTGGGAATACAATGGGGAGCAAAAAACATTTTTACTAGCTGTGTGAATGTAAGAAAGCCACTTAATTTTTTTTTTTTTTTTTTTTTTTTTTTTGAGACGGAGTCTCAGTCTGTCCCCCAGGCTGGAGCGCAGTGGCGGGATCTCAGCTCACTGCAAGCTCCGCCTCCCGGGTTCACGCCATTCTCCGGCCTCAGCCTCCCGAGTAGCTGGGACTACAGGCGCCCGCCACCTCGCCCGGCTAGTTTTTTGTATTTCTTAATAGAGACGGGGTTTCACCGTGTTAGCCAGGATGGTCTCGATCTCCTGACCTCGTGATCCGCCCGTCTCGGCCTCCCAAAGTGCTGGGATTACAGGCTTGAGCCACCGCGCCCGGCCGAAAGCCACTTAATTCTTATGAGCTTTAATTTCTTTATCTGAAACATGGGAATAATAATGTACTTCTCTCAAAGTTAAGTATGCAACACATGTAAAGCGCTTATCACAGTTCTCAATAAATGTCTTCCTTTCTCTTGTTCTAAGAGACTATTTCTACAATTCAGGAGGCAACAGTATGGGATTTAAAGACGCATAAAACTTGAACCAGGCCAGGCGCGGTGGCTCACGCCTGTAATCCCAGCACTTCGGGAGGCCGAGGCGGGCGGATCACGAGGTCAGGAGATGGAGACCATCCTGGCTAACATGGTGAAACCCCGTCTCTACTAAAAAAAAAAAAAAAATTAGCCGGGCATGGTGGCGGGCACCTGTAGTCCCAGCTACTCGGGGAGGCTGAGGCAGGAGAATAGCATGGACCAAGGAGGCAGAGGTTGCAGGGAGCCGAGATCGCACCACTGCACTCTACCAGTCTGGGCGGCAGAGCCAGACTCCATCTCAAAAACAAAACAAAACAAAACAAAACAAAACAAAACAAAAAACACTTGACCCAGCAAAGACCCACTCACTGGAACATATACTTAAAAAAAACAATGTCCTCAGGGCTCTATTTCATGGTTCATCGTCCAACACAGAGCCAAACTCACAGGCTCAAAGGTATCCACCCTAGGGCTGTTTATATACCTAGTGATGCTCTTATCCCCACAAATCTGGACTCTCTGAAAGCAGCTTGATGTGCATCTAATGTAAATCATTAATACTGGCTGAGGCTTCGTCTTACCACAGACCTTTACGGTACTCATCTGACTCCAAGTGATTATGGGAAAAGAGATCCAACAGGTGTGTTCTTGGGTAAGACAGTATTTATGACGCACAGTTGAAAAAGACGAGAGAAGACTTGGGGAATGTCACCTCTCTCTTCAGCTTCACACATGATACCAACTACAGCAACAGCTCTGGACACAAGATTGGGACAATGTTGGTAGAAAGCCCAAGCTGGTGAACCTTCTTGGAACATCACCAACAAACTTGCTTGTTTAGGCTTTCTGTACAGGGCAGACTTTACTTATTTTTAAAGTTTGTTTGGTTGGTTTTTTACAGGTAATGGCATCTATAATTTCAAGACCGAAGGTACATTGTTTGGGATCCAGCAGACAAGGAACACAACGCTAGTTACAATAAACTTCTCTGTGTTCTTAGGTCCACATTTGGTTCTTAAAAGTTACCTTTTCATACCCTAATTTTCTATTATTATGCCTCTTAAGTCTGACTTCTACAAAGCTCTCAATTTCCTGTTTCAAAAGTAGCACAAGCATCCTTCTTCCCCCTTACTTCCTTTAGTATTACCATCTTCAGGACTGACTTTTCCCATCCTTTGCCTAGCCCATGCCCTTGGAGATAGACCATTTCAGACAGGGCTGTTGCTGAGGAAGCTCTTGGTCTCACTGAGATAAATGTGGAATGCCATCTATTTCTGCTCTCCCTCTTTTTCTGATTGTGAGTAATGGAGACTCTAAGTGCTGAGGCAGAGTAAGATTTCTCTCCAGTCCACATACTCATTGCCAGGCTTCCTGGCAGTGACTAATCTTATGGCCCTTTCCTGGGGGGCCCCTAGTCTCTAGCCAGTGCTTGAACTGAATATGTTTCTCCAGATTAGGCAATGACCTTTTCAACTGCAAAGCTGACTGCCTCTGAAGAGGCAGAAATAAATTCTGCCTTTGAAATCTGGGCAGAATTTATTTTAAAATATTGCCATGAAAGACCCTTGCTGTCACTAGGGCAGACTTTCATTTTTAGTTTACTTGTATCAGTGAGGCTGAGGACAGGGCTTGCCGGAGCCGTAAAACTTAAAGGAATTACAAACTATCTTCTTCCTCTGCCCTCAACCCAGGTTATAAGCAGGTCTTTCTTGTTGAAGCACCTCCCAGGAGGAGTTCCAAGCCTACCAATTCTAAACAATCTCAGCAATTTTTCCCACAGAGTGAAGTGCAGACTCTCCACCCTCCGTATCCTCTTTCCCACAAAGCTCTCAGTCACACAGGTGGCCCATCACCTTTGAGCTGAGGCAGGTGGCAAAGTTGGTGAGCCCCCACTTCCTTGGCCCTTTGTGACACTGACATCTCCCCAGCAGAAACTTGAATCTCCCTTTTGACAAGGGGCTTAAAACTTCAGCTACAAAGAATGGTATATAAAGAAAGCTAGAAGGGAGTGTAATTCAGAAACTTTCCTGTTTTATGCAACCCTCTTAAACAAAAGAAGGGATAAAGTGTTTTATTTTTCAAGATATATTCAAAAGTTGTTTCTCCTGACAAGGTTTTCAGGGGCCAGACTGTATTGCTTCAATGTAGCTGGCATATTAAAGGAATCAATGATAACTGAAGAAACTATAGTAAGTCTCTATTCCCTTACCCTGCATTAGCCTGCTTCTCTCCATCATGGGGCTTGAAGGAAACTGCAGCCTAAGAGAACAGTGTTGCTCTATTCTCCTCGCTACACTCTCTAAAATGTTATATCCAGGAGCATACATCTGAGTGCATATGAGACTGGATAGGTTTCAGGAGACACGTGATCTCTATTTGGGGCTACTGTTATGGAAGAAACTCTTTTATTATGTATTATGGTCTTAATCATGACTGTATTCTGCCCAGGCCACCAATCCTAGAATAATTACCATGGGACAAATGAGAGGTCCAAGGAAATACAGAGCGTCTAGGGAAAGAACTATCTTAGAATCTTTTCATAAACAAAAATGTTTAATTTCAGAAAACCAGGAAATCTCCATTCTAGTCTTTTATTTACATGACCATTAAAAGTGGAAGGTACAGAGTGTTTTCCCAAGAACAAGATGAAGAAAGTCATGAATGGATGGAGCCAGCAAAGACTTAAGTAAGCTTCATGGCTTCTCCTAGGTAGAGGATGCTAATTCCCGTTCCCACACCCTTGCTTCCTCCCTTCAGGTCAATCCAAAACAAACAAATTCTTTATCATAAGCTGCAAAGAGAATTCCAGCAAACACAACGAATTTCACACCCCCAGAAAGTAAAAGTGCATCTTACGAGGACTTACTTTCCTCAGGTAGAGAAAGCTAAGCCAAGCTGGCACTCCTGGGCTGTCAGATGGCAGGTGAGAGCGAAGGATACTCACAGGCGGGAGCTGCCCCACTCACACAGATCCCTGACCTCATTTGTTTTTTTCCTAATAAGGATATGAACACACCTCCCAGGACTGTCATTGCTATGACAACGGCAGAAGTTGAGGTTGAACAGGTTAGTGGAACAGCATGCTTTCTAAATTCTCCAACAAGGCCTGAGACTGCACTCACTCATGAAATGGAAAAATTCATGTTGACAGTGCTCCTAAATAGATTCCGAAAAACTTAAGGATCATGCTTTCTTTCTGGGGAAGGACCACAGATGGAGTCTCCATGGAGTCTTTCTATGGGGAGTTGGTTTTGTCAGAGAGGTAAGAATCCTTGAGACAATTAAGATTATAAATCCCCATATAAAACTAGGGCACATAAACTGTGTCCATTTTCCACAGAGTAAAGAGATGTGGCAAATCAGGGCAAAAGCAATCCCCTAAGGAAACAAAGAGACAGGCACTTTAAAAAATCTTCTCTATAGCAGATTCTTCCCACAGAGAATACTCAGAACAACCTGGGTCTAAATTTTGAAGCTGAAGGATAGACTCATACCTTGAAAAATCATTTAAAAATAGCTACTGTTTACTAAACCCTTATTGTTCTTCAGATTCTGCAATGTATGTGCATTATCTCATCTCATTTTTGCAAGAACCCTATAAGGTGCACACCACTATTCTCCCCATTTTATAGAGAAAGAAACTGAGAATCAGGAAAGTTAAGTAATGTTCCCAGGAACATACAATTACTGAGTGGCAGAGGTAGAATTCAGAAAGGGTCACTGACTCCCAAGCTTGAGCTCTTAACAATTATCTCTCGGGCATGGGAAAAGGCCCCCTTCTTCTCACAAGAACCATAAACAGATGGCTTCTGTGCATGGATTCTCAGCCTGTAATGATATAAGACAACCTCAGGAATATTGACCTTAGAGCAGTTCTTAAACTTTAGAGTAGATTGGTATCACATGGAAGGCTTTTTAAAACATAGACTGCTGGGTCCTATTCCTGAGAATGCCTTTCTTTCTTTTTTTCTTTTTCTTTTTTTTTTTTTTTTTTTTTTTTTTTTTTTGAGATAGAGTCTCACTCTGTCACCCAGGCTGGAGTGCAGTGGTGCGATCTCAGCTCACTGCAACCTCCACCTCCAGGTTTCAAGCAATTCTCCTGCCTCAGCCTCCCGAGTAGCTGGGATTACAAGCGCCCGCCACCATGCCCAGCTGATTTTTGTAATTTCAGTAGAGATGGGGTTTCGCCATGTTGGCCAGGCTGGTCTTGAACTCCTGACCTCAAGTGATCTGCCCGCCTTAGCCTCCCAAAGTGCTGGGATTACAGGCATGAGCCACCACACCCAGCCTCCATCCTGAGAATTTCTGATTCATTAGTCTAGGATAGAGCCTAAGAATCTGCATTTCTAACAAGTTTCTGGGTATTGTTGGTGTTGCTGCTCCTTTGAGAACCATTGTCTAAACCAAGGTTCTCCAACTAAGCCTCATTGCCTTAGTGGTTTCCCCTACCTAACTAATCTTTCGCTGTTTAGTCCCAGATCCCCTGGGGTCTTGAGAAACTATAATGTTATCTTCTGCAGTGCTGTGTGTTTTGAAATTTTCTGAACTTTTCTGAAAATAGTTCAGAAAATTTCAAAACTTTTCAAAATTTCCCACTCTAAAACTAATGTACTGTTGCCTTAGGTAAGGCCTGAGATCCCCTGAAATGTAGAAAGAGGAGCTGGAAGAACCAATGACAGATAACAAAGCAGCCTGGCCTACTGAAGCCAGACCAGTTCCCTCACAGACAGAGGCAGTCCTTTTATAACCTCTGGGATTGCCTCTAGGAACTGATCACAAGAGGGCATTCATTAAAACCACTTCAGGGCATTCGTATTCCTGAAGTTAAAAAGAGCTGTAACATGAGCAACTGGCCCTTTAATATCCCTCCCCACCCCCAAACACATTCTTCCATCTGAAGAAGAGGCTGCAACCGTATTCCCTGCATTCCCAATTTAGCTAATTTTCTCTCTCTGCTCAGTCTCAAGGGAAGCTGAAAGGAAATAAGAAAGCCTATGGTCCGGGTCTGCTCACACAAAGGGGAGGCTAGAGAAAGGGGCCAGTAATCAGGATTAACCAATTTAATGCCTGATTTGTTTATGCCGCAGAAAACATCACTTGGTGATGCCCTTGTTGATCCCTTCAGAGTGTGGCATCTTTATCTTAGGCTTTTGCAGACTGTGAAAATAAATGAACAGTTTCTCAACAAAGCAAAAGAATTCGTCAGTGAGGCCGGGCACAGGGGCTCACGCCTGTAATCCCAGCACTTTGGGAGGCCAAGGTGAGTGGATCACGAGGTCGGGAGATTGAGACTATCCTGGCTAACACGGTGAAACCCATCTCTACTAAAAACACAAAAAATTAGCCAGGTTTGGTGGCACACGCCTGTAGTCCCAGCTACTCAGGAGGCTGAGGCAGGAGAACCCCTCAAACCCAGGAGGCGGTGGTTGCTGTGAGCCGATATCGTGCCACTGCACTCCAGCCTGGGGGACAGAGTGAGACTCTGTCTCAAAAAAAAAAAAAAAAAAAAAATTAGACATTTATTAACTATATGTCAAGCACTATGCTCAGTTCTTTTTTCTCCTTTAGTCACAGTAACTCAATAAAACAGGTGTTATTACTATTGCTACACCCAATTTACAGAGAGGGTAATTAAGAAAATATGAATTCAGGCAGTTTGTCTATGCTCACTCAGCAAGTAAGCTTGGGATTAGAATTCAACTCAAATCTGACTCGAAATCATAATGTTAATCTTTATTATTCCCTCCAAGCAGTGCAGAACATGTATTGAGTCTTAAAAGCCTAAAAGTACCAGAAAGATGGGGAGAAAGTAGAGAATCCCTTTAACTTTACATCATTGATGCAGAGGTATGTATTGAAAAGTATGATTAGGTTGCCACGGAGTAGCTGGAAGATGTAAGCCCTATCCAGCATAGTCCATGAAGACTGTGACTCATGTGTCAGCAGCCAGGCACAGTTCTGGATAAAATGGGTTATACAAGAGGGGCTGGGACAGTAAAAAAGGAAACAAGGAGATCCCCTCCTCTATCTCTGTAAAAAAGATAGGTTCTTAACATTTTTTGAATCTGAAAGAGGGACCTGGCCAGATGTATGAAATATCGATACATGGTTCCTGATCCACATTTACCTAGGAATACACATCAACCAGCATCACTACTGGGAGGGAGAATGTATTCAAAGTTAGTTTTTGGCTCACCAGGTCGACCTACAATGCCTCCATAAGAGCAAGAAAAACTGAAACAAAGGCAGGGTAGAAAGTCATGATTTCACGTGGCTTCTTTGGGAAATTCTCACCTTCCCAGATGCTTCCACATCCTGCAACACTTGGCAATCTAAAACCACTTCCTCCTCCATCATGTCTTCACTCCATCATTGGCATTGAGGGTACAGATTTGTCAATGAACTATTTTGTGTTCTTTCCCTTGCAATCTGGCAATATTAGCTCTCTAATGAATTGCTTCAACTTGTATATTTTTTGGACAAATGTGACTTTTAGTTGAATTGTGCAACATCCATAAATAGCAAATCCTGGCTGATTAGAATCAATGAACGCCCTTAGAGTTGCCAGCAAAAAATGGGCCCTTAGCTGCATGTTACTTAATAATTTGAAAGGCATCTGATTATTTTGGGGAAAAAACCTTTTACACACACATTCTATGTCATCTGTTATGTATGTAGATATGTATTTGAATTTGAATGGATTCTTGCAAGCCAGCCATGTTATGAATATAAGTGCCAGATATACTTGGATTTGAAACTAAACACATTTGGGTTTGAATCCTACCCTCTGCCACTCACAAGCTATGTGAACTTGGGTACATTGTTTAATCTCTCTGTCTCTGCAGTTTCTCGTATGTAGAATAGATATAATAAATCCCTTGCAAGCTTGACTTAAAGAAAAAATGAGACCACACATACAATGTACTTGGCACAGTATCAAGGCATATTATGGCTTAATAATTAGTAACTACTATTATCATCATGATGTTCTATTAATAGAGGATTAGAGTAGACATATTTTGTGTCTCTACTAACACTTAATCTTCCCTTTCTGAAAACTGCCACAGCTATGGGCCTCCAAAGCCATATTTCTATTACATGACCCTGCTTTAGTGATAGGGCAAGAATAAGGATACCAAGGAAATGTGAGTTTAAGCAATTTTCCTATACTCACCCAGTCATTAGGTTTTTTACACAACTTGGCAGGTTCTCTTTCCTGAAAGTTTGGATTAGGAAAGGGTCCCTATTATTCCTCTAAACTAAGAAATTGTGAGGCGATCATGTTTGGCAACATGCATGCCAAGGCACTAAAAGTCAGTCTGCAGAATATTGTTGATGTGCAGAGAGAAGCAGATTAACTTTGACTTGAACTCAAAACAATGCCTTGGTTCTGATAACTTTCCACTTCCATGAGAAACCATCTTCCTTCCTTCCTCTTCTTTCCTTCCTTCCTTCTCTTTCTTTCCTACTTTTTCTCTTTCTTTCCTTACTACTTTGGGTGGGTTTCCATAGTCTTCAACCAAAAGATCTTTGTTAACAGTGTCATCTCTGTGCATAAGGCCACCAGATCTTCTCAGCATGTCTTGGATGGCCTAAGCATTTGAAAGGTACCTGATTTAAACAAACAAACAAATCCCAAAAACTTCATACACACACACACACGTGCACACTTTTCTTATGTTATCCTTTTTCAACTCCTGAAAAGCATTAGGTATAAAATCAAAATAATCATATATGTAAGGAAATCATGTATGTACGGAAAAAAGGGAAGAACAAAAAGATAAAAGAAAAAGAGCCATCAACATTCCTCATTTTACAAAAATAGGTCATCTGATCACTTTCTAGAACCCAAGAAAGAATGGAGAGACCCCCAGCTCTTTACCTGGTGTTGCACTGGATACTGTTGGCCACTGCTGATCAGGCCCTCCTGGACCAGCCCGTAGAATGCCAGCCTCCTCTAGGTGCACAGAGCTGAATAAACACACAGACCCAGATAACAGTTAGATCATAAATGCTTTCCCAGCTCTTCTTCCACCCTCAGAAATTGCTTACATCTATGAAGACAGGGCTGCAGCTAACACATTCTGCTCATGCTTGAACTGAAGCAATTATTGCTGAGCAGTCACCCTGCATAAACTGCAGAAGCATTGCTGACTTACTTACTGCCTGCTATACTATTCCAGGAATACACATGTTCTATCTTTATGGCAATTTTGTTTCTTATTAATGCCATGTAGTGCTCACTAAATCTAACAGGAAGCCCATCAGAGGACTAAGCCATTTTAACATCTCGATGCTGAAGCAGATGAGGAGGGCTTGTTCTCAAAAGCTCCAAGACTCTCCTGTAGGTTCTCTTGTTCTCGGGTTCTCTATTCTAAAGAAGAAAACACACTAAAATTATTTTCTGATAATTGGAGTATTGTTCCAATTTGGCTATCCAATTAATTCTTAACCTTATTTTCTATTTTACTCTTTCTATATCTTTTAGGCATAGATGACCCACCCTGTATTTCCTGAGACTAGAGAAACCTGATCACCACCACTCACAGATCTCAGTTCAGAAGAGACTAATTCAGCATAAAACATTGCTGGGAGTGAGACACAAAATGGGAGACCTTTAGAGGCAAGCAGAGATAGAACATAATACTGTTCAAGAGAAAAGAGAACAAGGTGCAGTATTCATTTATGTATGTCTAATACTAACACATATTAATCTCTCAAATATTTGTTGGATGGATGAATGAATGAATGAATGAATGAATGATGGAAGGAAGAAAGGAAGGAAGAAATAAGTGGGATCCTAAGAGAAAATGTCCAAGAAAATCCTCATCAAAATTAGAGGACCCTTTAATTTAATTTAATTTAATTTAATTTAATTTAATTTAATTTAATTTAATTTTGAGACAAAGCCTCATTCTGTCACTCAGGCTGGAGTACAGTGGCGGGATCTCAGCTCACTGCAACCTTGGCCTCCCAGGTTCAAGCAATTCTCCTGCCTCAGCCCTCCAAGTAGCTGGGACTACAGGCACCCGCCACCATGCCTGGCTCATTTTTGTATTTTTAGTAGAGACGGGGTTTCACTATATTGACCAGTGATCATTTGTTTCTTCGTCCTTCCCATTTGGTTTCCAAAGACATTTGCAAATAATGAATCTTTTATTTGGCCCCATGGCATGGATACTAGATCACCTCCAGAAATAATGGTAGTTAATCAATTACTGTCAGAGAGACAAAGTAGAGAGAGCAAAATTATATTTAATCTGAGTCTTAGACTAATGCTGTTACTCTAGGTTAATTTAAAGTAAGCTAGGTTTGGTCTCCAGATATCCAATAAAAGCCCTTTACATGGCTCATCCTCTGAAGAACCCATGTCATTGATAACAATAAGATAGCAACAGATGGGAAAGATGAGGACACTATAAGAGGCATGAACATGAACAACAGTAATCAGTTATTGAGGGTAATAGGATGTAACAGTCAATGTGAGATTAAAAAAAAAAAAACAAGGTAGACAACATGTATGTAAATACATTGTACAATGTACCCAAGTCTCAAAGCATGAGTATTAATTATTGTTTTTAAAGGAGGAAAAGAAAGCATAGGTAGAGAGGGATGAAGGAGGTTGAAATTACTTCCCTGTAGAAATTTTGATGGGAGAAAATACACAGCGGCCTGTTTCTGTGATTTTACAGAGGACTCTATATTCCAGCACTTGATAAGCATTTGGCACTGACCATTTGCAATCTTTCAAGGAATAGACACAGGGACAAAAAAATTGCATTTTCCTGGCAAAGTACCTGAAGCTTTTTAGTTTTGACAGCTGTTTCTGGTCTATGGAGACACAGTTTATCTGAGCCATACCAAGTTAAGGTTACTTCTGAGTGAACGAGGAGGGAAATACATACCTGTGCATGCCTGCTCTCAGGGAAGCAGAGTAACGCCAGTCAGGGTTGGGCTGTCGTGGCTGCAAAATCACAAAGAGAGTTTTCTGTTAAAATGACAAGACAATGTTCTCCCGGGGATGCTGTTAAAATTAAATATTTCCGGGCATCTAAAAAAAGTACTGAATGAGCCATTTCACGTGTAACTCTATGATAATATCTATATACATAGCACTTTAGAAGAAAATTAGTTCATCAGAGTCCTTACACAGATTAGATACCCTGGAAGACCAGATTTAATAATCTTGTAAAGGCCAGCTTTGGCTTTGCCTTGCCCAATACACATCTGTGTTCTTAAAACACTACGGGAAGAACAGTCTGTTTTGAGAAAGGAAAAGCTTTCATTGCTTTTGCCCTCAAGTGCCCCATTCCCAATTCAGTATCACAGCTATAACAGGGCACATGGCTACACAAGTTCTGCTGGCCTGGCTGGACTGCAGAGGACTGCAATCTGCTGCTGGCTTTGCAGACTGCAGCATATTTGACCCAGGGCGGATGTGCCCAGTCATAACCCCAGCAACTGATAACAGCCTCTTTGCTGATTGAAGAGGGATAGCAGGGAGAGGAAAACAAACTACTGCAGAGTTTGACCTTGTTTTGCTACCTAATCCTTTTCATAAACTTGTACTTGTTCCTGCTCCTTCCTGAGTGCTTTCCCTCCTCACTGAATCACTGTTCACTAAGCTCTGATTGTTTAACAGGGAGTAGCTGAAATCCAAGAAAAACCTGCTATATTTTGCAACAGTTGTGTATTGGAAAGATCTGTTGCCCTCTCTCTACAAACTGTCAGTCTGAAGGGGGAGAACAAAGAGGAAAATATGGGCACCCAAAGACTTAAAGACTGTTGGGGGAGTTACGCGCTGGTTAGAAGCTACTCAGAAATCACTGAGACATCATCAGTCATCATCACTGTCTTGTATCAGTAAGCAAAAATGTCACTGTGAAAAACTTGTGACACTCCTCTAGATGTGTTTTCATGGGTGGAGATTAAGGTGGCCCTGTCACTGAATATTGAGGTATAGCTGAATGAAAAAATGGGGGATAAAAGTTGTATTTTGTATTTTCCTCTACATTATACTTACCATATTTGGTAGAAACAAAGCCATAGTAACATCAATAGACCATTCCAACCTACCAATAATTCTTATTCCTATCATTCATGTAGTTCCTTCAAGGGATGCAAAGTATTTAATAAACACATTTCTTCATAACACCCAGGAGAGAAATGATCACCATCTCAATTTTCAGACAGATTTGTGAATGGCTACATGATATTTGGTATTCAGAGAATTAGCCAAAGTCAAGGCCCAGAAAAAGTTACAACTCTGGGACAATTTACCTCAATGGTCCTCACACACTTACTGCTCTCTCTATTCTACCAATCTGCTAGCAAGATATGCATATGCAAGCTGCTTCCTCCTTTGTTTTTGAGTTCACAAAATGCTATGGATATTCCATATAACATAGCATAAAATTATCTACAGACCAAAGGAGTTTCCATTATCTACTAGCAGTGTTAGAGGGAATAAGAGAAAATGTTTGCAAATCATCTTATAAACCTGGAAATATGACTGAAATACTTTTTATCAATCAATCATCATCACCATCTCTCCCCTCGCCATCAGCAGCACTATCGTTAGCTTGTCAGCTGAGAGAACCTTTCTTCAAGAAAGACTGTAACATCTGCTGAGAAATGTTGCCAATTTTTCCATGATTGGGTAACATTCATGATGAAAATTGCTGCAACTTGATCTTTGGAATGAAATCATCAAACTCATTTTGCTGAAAGGCACAGTTCTAGCAGGACTGACCAGGAAACTCAGTTCATTATACAATCTCACTTCCCCAATGACACATTTAATTTGTCATGCTGCTATTTTCTATACTAGTCCATCAGCAACAATATCCTTCTCAGATTCATTTGCCAAAATCACAGTAAGATTTCTTATGGCAATAAGATCAGGCAGGGAAAAGGAAAGGAAGAAAGCATATAATATGTTTTAAGTAGCTACACAGTACTAGATTTTGCACTTTATTACATACTGTTGCATGTATCCTAATTCTTTCTTTGTCAGTAAATTCTATGAAAGGGATTATATCTGTTTTACTCATTAGACACATGCATATCTTCAGATATTCAAAAAAGCATAGCTATATAGTCAGAGTCTAGCAGGCTTCTGGCATTTGGGAGGTTTTTAAAATGTGTTTAAATAAATGAACTATAATGCATAAGTCAACATTATTGTACTTAAATTGCAAAAATGAGACATCTGAACTTTAGAGAGATTAAATTACTTGCCTGATTGCTGAGTTCAGCTGACAGTCATGTTTAGGTCCCCTTAACACAAAAGTCTGTGTTTTACTTCATTTATTTATTTGTTCATTTATTTATTTATTTTTGAGACAGGGTCCTACTCTGCCATTTAGGCTGGTGTGCAGTGGTGCGATCTCGGCTGCCTGCAACCTCTGCCTCCAGGGTTCAAGCAATTCTTCTTCCTCAGTCTCCCTAGAAGCTGGGATTACAGGCACCTGCACCTACCACTGTACCTGGCTAAATTTTGAATTTTTAGTAGAGATGGGGTTTCACCATGTTGGCCAGGCTGGTCTTGAACACCTGACCTCAGGCAATTCACCCTCCTCGGCCTCCCAAAGTTCTGGGATTACAGGCTTGAGCCACTGTGCCCAGCCAAAAGTCTGTGTTTTAAATAAATTTACATGAAATTACATATATTTTTCTTCTTTCTCTTTTTTACTTCTGAGTTTTCAGGATATTGATTTAAAACAACACAAAACTAAAAGTAAAAAAAAATGTACATGAGTTTCATCCAGAACTTGATTAAACTTGGAAAAATTCAAGTTGAAAGGTTGACTACTGATATATCTGACACAGTAAGACATATATTACTATCACAATTTCAATCATAGTTGAAATAACTGATTGTTTAGTTCTTTAATACTTAGATGGTACCTCCCAGGACTATGCTTACTTTCTATTGGTAAAGAATTCCAATATGTCCTATTGCTTCAAAGGTTAGTCTTTTGGTAGAATAATGGTCACAAAACTCCATATGTAGAAAAATTCAATTAGGTAGTCCATATGGGTGATGTAGTATTACTGAAGAATAAGAATACACTTCAGTTCCTATTAAAATTATAAAAAAAGATTTAATTTATCTTGTAATGATATTATTTGTGATTTATAACATAGGATATTTGAGCTACGGAAGGATGAATCACTTCTTCTAAGATTTAAAGTAAAATAAGTTTAAAATACCCTATTTTATTAATAAACTCACACAACTACTCCATGAAATAATATGCTATCTTCGTACCATGGAAATCCATGCGGAAGACATCAATAAATTGCCCTCTGGGACATAAGACTGCATATAATACCTCCTTTTCCTTCCTAATAGAACTCTACTAAGAATATATCCACTGCAGATTTTTCATAGTGCTATTTTGTGAACATTGATATAAACTGATAGGCAGAATTTCAAGATGGCCCCAAGATCCCTATATTCTGGTGTGCACACCCTGAATAATCTCCAAGACTGTGATTGTGATGGATCTTATTCCCATGATTACATTATGTTATGTAGTACAGTTGGCTTTAAGAAAGGCAGATCATCCGGATGGGACTGACATAATCACATGAGCTCTTTAAATCTGGGTCTAGAGGTCAGAGACAGAAATCAGAGAGATCTGAAGCATAAGAGGGATTCCATGTGAGGGAAGATTCTCCAGTGCCAGCCCTAAAGATGGGGCAGACCACGCACGGGACAGGAGTCCTGAGTCCTCAGTTCTCTAGGAACTGAGAGTGATCCCAGGCCAATAGTAAGTAGGAAAACAGAGATCTCAGTCCCCAAGCAACTGGATTCTGCAATCTGAATGAGCTCAATAGTGGATTCTTACTAAGAGCCTGCAAAAGAGAACACAGCCCAGCTGTGTTCATTTCAGCCTTGAGAATACCTGAGCAGACAACTCAGCCACATGGTACAGGACTGTGACATAACAAATAGATGGTGTTTTAAAACAATTACTTGTGGTAATTTGTTACAAAGCACCAGAAAAGGGATACATAGACTGTTGCTCATTAAGGCAAAAGGGAATATAACATTCAAAATAATCATTATGTTGCATATTGGTCTTCTAGTATATCAAAATGAGGGCTGGGTACAGTGGCTCACACCTGTAATCCCAGCACTTTGGGAAGCCAAGGCGGAGAGATCACTTGAGGTCAGGAGTTCGAGACCAGCCTGACCAACATGGTGAAACCCAAAAATACAAAATTAGCCAGGCATGATGGCGCATGCCTGTAATCTCAGCTACTTGGGAGGTTGAGGCAGGAGAATCGCTTGAACCCTGGAGGCAGAGGTTGCAGTGAGCCAAGATCATGCCATTGCACTCCAGCCTGGGCAACAAGAGCAAAACTCCATCTCAAGAAACTAAAATAAAATAAAACAAAAAGGTAATACATTTGAGAATTCTGGGTGGAATACTTTCCTCTGAATGTAGTCATTTAAAATCCTAATTTACAGGAGCAGGAAAGTAAAATAAACATAACTTTAGAACATACCTAATGGGTTCCAGTACAACAGAAAGTGCTAGGTCTGTTTAGTTCTGGATGCATAGCCTGCCAGCACAGCAGCTACTCTCTCACTCACAGTTGTATCTCCTCGGAGCCCAGAGTTCTGACCCTGGAAGGCCAGAAAGGAACTGGTGGTGCTTATAAGACAAGGAACTAAGATTTCTCTTTACCTTTGCAGTGCTGGATATTCCTTTGCATTTGTCAAGTTAAAATTCTTGAAAGAAAAACCCTTGTATAATTTTCAGGTTAGCAGATTTAAAACAAAAGAATCCTTTTGACCTTTAATTTTTGAAGTCATGGTTATAGATTATACTGCCCCAAATATTATATGAATAAGCTAAATTTATAGTCATATTATCATATGCACAAAACATTGATCCAGGTGAAGTTCTGTAAAAACCACATTTAAAGAAACCTGTAAAACGCCATCATATTCAGCTAAACCTCTGGGTTTGGTGACAGGAATCGTTCCTCAAACATTTGCAAATTGACATTATTCTGACCTCTCATTGAGAGCAAAAATTGGTAGGCAACCAAGGTAAGTATCTAGAACTGACTTTGCTATTCTGTCAAGTAGACAGCATGCCAATAGGCAACGTATAATATGCCAGGCTGTGTCCCTGCAGAGTGTTCTGAGTTAGACCAGATGCCCATGTGATGGCTCACTCCTGGGTCAGAAGGAAACAGTAGGCCAATGACATTCAAGCTACAATGAATAGATTTCTTCTTCAGTCAGAATGTGTACCAGATAAAGAGACAGAGAAGAGGTCAGCCATAATTCCATCTGGCTCAGCAGTCTGTAGAAAAACTGAGGAAGGAGGTAATTGAAATAAATTATTGTATCTTCAGACCAAAGAAAATAAACTTTTTCTCAGAAGAACAGTCCTATGACCGATATGAAGTTTGCAAACTAAACAGCCCCAGTCATTATGAAGTGACTACCAGAGGATGAAAAACTGGAGTGGAAGTTCATAGATATGATTTCTTTGTCTATTCTGACCATTGTACAATTTTTATAATTTCACTACCACGTCACTTTACACTGAGTGTAAACTCTGTTCCAGGATAGAGTCATCAGTTAGAAAAGTCAGTGCTGGGGGAAATAAACTGAAAGAAAAATTAACTCTTTCAGGTCACTATGTCTGGAATTAGGGTGAATACGCACACATAGTGGCAGAAATAACTGAAGGTTTGGTGACTACACATTGCTTTAAAATAAGTGAAAGTGAACGCAAACTTAACTCATCTCTGCTACTCTTTTGTAATTTGTACATGTTGTGCCAACTGGGCCCACTGATACGCTATTGGACAAATCTACTAGAGCACTCAAAGTGACTCATTAGCAATCACAACACCACGACCACAAAAGCACAGAATCTACCTTAAGATTTGGTTTCCTTTGCCGGGCATGGTGGCTCACACCTGTAATCCCAGCACTTTGGGAGGCCAAGGCAGGTAGATCACAAGGTCAAGAGATTGAGACCATCCTGGCCAACATGGTGAAACCCCATCTCTACTAAAAATACAAAAATTAGCAGGGCGTAGTGGCGCGTGCCTGTAATCTCAGCTACTCAGGAGGCTGAGGCAGGAGAATCGCTTTAACCCAGGAGGCGGAGGTTGCAGTGAGCCAGGATTACGCCACTGCACTCCAGCCTGGCAACAGAGTGAGACTCCATTTCAAAAAAAAAAAAAAAAAATTTGGTTTCTTTTTATGGAGACTCTGAAGGGAGTGCCAACCAAATTCAGTATCAATTTCAGAAATTTCCAAAGAGAAATTCTGCCCTACTGCCAAATAGCTACTTCAGAATCCTCACTGCATAAGTGATTCATGAAATGAGCTCACTGGGGGTAAAATCTACCAGCAGATTAGAGTCTGGGGTTAAATGCTGATATTTAATAAGCAACAAGAGAAAAATCAGTGAAATAATAGAAACAAAAGATCTTAACAGGCTTTGCCAATAGTGAAGCAAATAAATAAATACAAATATATTAACGGCATGTGCAACATAGTGAGACCCCATCTCTTCCAAAAAACAAAAACAAAAAAACACTAAAAACTAGTCAGACACGGTGGCGCACATCTATGGTCCAAGCTACTCAGGAGGCTGAGGTGTGAGGAATGCTTGAGACCAGGAGGTCAAGGCTGCAGTGAGCCATATTCACGCCACTATACTCCAGCCTGGGTGACAGGCCAAAACTTTGTCTCAAAAAAAAAAAATAGTAGTAACTCACTGATATGCCCATTTGTTACCTGCTTCTATGTAAGAAATTACTCTTTCTCCAAAAGCAGTTAATACATATGACTAGGTGAATTAGTGATAGCTTAAATGCCTGAATATCCCATATCAAAGAGAATATAAACACTGGAACTTCTGTCTACTCATAGCATTGAAAAAAAGTTTTTGGAGTCAGATGGATACAACTTAAAATAACACTAGCAATGTGATTGTGTATATTACCTAACCTCCCTGAGTTTATTTCCTCATATGCTAGATTTTAACAAATATTTAATGCATCACTTGCAGGTAATGAAATCATATATATATTCAATATTATAATATTCAATATATTGAATAATCTTGAATATTCAAGATTCAATAATATGAGATATATGTGTGTATATATGTATGATATACATATATCTATAGAGCAGGGTGGTTAGTGAGTACAAATTCCCTTACTCTTCCTCTCTAATTCCCATCTACTTTTAATGTAGGCACATGGTACTAATTGTACCCCAGGACTCTCCTGCCATCTGTAGTAACCAGGTAGGAAAAAAAGAAAGCCCAGCATGGGAATTTAACAGGTTGATCCAGCAATGATGACTTTCAGAACTGAGTGACTTTTGTTCCCATCTTGCCACACTATAACAGTGTGACTCACTCTCTCCCTATAATTGCAAACATTTCTGGAGCTGTAGATCTTGGGGCTCTTCACTGGATTTCCAAAAGTGCCTGGCAGAAATTTGCCTTTATTAAAAATCATGCATTTTCCTGGCAAAATCTCCCCAAAGCAAGCAATTTCTGAAATAATTTTCACCCTAGATTAAATGTTTGTGTACGAAAGTACATATTAACATACAGGTCAGTGTAAGACAGAAATAGTTTATATATCAAATTGCCCCAAGCTTTAAGTCAGGAGAGGGAGGGTAACAGTGTCTTTCCTCTGAGCTTCCAGCTCACAGCTGGTGGCAAAGCTGAGCCTGGCCTGACTTGTTCACGCCTCTTTACCACCTGCAGCCCACCCCAATCCCAAAGGGCTTCACGGGAATTTGTTAAGCAAATGTCTACAGCAACCTTATTTAAAGCTAAACCCTTTTAATGCTACGATCTAAAGAATTCTGGAAACTCTTTGATTTTTTCCCCCGTTTTTCTTAATCTGCAATCTGCCTCCTGTGGTTACTCAGCATTGACTAACACCAGGCACTTCTGATAAATGAATAAATCTATCAGAAATGTCAATGAGAAAAATCTACTCTTAATCAGGAATGGGAACTTTTGTGCCTGTGCATTAAATTCCTCAAGATTACCATGAACTTCAAATGCAACAATATGGACATTACTAAAAATACAGCAATATGTCAATGAAAATATATTGCAAAAAATAGGGGAGAGACAAATATTGTTCACACATTGTATAGTAGCTCTAAAAGCCCTTTCTACAAAGTAGATATTTGGAAAGGTAACAATTCATCACTATTAATGGGACAAAATTTTGGCTTTTGAAATCCAAGTTTTAAGTATCACAAAGCATATCTCTGTTATTTCAAGCATACATGCGGAGACAAACACACCACACAAACACACACATAATCATGTATTTTCTAATAATTTATGTACATTCTTCGTAATAATAAACAAGCTGGCCTTATATCTACCTAAAACTCAAAACTAGTGCATATACTAACACCTGACTGTACACTTTACTGTAGGGTAAGCCATCCACTTTCCAAGCCAGCCTTTTGAAGCTATAGCAAATCAAATTTTAGATCCAGAAAATGAATGTATGCTTTGGAAGTACTGTCATTTAACTTAAAGACATGAAGGACTTGAAAAGGCTACTTTATATCTCATCAAAACCATAGAAACTGTCAACAGAAAATCAGAAGATTACAGGCTGCATTTAAGCTAAATTCAGGGAAATCCTCTTACAATGAATTCAGAGTATGCCAAGAAAGGTGGCTATAGGGAGAATTCTTTTTCCCTTCTCTTCCTCCTAATCCCAGCTTGTCTTGGTCTTCACCATCCCCCCACACCCCTAATCCACTCATTCTAATACCTCCCTGGCCCAACCAGACAAATTGGTACTTAATCTCTCTGCCTTACCATCATCCACTCCCTCTGACAGCTCCCTACAGAAGAGTTGCCACATCATACAGCCAAAGCAAACTTTAGCTTCAGTATGATGTCTAAATATTACAGCTTTATCACCTGTGACATGCATTTCCAGAGGATCTTATCACATAGGTTCAGTGAAAGTACCAGAAATATTAATTTCCACTGTAGATAGTCCAGAGTATAAACAGAGACAGCATACAGTGGTGACTATGACAGCCCCTAGAGGCCTCAGAGCTTTTTAAGAAACATCACTCCTATAGGATTTCGAAAGAAAAATTTCCCTGTAGATGATACAGCAGAGGCCATTTCTCCTTGAGTCTCATAATGTTACTCCCTAAAACATAATCCCTATTCCAAGGCCTGTTCTGTTTCTCTACAAATCTGTCCTTAGCATTAAATGTTAAGACTAATCCTCACTTCTCAAACAATTTTATGGACAAGTCTTCATGCCTCTGAAAATGGAAAATAAAACAATTCTTTAGTGCTGTTTTTCTAGAGAGGAAATAGTAGATGATGATCAAAGTGTGGATACTATATATACCCAGTTTACCAGATAACTCTTGCCACTGTTAATGACTCAATAAAGCCAACCACAGGTTATTGGGGGATATGCGACAAATGCATGAGTTTGTAGAAGACTCCCTTACCACTATCTCACCTCATTTTGAGAAATAGCCTCGTTTTTGAGAATAATCAGGTTCCCAGCACTCTGACCACTTTGGCCTGTGAAGTTCCTGCTGTCAGTCACTGCTGCTTGGGCTCCCGAAGGCCCTGGTCCTGTTTGGGCCCCTGTATTGTAAAACATGAAAGTGTCACTCCCTGAGCCTGCTGTCAGACAGGCCTTGTAGCAGTAGGTCTTGGTGAGGGAGCCATTCCCTCGAACTTCAATGAAGTGAGGCTGCACTTTGAGGCCATGCGGTATCCTGGCATCAATATTGTTGTTGGCCTGTTTGTAAAGTTCTGCAGGGCACCTCTCCCTTACTCCACAGAAGCCTCCACAGCATGCAGTGCCATACGCAGTGTAGCGGTAGCACTTGATGATGCTCAAAATGATGATTGTCAAAAGAAATATAAAAGACACTGTGCTTAATGCTATTATTAGATAAAGGGTAATTTCAGAATATGTCCGAGGGCTCTTAACATGTCTCTGAGTGTCAGGGAGGATTTTGGAAACCCTATCCACCACAGCTACTGTAATGGCCACAGAGGCTGATAGTGATGGCTCTCCATTATCTCGGACCACCACGGTCAGGTTGAAAGTGCTACCACTCTCATCTCCCATCTTCCTGGTAGTCCTAATTTCTCCTGTGTGCAGTTCTACTTTAAAGAGGTCCAGGTCAGAAGTCTGGGCTAGATGGTAAAAAAGCCAAGCATTTTGCCCAGAGTCTGAGTCCATGGCTATGACTTTGGTGACCAGGTAGCCAGCAGGGGCAGTTCGAGGCACCATCTCAAAGGCTGCTGACGAGTTCGTTGAGGTAGGGTACAGAATGTGAGGGGCATGGTCATTCATGTCCACCACATACACGTTGGCAGTCACAGTGCTGCTCAGTGGTGGACTCCCCTTGTCCTGAGCCTCCACAGTCACAAAGAACTCCCGAAACTTCTCATAGTCAAAGGAGTTGACAGCATAAAGGCTGCCACTGGCACTGTTAATGGAGACATAGGAGGTGACTGGCAGCCCTTGAATCTCCCTCTCCAGAAGGGAGTAGGTCACCTCTGCATTCTCCTTTTCATCTGGGTCTGTGGCTTGCACAGTACAGAGCAACACACCTGGCAAATTGTTCTCCTGTATGTAGATGGAATAGGAGTCCTCCAGGAAGCTTGGTGGATTGTCATTGATGTCAGAGATCTCAACCTTCAGTGTCCGCTGGGATGTGAGCTGTGGTATTCCCCCATCAGTGGCTGTCACCGTGATGTTGTAGACAGCCACCCGCTCTCGGTCCAGCGGGCCACTCACCACCAGTGTATAGGAGTTTCCAAAGCCATTCAGTCGGAAAGGGAGTGTGGCCTCCAGACCCAGGCTCACTTTCCGGTTGGGGCCTGAGTCTTGGTCATTGACACTGAGAACGGCTACAATGGTGTTGGGTGTAGCATTCTCAGGCACTGGGCTATACAGGTCCGTGAGCACCACCTCTGGGGCATTGTCATTCACGTCCACGATGTCCACCAGCACCTTGCAGTGACCTGCCATGGGCACTGGACCCCGGTCAGTCGCCTGCACATAGATCTGGTAGGAGGAGGCTTCCTCATAATCCAGCCCCCCAATTACTCGCACTTCCCCAGTACTGGCATCTATGCTGAAGAGCTGCCTCTCCCGGTCCGAAGTGTAGCTGCTCAAGGAGTACCTGAGCTCACCATTGGAGCCCTCATCCGGGTCTGAGGCATTCAGCTTCACCACCAGTGTGCCTGGGGGCGAGTCCTCCCGTAGCTGGACGCGATAAGTGGACTGGTCAAAGGCAGGAGAGTTGTCGTTAGTGTCCAGGACACGCACAGAGATCTGTGCCGTACCCGAGCGGGCTGGGATGCCCCCATCCACGGCTGTGAGAACCAGGTGGTGCAAGGCTGCCTGTTCCCGGTCTAGGCCCTTGCGCAGCACCAGCTCAAGCACTTTACTGTTCTCCTGCAGGGGCTTAAGGTCCAGCTCGAAGTGCTCGCTGGGGCTGAGCTCGTAGGTCTGTACTGAGTTGGCGCCCACGTCTGGGTCCTGCGCACTCTCTATGTGAAAGCGCGCTCCAGGAGCCACCGATTCGCTTACCTGAAGCTGGTAATTGGGCCGCGGGAAACGCGGTGAGTTGTCGTTGATGTCCAATATTTCCACCTCAACGGCGCTCACCGCCACGGGGTTGTGCGCCAGCACTTCCAAGCTGAGCAGGCAGCGAGGCCGCTGCTCACAGAGCGCCTCCCGATCAATGCGCTCGTTGACGAAGAGCGCTCCACTAGTCAGGTCCAGTTCCAGGTATCGCGGACTGGGCGCACCCAGATGGTTGATGCGCAAGCAACCCGGCCCCAAACGCCGCAGCTCGAGCCCCAGCGCGCGAGCCACGTTGCCCACGAGCGCGCCGGGTGTCTGCTCCTCTGGCACGGAGTATCGCAGCTGGGAGGCCGCTGGGCCCGGTAGTAGCAGCAGCAGCAACAGCAGCCGGAGAGGCAGTAGCAGCAGCCAGGGCATGGGCCGCCGGAGCCGTGAATGTTCTGTCGCCGCAGGTCTGGTGCCCGCCTGCTCCATAGCCACTGGCCGCGGCGGAGGCAGCCGGGCAGGGCCGGAGGCGGCAGCTTCCCCAGCCGTGCTCCACGCCCGGGCCCCGCCTCCGCTCGTGCCACCCTGAGCCCGCTCCCCCACCGCTCACGCGTTAGCAAACGCCTGGGGCCGCTCCCTCCGTAGGCCCTCCCAAGGGCTCCTGGCCCCACCGCCCTCGCTGATTCCCCATATTCCAGCTCCTCCGCTCGCCTCCGAGTCGCTCAACCCGGCTCGGCTTCCTGCTGCTGCTGCCGCTACCGCTCCAGGGGGAGGGAAAAGGAAGCAGAAGGGGAGACGGAGGGGGAGAGGGAAGGGGAGGAGGGCTCAGCAAGTCCTGCTCTGATTCCGCGCCCAAGTGGCGGACAGCGAAGCCGGACTGCTCAGCCTCTCCAATCCCATCTCCTTCACCCTGGACCTGCCGGATCTCAGCGGACCGCAGGAACACGGCCACTCCCTTTCTCCCTACCCCCACTGTCCAGTTCATCCAGTCTCCACCGTCTCTCCCCTGCTTAACGGGTCTTTAAGGAGATTAGTCTGGGAAAAGCGGTCAAGCCCCTAGAAGTCTGGCTATCAGCTCCCCAGGAAAAGATTTCCAAGCGCAATTCAGGAAAATAAACTAAGGGGCCTTAGCTAAGTGTGGGCACCCAGGTGGCGGATCTAACATTAAAAGGAAACAACGCAGGGGGAGGCGCTCTGGGGTTACTGGCGATGGGAACTATTCACCTGACTCCCACATCTTCCCTGGACACTCTTAAGTACTGCAGAAAGTGCTCAACTCCTAGGGCAAAAGGAGGGGGATGGCAAATGCTGCCCTCTTTCCGGGAGCAAGCCTAAAACCAGCATCCTGGGATCCAAGACTCAATTCTGCTGTCGGCCAAGTGGCCCTTACTTTCAGTGTGTGCCTTGGCAAATAACCAATATTTTAAAAAATAGTCTCCATGAAGCTGTAGGCAAATATGTTATTTGACCTATTTTGGCGATAGTGCGGAAAATCTGGTAAAATTTTTAAAGAGATTCTTCTCTCAAGCTTTTTCTAATCTTGCTTCAAATCTTATTTATCATCCAAGACATTTTCTTTCAAGAGTGATTTAAAATTTTTTCTTTAATGGATGACAATGCCTTCAAGAGTCTGCAAAACCATTAAATCAAGAGAGTTACTGTTGATCTCCTAAGCCAGGCTGGAATTTGGATTCCATTAATGCTTTGCAGTTAAAAAAACAAACAAACAAACAAAAAAATCTGCTGTCATTAAGCAAAATGTGGGAATCTGGGATTTATCTTACAATAACCAGCAATTTCAATGACTGCAGCTTATCTTCCTTAAATGTAAGACTCCTTAGACTTCTGTTCTTCTGTGTCCTTAAGATTCCTTTTGTACTGCTATAGAGGCAACGCAGAGACAACAAATTCACCTCAGTAAAAGAGAAGGCAGAAGGATTAGAGGAAATCTCTCCATGCTGTGTCATTGCCTCTGCTGCTCGGTTCTGAATATTCACTCTTCCCAGGTTCTCACGTTTCTTCCACAGAAATTTGAAATCTATTGCCTCATGTGCAAAAAAAAGCACTCACTAAAACGTCCTTTCTCTTCATCTCCCAGTATTTCTCTCATCCATAGATCTTCCTCTATGGGTCATTTTCTAGCTATGGACTGGAACAGTCAGTGTGAGACCTGACATTTGGCATGCTTCCCTCCTAGAGGGGACGATTAAAGGAGCCAAGGTTGTGATCCTGACACCAGGAGTTCAAAGGCCTGAACTAGCACATCCCTTCGTTCCACCGGCCAAGCACACTCACTGTCAATGCTCCGCTACCTAGCCAGTTTTATTCCAGAGAAACGCCCAGCTTCCTCCTATCACTGTTGCTTCTTATTTGTCCTCTTTGTTTCCTCAAGGGTACAGAGTAGGAAGCAATTTTCATCAAAATCTATTCCTGTCTCCTTTCTTGGGTCTCTGGCTTCTTCCTCTTCTTTCTGCCTCCTCCCCAAACATCCCTACAATAATTCTCTCTCAGTTTGCTGTGGTAATTTGATCTCAGAGGCCTTAATCTCTCAAGTGCACAAATTGTGGACCTGGCCTATGTCCTCACCCATTACTTACTTCTGAAAATAAATGGCTTATAAGTGTAATCAAGTTGTAAGTTGTCAGGAAAAGTGATCTTTCCTCCCCTCATCTCCTCCCAGCCCTCCGAGTCGCTGCCATCTCTGCCCACAGCTCAGAGACCTGGCCACTGGGTATTGACCAGGCATAGACCTGTGACTGTGGAAAGATCATAGGCACTTAAGGAAGAGATTACAGTGGCAGAGGCTTGGTGATTTTTTAATGGAAGCCCCCAAATGTCATGTCTCAGGAGAAAAACCAGGACTGTCCTTTCAGCACTCTTGTCATCTTCCAGCAAGGACACCTGCCAGGTTGTCCATTTTGCTGTTTTAGGCCCTATGGGTATTTAGCTCCAACTAGAATTTACTGCCTTAATTATCGAGGAGGCAAACATAAAGCCAACACAATCAGCCTTCTTTTGAAAGACATTGTACTAAAGAGATGGTATACTCTATTTGGCACTATAATGATTTCGTTCCTCACACCATTATACTGAGGCTCCTGCCAACCTTACTAGTTGTTAGAATGTGATTGCTCAGACTGTGGTTAATTACCCTTTCTACAAATATTAACGATAATGCCTTGACCACACCATTATGCATTCCTCTCCTTAGACCTTCAAGAACTCCCTATTAAAAAGTAGAACACAGTAATTAGGAACATAGACTTTGGAGTCAGTCACACTCCTGCCAGTGACTAACTGTGTGGCTATGGACATGTTACTTAACCTAAGCTTCACTTTACTCAATTTAATTAAGGAAAACAATAGTAAGCAAAACTCATAGGGTTATTTTTATGATTACATGAGAAAATGTATGTAAAGCAATTTGCACAGTAGTTAAGTACATTATTGTTGTTGCTGTTGTCATGAAATGCAACAATTCATTACCATCAGATAAAACCTTAGTTGGCAGTCTGTATGTAGCATGGCCCTTTGGATATCAAACACAGATAAGCACATTTAACTATGCCATATAGGAAATCAACCATGATGACCATGATGGGGAAGATGCGTATTCAACAAAGTTAAACTTTCCCAATTACTTCTAGAATTATATCGTACATTTTGAGAACAAAACCAAAAAACAGCCCCTTTTTATATCACTAAGTAAATGGGACTTCTGTTATGAGAACTCCTTCAAGAGATTTGTTTCCTCACAAGAGATTTACCTTTTTAGAAAACATAGAAATACTTTGTATGTATGCAACAGAGTATGAAGTTAGTTCCTAAACATGCTGTAATCTACAGCACCCAGTATGGAGCTTGGCACAGAGGTGCTCAATTAATGTTCTTTGAAAATAACTAAATTTACAAATTTATCTGTGTAATTCTAATATAAACAGCTTCTTATTTTCTCTCCTGCTTTTAAAATCTTACATACATTTCAAGATCCCGATGAAAACCTACCTAATCCATGAAACAGTGTCTACTCTAAACATAAGTTTTTTTTCATTTTCACAGTCTACAGCATACCTCTGTAAGATGGCATGTGTCATTTTTAAATTCATCCAAATAATTTAATATTATCTCTTTAATTATAAGCAACCTAAAAGCAGGAGCCATGTCTTACATTTCTGTCTCCTTTGCAATGTAGAAACCCTTATAGACTCTCAATAAATGTTAATTGCTTCATTTTCTTCAGATCTTATTTTTAGTAAACTCAAGAAAAGCTGCCACAGAAAAATTTCCTATATAGGGATAGAGCATATCTTATGGAGAGGAGGTTGAGAATCTGAAATGATTTCACTATGGATTTCTTCCTTTAAAATTGTCAAATGAAGATATGAAACAAAGTATTTTAAACCTGGAGAACTGAATCCCACTGATAAAGTTTCTGGACCCTAAGAAAGGCTCTGTCAAAAAGTAATACTTTTTCTACTTTACATTAAAATTATAAATTATAAAATAAAAGTGTTCCTTCTAATAACTAACAAGAAAAGTGACATGATTAGATAGGACATTGTGTTCATTTATCCCCATGCTAGACAAGAACTTTGAAATCGTATTCCTCAGTTGTCTCTTTTAATTATGTTTGTTAAATACATCTATCATGAGATCACAGGGCACAGGAGCAAAACCAGTTATAACACAACAGAATTAAACCTACAGGAAAAATGCTGGCACTCAGTAAACTCTCCTAATTCACATAAATTATTCTTTATTATTAACACCATTACAGATCATTTTACTTTTGGAAACCAAATGATCTGGAGTCTTTTGGCCACAGGACAAAAAACATGTTCATTAGTTTGATCAGGTTTGGGGCTGATCATTATAAGAGTATCTGTCAAATTGGGAAGGATCTAGTTTTCATTTTTTAATGTATGTATTTATGTTGCTCTACAAACTGAGCACAAGTAACATAATAAAAGAGAGACAAATGGTCATCTCTAATGTTTAGAGTTGTCCAAAGTAGTTTTAAAAATTCCATCTTGTTAAAAACGAATAGGATTCCTAATCTTCATGCATCCCCAGAAGGAAAATACTTTCCAATATGAGTATAGCGATATTTACAGATAAAACATCCAGTGGATGGGAAGATGAAAAATTTTCACATAACTTGATGGCTAAATTTTTTCACATCTCCCTTCCTCCAGAAGAAATACATCAGTCAAATATTTGGCATTAACAACTGGCTTTTAGTTCTAAAAAACTAATATATTATTGATAGTTGACTGAGGTGTCTGAAAATTGCTTAGAATAGACAAAGAGATTCAAGCCATAAGAGATTCAAGCTATCTTTGGATAAGTAACAACAAAAAGGGAGAGACAGGTTTGGGGCAGATTGTGTAACATTAACAGATAAAATCAAACTAGCCAGTATTGGGGGGAGCCTTACTTCTTTATCAGTATTCTCAATTGAGATGGCCTAACAAGAATCATAGAATATTAAAGGTTGAGGTTTTTTTAAATATAAAATTCTTTGTCATTGAAGAAAATGGTTAAGTAAAACTTGAACCTCAAGATCAATAAGGAGATAGGAAGCATAAACATGATATAAGTGGCCGGGCGTGGTGGCTCACGCCTGTAATCTCTTTGGGAGGCCGAGGCCGAGGTCAGGAGATTGAGACCATCCTGGCTAATACGATGAAACCCCGTCTCTACCAAAAAATTAGCTGGGTGTGGTGGTGGGTGCCTGTAGTCCCAGCTACTCAGGAGGCTGAGAATGGCGTGAACCCAAGAGGCAGAGCTTGCAGTGAGCCGAGATCATGCCACTGCACTCCAGCCTGGGCAACAGAGTGAGACTCCATCTCAGGGGAAAAAAAAAAAAGATATAAGTAAGTCAAGTATCTGTGGCCAGATAAATGATCTTCCAAGGCACTGAAAGAACTTACAGATGTGACTAGAGAACCCAATTTCCTATCTTTTAAAAAGTGCCATTAAGCTTGATATAAATTCCTTTGAAACTCTAATTGTACTAAAGTGATTGTTTATGAGCACTTAGAAATGAAGGCATTCATATTAAGGACTACTTTGGCTTAATTAAAAACTGGTAACTTCAAACTAACCACATAGACTTGAGATTGTTTTTCATATGGACATTTTAGATTTTCATTTACTAGAATCATTGCCAAAATAAATGCTTATCAAAACAAAATTTTAAAAAAGGAATGCTGCAGGAACAGTCGATCTAGAATTCGTGGAGACATTAAACAAAGTCTCCCAATATACTCTTGTGGAGAAGATAAAGAAAGAAAGGCAGCTGCAAGACAGTGTAGTTAGGTGATTTTGTAATTGTTTAAATAACATGCCAAAAGTGTTTATTAATGGAATATTCAACCTAGAAGAAGAATTCTAATGGGGGCTACAGGGATCCACTCTTGGTCTCTCAAGAAACAGAGTCTAGTAAATCTTGTTCTTGAACCTCAAGAAACAGAGCCTTGGTAAAAAGAGGCTTCCTGGAGCTTCTGATAAATTCCATCACCATTTTGGGACCCAGTTTCTTCATCAATACCAACCTCATTAGGGTCCTGAGAGGAGTACATGAGGTTAGATACGTACTGAAATAATATGCCAACTCTTAAGTGCCAAGGCATTAGGATGCAAGGGGGTTGGGTGACCAAAAAGTCAACAATTACTTGATACTCTAGATACCCCATTCGACATTTTATTAATGACTCAAAACAAGGAGTAGCAAGTGTCCGTGCCAGTCTAGTAGCAAGTTGAGCATTTTTGGAACAAGAATTGCAACTGCCTAGGTTAAGCTATGTTTCTAATTCACTAAACTTAGTACCAATTTTCTACCTGAAACTCAAGATATGCCCCAAAGTCATTAGTGTGTATTTCAGCTAATTTCTGGCTTATAGTTGCCATTAACCTGTTCCAAGTTTCCATTCATCACTTGGGACCTCTTATTTTAATAGAAAACCTTGTTTGGCCCTATTTCTCCTCTGTAACTCTTGGGATTTTAGCCACAGACTGAAATAAGATGGTGAGTATTTGGCACTAAAGAACATCCTCATTCCCAAGTAGGTTTTAGCCAAAGCACTCATTGATTTGGATAGGGGTTTTAAAAATATATTTCAAAAACATATTAGATATTGTTGAAGTACCTTGAATTTGAACTGTTTTCCAACTGTTTTCCTAAGCTTAGTCTATGTGAAGGCTACAGTTTCTCTTTCCTATACCCATTATGTTTGCTGCTTGGAACAAACAAACTTACACCTCCGTGTAAGAAGGATTACTTCTCAAAATTATCCATACATATATCTAGAGTATCAAGTAATTGTTGACTTTTTGGTCACCCCCCCACCCCGGTGCATCCTAATGTCTTGGCACTTAAGAATTGGCATATTATCACAAGGTCAGGAGATCGAGACCACGGTGAAACCCTGTCTCTACTAAAAATACAAAAAAAAAAAAAAAAATTAGCCGGGCGCGGTGGCGGGCGCCTATAGTCCCAGCTACTCAGGAGGCTGAGGCAGGAGAATGGCGTGAACCCGGGAGGGGGAGCTTGCAGTGAGCCGAGATCGCGCCACTGCACTCCAGCCTGGGCGGCAGAGCGAGACTCCGTCTCAAAAAAAAAAAAAAAAGAATTGGCATATTATTTCAGTACATATCTAACCTCATGTACTCCTCACAGGACCCTAATGAGGTTGGTATTGATGAAGAAACTGGGCCCCAGAAAGGTGACGGAGTTTATCAGAAGCTCCAGGAAGCTTCTTTTTACTATGGCTCTGTTTCTTGAGATTCTGAAATAACATCTGACCACTACACATGCAACCCCTAACTTAAGAACTGTATTATCAGTCTCAAGCTATTAATGTCTAAGTATTTCATAATGAATACTATTATTCCCACAACTACAAGTTTCTTTCTCTTTTAGAAACTTCAACTAAATCTTCTGTACATGTTTTTAATAATAAACAGCCGGTACTTAACAAAATCGTGATGCAAAATAGATTTGTACTTCATATCCGAACTTCTTTCAGTACCATCTTCCTCCTACCTACGATATTCTGCCTAAGTAATGGGGCTTTACAAATGGCTTTGATTTTTCTGATATAAATCCTACTCGTGTATTCCTTGATAGATTTTGCTACAAAATTCCTTTAGCAGTTACAGGCATAATACATTATAATGTGGGTAAAATATAAATCCTCTAAATTAGCCATGTTAATATACACTGTTCTTATTGAACATTAAAATATACTTGAAGGCATTTTGATGAGATAATGTTACCTAAAAATTTTCCCTTTCAGAGCTCATTTTATTGAAATTATTTAGAAATGATTTACAAATTCTTTAATTTTGCTTCTGTGTTTTTTCTCTCTTTTTTCTATCACAAGCAAAAAAAAGCACATTATACTTGGCTGATAGAATTGAAACAAAAAATCTGGTACTGATTCTATTTATACAGCATCTCTGAATTAATGACCTTAAAGATCTTAAAATTTTTTGGTTTGATCCATATATAACAATATGCCTTGATTGATGCCAACTTCAACTTTTCAGCACAAAATAGAAAAAAATACACAAATTCTCAGATCAATCAACACTTTATCTTAATTTGTGACTTTTTTTTTGAGACAGGGTCTCACTCGGTTGTCCCGTTGGAGTGCAGTAGCATAATCACAACTTATAGCAGCCTCAACCACCGGGCTCAGTGATGCTCCCACCTCAGCCTCCTGGGTAGCTGGGACTACAGTCATGCACTACCATGCCCAGATAATTTTTGTATTTTTTGTAAAGACAGCATTTCACCATGTTGCCCAGGCTGGTCCTGAACTCCTGGGGTCAAACAATCTGTCCACTTTGGCCTCCCAAAGTGGGCTCAGCTCGCCCACCTTCACACCCCTGCTGAATGTCCAAAACCAAGGATAATATTGAATTCTATGTATACTACATTTTTTCCCATACATACATACCCATGATAAAGCTTAATTTATAAATTAGGTACAGTAAAAGATTAACAACAATAACTAATAATAAAATAGAACAATTATAATAATATACTATAATATTATTACAGGTGTGAGCCACCACACCCAGGCTGACTTTTCTATATCTATTATACATCTATTGGTCAATTCTTTTATAAACCCATTAAATCATTCTAGTGACTGATAACTTTAAGATATAAAAATTAAAACAGAATGGTTTGGTAATTTACTAGAAATAGAAAGTTGATTTCAAACAGAAATGGGTAAAAATCTCACTTTCTCTCTTTCCAATTCAGTGTTACATCTATTATAACAGAGTTGTCACTCTAAGATATTCAATATCCTTTATAATTAAAATTTCATCATAGATTTCTGTGATTGGTTTTCTGCAGTACTCTCAAGCTGGACTAGTATTCCTTTGATCCAATTATCATAAGCTCATTTAAAATCTCAACTGTGTATGAAATATTTATTGGTTTATAAATCAATGTACACATAGGATATATTGGACAGCAGTGCTTCCTAGGATATGTGGATTTAGTGCTCTTTAAGCCAGCAGGAGTTGAAGAATAAAAAAGATTTTCAAATTATAAAAAGTAATTCTTTCCAAGGATCAGTGATAATGTTTGATGACGTGTTAAGAAAATAGCAACAATCGACCGGGTGCGGTGGCTCACACCTGTAATCCCAGCACTTTGGGAGGCTGAGGCGGGCGGATCACGAGGTCAGAAGATCAAGACCATTCTGGCTAACACGGTGAAACCCCGTCTCTACTAAAAATAAAAAAAAATAAAAAAAAATAAAAATTAACCGGGCGTGGCGGCGGGCACCTGTAGTCCCAGCTGCTGGGGAGGCTGAGGCAGCAGAATGGCGTGAACCCAGGAAGCTGAGTTTGCAGTGAGCTGAGATTGTGCCACTGCACTCAGCCTGGGTGACATAGCAAGACTCCGTCTCAAAAAAAAAAAAAGAAAGAAAATAGCAACAATCCTGATAAAGTCAGACTGTGAACTTCCTGTGATTTATTTTTTGATCTCTAGTTTATTTTAATTAGGTTCAATAATATTTAAAATATATACTTCTTGTACCAAATTAAATTTGTTCAGAATTTTTAAAAGCAATGAAAGTGAAAGTCCTTTAAAATCTAATTCCCTTGTAGACTAGACCAGTAACAGATAATTGTATATCACTCCAGGCTTTTGACTATGCTATATAAATACACACACTGATACATTTTACCGAAAGGGAACCACACTCTACACACTAGTGTACAACTTTACTTTTTGCTTCTGTTTTTTTTTTCTCTCTCTCTCTCTTTTCTAACACAAGCAAAGAAAGCATAGTATACTTGGCTGATAGAATT